>NC_086196.1:6382500-7056250 GCF_035770615.1 Melospiza melodia melodia
GAACTGTACAGCTGCTCATTTATCAAATTTTACAAGTACCTGTAAAGCAAAATGTTTTGTCTGGATGAAATCCCTCTTTCCAGCTCTCAATTTTTTATTTTTTTTTTTCTCAAAGAGCATTGACTAGTGAAAACAGCTGATCCCAGCTAGTCACACTCAAACCACTGAGACTTTTGGGACTTATTAGTGAAAGTAGAATTCGTCAACTAACAAATTCCTAGTGTATACGCTCAAGCCAAAAACAGCGCTATCCATCCCCACGACATATTTATTTTCCAGCTGGAAAATATACTCAACAACTCCCCAACCTGCAAGGAATACTTACAATTTTCTTTTTAGACAGGAAGCAGTATTGCCTCATTTTGTCTCATCATCTCTCTCAGACTGCAAATGGCATAATGATAATGAATGACATTATTTGCACTGCAATGATTTGACTCAAATAATGGAAGCACAGTCCTTCTGAAGAAAGCTGACAGCAGTGAATCTTAGATGTTACCGGGAAAACAAACAGGCAATTACTGGCCTTTGACAGCTGAACTTCCCAGATGAACAGGAAGTATGAAAGAGGAATGCCTAAATCAGTGTCTCCAAATGATTTCTTAAGAAATCCCAAACACCACCACAAAAACAACAAAAACCTCCCAAGTATATTAAACATTTACATTTATAGTAAATGTAGTAGGAAGGAAAAATATAGAAACCAAAAGGACAAAATCTTGATGCGTCTGTAAATAGAGTGGGCACCGGGAACTCGCAATGAGGGGGTCCTCAGAATAAGGACATCATCCTGTTGGAGTGAGTCCAGAGGATCAGAGGAAGGGAGCACCACTCCCTTGAGGAAAGGCTGAGAGAGAGTTGGGGTTGTTCAGCATGGAAAAGAAAAGGCTTTGAGGTGACCTAATTGCAGCCTTCCAGTACCTGAAGGGATTAGGTAAAGGAACGATGGGGCAAGATTTTTACCAGGGCATAATAGGGACAGGACAAGAGGCAACGGCTTCTAACTGAAAGAGTATAGGATTAGATTGGATATTAGGAAACAGTAAGGGTGGTGGAGGCACTGGAACAGGTTGTCTGAGGAAGATGTGTCTATCCCATCCGTGTCCCATCTTGGTTCAAGATCAGATTGGATTGGACTCTGAGCAACCAGGTCTAGAGGAGGGTGTCCTTGTGTACAGCAGGGGTGTTGGAAGTGGACTTCAAGGTCCCTTTCAGCTGAAACCATTCTTTGATTCCATGCCACCATGAGCTACCAGCAAACCTCTGCTCCCATGTCTGCAGGACATCCGCCCTCCTTCTTCACTGACCTTGGTGCATAGCTGTTCCTTTCACACATTCTCGTTCCTCTCTTCTCTGTCCACAATTACTTCTCAGCAACAGCACATTGTTTTTGCCTTCTAAGATGTGTTATCACAGAGGTGTTACTACTATCTGTGCTTAGCCTTGGCCACTGGCAGCTCCATCTTGGACCCAGCTGCCATTGGCTCTGTTAGACATGAAGGAAGTTTACAGCACCCTAATCTTGCCATGCACACCCAATGCAACCTATTCCCAGGAGTTATCCTCACATTTTGAGCAATACAGGAGGTTGGCACAAGGTATATTTCCGATATGTCAGGCAGTAAATTTCAAGAGCAGCCCTTGTCACTGGATTAAATCGGGTATCATGTTGGCACGTGGGAGATTTCACACATCAGTTGTTCCATTCAAAGAGTTCTTACTGATACATCCTTATTTCCTTATTTTGTCCTTTAGGTTCAAGAAATAACAGTTAATGAAAAAATACAAATGTCTTGCATGTGGGATCACATGGAACCTTGAATCTCATAAAAACTTGTCTATGTAAAGATTCATATTAAGAAAAACAGTTGGACATTTAGAATAAATGTTTATGACCTTTCAACTTCCTTTTGGGGATTTAAATAGGGGTATTATGTTATGCCTGGTTAATCAGACCTTTTGAAATACACAGTGCTCTATAATGGAACCCAGGTATATATCTTTAGAGTGTAAAGTGAAAAATCAAGGAAATTTTTATTCCACGAAAGGATAATGATTTTTCAGACATCAAATGACAGTTCATAGTGATGATTTTGTATTTGTTAAAAAAACCCCACATAAAATACAGGTTTAAATGCATAGGAAAACACACTGAAACATACACAGAAAATTAAACAAACTCCCTGTCATCTCACTTGCTGTCACTTTTCTTAGCAGACACAATCACAACCATTCTCCTCTCATCTTTAGATCTGAAAAATTCACTGCAGTGTCATTTCCATTTTCTAAAAATGCTTTCTCTGGTCCTATCAGTCTTTAGGGATAGATTTATACAGCAGAGTCCAGAGTTAGTCCAGGATAACTGTGAAAGGCCAGACTAGCAAATAGAACACATGGCAGAAAATTTATTTGTTGTTCTACATAGATATAATCCAAACTTCACACTTCTTTCTGAAATAGGACCCAGCTGAAAACCCAAAGCAAAATTTGTGACAAAAATTCTAGCAGCAATGAAGCTTCCACACTGATGAATTTTTATTGATTTTAGTATATAGCTATGATTTTTAAGTTTGTGTGGAAGTGAAGCCAAATTCCTCCCCAGAGAATTTCAGATTTCTTGATAGGAATTTTTTTCTCCCTTTAAAGTTTCAGTTTTGTACCAAGCTTCAAAATGAGCAATTGTAATGCATGGTATATGGTACAATTGTCTAGATTTTGCTTTATTCTGATTCTAATGTGCATATGTGCATTTGTTAAACATGAACATACTTTGTGAGATTTTAAATGGCAGACCTGAACTGTACAAATACTTCTTTATGCTCTGCATGACAGGTTGTAACTTTGTGCTTGTACAGTGAAAATTTAAATAAGTTTTAATACTTACGAAGGGTTACAAAACACTAAACTAATTAATATACCAGAGTTCTAGTAAATTCAGTATCAATGTTACATAAATAAAAGACATAAAAATATTTTCTCTAGTACCTGGAACAAGTATTACCTGTATTTCGTGTATATTCAGTTCAATGGATAAAAATAATCCATATTCCCTTTATAATGATAAGCTTATTTAAGCTGTCAGATGAGAAAGAGAGTGGGGAAAAAGAAAGTAAGGGAATGGTACATATTGAATGTGGGCATTTTGTTTAGAAAAAATATATTTTAAAAAGGGAATAGCTGAAAACGGGAAAAGAACTCCTGGGTAGCCGCTGATAAAGCAGAAAGAACAGAATCCGATGTACCACAAATACACCTAATCTCATCCATTATTTGTATACATTACCTTGGCTGCAAAAGTTTGCAATACTGAAGATTTTTTCAATAAGAACTAACCATGAAATATACTACTTTGATTCAAAACTGAAGGAAAACTGAAGAAATTCTTATTTTTTTTTTATTCAAAATCTAGTGTATTTTTTCCTTTAGGTCATGGTCCGGTTTTCAGCTTTATGCTGTGACTCCAAAAGAATTCTAAAAGCACAGGGAAAAACTGAGACATTGAAACATGTACCTTCCATCTTATTTATTAATTTTTTAGTACTGAGGGCTTGCATGCTTTACATTTCATAGCACTGTCCAGAGCAGAAGAAATTATTTGTAAAATAAATAATTAAATAGATTATTTGATAAATTCAACCTTACGCTCTCCACGTAGAAAACATATACATGGACTTCATTTGCCCAAATTTTGATTTATTTAAAATAAATGCAAAGATTTTTCAAATTTTTATTTTAATTTCCTAATTCTGAGTCTTGTCCTGCATTTGTCTGAAAATGTGTGAGAGGGTATTTCAGATTTCTATGGTTGTATTAACATACACTGCCTAATTTTTCTCCCCATCTCTAATCCAGTAACACAATCAAATTACACCTAAGAAGAAAGCAGGGAGCAGAGATAAGAGACTCAAAAGAGCTATGTAACAACCAGACAAACATTACCACTAATAATGTGAAGTTTTAGTTATATGTGGAACATGAGGGAGATTGCTGATGTGACTGCAATGCCACTGTCAATTACATTTAAAAGATCATTGGGATTGGGAGAAGTTTCCATTAAGTGGGAGAGAGTAAATATTACTCATATCTTCAAGAAGGACAAAAAGCAGGATCTGGCCAACTGAGGGCTACTCACCCATACCTCAGTCATTGCGTAGATGATGGAGCAATTATTAGTCAAAAATATTTCTAGACATATAAAGGATGAATAATTAGCATGGAACGGAAATCATGCTTAACCAATATTACAGCCTTCTACAATGAGGTGGCTACGGGTAGGTGATGGAAGAGCAGTGAATGTGTTTACCTCTTTAATAAGACTTTGGACGTGTTGTCCCATATCTTCCTAGAAAAATTGACAAAGTACAGATTAGATGAGTGCACAGTGAGGTGAATCAAAAACTGAATGAACTACCAGACCCAAAAGGTTATCAGTGGTACAGAATTCAGTTGGTGGCAAGTCTCTACTTCTGCTCCTGGGGCCAGTGCTGTGTAACATCTTCATCAAGAACCTGTGCTCTAGGACAGGACTTTCCGCAAGTTAATAGATGATACAAAACTGTGAGGAGGGACTGATACACCAGATGGGTATGCTGCCACTATGAGAGACCTCAACAGACTGGAGAACCAAGCCAAGAAGGATCTCATGAAGTTCAACAAGGAGAAATGCGAAGTCAAGCATCGGAGGATGAACAAACCCAAGCATCTCTGCCCACAGGGAACCAAGTGGCTAGAAAGATATACCTCCGAGAAGAAACCTTCCGAGTCCTCATGGACAGCAAGCTGTATCGCCCAGCAGTGCATCCTGGTGGCAAAGAAGGCCAGTGGCATCCTGGTCTGCATTAGGAGGAGCATCACCATTGCCAACAAGTGAAGTGAGTCAATCTTAATGTTCTACTCAGTTCTGGACCAAATGGTCTCAAGAGACAGTTTGTTACCTCAGCCATCCTGGTATTCTGTGATTTCAGATATCTGCTGTGAGTGTACTGTGGCTGGATAGAGCTGACTGGGAGTTGATATTCACTGTTTCTATAAAAACTGCAAAACATTTTGATAAGCAAACCTTTTCCATTCTCTCATTGGAAGTTTTGAGCTGCAAGATTCTGAATGAAAAATTATACATGGCATTCCACAAAATTTACTGGAGGAATAAATGCTCGCAAAATCAACCAAATAAAAGCAATTCCCTAAAAAAATATTCTCCAAAAATTTCAAAGTAACACTCTCTGCACATACATAGAAAACAGCAAAGTGCATTACTTGGTTTAATTAAGGAGACTTTTACAGGGAAAAAAACTAAAGCACATACATTAACACCTTTTGCATCTCACAGCTGAAAAAACAACTGCAAGCTAACATTTCATTGGTGCTATAAGTTTTAAAAAGGAATAAAAAATTCATTAGGCATAAATTCTCTCTGTCATTAAATGCTTTAAGGAAGGTTTTACTGATCTTCTAATCTTATGTCCCCCATCCAAATATTTTAATTTCAATATTTTGGAATATACCTTCTGTAAAAAGTGCAAAACCAAAATCAAAACCAAACCAACCAATATAATAACAAAACAACTTAAGAGGATGGAAAAGAACAACTCTTGAAATTCACATTGTGAACTTCTTGGGACAGGAAAATCACTGCAGTCCTTTTTTCTCCCTTTTGCTCATTTTCCCATGCAGTGATCTGGAGAAAGGAAACCCCTATTATCCAGTTTTCTCCTCTGTCTTCTCCAAGAGTTGCTATGGTTACAAACCATCCAAGCAGACTGGCATTTCTGTGCACACAATCACTATGCTTTGCAAAAAGGGAACTGAGGTCTCCCATGCATTCTATTCCTCCCCATCTTCTGTACCTCCTACCCTCTCCTTCTTTCAGAACTGTACCCTTTGAAAACTCTTAGGGAGGTTTGCTTAATTAGGGATGTGAAACATTTTCCAGTACCAGGCTAAGTATGATGCCATTTTTCTCATGTCTAAAGACAGGATTTTGTAACTGCAAATACATGCACATAATTATGTATGAGTGTTATTTGGGGTTCAAAAAGAACCCCAAATAGTAACTCATATAAAGAAAGTTATGTGTGAATTTTTGTTTTATTTGTCATTTACATTATATTCTCCTTTCCAGCAAAGATCACTGAAAGATGATTCTAAGAGAGTATCTAGGACAATGTTTGATGTAGAAATTCTAGGCTTCACTTTAGTAACCATGCTAATTCTTATAAAATATATGCAAACCCGCAAAAATGTATTTGTTCATATGAAAGAAAGGCATTAGCATTATATTTATACATATATATTGTTCTGAATACATTTTGCTTCAACAAACAAAATTAACTTTTAATGTAAACACTTGAAATCAGAACCAGTCAAAAATGGAAACTCCTTGTGAAATATATAACTAGTTTCAGTATTCCTTTAGGCCTAAAATCCTATTTGCACACCACTGGTTAAAGTTACAAAATCTTGTGCAATTTATTTGTAGTTGGTGCAAAATTTAAAATAGTTTCTTTGCCTCAATGGCTTTCAATGCTTTTTAAATAATTATGATTTGAATTTCCTAGTTCATGCCATTTGGATGCTGCTGAGATGGGCAATCTTTATAAAAAGGCACTGAAATACAATGTCCTATACTATGTTAACTTTGGCGATAATTTAGAATTTTTGCTGCTTTTTTTGGTTATTATGTTTTTTTTTCCCTGTGGCATTTGCCATCTTTTCAGTGCAGCAGCTCTTACCAGTTCTGATCAGTCAGGGAGATGGGTTACTTTGACACAACTCCTGTGACAAATTTGAGTTTTTCACGCCAACGTTTAGAGGGGCCTTGTTTGAGCAGTTCTACAATAACTTTTGTATCTTTAAACCTAGTATCAATATAACCTTCTTCCCCATCAAAAAAAGGCATCTACACTAGCAATTACACGTCTCATCCGCCCTCAGTGGACATTGCTATCTCATGGAAAGCAAACAAAAACTACATATTGATTTCTTTTTCTTATCTATAATTGTTCTTTCCTCCTATGTCATTCTAGGCTTTGGGTCTTACAGTCATCATGCAATAAAATAAGGTCTGTTTTTCTCCCCAAGCTTCTCTGAAAGCTCTCCTAGTGATTCTGTCTGTTAACAGGACAATTACAGAAACCCATCGTTCAAGCTCAGATCTCTAAAACACAGTCAGTCCACATTATCAGATCATCACATGAATGCTACATTTGGCTGTTAATGAAGAAATGAGAGATTTTCAAAACAAGCAGTTTAATAAAACTCTCCAGACTAAACTTTTTATTGAGTAAATGTTACTGGCGTTTCTCAAGGTGGAGAAACACCCATTTCTTGTTGAATTTTTGCCTTGTTTTCAGAAAATCTTTTGTGTATTGTTGTGTAGCATAAGCACAGAAGAGACAAGAATTTCAGTCAGAACTAGATAACTGTGAAAGAGTGAAAAACACATGAATACATCCATATGCTGTTAGTAAGAGAGAGTTTTCTCATTATTTTTATTTTTTTCTGTCAAAATTGTGGTATCTCTGTATATGCGTATGCATCTTCTGTACATTTATGAACAGAAAGAATCCTCAGATGTTCAAGATCTTATTTAGAGGCAGCACTTGAAGATTGAACTGCAAAATCTTGTAGATAGAATCAGATTCTTGTTTTATAAGCCACTTTTCTTTCACCTTTCTCATAAATATGAGTTCAAGAATCTGATACCTGTTTTACATCTGTTGACTGAAAATTCAGTTCAGGCAACAGGCTGAAGGCTGCTGATATGTGGAAATCTGCAAACTAATGAGACAACAAAAATTTGCTAGTCCCTTTAGACACTTACACTGGTTTTGGAAATAAAAGATGCCAGTTTGCATGGAAAAAGGTCTTTATAGTTCTTTGCAGAAAAGAAATACTTATTGCTAATATTTGAAAAGCGTTCTCAGCCAAAAGAGGAAGTAATTGATATAGCTATAGATCACTAGACACATACATGTATATCTTATAGTTTTTATGGTCATGTGTCTTAGTTTAAGAAAATTCTGTGTGGCAGAGACTCCAAAATGAGTTACCTCCCCTTTAGCTTTATCCACTCCCCTTTCACCAATAAGAAGAGACAAATGAGAAAAGATGTAAGTGAAAAAATAACAGTTTACTAAAAATAAAAGCAGCAACAACCAAGATAACAGCAATAAGCCCAGTAACAGCAATAACAACACACAAAGGTGCTGACTCATGTGTCCCCCGGGCACAAAGAAAGCAAATTGGCAGAGAAGCCCTTCCTCCCAAGATGGCAGCCACCATGGCAGGCCACATAGACTGGAAGACAAAGACAGTAAGATGGAGAAGCCATGTTCTCCAATGCTAAGGGATAAAAAACTAGAGAGCTTTTTCCTTACACTGCTTCAGTTGCAACTCAGAGACCTTCCCCAGCAACCCTCTCGGGAGCCCAGAGAGAAACAAAAGAGAGCTCTGTGTGTCCATTTCCTGTTTATAAAGGGACCCCATACCCTCTCCTTTCTGTGAACATAGGGAAAAACACACAAATCCTGTCCCCAGGGTTGCCGAGTCTAAAGGTGACAGTAAAGCAGACTGTATGGATTGATGGAGTAATATAGAATACGCAGGTTTGGGGTTTTTTTGTTTTTGTTTGGGTTTGGGGTTTTTTTGTGGGGGGGAAGGGAACACTTAGGACACTGTGACTTCCTAGTTGTGTAGTTCACGTGAATTTCTGAGATGTTCTAGGATGTCTCAAATTTCTAAGCAGTTGAAATCTGTTCTGAAATAGAATAAAAGAATGGTTGGAAAGGCATCTGGAGACTGACTGACCTCTGAATCAACCATTGAATGCCATTAGATTAAGAACTTGCATTCTTAGAAATGACTGAGTTCAAGTCGACAATTCAGAGTGCTAGGACTTAGTTTGGATGAGTCTGGAAATCTGGCAACCATAAACATTAGTGGAGCCTATGAAAAGTACAAAGTCATAGAATCATAGAATACAAGCATCAAGGTAGAAGAAGATCTAGATCATTGAGACACGTCTTTCACTGAACATCACCATGGCAGCTAAAATGTAGCACTTAGTGCTACATCCAGTCGTTTTTTGTAGACTTCCAGGGATGGGAACTCTACTACTTCTCTGGACAGCCTTTTCCAATGTTTAACCAATTTCTGACTGAAGAAATCCTTCCTGAACCTCCCCTGGTGCAGCTTGAAGCCATTTCCTCTCGTCATGTCACTGGTTGCCTTGGAGAAGATGCCAACCACCACCTTGTTGCAACTACTTTTCAGGTAGAGTGATAATGTTTATCCTATGTTTCATCTTCCCAGAATAAACAATCCCAGCTATCTAAGCTGCTTCTTATAGGATTTATGTTGGAAATCCCTAATCAGCTTCATATGCTTCTTTGGACACATTTCAGGATCTCAATGTCTTTCCTGAACTGAGAGGCTCAGAACCGAATACAGGACTTGAAGTGTGGCCTCACCAGTGCTGGATACATAGGGACAATCTCTTCCCTAGTTCTGGACATACTATTTTCGACACAAGCCAGGATTCTGTTGACCTCCTTGGCCAGCTGGGCACATGCTGGCTCACGTTCAGCTGGCTGTCAAACAGCACCTACAGGTCCTTTCTTGCTGGGCAGTTTTCTAGCCACTCTGTCCCCAGCCTGCAGCACTGTGTGGGGTTACTGTGACACAAGTACAGGACTCAGCACTTTGCCCTGTTGAACCTTATACAATTGGCCGCACCCATCAATCCAGCCTGTCCAGATCCCTTGCACAGTTTCTAGCAGATCAACACTCCCACCCAAGTCAGTGATATCTGTGTGCTTACTGAGGGTGTTCTTAATGGTATTGTCCAGATCATTGATAAAGGTGTTGAACAGGACTGGCTCCAATACTGAGCCTTGGGGAACCCAACTAGTTACTGACTGCCAACTGGATCTAGCACCAGTCACCACTGCTCTCTGGGCCCAGCCAGTTTTAAGCCAAGCCATGGCTGCCAGCTTCTCCAGTTCTCCATTTTTTTCTAGTTTTTGCGTTAGTAATCTGTCGAAGTTTAACAGAGTAGCACAGTAAGGACATATCAGACTTTAGTACCTATATAATTTTTCATAGCAGTTCATTTTTTATGTTCTATGAAATTGTTTACATTTGTGTTGCACAGCAAATATTTCAGCAGGAAATAGTGGACATAAATAAAGGACCTCTGCTAAAGAGTCTCCAAACTAATGCATATTTTGTGGCATCAATTTACTAAAAGAAAAATTGTTTAGGTTTATCTTCACTTCGTAAAGAATTCAGCAGTAGAAGATGAATAAAAGATTTCTGGCAGTCATTATGGAAACAAAATACCTGATAATAACATAATAACATCGGTAATGCATATTTAACTCAATGAAAAAGCTAAAAATTCTTATCTTGGTCTAATCAATACATTGGTCCATCCAGTGCAAAAAAATATAGCGCAAAAAACCTTGATTTTTGCTATATATATATATATAATATATATATATATATATGTAAAATCACTGTTACATCATCAGGCTCTTGAGATTTCCATTTATATAAATTAAAATTTGCTTTCTGAAGATATGAACTCCTACTGACTTCAATGTATGTAATACTGTTTCTTTGAGGATCTGAGGCAAAGCATAAAACTAACTGTAGCTTGGCATGGGGTGGGGAGGCACAGAGTTCTTTAGATACTTCTTCTTTGTATAGCTAAATAGAAAAAGAAAAATTAGAATGGTACTTTGTAAGCTTAAAAAACTGTTTAGATTATCTCTGTAAAACCTGAAAAGTGATTTATATTTTTTGTCTGTAGTCCATACTTTTGGTGTGTTATATGATTTCTATTTCTGTTAGCATAAAGGAACTCAGTTACGTGTGGATTCATCCTGCCAGTTTAAGTCATCAAAGCATCTAACTCACAGTTTTTCTATAGTCATCAGAGATACTATGAATCATCACATGGGTTTGAACAGTGATTAAATATTAAGCTCCAATTATAAGCAGATAGACTTGCCCTTTGAAGACCGTGTCCTCCTTCCCCCCGTCTCCCCCCTTTCCTTCTAATTGATAAAGAAAATACCTAAGAATGGGCTGATATCTTAACTGAGCATCTAAAATCAGGACTAATAGCTACTGTATGTTTGACTGTGGTTAAAGAAGTAAATGGAGACTGGGCACAAAGGCCAGGAGTCCTCCATCTTCTGCTGCAGTTTGTACCATAAGTGGTTCTTAGATACTTCTAAGTTCAAACCTCAGCATTCTAATGTCAAGTGACAGACACAAAATGGCATACATTTAAAAGACAAAACTATCTTCCATGACAGCCATCGTAAGAGCTGCTTTTGCTATTTACCCTAGGTAGCCGTTTACTTTGTCTTGGCAGAAGTGAAATTAGGTCGATGCTTTTCATCTTCACAATTTATTTTTATATAAGTGTGACCAGCCTGACGATTCTGACATTAGAGTCTTTGCCAACTCTCATGCAGAGGATAATCCTCCTCCTTAATTGGAACTGTTCAGTGTGACCAGCAAAGTAAGAAACTGCTGCTGCTGCAAGATCACCTGCTGGCTGAAGAGGCATTTCAGGCAGACACAGGGAGCTGGGATCTAACTGGTTTCACTTACTAAATCTTTGCTCCTGCAGTAAATTATCTTGTCATGTACTCGACACAAAGTCTACTGAAGGCCTTCAGAAGGAAATTTTGTCTCTTTCAGACTTTTAGTCTCAGATAGAATGGTGCAGAAAAAATATTTTTTTAATGCAAAAGAAAAAGAATCCCTTTCTACATTAACTTTGGTAAAATTATTAGGTAGTAGATCAGTTACTAGGTTGTTCCTTTTATGGAACAAGCTTATGGGATATATTGTAGAGTTTACACTGGGCCTAACTGAAATAAAAACAGCTAAAAATTTATTTCATTTTGATCAAAAACTAAACCAAAACCTGGAAATAAACTTTTATGTCACATTATGTTTCATTATGAAGGAAAAATATATGTAAATAGATTTACACATGTGACCAAGGACATTCAGACATAAAACACTTAAAAATTTAAGCCAGCATAAAAATCATTTTCTTGTGTTCAGAAGAGACATGTGTAAAAAACCTGCATGCATGTGTAGTGAAGAATTTTAAGAATCAAAGCAAAGTTCTGCTGAGGAAAAGATCTGCCTAATGATATCATTAATAACAATCTCGTTGGTTAAAACTCTCCTTTCCTATCCTATCTAGCCTTGACCTGACTATATTATGCAGGTTTTAAACAGCTGTTTTAGCTGTTTTGCCGAATAGATCAGCCTGCAGCACATGACCTTCAGACGCTTTTCCAGAACAGCATTTTTCTATCTGAGAGACTGCCAGTAAAGAAGAAAAAAAAAAAAAAAAAAAAAAAAAAGAAGCAAAGTACCCACACAATTATAGAACTTTTTTTCCATTTCAGTGGGAATCTTTTTTTGTTGTTGCTGTTTCCAGAGCTGAAGTGAACCTGATCTGCAAAGCAACTTTCTAAACAGAATAGGAAATGCAGCAAGATGAAGATTTTCAGTTGTAGTGAGAAAACGTAATGGTTTTGATTGCCCTTTCCCCCCTGAAGTTATGTGTTTTTGGCTTACTGTAGCACTTAAAGATCTGTCTTCTCAGCACCCCTTAGGAAAAATTGCTAAAGTTTCATGAATGTTATCTTAAGAGTTTTTATGATCCATTTTATTTATATCATATATATATATATGATCCATATAATCCATATGTGGAGGTGTTGGACACTAAATAAGATTCCTACACCTATCTAACAATATATCTAAAGAGAAATATCACTATTTGATAACACTTCTGAGTTTTGCATTTATTGCAGACTACACTGGGTTGTACTCGGGAATTTTAAAAGTATACTTTCCTCAAGAATTCAATAATCTTTATCCTACTGCACCATATTAGACTAAACTATATTGGCTACCAGTGTGATGTGGTGTCATGTGTTTATCTTACACTCTAGTACATCCAGTTTTAAATGAAGATCCTATTACCTGTAAAACTGTGGAATGGAAATTACTTCCCTTACCCCCCCAAAAAAATTCATAAACCTGATATAAGAGATTGATACGAGATTCGTCCACAGTTTAGCATCTGGTAGAATTAGACTGTAATATTGGTAGAATTATGGATATACTAAATATTTAAGTTTCTACTATAAATATAGTCCAGGTTTCTGCCAAAAATTATGGCTAGGAATTGACCATTTCATTCCTCAAAGAAAAGATCAGTGCTGGCTTTCAATTCTCACATACTCATATTGACCTACTACTGATGGTCTCCTTATGAACCAGAACTTGTGTCAAATTCCAGTTTACTTGTGTCAAATTCCAGTTTATTCCAAAACAGAAGGGAGTCATCTGAGTACAGTGCAACTACTGTCACTGCAGACATTCCTGAGTGTACTGTTTGGCAGGATACTTGAGAAATTTTATTTGTACTAGGCTAACAGTGCATTCCTCTCTACATCGTCTCAGAGTGTAGCAATCTTCCAACCAGTAAGAGAGGAAAGAAATTGTCCTCTTTTTCCTTCTCATTTTATGGAATTACAACTTTTGTATGAAGGGGAAAAATATCCTCTCTGGTTTCCAAAAAAAATTTCCTGTGTCTTCAGAAGAATCTTGGGGAAAAAAGGGGTTTTATTTTTATGTAAATAGTTTAAACAAATATCAGTCCACTTCCCTTTAGCTTTTTAGTTCTTATGACACATTTGAATTGCCATATGCCAACATATGGTTGATACAGAATGAATGAGATCAAAACAATATTTTAGTTTTTGCATGACATTCCTATTTATGTGAATTTACTTTTACATACATCTAATATGCTCTTCCTCATATTCAACTGATGGCCGGGAATTTCCACCTAAACGCGAGGAAGAACTTCTTTACTATGCTCAGAAGACTGAGCCCTGGAACAGATTGCCCAGAGAGCTTGTGGAGTCTCCTTCACTAGACATATTCAAGAACCATCTGAACACTGTCCTGTTGCACGTGCCCCGGGATGACCCTGCTTGGGCAGGGAGGTTGGACCATGTGGCAGAGCGTATGCGGCCACTAGGGCGACGTCCGGCTAGCAGAGGGTCAGTGGCCGACACCCAGCTGCATTAACTGCCAGCCCCGCCTGGCGTCTATAGGCCTCGGGCTGGGCTGGCTTGCAGACTGGGCGCGCTGCAGAAAGGACGAGACAAAGGAGTAGCACGCTTGCTGGGGGTGAAGGTCGGTTTATTGATGGCACTGGAGCACCAAGCAGAGAACGGCACCAACCAGCAAATGGCCCTGAGCGGCGGGAGAAGCAGGGTTTTAAAGAAAGGGGGTGTACAAGGGAGGGATCCACAGTGAGCTAATGGGGAAAGGTGAAGGGAGGAACTTAACATAACTGACATACAGAGGAACCCAATAAATACAAAGTAGAGGAGGGGCCCCGGGACCACAGCCAACTACAACCCTCAGAGAGAAGAAGGTTCTCGAAAGCTAGGAGGAGTGGGGTGTGATTGACTGGGCCAGGGAGGAGGAAAAGTTTACTTATATGGAGATATGAGGGAGGAGAAATTACCTAACTTAGATAACTGACACAACCAAGGGCAGGGGTAACCATAGCAACATAACTGACAGTAGGGCTAAGGCGGGAAAACTGGGGAGGGCAGAACCATTTACATGGAACAGAGGGAAACAATACATAAAATGGGGGAGTGAAACAAGAAACTTAACAGCGCACTACAACAGGACCAGGTGACCCATTGTGGTCTCTTCCAATCTGAACCATTTTGTGATTTTGTAGTATAAATAATTTGATAGTCTTCTGATCAAGATCTTTAGCATCTTGATCTGCATGTCAATTTTGAGAATATAAAAAATCTAAAGAATAGTTCTAAAACAAGCACTCAGGCACCAAATGTTTCAGTTTGAATCTGGAGTTCTAATGTATATTATATCACTTCATATCCTCTTTCATCTGATCTCACCTTTGAAGACAGATAAATATCTTGATTTTCAGAATTTTACACTTCAGTCCTGGGATGACTTGCAAAATCCCAATAGTTTAGTAGGACCTCTGGATGTCTGAAGTAGTCTAAGCTGAACCAGGTTTCAGACTTTAAAGCAAAAAAAATTTGAAAATCTCTAAGTGTAGACATTTCAGAACATCTTAGATAAACCTGTTCTAATACTTAATATTTTCATTAAGATTTTTTAAAATTATATCCGGAAGAAATATCTCTTACCTCATCTTTGACCATAGCATGCTATATTAGACTGTGCTGAGAGCCTTTCAAAGCTAAGGTGGGAAACAATCCACTACTTTCCTTTCACAGAGGTCTACCAAGTTAGTCAGGCATGACTGTCCACTCCCAGAACTGTTGTCTCGAAATGCTTGTGCTTCAGGTGATTGAAAATGGCTTTGTCTGCAATTTGATCCATTTTACTTCCTAGTCTTCTAGAGGACTGAGGTGAGACTGAACATCCTGCAGTTTCCTGGACCCTCCCTCTTGTCCTTCATAAAGGTGTGCAGTGCAATTCCTCTTTTTGGTTAGGCTGTCTATAGTCTGTAGCAAGTGCTTAACATGCCACTTCCCAGGGCTGGCCACCCCAACCAGTGCAGCATGTCACCAATGCATAGCACTGAATGGAAATTGCATACAGCCTCAAACACCACCTCCGTCTTGCCTGTACTTCACAGGTGTCTCTATCTTCACCAATTTCTTCATTAACTTTCTGGCTTTTGATTCCATCTCACAGCTGCTGGCACTCCATGGGTTCTAGCTCAGTAGGAGGCCAGACAGAAACCTGCTTTGCACCTCTACCTCCCCTGCAGAAGATTTTACCTGTCAGGAAAATCTTTTGCTTGATATTTTTAGCTCTTGGAAACAGCTCTATGACCTGGAGAACACCATTCTGGAGGTCCATTCTGCCTCCCATGCTGAGCTTTAATTTACTCTTAATAGGATTGTCAATTAGGTCTCTGTTTTCCCACATCTGAAGAGATCTAGAGACCTGGAAGGACTCTGACTAAGTTCCCTATGGGATCCATCTGGAAAGATTTCTCAGAGAGCACCTGACACACTCGGCTGAATCATGGTGCATAAATATAATAGTTACAAATCAATTTCAGAAGCTTGCTTGGAAGAAAGGACGAGACCTCCAGGTCCACTCCAGTGTGTCAAGACTGCTGTTCTTCTGCTGGAGGACTACTGCATTTTCTCCTAGACTTAGTTACCTTACCCGAGAGTGTAGGAAAGGACCTTCATCAGCTTGGTATCTCAAGCTTCTGAAGCCATTTATTATAATGAACAATAGTTTCTGAGAAATAAAAGAATTAAAAGACACTCAAAAGTATATCAAGGGAATCGCAGAAGCTAATAAATAACCTAAAAATACACTATCAGGAAGAACTTTGATCAGATATTTAGATAAGGTAATCTAAAATACACTCACAGAAGAAACTTTGGAATTAGAATATTTGAAGAAACAGAAGTGGAAGCCAATAAGTTAAAGTGACCTGCCAAGCCGTTAGAATCAAGCCAAGTACAACAGTAACTTCAGCCAAGCCATGGAGAAACATGCCAAGGATAACAGGAAGAAGTCCAAATTAGGAAAAGCTTAAAATTTAACTAAGGAAGACCAAGAATTCCCGGAAGACCCCGCCTGCCTATGAATATGCATGTAATAAATGATGTAATCCTTGTTTAAAATTGTATAAAAACCCGCTTTTGCTGTGCATAACTTACAAATCCATTTTGTGATTTCTCCGACGCATCGCAATAAAATACCTCCTGCTTATCTGACTTAGACTGAGTCTCTTAAGCAGTTATTCTCGCCTTTTTGGGGCAAAATTCGGCATCACTTCTATCAACCATGAAGTCAGGGGCCTCTTAACGGTAAATCAAGGTATTTGCATTTAGGCTGGTGACTATTAGCCAGAGCCATAATCCAAAGTAAACAGCTGTACAGTTAGACCTTCGGCTCTTGCTTACAGAACTGACATGATTTTACCACCCATTATTTTTTCTAAAGTCAGGTGTTCACCAGACCATGCTGAATCTGATGACACAGCCCAGCTTCATGGAGATCTAGTTCTGTTTCTGATAGCAGTTTAACTCTCTGATACATTTGCATGTAATCATATGCAGTCTAATCAGCTGGGTCAATAGAATATGTAATGTAGCCATATAGTTTCCACTCCCAAAGCTCACTAGCTCAGATTTAAGCTGTAGTTTCAGATGTGTATGCTGTGCATCCCATGAATAAGCAGAGATGCTATGGATAATTTCTTCCTTTTTTTCGGTTAATGGACACAGAAGCCTCTCAAACTATAGAAGTTTGTCAACAGCCAAGACAAAACCTCCTAAAATACACACATCACGGACAAAAGGAATTCAACAGTGGAGCTGAAAATTATTTCCGCTAGACCAGATGTATTTATTTCTTCTTTATGCTAATCTTCATGGTAGGGAATCACTTTGAATACAGATGCCTTTTAGCAACTTTCAAATCCTAAGGGTGGCTAGCTTAAACCGTTGTGCTGGTTTGCATTCCTACAGTTAAAAACTATTTCATATACTCCACAAGGATTCTTCCTATGGGATAATGTTTGTTTTCTGAAAGTATGGAGAAAATATTTGCTATTAAACTGTTATTCTTTGCAGTGCTGGCAGATTCTGCAAATTGTTTTAAAAAACATCACAGCTATATATTTTTTTTTCATGTTGGAAAGCTGCAGAAGCAAGGACAACGCTTTCTTTCAAAAGTAAGAACAAATCTGGTACTTTCTGAGTACACTCAGAAAGGTGTACTCCTCCACTAGTGTTTTCATATTTTCTTTAAAAGAGCATTTTATGTTTAACAGCCCTATTTTTCTGAATTGTTTTCATTTGGTGTTAAGTGTGTTGTTTCCTGGTGTCTCAGGATGTTGGCCTGGTTTCTCTTGAGTTCAAAGACATAATTTGTGTTACTCTTTTTGTACACAGCAATTTGCTGTAAAAACTAAGCTGTGGGAAAAGAACAAACAAAGCTACCCTACTAAAATATTTGGTAGTATGGTCTATGAATCACTTTAGCAGGAAAATATCTTATGAACATACATTTTCAGTTTTAATTTTTAAGAGCAGACTGAATTCTGGCTTAGAACATGGCAATGTGAGTAGGAAGTGACTCAATTGAAGCCAATCGACTAAAAGAAAATAAAAACTACATTAGTAGAAAATTAGGCAAATCCACTGTATTTCTTTGAATTTTTATAGAGATTTTGCTGGAATACATTGGAGACAGTTTGCTTTAGACGAAGCTAAGTAGACCTGAATTGTGAAAGTGCTAAGTGACGTGGTATCTCCAAATTTACTTTTTAAAAATATCAGTTTTTTTCCATGGTGACATCAAGGCTGAATTATTATCACAGAGATTTTACTGATTGCTGCTTCCATTAATGCTTAGAAAACACAGAACATACAATATAGGATAGTTATTATTTTTGAAAATAGCTGACACTTTGTAAACACAGGCCCAGTAAAACTCAGAGATCTCAGTGACTTTAAAAAATGTATATATCTTGTTTTAGTTATGGTGGTTAAATAGAATATAAGCACAGTCAGTACTCCAAAGATTATCAGATGAGTATCCATAAAATGGAAGGATTCTCAAAGAAAAGTCATTAAAATTAAAAGCTCATGGAATATATCTTTAATAAAACGCAAGTCTATCCAAGTTTTCAGGTTGCCTTTTAAACATAGTCTTATACAACATACTGGATTACATGAATGACCCATAATGGATAACAACATAGGTCCTTACTGTCTCATCTCAGACAGACACTACTGGGTCAAGAGATGAGTGCATCACAGTGTGGTAAAAACTGAAAGAGGCTGTCTCATCTCTGCATCCCCTCCTTTTTTGTTCTGCCTTCTTACTCCCAAACCACATGTGCATCAGAATGCATATTCACACAACTGCACAATAACATATAACAGAGAAATTAATCAAGTTTGATTTAGTCCAGATCACTTCTCTGTGAATAAATATGACTAATTTCTGAATTGTAATTCATAGAAATATTTTCCTTTCTTCAATATTAAATATGTTTAGAAAAAGAATTGTTGGGGGATGATTTGTTTTGAAGATTCTATTTCCTTATAATATTAAAATATGGAAAAAAATAATAATCGATTCCCCTTTTTTTTTCCTGTGACACATGGTCTTATCACAATTTCTACTTGTGAAAATGTCATTGTCCTAAGAGCTTAACTATTCTGGCCAGGTATATTTTATACTTAACTGATTTTCCAAAGAAGGAAGAAAGGGGACATAGAGGAGTATCCATTGAATACTGACTCTGCTTATGAGATTGGAGAAAATACACATTTTAATAAAGTCTCTATCTCTAAAGTAATTAGAACTGGAAGGGACTTAAAAACTATAGAGTTTCCATGGTCAGGGACACTTTCCACTACACCAGGTTGTTCAAAGCCCCATCCAGCCGGGCCTTGAACATTTCCAGTGAGGGAATATCCACAACTTCTCTGGGCAGCCTGTTCCAGTGCCCCACTGCCCTCACAGTAAAGAACTTCTTCCTAATATCTGATCTAAAATTGCTCTATTTCAGTTTTAAGACATTGCCCCTTGTCTTATCATGCCCTTATATAAAGTCCCTTTCCCAGCTCTCTTCTAAGTCCCTTTTAGGCACTAGAAGGTGCTGTGATGTCTCCCAAGCCCCTTCTCTTCTGCAGTCTGAACAACCCAAACTGCCTCAGCCTGTCTTCACAGGAGACGAGCTCCAGTCTTCTGATTATCTTTTTAGCCTTCCCTGGTCTGTCTCCAATAGGTTCTAATCAAAACAGAGTCTTAGTAACACATCTGTGTGTTCCAGTGTTTCTGAATACTTGTTGTGAATATTTCTGTCTAAAACATTTACATTCATGACTTCAGCTTTTTTATTTCAGCTGCCTAATTGAGACAATAATGTTCAAGGGCAGCACAAAATTCATTTCTGACGTGTCAAATTGAGTGGAAATAAGAACTAGGTCCAGAAAGACAGAAATATTAACCAACATAGAAGTTAAATCTGTATTCTAGTCATTGAGACACTAAAAGGGGTAGAAGTACTTGTAGTGTTACTTAAATGTCAGCCTGGGATGCCTTTTTCAAATGTGGAAATGATAATTTTTTATTTTTTTTTTGTGAAACCCACACTGTTATACACTCTTTAATGTGATAACAATGGGGATTGACTGTTAGATAATTGATTTTTGGTAGGTGCTGTTATACATTTTGAGTAAATGCATCCAGAACTAATTATCCCAGAATGGATTTTCTCCAAGTTTTTCAGGTTAGTTGATTAAGAATTAAAACAGAGTAGTTGGAACAAATCCCCATCTAGGGTATAATGTAACAAAATGTATTTTACATATTGACTAAAAAAAAAAAATAAATCTTGAGAGTCTACAGAATCTTTCCTGAATAAAAGAGAGAATTTAATCATTTAGGATAAGAAAAATATGACAAAAAATGCAAACTTCAGTTGTCTCACAGAAATGCAGGGACAGTCATTGTCTTAATGCTTGTCAGATCCAAAGATCTGAGTAGACCCAAATGAACTTTGTGAGACTTACAAATATATTTCAACCACCAGTAATGAAATTGATTTTGAAGGTTCTATAATTGTGAACTGTTTGCAGTAATGCAATTTTTTTATTTATTTGCTCATGCCTTTAAATTACTGTATGGCAGTTCAAACAGCACTCCTATCGATAACATTTTAGGTACTTTATACTCACCATCAGATATGTCATCTTTATCACTTGATACGATCTATTTGCATTCTGCATAAATGAAACATCTAAGGAGAAGAAAAACTTGAAAATAAATTGAAAGGAAAATGGGAGCAGCTCTGAAGATAGGTTGAGATTTTAGTGCTTTTTTCCCCTCTTTCTTTCCCCTCCCCCCCCACCCCAGAATACATACATATTTCACTTGTCTTCTGTGTCCTTATTCAATTACAGAAATAGTTGTGTGGGCTTTTTTAGCGGTTGATTTTTTTAAGTTTTTTTTTTTTTAACAATTTCATAAGATTTAGGGCCATCTACTATTTTTCAAACAATAGCTTAAAGATCTCTGTGTAGTCCTTGTAGCAAAAGCTGAGGTCAGTGATAGGAGAATCAAAGACATGGACTTTACCTTATGTGAACAAAAAAGGAGCAGGTCAAATTCATAGGCTTCATAAAATACATTGCAGTTGTGGCCAAAATGTATGTTTGTGATACTGCTCTGGGCCTGAAAGTGAGTTTTAATGTAACCCAAACAACTGTTGAATCTTTTAGAAGAAACATTTGAATGGAGAATAATTCTTGGTATTGTTTTAATTAAGCAGGTTCACCATTATATATTTCTTCTGAATTTCCTTATGGTGCTCGTTATATTATCATCAGAGTGCTTTGGACATTTTAACTAAATTTAACTAAATTCTGACAACAAGGTGAAATATTTATGAGACAAGTTATGATGATTAATACAGTTTTATGAATGAAGACAGCTGCATGAAAGTAAGGTTAAGAATGTCCAAGAATTTTACGTATTCAATTTGATATAACAAAGATCTGAGGTTTGTGCTGTGTTTTGGTGTGGCATTTATTGTTTGTTTTCAGTGTTGTTTTGTTTATGTCGGCATTTTTGCCCTCCAAATGATGCAAATACAATTACCTTAAAATCACATCTTATTTTAAAACTATTAGCTTTAGGTATTTTTAGCAGCAGTGGGGATATGTCATACAACCTTCAAATTTCTGCTCTAGCACTTCTTAAGTTAGAAGTTTACTATTCCCTTCTAAGCTAATGCACTTAAACACCATGTCCTATGGTTTCCAAAAGTGCACCAACCACAACATAATTTTACTGTTCATAACTGCTTTCCTCTTTTTATTAACTCCAGATTTGCCAGCAAAAATTACTTCCAATAAACTCAGTTAGTTACTAGTGAGACCAAATCAAATTGCAGATGTTTCTGAGCACAGGCATGTGTCAAATTCAAATTAGAAAAAGCAGAAATTTGGTAAAAAATATTTGCTTTCAAACAGAGTTTTCTCTTACAACTCTTGTAGTTATGTGCATCTAAGAATCACTTCATCAGCCATAAACTGCCAAGAGGATGTAATTAGCATGAATGAAACAAATCTGCAAATCCCTTTACTGGACTTAGTAGCTTTTCCCCACAAAAGAGCAGGTAATTTTTCAATATAACTCAACAACATTATAGAACTAAAGTAAAATTTACATGTCTTTACCATCACTGGAATTGAATGACATTTTTGAGCCTCTCAGAGTATTATAGCATGCATTTACAAAATTTGAGACGTATGAGAAATAAGAAAGAATGTTTCTAGCTATTGCTAAGTTTTAGAATATTGTTGGGGGTTTGGTTTTTTTCCTTATATCCCCTTTTACTTACAGAATATTTTCCCATAAGTCACTACCGAACACTCACAACTGGATACTCAAGAAAAAACTAAAGTGGCCAAGCTCAGAGGAGGAGGGCATTTGGTTACACTTCTCTTATCTGGGAGTTTCCCTCTGGAGAATTGGGCTGATAAAAGACAGGGCTGGGGCAGCGGCTCCATTCCTCTCTCAGAGGAGAATGGTTGGAGCTGCTGCTTGGGCAAGGGAATTCGCTGCTGCTGCCAGAGCCCAGCCCAGAGCTGCTGCTTCTGCCGTGGGGTGAGCCTCTGCTCGTGAGAGCAGCCACTGAACTGGGACCTTATGAACACCCACCTGACTAAAGCAGGGACCTGTCCCTGTCTGCTCGGGTGCCCGGGATCCTGAGCTCGCCTCTCCCTGCCCTGCTGGGAGCCGGGCCGCCACTGCCCCGCCCCTACTGTTGTTTTGGCACTGCTCTGAGCTTTCGCTGCACTGTAGCCCCATACCCCCTGCCTGCTGAGACATCCTGCCGTCCCAGCTTGCTGTTTCTGAGGTTCCTGCTGGGGCACCGGGATCAACAGCCCCAGGGGTTTGTGAGGCAAAGCCTCTCTTCCGTCCCTTCCCATCTCGGCCCAGCCGCCATGGCCACGCGCTGCCCGAGCCCGCGCCACAGCGCCCCCTGCAGCCGCGGGGGAGTCACCGCAGCTGCCCCGCCCACCGGGAGCCAGCAGCGCCCCTGCTGGCCGTGCCCGGAACTGCAGCAGAGGGGAAAGCGCTGCGGCCGAGAGCGCGGCTGTCAGTGGGCTCCGGGCTCTGTTTGGTGTTAGTGCCCTAGCTGTTGTTGTTTGTTTGCTTTATTATACATACTAGTAAAGAACTATTATTCCCTGAGAGCCCCTTAATTTCAAAATTATAATGATTTCAAAGGAAGGGGTTTACATTTTCCATTTCAAAAGAGGCTCCTGCCTTCCTTAGCAGGAGGAAGACACCTGTCTCTCAAACCAAGACAGACACCTGTCTTTCAAACTAAGACAAAGGTTTAGTCTTTTAGAGGAAGTTTGCAATATGCATGATACAAACATTGCACTAGACATTATTTTCTTGAGCCATTCTTCATGATGTTGAAGGCAGTATAAAATTTACATTTGGATGAAAAATAGAGTAGCCGTTTGTTGCATTCCTGTCTCAGTCACAGGAATGGTACTACAAGCTGCATAATGCAATAAAGAACACAGGATTCTTCAGAAATTAAATAGAGCTTTGTCTATATATGTAATTGTTACCTTCACAGATAAAATGTTGGTAATAGTGCGCAAAACTCTCTCACTAAATATTGATAGAATCAATTACTGATGTAACGTGAAAAATAGTATACTCTGATGAAGGATCATAATTGCTCTCTTAAAGGATGGAAATTAGATTGATCTGAACTTCTGAAATAGAACCATCAAAAGGAAAAACAAAGAAGCTTGTTAAAAGGGTCAGATTTACATTTAACATGTAATTTTACAAGTACTACTCTCACAATACATTTCAGTTTGCCCTTTTTATATAATAAAAACCAGCATGCTACAAAGCAATTTTCCTTTAACAAATAATGTTGTTATCATAAAAAAGCCACATTCTTAATACTGTATTTAATTTTAGATTTCTCAGTGTATTAAGACCAGCAGTTGTCTCTTACATGACAAAATACAACCAAATTTTTCAGCAAGTTATTCTCCTTTAATCTTTCCAAAGCTTCTTTGAACTACCTTGTTTACTTTCTTCTTCACTGAGTGCCTAAAAGAAAATAATGTACTTTACCCAACAGATTAACTACACTGGGAAAGGGAGGAAAACAGATTTATTAGCTGTCTCATTACAAAAGTTTAAATCCCTTTGTTCTCTTCACCTTCTGTTTTATCTTAATTATACTTGCTTGCATGAAATCAAAACTACAAATTCATCCTTTGGGAGTTATTCTGTTTATAAACTTGGTGGTGTTAAAGTTTTTCTTCATCTTCTGTAGGTATTTGACAGATGGAGCTATACAACCCACAAACTGTGAAATGTCTTACGAAATGAAGATTTTATTAAAACCATGACAGTATTTCTCTCACATTAAATATTAAGATGGTGGTAGGAATTTTTGTGGCAAGATAATGGGTACACATTATTAAATTATTTAATACTCATGTGTCTATGTAGTGCACTGACCTTTGCTGGCCATCAGGCGAGGCTCTATCATACCTTCTCCTCAACTGGGAGCGACAGTTCTGTTTCCGTGTGACTGTCACTAAAAGTGTTATCTGCAGCAGTGAAAGTCATGCGGAGGTAATGGAGGTGTCGTGATAGCACTTGGGTGAGATTTCTGCTTTTCTTTCTCCTTTGATGGAAGAATGCAGAGGTAAGGGATTTGAGAAATATTTTGATAAATATATTTGAGAAATATAGGTCATTTGACTGGAGGCCACATACCATAACCATGAAGAGCAGAAAGCAAGGAGGGTTGTCATTCTCTGATGGCCAGCCCTGGAGTCAATCAGTGTGGGAACAAACCTTTGGTTTGATTCACCCTTATAGTGTATTGTAGCAAGCTGCATTATCAATGCAACTTGAATATGTTGGAGAAACTATCTGTAACATTGCAAGAATGTTTAATATAAAGAATACAATTAATATATTTCAAATTATTTTTAAAAATTCTGATTTAATTATCTCTACAAAGCCCTTGTTTACTGTGTTCAAAAGAGGAGATGTGAGACAGCAGAGAACTCTTCAGCTGCTTATTTTGAGCTCTGCCAACATGAAGATATTTCTTTCCCTGTTTTCTGAATATTAAGCAAGGATCTTGCTCTGTATTTTGAGTCTTTATCATAGGTGGACAGAGACCAAATGGTGAAACTGAGATAACAACATCAAAAGGGAATCACAGTGCACGTAATGCCAGAGAAGTGAGTGAGTGGAAGAAGACAAAAAAGCACCAGGGCAACAGTGAAAATGAGAGGATAAAAGAGAAAAAGCATGACAAAAACGAGGACCCTGGAGGAGCCTGCAAAGAAAGATGCATTTGGAGGAAACAGATTTACATCAATTCAATTTATATCTATTAAATCTAAAGAAACAGAAATGCACTGCAGAGAAGAATTGAAAGGTAATAATAATTCTAGAGGACAACCAGAAAGAAGAAAATTGGAAGAGGTAAACAAAATGTGTGAGAAGAGCTGCTATTCTGGTAATTTGTTTACACAAAGTATATGGAAATTACTTTTGTGAAAGTCTCCCATTTATATTTCAGGCCTACATCTAAACTGCTCTCAAAAATCCAGTCTCGGTTATTTTAACCTTCTTGCTCTGCCATTCTCATTACTCACTCAATGGGAGCCACACTGTAAAAAAAAACACCTGAAGTCATCAGCTTCACAGCATTTTATATTGATCCACAAATACAGGAGCAGTTTTCGCCAAGATAAAAAAAATCAGTAGAAATTGGAAAGGAAGTTGTCTACCTGGGGATACTATTGCTGAAATATGACTTTGAACAGAGAAAATGTGCTTCACCTGTAAAGAAAACATGTCTAAAGTTTAGATAAGGAGTTTTCAATTTTTATGTTGCTTCATTTTAGGTGTTTTTTCTTTTAAAATTTTGAGCATCAACAGTGCAACAGAATTATACTTGAAATAAATTGAAAAATTAATGAATAATAACAACAAAATATTATATTATTGACATTCAGAATGTGAGTAAAATATATAATATGTTGGTATATACTGCTTTGTTTTGAGACAATAAATTCTGTAATTTAGTATTATTGTGGAACAATTTCTATGGGAAAAATGTCATTTTTTTTCTTATTGCAACTCTTATTGAAACATGAGAACACGAATATGTAGAGTCAGGAATAGATTGGTATTTCATTTTTGCACAAAATTCCGATGCACAGTAGAATCATTTGAACACAGCTTCCACCATCTAAACCCCCATGCTGCTACAATGCACTATTGCTGATTGGTGTTTTCTCTGTACCAGCAGACACATACTTGTTGCTCAAGAAACTTGACCTAAATTGTATTTTTCAATAAAGTTTAAAGTAACACACTTCTTTCATTAATGCCACTCTGGAGATTAATTCAGACATTTTCAACTGTTTCATGCATACCTTGAAAAATTTGCAGACCACTGGAACATTGGTTAGATTATTTTCAGAGTACATTTTTCAAAAGTTTCCTAATCAACATTTTTTACAAGTACCCTTTGTTTGATATTTGACATTCAGCGTGCAGATCTTTCAATGGAAACAAAGTACTTTGAATATTTCCTCCAAAAGGGACAGAACTAAGTTATGCAAATCTTAAATATTTTGAGGTTTTCTTGGTTAAATTTTGAAAATACTTACATTTGAGGAACATAATAAAGTGAAATATTAGTTTAGTGTTTAATTTTATTTCCAGTGCATAATATTATCCTCATTTATATCTTCCTCATGTAACTTGACATAAATATCCCAGATAAAGTGCAGGTTTTTTTCTCCCTTTGTAGCTTCCTTGTTCTTTCTTCTATCAAATATGGATGTTGAGTGGCTCTTTCCTGCTCTTTAGGAAGTAAGGACACCTAGAAAGTATTTCCCATAACTGGCTCTAAGAGTAAGCCATTGGTGTATTGTCATTTCTTCACGTTGGTAAGACATTCTACAAGAGATCAACTACAAAATTAGAAGCACAGCTCTAAAGTGCTGTTTAAATAATTTAAAAATACAGGAAAAGTAATGTATCAAATACCTTCACTGTCTGATATCAGTGCTTTAATTAAAGATGGACTTGAGCTGTAAACTCCTGAATCTAATGCATTGTACAAAGCTTGTGAATTTCTGAAAGTAAGTTATTTTAGTCTTAGGGTCTTATTTGTCCATAGCATATTGCTGAGTTGTGCATAAAACTCTGCAAGATCAAGTTCTTAATGAACTTATGAAATTTTAAGTTAAGGTATGTAATGACCAAGTATTAAAATACTAACTACACAGGCGTGCAAAGTGTTAATGTTTCTTTGGCTTTTTATCTCAGTGCTTTCTGTTAGTTTTACCTATACTACAGTAATATCCAGACAGTACTGGCTAGAACCTGTTGAAAGAGATATAATGTTAATTATAGCAATAGAAAATCTTTCTTCCATTGAATATCCAGAATTATAACAAAAGTTTAAAGTAAAAGGAAATGAGAAAATTATGGAGAACTTATACTTAAAAATCACTGGTTTCACTGGACATGCAGATAGCCCTCTAGGTCAGTTACGCTAAGTCCTTGATTTCAGAACCAGACAATATTAGAAAAAGTGCATTCTGTCTGTAGAATAGATCAGGGGTATGAAGGTCACTGGGAAAAGTAGTTCTTTTTTCTGCTTGGGATGTTATTTCATTGTGATTATGTGATTATGGTTACGGTAGATATGTTTAATACCAGTATGTCCTTGTAGATTAGGCAATCTGAGAATAAAAGGTAAAAACTAGAAAGTTCACTTATTCACCATGCTCTGCCTCTCAGTCTTGTCACTCAGACATGTTTTCCCTTGATTTTCTCACTAGACTCTACAATGTAAGCATTGTTGCCTCTGCCAATATAATAGAGTAAATATGTCCACTCAAAAAGATAGGCACCATTAAAAACAGTGGTTGTCCAACAGCAGGAAAATTATAATAGAGATGCTAAGTCATACCATAAGTATTAACATGACATCCTAAAGATGTTCAGTTTCAGGTGAATGCAGTCCATACCCAAAATGGTTTCAATGAAGATTACATGTCTATAGACAGTACAGGTAAACTCAGGTTTTGAATACAATTTTTATCACATTTGAGTTAAAATTGTAGTAGAGTAGTTCATATTTTCAAAATAGTAAAACAAATGTTTGTTTGGTTTTTGTTTTTTTTTTTTTTTTAATTTTAGGATAACAACCTGAAAAACAGTAGATGTTTCTGTTTTAATATTTTTAGAAGGCCATTAGTACTAAATGAGATTATTTGAGGGAGAAAAATTTTTTGTGAGATTCTCTGCTGAAAAAACATCTTTGCATTGATTTCAAATTGCACCTTGGTTTTTCTTTTTACTTATATTAATTTCTGAGAACTGGATTGGGCTACATCTGATATAACTGTTTTGGAGATAGCTGTTATTGAACATTCACCTAGAAGGGTTTTAATCTCAGTTCTGATCTTATGTTAGAGAAGGCGCCCACCAGTCACTGAAATCTCCATATTTTTAATTGTGTAGCTATTAGAGCTCCTCATTTATTACATTTTATTGTACTATTTGTCTAGTCCATGTCTGGATTTTGACTTGATTTTTTTTCCTCCTCCTTCAGCTACAACATTTTTTTTAATATCAGATACTGGCTACAGATATAGATATGAACAAATGAAGTGATTTCTCTGACTTTAAAAAGACATTGAAACAAATGTGGCAGTATGCTATTTCTTCACGAGCATGGTAGAGGAAGGTACTCTTCAAAGAGAGTCAAGAACATTTGAAAATTAAACATTTTTTAGAAAATCAGTGGAAGAAATAAGGTGAAAAGAGGAAACTTAATACATTAGCATTAGAATATTGAACAGCCAGATTGCTTGCACAAAGATAAGTAAATATCAAAATAAGTCAAATCAATATGGAAGATTTATATTTTGAGAAATTTGGTCAAAGTTTTATTCAAGTAAAATACAATGAATTGGCCTTTCCCCACTTTTAATCTTGAGTATGATGTTACAAAGAACTTTTGGAAATGTCTTTTTTTTAAAAAAATTTAAAACCTAGTTGGCACATAGTCAAGCTTCTTATAGACAGTAACTTGGCATAAATTAGCAGGATAATTTCATTATTTTTCAGCTGATCCAGAGGGTTGCATTCAAAAAACAAACAAACAAACAAACAAACAAACAATTCTCTGGAAGCTGTTTGACCTTGTGCATCCTTTACTTCTAAAAGCTCTAGGCTACATGGCATTGTAAAGCTTAGCTTGGTGACCTTTGTGGCACAGACTAATGCAAGTTCAGTGGTGAAGACGCAGACTGTTGTGAGTTAAACTTGTCTGGCTGCCAGGTGCCCACCAAGCCATATTTTACAAAAATACATTGCTTTAAATGTATTTTTGCAGCTGTCAGATTGCAAACAGATATACTTTGTCAGTCAGAGCCAATCACATTGCACTGCATCATTTACTGGAAGAAAATCTTTCAAAAATAGGGGTATTTAATTGCAGTATTGTGAAAAGCAATGTGGTATGAGAATTAATAGCCATTTTCTACTGCAGAGCATACGGCTAGCCAAATATTTTCTCCCCAGCCACATGCAAAATTTATAGGATATTTTACTATAGTACATGGTTTCAAACTGCATCCAGCCCAGGGTTTTGGCATAGTGTCTGTGTCATTCTGCCTGTGTTAATATGTCGTAATAAATACAAATATTTGAATTTTTGTTTACAGTCTTGCAAATCCTACTTTAAGATTCTTTAGTCAGCACTTTAATCCAAAACCAGTTCTGGGTTGATTAAAATTATGTCTACTTGCATTTCCATGTAGATTCTTTTAAAATTTAGATTCACTTAAAATGTCAAGAGGTTAATGACATAAAACTTCAATTTTGACATTTGGTGAAAGTTCAGCTATTCATACCTTATACCCACACCTTTGCCTGGAATGTTGCAGGCAGCTCTAATCCACAATTAGAATTTCCCTATACCTTTTCTATAATCAGGTAAAAAAGGATGAACATTTCAGTTCTTTAAATAAGTATCAAGAATGTCTTCTTTAAACCTATTCAAATTAATCCATCTGTTTCCTGGACTGTGGAAATCCACATCTATGGTCATATAGATCAAATAAAATATTTGCTTACTTCATTTTCATCTGTTCTAATAGAAAAAAATTATTTAACTCCCACCTAGTATAATTCTCAAATTCTTTGCTTACTTTTGGGCCCTTAATCTGCTGTGGATTCACTGGTCATTATTAATATTCTTGATCCCTATTGTATGAATTTTCATTTATCTGGATATACTAAAAATATGCTTTTTTCTTGCCTTATATAAGCCTTTATTAGTGTCCTTCTATGGTTCAAACTGGGGGCACCTGATATTTTTATGTGAAATATGTATTGTCTGCTAGAGCATTCTTTTAGATGATAGGACCATATTGATACTTTAGTATGCTTTATTATTTTATACTGATTGAATGCTGTTTTAGTGTACTAGGACTGGTTGGAAAAGAGATAATTTTCTTTATGGAAGCCAATTTGGTGATGTTTATTAGTGCTTGTGCTTATAACAACATTGTTGCTAAACAGTGCTTACGCAGCATCAAGACCTTTGCTATTTCTCACTCTGCCGCTGCACATGAATAGCCTGGGAGCAGACAAAAGATTTGGAGAATCTACAGACAGGAAGACAGCTGATCTGAAATGACTAAAGACATATTCCATGCAACATGTCATCATTCTCAGCTATAGAACTAGGCAGAGTTGTAATTTTCCAGAAGTAGTCTGTATTTGGGGATGAGCTGGAAACCAGTCTGCTAGCGGGAAATGGTGAGTGGTGACCTTTGTAGCAATTTTTAAACTTTTTTTACTCTTCACTTATTAAATTGTATCTTGATCCAGAAGGATTTCTTCCTTTTGCCCTTACAATCCTCTCCACCATGCTGCTGGGCAGCAGTAAGCAGGCAGTTGGTGAGTGCATAGTTCCTGGATGTGATCAACCCACCGCTATCAGTCACCATATTAATGTGGTTCTGATCACTGTGGTTCATCTTTAAAGTGCTAGCACAATTTTAACTTTCTTCCTGTTCCTTAGAAATTCAGAAATATAACAAAACCTTTTATATGAACATCAAAAATTCTGAGGAAGTATTTAATTGTCTGTTTTGTGTGGCAGGTGAGAGTTAAAATCTCAGTCTTGATGGCTATAACTGTGTATTCTCTGTACATTTGTGAAGAAAAATTGCCTATTTTTATGCATCACCTTTAATCTAAGTGGAAGAATACAATGGCTCTGACTTTGATTCCCTCTATGTCTGATGCCATATTCCCATTTAAAAATTTCACTTGAAATATTCAATACTAATATGTTAAATCAAAATTGTTCCAAATATAATTTGGACATTTAAATGAGTATTTGAAATATAAAATAAAACAGTAATCACAGGAGCTATCAAAATTTTAACAATTTTATTGTGGAAATGCATTCTCCTTCAGGAAAACCTTTTCAATTATTCAAAAAGTTTTTTCAGTCACTTACTGTTTGTCCTCTTTTCAGTGTGCTTACTTCTTGGCCACACACAGTTTTGCATTCATTACAAGAAGAGGCATACCATGCACAGAATGATAAAGAAGTTTATAAAGAACATAATTCAGTGACTGATGGGCCCAAAGGGTTACACCTGCCAAAATGCATTAACTGTTGTAATGTGATGTAACAAACTGTGATGTGCCTTGCTTGACATAATACAGTATGTCACTTAGGAATTAAATGAACAAATGAAAGAGTAAAACTAGGAAAAGTCTAGTAGGGAAAGAGTTGCAATTTTAATTTCTAGTTTTGTAAAATAAGATGTAATTATGTTCACCATATAACAGATTGGTGTCAGGTGAAGTGTTTAGAAGTTCAAGATAATTGGTATTCTGGGAACTCCCAGGGTGCTGAATCATCCTGCCTAATGTGTGGAAGGAGGACCCCCATTTTGTAGGAACTATGGCCAGAACAACAGATATCTGAAGGAATAATGCAACATACTATGACAATTAAAAATGTGAACAATACATAGCACATTCACAATGCAATTAAAAAATCATATACAGTGAAATATTCAGAGATATTTATCCCTGGTCCCAGAATACAAAATAGATAGTTAAATCTGTGAGTTTAAATTATTGGGCCTAACTCTAGATGAAAGAGATCTTTCTTTATCCTTTGATTAACCTTGAGTAGAAAAAAAATTCAGACAGGTAACACTTTTCCAGGTACTGAATATAACAAAATTCTCTAGATCATAAAAGTAACTGTTAGAAACCGATCTCTGTTGTATTTAGGCAAGAATGCCAAACATCACTCATGTCTATCAGAATTGGACAAACAAAATGTATGGGAAAAAAAATCAAAATACTCTGTGCAGTCTTGAGCAGAACTGATTTGCACTAATTTGTGTGCTTGATTTTAAGACAAAGAACTTGGAAACTTGAAAGAGCGTCTTATAATTACACCTTTCTGCCTTCTATTGTGATTGTGATTGTTGCTATTATTTTACATTGCAAGGAATTCTTCAGATGTTTTGGAAATCGTGGAAAATTTAGGAATAACCCATGAAAACTCATAGATTTTCCATTAGTAACAAGAGTTCCCCCCCATTAGCTCTGCTGATTTTTCGAATGAAAACTTATGCTAAGGATAGGATTTGTTTTGGCACTTAGTTATGACAGTGTACTATTTTGGACAATGGACTGCTTCCATGTTCATCAAAACAAACAATTGAAACCCATTAATTACTGATTTCTGAGATGCAAATAGCATTTGTCAACTTGCATCACATACATAAGTCTTGTATTCTCACATATTTAAAAGGCTTCAGACAACATCACAATTTCTGTCAAAATGCAAAGGAAACCCTGTATAACATATACTGTAGCATTTCTGATATACCTTCTGACAATGATGTATACAGAATAATGATTTTTTAAAAAAAATATGCAAAATGCAATTAAAGCACAGTTTTGAAAAGGAGGTATAAAACAACATTACAACATACAGAGTCTTTCTGTATATAAATTACTTTATTGAATTGAAATATATGTTTCACAAGCACTTTCAAAGCATGCTTAAATTTATCAACATGATGTATACCTTACTGAGTGCATACTTTGTGTCTGGCCTTGTGTCTGTGTGCTTATGTGTACATATATAAACATATATATGTATGTGTGTGTATTTGATAATGAACACATTTCTGCTTATTTCTTTTAGTTGAAATCTAGAATATCCTTTAGAATCCTTAAATTAAATACCCCAGTGCAGAGATGTGTGAGGATTCCTGCCAATGTTTCCACATTCTAAACTAGTGACTATCAAAATTAATGATTTTAGAAAAAAAAGAATGAAATGTGTTTCTGGAATCTGCTGGTCACATATTCAAGAGGGCTTCACACCTGGTGAAGCATCTTTGTCACTGTGTGCTGGGCCAGTACAGCCTTGCAAAGGGACCACTTGCAGTTACTTTCTGTACGATTATGCAGCTTGTGAGAACTGACAAGCAAGAGTGTGTCTAACCAGGGGAAAAGGTAAAAAAGCTAAGAACTACTCTATTGAATTCTACTTCTTACTGCTTTGTGAATCTCAGCACAGGAGAAACTCTCACCCCAATTAGGACACTATAGTAAGTTATCTTACAATACAGTATTAATATAGATAAAAAGATAATGCTCTAGAGTTATATGTGGAAAATGCAATTCTTATGAAAACTGCTACTACACTCATGATGCTCAGAGGGGCATAAGGGAGAAAATGATTGCCTGATATGCAAGGGAAACATAAAACATAAGTACAGAGGGGATTGTGCAACACAGGCTGCAAGAAATAGGCCAAGAATATTTTTTTATTATTATTTTTAATGGATAAAGATAAGAATTTAGTGAGAACTGTGTATACCTAATGTGTAGTTAGTTCTGGAGGAATTTAAATAGTTGAGATGGGAATTCAGCCACATTGTTTGGCCTATACATTTTTGTTTTACAGAGTCATGAAGTCTGCTGGCATCAGAGCAAAGATGAGATTATTATTTTAAGGGATTGAAAATTCAAATGATTGAGCTGACTAGCATGTTTCTATAACAGAACTGAGAAATAGTAACTTTCATTTTTGAAGACAGAGAAGGAAGGCATGCCTCTGCTGTTTCCTTGTGAAGAAGTGAGTATACCTTTGATTCATTTAACTGTAAGTGAACTGGGGGAAGATGGGCTCCCTAGAAGCCATGGTGGGAGGCGCCAGAACACTCCTCATTGAGCAGCAGCCGCGAAGGAAGGAAGGAAGGAAGTGGCGGAAGTGGCGGAAGGAAGTGGTGGAAGGAAGTGGCGGAAGTGGTGGAAGGAAGTGGCGGAAGGAAGTGGCGGAAGTGGCGGAAGGAAGGAAGTGGCGGAAGGAAGTGGTGGAAGGAAGTGGCGGAAGGAAGTGGCGAAAGTGGCGGAAGTGGCGGAAGGAAGGAAGGAAGTGGTGGAAAGAAGGAAGTGGTGGAAGGAAGTGGCGGAAGGAAGTGGCGGAAGGAAGGAAGGAAGGAAGTGGCGGAAGGAAGGAAGGAAGTGGCGGAAGGAAGTGGCGGAAGGAAGGAAGGAAGTGGCGGAAGGAAGTGGCGGAAGGAAGGAAGGAAGTGGCGGAAGGAAGTGGCGGAAGGAAGGAAGTGGCAGAAAGAAGTGGCGGAAGGAAGTGGCGGAAGGAAGGAAGGAAGTGGCGGAAGGAAGGAAGTGGCGGAAGGAAGTGGCGGAAGGAAGTGGCGGAAGGAAGTGGCGGAAGGAAGTGGCGGAAGGAAGTGGCGGAAGGAAGGAAGGAAGGAAGGAAGGAAGGAAGGAAGGAAGGAAGGAAGGAAGGAAGGAAGGAAGGAAGGAAGGAAGGAAGGAAGGAAGGAAGGAAGGAAGGAAGGAAGGAAGGAAGGAAGGAAGGAAGGAAGGAAGGAAGGAAGGAAGGAAGGAAGGAAGGAAGGAAGGAAGGAAGTGGCGGAAGGAAGTGGCGGAAGGAAGGAAGGAAGGAAGTGGCGGAAGGAAGTGGCGGAAGGAAGTGGCGGAAGGAAGTGGCGGAAGGAAGGAAGGAAGGAAGGAAGGAAGGAAGTGGCGGAAGGAAGTGGCGGAAGGAAGTGGCGGAAGGAAGGAAGGAAGGAAGTGGCGGAAGGAAGGAAGGAAGTGGCGGAAGGAAGTGGCGGAAGGAAGTGGCGGAAGGAAGTGGCGGAAGGAAGTGGCGGAAGGAAGTGGCGGAAGGAAGTGGCGGAAGGAAGGAAGTGGCGGAAGGAAGGAAGGAAGGAAGGAAGGAAGGAAGGAAGGAAGGAAGGAAGGAAGGAAGGAAGGAAGGAAGGAAGGAAGGAAGGAAGGAAGGAAGGAAGGAAGGAAGGAAGGAAGGAAGGAAGGAAGGAAGGAAGGAAGGAAGGAAGGAAGGAAGTGGCGGAAGGAAGGAAGTGGCGGAAGGAAGGAAGTGGCGGAAGGAAGTGGCGGAAGGAAGGAAGGAAGGAAGGAAGGAAGGAAGGAAGGAAGGAAGGAAGGAAGGAAGGAAGGAAGGAAGGAAGGAAGGAAGGAAGGAAGGAAGGAAGGAAGGAAGGAAGGAAGGAAGGAAGGAAGGAAGGAAGGAAGGAAGGAAGGAAGGAAGGAAGGAAGGAAGGAAGGAAGTGGCGGAAGGAAGGAAGGAAGGAAGTGGCGGAAGGAAGGAAGGAAGTGGCGGAAGGAAGGAAGGAAGGAAGGAAGTGGCGGAAGGAAGGAAGGAAGGAAGGAAGGAAGGAAGGAAGGAAGGAAGGAAGGAAGGAAGGAAGGAAGGAAGGAAGGAAGGAAGGAAGGAAGGAAGGAAGGAAGGAAGGAAGGAAGGAAGGAAGGAAGGAAGGAAGGAAGGAAGGAAGGAAGGAAGGAAGTGGCGGAAGGAAGGAAGGAAGGAAGTGGCGGAAGGAAGGAAGGAAGGAAGGAAGGAAGTGGCGGAAGGAAGGAAGGAAGGAAGTGGCGGAAGGAAGGAAGGAAGGAAGGAAGGAAGGAAGGAAGGAAGGAAGGAAGGAAGGAAGGAAGGAAGGAAGGAAGGAAGGAAGGAAGGAAGGAAGGAAGGAAGGAAGGAAGGAAGGAAGGAAGGAAGGAAGGAAGGAAGGAAGGAAGGAAGGAAGTGGCGGAAGGAAGGAAGGAAGGAAGGAAGGAAGGAAGGAAGGAAGGAAGGAAGGAAGGAAGGAAGGAAGGAAGGAAGGAAGGAAGGAAGGAAGGAAGGAAGGAAGGAAGGAAGGAAGGAAGGAAGGAAGGAAGGAAGGAAGGAAGGAAGGAAGGAAGGAAGGAAGGAAGGAAGGAAGGAAGGAAGGAAGGAAGGAAGGAAGGAAGGAAGGAAGGAAGGAAGGAAGGAAGGAAGGAAGGAAGGAAGGAAGGAAGGAAGGAAGGAAGGAAGGAAGGAAGGAACCTCCCTAATTCTAAATGCCTCATTACATGGTCCTAGATTTCAAAGATGCAGAAGGAGAAGCGAGAAGGAGCTACAGAGTGAGATGCAGTAACAGAATGTCCTCATGCCCGCCCCATTCTACATACACAAAATGGTTTGTTGTAAAACAAAGAAAATCAAGTAATGCCTTCACTGGAGGATAAAAACTCTCAGAGAAGCCACATTTTAGTGTCTATGGTAATACTAGCACACTGGGGGTGATAAAAAACAATGTGTTCACTGTTTTTTGTAACCGGAATTCATCAGATACAAAAAGACCAAGTGTACTTTCAAAATCTGGGGTCTTGAGTACAGTCTTCTGAGCAATGCATTGGTTTGGTTTTAGTTTTTTGAGGGTCTTCTTGGTAAGTTTTTGCAATAACATAACTTCCTAAGTGTTGCAAAGGTTCACTTCACAAATTGCAAAGAATTACTTTGCAGGAAAAAAATGAAAGAGCAATAAATTTATAGGAAACAAAAGTAATGTTTTTGATAATGTTAAAAATTACTGGAGCACAGAAAATTGATGCAAGCCCAAACATTACAAAGAGATTTTTTAAAAATAATTTTTGACTTACGGAAAAAAAGTACTCTTAAAGTTATTTAAATTCATCAGACAGGTGTTTGCAACTAGCAGAAAATCAACATTTTTCCAATACTTTAAATGCATCATGCATTTTATAATAATCTCAAAAGTATTTTAAATTGCATGCTTGTCTAGTCTTTTTCTCTACAGAAATGCATGCCATGACAGCTAAGAAGCAACCTTACTCAGAAGGCATTCACTGTCATTTGTGTTTGATGTCACAACATTCAGAAATATATGAATTAGAGGCCTTGAATAATCTGAGAAAGGTGGCTTCTGGAATAGCATGATATGAAGCTGTATGCAAAAGGATTAACATGATTTAATATTGTGAATGAGAGCAAATTGCTTTGGAGGGAGGTAATTTCATTAAAGTACGACAGCTTAAAAGGTAAACAAGGGAATAGCAAGTCAAGAAATTGACAGAAATGAAAGGATATCCGCAGGCTTATTGGCTTCAGATTGTTGACTTTATGGGGGAAAACTGCATTTTGATATTAAATATGATCCATTTTTCTTTGATCAAATATGGACAGGTGAACATATGACAACAGGAAAAAATAACCAAAGCATATGTCCAAAGATGTAGAAAAATATTTTAAATCTTTTTCTGGCCATCTCAGTTCCAATTCTCAGCAACACTTGCTGCAATGAAGCTTAAGCTTCTGAGCATATGCTGAAAAGTAAGCTTCTTTTGCAGTCAAGTAAAACATAAGATATTCAGGATGTAGAGACTGCCTTGCCTTGCCTATCCTTGCCTTTCCTTGCCTTGCCCTGCCCTGCCCTGCCCTATTCCTTCCCCAAAGTGTATTTCCTTTCTTCTGCAAAACTTCTGGGGTTTCACTGTTAGTCATTCATTCTCTACACTACTACACAATTTTAAATTTCTTGAAGTAGAATGCTGTGAAGGTATGACTTCTGTGAGTGTTCACAGGCATATTGCCCAGTGTTTCCAGATCAGGGGATGCTTTCAAGACTCTGACCTAAGTGAATGAATTATAAATCTCTTATTTCTTCTTTCCTTTTTATTCTTTCTTCTTTCTTCTTTCTTCTTCTTTCTTCTTCTCTCTCCTCTCTTCTCTCTCCTTCTTTTTTCCCCAGAAAGCATCATGGTTTCTCTTAAAAAGAGAAATAAAGGTTTATGAAGGTTGGAAATTGAAGAATGAAAGCATAAAGGACAAGCAAATGTCTAAAAGCTTTCATTCTTTGAACGTTTTCCCATGTAGATTATGTTCAATCCAATACTGCTTCCTAGAGCCTTCATATTAAAAAACAGTAATTAATCCAGTTTGAGAGGTTTTAGGGATATAAGTAAGCAGCTGTTCTCAAAAAACAGCAGCTCTGACATTTTTCTCCTTATTGAAGGAAATATTCCAAGGTTTTTCCAAATATCCACTTTTTCCAAGTAGACTTTCAATCTGTGATGACACAGCTCTAACACAGCATTTCTTTTCAATTTCTACCCAGATAACATTTAAAAAAAAAAAAAGTAGTTGTTAGACAAAGAAGAAATTTACCACTGTGAGACCTGTGAAGCTTAGAAAAACTGTTTTAATATTTTTCACTTTTACTTCAATATAAATTATAAATTGAGATCTTCTAAACAGTCTTCATCACATTTTAATTAGTTTAAATGCTCACTAGATGATTTGCTGAGCGTCCCATTTACACTTCTTATTGCCTGTGGCATAGGCAAGGAAATGAGATTGCCTGGAAATTCTCTTTCCACTCTGCAAAGCTTTAACCGAGCTTAAAGGTTGTCGCTGTTACTGCCTGAAGCAAAATAACCAAGCATTCTGTGATTTTGCCAAGGATCTTTTATCTAGGAACCAGGAGGAATACTTGCACCCCATTAAAAACCCTAAACCTGCCAGTTTATGAAGACAAGCAGTGGCATTAGTTCATATCTAGATAAATTTGTACTTTAATATGAAATAAAATCTGCACCTTAATGATGAAAAGGAAGAATCTAATTTAGATACAGAAATAGCATCATTTATTTACAAGCAGAGTTTAGATTTATAATTTTTTTAATAAAGAGACAATACTACTGATACTCTTCAGCATCAGCAATAGCAGCAAGGAGTAGAGCAAGTAAGTTAGTTAGCAACCAGAGCATTTTTAGCACAGGTAAAATTTGTTCTCACTACTTCTTTTGTGCAACTCTGCATAGTCAGAATTGGGATGGAGATTATTAGGCACTCCCCCAAAACTGACAGGACCAAAAGAGGCTTTTTAATTTTATTTTAATCATACCTGCATGAGAATGATGTTCCAGAAGAAGCAAATGTCTAACAAGGGCAATGGTTTCTCTATGAAAAGGGACAGCTAAGAGTGATAAAGCATAAATGTATCAAGTCTGCTTAGCACAAAGAGAGCTTAGGCAATAGAAGTTTCATCTCAGAGAGTCACAAAGGAAGAGATTTCATTCCTTTTGTCATTGCCATAGTATGACAGCTTGGACAATTCACTCTATTGCCAATAAAGTCAAATATGAAGTCTCAAAAGATGACACAGAACTTTGCTTTTGTGAAAAATGTCCTGATGTAAAATTGAACTGTAAACTGGGAAAAAAAAACCCCAAAACATTACAAGAGACCAGAAGGGAACAGTAAATAAAATGCAAATTCCAAGAAAGATTTAGAGTAATTTCTTTAAATATGGAAATATCATGTTTTTAAGGGAATCTCATTATTTACACTGAGATATGTACATTCCACATGTCAGGGGAATTAAACTGATGAAGACATTATTTTCTCTTGTAACTTTTCCTACCATAATATTATTCTTAAACAAACAGGCTTCTCTGGAAACAAATTTTTTTTAAAAAAGAAAATAATAAAAAGGACAATATGCAAGATGACTGATATTTTCTAATCCTTTCTTACATAAAATATCATCTGATCATCTGAATTCTAGTGAGATAACTCAATGACAAAAGAAAAGCTGAAATAATATCAGTAGTTTTGATTTGTGTAGAGTTACAATGTGATGGTGAAATCAATAACACACTTGATCAAAAACTTAGTCACTGTATATCCACCAGTGACTTACCTATATTCACATAAAGGGTGATTAATGGACGCATGAACACCCTGCTGGAAAACTTTCCCAGTTAAACCTGATCAGGTTTGCTTTAGTCTCAGCATTAAATTTAATAGCTCTTATAAAGTAGTTTGAATCAGAGCACTGGTCTCTGTCTCTCATTTATTGTAGATTCTTGAGCATGAATAACTTTAACAAGATATCCCTTTCCTAATTCATGCTCTTTGCTACGCATATTTACTTATATAGTCTTGAGCAGATGCAGGTCAGCAATTTGAATTCTGTATCAAATTACTACTCTAAAAATAGTGCCATGGGTATCTACACAAAGACTGACTTGTCAATTAAGTAGAAAACATAACTTTCCATATTTTTATATGCCTCTGAGATTCTTCAAGTATTTTATATGCAATAAATGTAAAACATCATATGTTTAACTCAACATATTGGGCTGTAAAATCATTCTCTGATTCTCCCTTTCTGAAATGCATCTAATCTCCCTTTCTTAGACTCCTGCTTTTAGACCAAAGACACCAGATTCTGATCTGTTAGAAACTATTGCGCTTCCACAGTAATTGGTAACTATGCAGATTTCTATTTTTCTATGTTGTTCTCTTTGAAGTTTTTTCATGGTGTGTTTTTGCTGAAGATTTCTACTTTAAAAGTAATTTTTCTTATCTCAAAAATATGAAAATGTTGCACTTTATTTAATCCAGAAATTTACTGCAGAAAGCAGGTGTCACAGTAGTGCATGTCTATGTTCTGAAAGGTGCTATGTAACAAATTACCAAGTAAAATGAACCTTTAAAGCAAAATTATAAAATCACATATCTGAGAAGCCATTGCCCCTTGTCTTTAAATACTGACGTTAATCCATAGGTTGTGTTCAAAAGGTCTGATTTATGTAATTGTCTAAAACTTTCCAATATTTGGGTTGGGTTACCAAAAGGAAAATAAAATCATGATGGGGTATGGGAGGGGTATGTGTAGGTCTGTAGATTCCTTTTAGTTTGATGAAGTATCCTTTATGATAGAATTTTCAGGATTTTATCAGATCAGGATCTGCACTTGGTACTAAGAATAAGTGATGTCTGGTAAAATGAACAGAGTCATCCAGTGGTCATCAAAACAGAATATTCCTTTTCTGTTGAGAAAATGTGGTTAGTGAAAAGCAGTTGCTGGCCACGTCCAGCACTGGGCATAGCAGGAAAGTAATAATTTCATACAAGAATGGGCAGCAGATATGTAGGGCAGGGTGACAGAGTGCCTTCCATGGCAGCCCTTTTCAACAAAGAAGGCCACAAGAAACACACAGTTAATCAGCAGAAGTAGGTCAGAAGGCTTTGTCTTATAAGAAGTGAAATTTTCTTAGACTTCCTCACATGCAGAAGGCATTGATTGTTATGCATAGCAACCTGACTGCTTTGTAATAAATGTAAACTGCATAAATTCCAAAGGCTTTGTTTAGCTTTGAGTTCTCTTGAAAGTATTACAGTGTGAGTCACAGCAACAAAAAATGGAGGCTGTGGATGCTTATTTATGAGCTGATTGATTTAAATGGCTTGTTTGGAGTACAGTTTTGACTAGCTGACCGCCAGAGGTCCCTTCCAACGTAGATTTTTCTACAATTGTGTAAAAAGTACAAAAATGTCTTGATGAATTGATATTGGGCCAAAAGTTTTGCAGAGGGAAGAGCTTAATCTTAAGGAAGATTAACACTGAGTAAAGAATTTCAGACTGTGATTTTCAAGAATCAATATTCTGTTAGGATCAGAATTACAAACAGTGTAGAATCTCTTAAAACCCAGAGGATTTGAATGGATACAGGTTTGGTTTGATAACCAAAGTATAGACCTTACCTGAGAAATAGATTTAGACAGAGGCTGAATGGCTGCAAATAGTTGAAGCTGCATTGATAACAGTTTTTCCATTGAATTTGAATGTAATATTTAGCTTTATTCAAATGTTGGTTCCATTTTACCAAATTTAGCTATTTTTAGTCTACGATGATTATGCAAATTTTCTGTGCAAATTTTTTTCCTTTCTTTTTTAGAGTGAGAAGCATCTTGAGATGTAATCTCTAACAGAATGAATGGCTGACACATGGATTAACTGACCATTGCATGGCTTTGAGCAGCCCAGAACAAAGGCATATTCATACAGGTACATGAGGAAAGCTACCCTTCTTATCCAATGAATACTGTATGAGAAGAAAAGGACTTACTTGAGTGAGAAGGTTCCAGAATGTTTGCAATTTACTTACTGCAGAGCTGAAGATTTGAAAGATGAGAAGGTCCTGGATATAAGTAAAGCTATTAAGAGTTTTGACCAAATTATTCTGGTTCATTGCTATAACTAAGAAGAATTTTTATTTCCAAGTGTCCTGGTTCCAGCCAGGACAGGGTTAATTTTAGCAGTAATCAGAAGATGTATGGTATGTCTATATTACCGCGCCTGTGTGGGTCGCAGCTGGTGAGAGAGAGATGGTGAATCTTGTTTCTTGAATCAGAAGGCTTGATTTATTAGGATATTATATATAATACATTATGACTATACTAAATAGAATATAGAGAGAGGTTTGCAGAGCTGCTAGGCTAGGTTAAGAATAGATAGAAAGCATCTACAACAAAGTTGTGGCCAAGGACTCTGTCCCTAGCTTACACTTTGTGATTGGCCCTTAATTATAAACATGGGAACATGAACCAATCACCAATCAAAATAGGTGCCCCTGTTGCATTCCCCAGCAGCTGATAATAATTGTTTATGTTCTCTTCTGAGGCCTCAGCCTTCCAGAAGACACAGAAATCTGAAAGAAAGGATTTCTGTGAAAAAATGTCTGCGACATATCTAGGACCTGGATGTTAGTCTGTAACACCTCTCATCATTGCCAGGAGCAGAGGGAAAGGAGTCTCTTCCAGTCGAGGTAGCAGGGCATCTCTGGGGCATGCATTTTGCATGTGAATCACTGTTCATTTTCTTCTCTTGCTGTTTCCAGTAACTCGTTCCCATCTCAACTCCCTGACATTGCTTCTTGTACCTCCAATTGTCCTCTCCATCCCACCACAGGGAAAGAAGAGGAGGGGGAGTGAGTGAGCAGCACATGGTTTGGAGAGTCTCAGTGGGAGTACTAAATTGAGGAATTTTGTTCCTAAACCATGATACAAAGATGATTTTCTGACTATTATTTTAACCAAACTGCTCATGATGGTTCTCTAATTCACAAATGTAATTAGCAACTTTCTCTGATACAAAGCTAGAAAAAAAAAAAATCATCTACGTTCAGAAGACCTGAAAATTGTAGAGCTGTCAAAAACATGAAATTGATAATCCCACAAGAAAATAACTGCTCTGAAGACATAGATGACACAATGTACTGCTGCAAAGCTGTAGCTCATTAGACTGTCTCCCTAAGCAATTAGAAAAGATATAATTTTTTACAAGAATCAACAAAAGTCTATCAAGGATATTCATGCTGCAATGACGAGTGTTTTTTGATTTGCAAAGAGTTTTAGTACATCACCTCTTAATATTTAGCTTACTTTTGAAGGAAGCACTTCATAAGGGAATAAAATAAACTAATGTGTTCAAAGCTATTATGTCTATGAGTCCTGGACCACAGAAAAAGGATTAGATTTAAAAGTGAAGAAGAAAACTATGGCCCAATATACTGAATATTTTATATTCCTACATAGCAAAGCAAAAGAAAAAGTCGAACACTGAAATAGAGGGAAAAAAAGCAAAGCTAAATTGAAAGTTTAATGCATAAGCATGCTGAAATAGGTTTTTACTACTGATATCTTTTTTGTAGAATAAACTTGAATTATAGTGTATAGGTATCCAAAATTCTCTGTCAGAGACATTGGTGAAGAAAAAGAAAAAAGGTGTATTGCATCAGAATGGCATATTGGCCCTGAAATCAAGGGAGAAATGAAAAACAATAAGCAGATGTTTTGAAGGGAATAGGCAAACCCTTGTCAGTATCAGTATAAAGCCAATGAACTGTTCACAAAGAGAAGCTTTTCTCTCTCTGTGCAAGATACGTTACTTCCAAATAGTGAAAATTTATATTTACATATAGTAATTGCAAAACTATTATGGATTCATGTGATTTAAAAATTATAATACTGTGCCAAAAATGGTTCCAGGAGTCCCAGAACATTTAAAAATTGTGTTTATCTCATTTCAAATAAATGTTGATATATTAAAGATATGTATGTTTGTATTCCTTTGATTATCTGAAAAGATTATTGTCCACACCAAGTGAACCAATATTTAATTATATTACTGAAATTTACTTTGACAACAAAATTTCATCTCTGTGCAATAATTTCTGGAAATCAACAAGATGATATATTTCTACCTAAAAAATCCTCTCACATTATCAGTATTAGATTGAAGTGTGTTACCCAGATTTCTCTGACTATTTTTTCAATTAGTTTAATTGATCAACCGATTTATGAGACATGGGAAAAATCCCATATTTATGGTATCAGTCATATGTTTTTTCCTATATTAATTTATGTAAAAATATGCTTGAAAGTCACTACTGGGATGCAAAGTCATATATTTGTTGCTTCTTTTCCATTCAATGATGTATGTTAATAAGAATATCCTTTCCGGAAATATTCTGTCTCCTACTGCCCACAGCAAGAGTGACTTTTGTGGTTTTCTGAGTACAATTATTAATTTTTTTTATCAAAATGCAGTAAATCTCCATGCAGGAATTAAGAGACATTTTCTGATCTCATTCCAGACACTAATCTACAAGTGCAGAGGCAGCTGATTTGTTCTTAGTAAATCCTTGTTACCAGCATTCTATGTATGTATATGTATAGACGTATATAAAATATTTTAAATAACAACATACTACTGATATTGGTGTTACTTTGGAGTTTTCTTGGAACATATGAATTATAGTGATCACTCTAGTTTAGTGGTCTGGAAGCAAAGAAAAATATGAATAGCTAAAGTTCTAATACTAGTGTTTTTCTATTCTTCTGCTCTTATCAGTATCAACCTAGATCAAAGATATCCAATTTCATGTTAACTCATAGGTAAAATATTTGCCCTCAGAGAAAACAGGTAGCTCTTTTTTATAATTGTTCTCACTCCTGGTGGCAAGGACCGTCTTGATGCATTGGGATTTTTTCCCTGTTTCATATTTTCACAAAATTTAAGAAGAAAACTGTGTTTAGTTGCTGTGCTTAGAATCAGAAATAATTGAAATAACTGTTTCTCGATGAGACAGAAACAAGATATCTCTAAAACCATATGGCATGTCATGTGTTCTAAATAAGGTACTTATTTGGATTTAAGAACTCAACTTTTTTCATGCTGAGAAATGCAAAGTTATTGTTGGATAAAAGCCCTGCATGATTGCAATCCCTGTGCCATCAGACAAGAGCTGCGGCACTAGGAGAGTGTAATAAACTTGTGAAAGTCCCAGAGATAGGGGAAAATAAGATCAGAAATCTTAGAAGTTGTAGAGATCTGATCTAGTAATAAAAGTATCGCACATGCTCAGAATAGTACATACTTGCTCCCTTCTGTGCCTCTACTTTCAGGAAGAAATTGAATTAGTAGCTTCATATTTAAATAGTTAAGACTTAAGGCTCCTCTTATAATTCTGGTATAGCTGATGTAAATAATTTCTTACACCTTAGAATGACTAGTGAGTAATACTTTCATTAACAACTCTGAAGTTAGATATGCACTTGTAAAGTATAGTACAAGACTTCCATTTGTCATTCCTCATACTAAGTTTTGAATATTTTATGGCTACATTCAGGAACTGGATGGCTGCTTTAGAATGAATAATTAAAACTCATTTTAAAATAACTGTCTTTGGGGAATGGGTGCCTCAGTGAACTAAAGAATTCCTATTCTCAGCATTATTTCCCTTTAATTTCCTGACGCGATTTGCAGTACATTCCTATATATTTCAGGAAATAAACATATGTCAGGGTATCATGAAGGGAAATAAAAATCCTAATACTTTTCTATTGCCACAGACAATTTAGATGACTAAACAGACAAAAGCCCCTCTCACCACAAGAGCTAGCTCCTTAAATGTTCATCACGTCTGAGTGTAGTTTTAATCTCTCTTAAAAAGCTTTTCTGGTCTAGACAGACAATAAATCACTGCATTCTAGAGTTTGCCAGAGACCTTTTTGGAGATGATTTTCCTGTCTAAAAATGTTGAATGATTTGAATGATTGGAAGTGTTTTGCAGAAATATGCCAATCTCAAACAAAGTTCAAAGGGTGGTGAAAGGGAGCTTTTTTTTCATTAAGAACTGATTATTTAATATAACAAACCAGAAGGAAAAAGTCTAATACAGAATTAATTTCTGCCAGTATAAATTAATTATATATTTTATTTTTAATTCTTTTTGGAAATTATAGATATTTACTGGTATAAGGGCATTTACTATGCAAAGAAGACACCTAGTCTTAATACTTGTTTCTGTAGCATTCCCTAGATGGCTTGAGCAAGCATTTTTCTAAAGAATATAAGCTAGCAGCTCAGGAAAAGCTGTGATGGATTTAAATTCACTTCAAAGACTGTTTTTCTACTGCTTGAACAAATATTGAAAATGAAGATGGTATTCTGTGACAAATATATGCACCACTATACATAGAGATTATAAATGACATAAAATGTCTAACCACATATTTTGCATGGCCTTACAATGAGACCCATGACAAAATATGTCTGACTTAAATTTTGTTCTGGCATGTATAAATATGACACACTAGAAAGAGGGTCAGAAAACTAACAGATGTGGCAAAGTCATTTTTTATGTTCATAACACAAGAGCATTCCAATTATCCAGGCATTTATTGCAAATTGGAATTGTATATCATAGGTCAGACTCTCTGAACATGCTCAGAAAAAAAATATCCTAATTGCATGAACTGTGAGGATACTGCAAGATTTCAGGCTAGTGACAGCCACTGCAATTTTTAGCCTGCTATCTTTGCTGCAGATCGATTATTTTAACAGTGACAGAAGAAAGAAAAAGCCACAAAGACAAAGAAAAATGTGGGTTTGGAAAAAAATTATATGTCTGGCCAGAAACGCCATTGTATAAAGAGAAGTCATAAATCTTTTTCTTTGTTTTTCTTTCTATCATGTCAGTCTCAGTAATAGTGAAGTTCCAAAAACCTTGAGTATACATAAGTGTTTTAAAGTCAGCAACCAAACAAAATGTTGGATGTATCCATGTACTCATTTTAGACATTAAGAAGTATTTTAGAATGCTGTAGGTAGAAATAGGAGTTCTGTGTTTTATTTTTGTTCATGGTGTTTTCAATGTCCTCTTTTCCAATTTCATATTTCAGTGAAGGCTGGGGGCTTTCTCAATATTTTTCCCTGAAAAATTAAGAGTGATTTGATTTTAGTCATATTTTTAACTTGTGTGTGATGAAAAGCAGACCGAACCAAACAAAGTCGTGTTGGCTGTATCCTTTGGGGTTTTAGTTAGGATGTAAAATTAAAAGGAATACTTAGGGAATAAAACAGACAACTATTAAGTTTAGGGATTTGAAACACGTTTGCCTAAGCTGTGAAGACTGATTTGAACTTTAAAGAACTGTGGAGGAAATAAAGGTGTTCTTCTCTCTTGCTTTTTCTTTGGCTGTCGTATCCAGTTAATGAAACGAATAGGCAGGTAGGAAGTCCATATGTAGGATCATGCAATAGGATACAAATTATTATCATTTCATTGCACTTGCAGATTTGCTTATTCACACATAATAAGAGGAATAGATGTTAAATAATTGATAATATATGGAAATAGGCAATAGATAATATTATTTAAAAGCTAGACTAATTGATGTAATTGTCATTTTGTAGATTTCCAAGGCACTTTCATAATTTTGAGCGATATCAAATGCCACTAAACATATTTTTTATACAAGCATTTATTTTGGAATGATGTATACTTATAATTAGAAGTTATTTCTGTTGAGAATTATGATTTCTAAAAATAGGTGACGTGTTATAAATTTTAGACTGCATTCTTAATTTAATACTAAATTTTTAATCCCACATGGTTATGAAAAACTTGCAATGCATCTGTTATCCTTCCTTGCCTACATGTCTAATCACTTCACAACCAGATTAACAAGAGAAAAATTATGGTTGTTTGTGACTCTATTGTTGTGACACCATCACTGGAATTGTAAAAATCTCTTAAAAATAGTCTAAATTTTTCAAATATTATGAGAAATTCCTAATGCATGCAATTTCAAGAAAGGAAACTGAAATTACCAAATTACCTTCTGGTTGGCTGATTGGTTGTTTGATTTGTTAATTGGTTGGTTGGTTGGTTGGGTTTCTTAGTTTTGGTTTTTTGGGTTTTTTTTGTTTGGTTTGGTTGGGGTTTTTAGTTTTTGCTTTGGTTTTTTCGTTGTTGTTTCTGTTTTGTTTTTTGGTTTTTTTTGTGTTTTTTTTGTGATAAATACATTGCTGCATGCTTTTCTTTTGTAACAATTCAAGCCATAGAACAGGTTTGATTTTAAGTTTTTATAGTAAAGAAAAGTAGTATATCTATTGTTATATCTATGTCTAATACATTTTCACTTTTAGAAAGGTCATTCTTGGTGCATAGAGAGGATTTATGGGATACATTATTTACACAGGTGACAATGCATTTAAAAAAAATCCAAGAAGGCTTGAACTGTGTTTACAAAATCGCTGTGGATTAATGGAAGAAGAACTGGAGCATAAATTTTAAGAAAAAAATTTTAAAGCTGTCTTTCCACTTGAATGTGGAAATGTTTAAAATAAGATTGCAGAATAGCTGTATGGAATGTTTTTCATCTTATTACTTAATAAAATACAAAGTATATTTAATAATACTGAACACAAACTGATTAAATTATCAGAAAACCTGACTGCATATCACTCCTTAATGAAGAAAACTACAGAAAAAGTTTAGGATATTTTTTTCTTTTTCCACAAAATCCATAAGACATCAAGAATGAAAATAATATCTTTGACTTGCTTTGTTATAGTAACAATGAATGGCTAAGTTATTTTTCACATTTATATTTTTTGTCATATTTGTAATTTTAAAAGATCAAAATACTTTAATTCAAGTTCTGTACCAAAGTTTCATAAAAATTGTATAACCCTCCTTGATACCCATTGACTTCACTTTCAAAACCGTGGGTGTATAGAGAAAGAATGAACCCTCTTAATTTAAATTAACACTTGAATAATTACAATTTCCTTTTTTGCAAAATTATTTTCTAGATGTGTCTCACTATTCTAATGTTTCTAACTTAATAAAATGTCTTCCATAAAAAATAGATAGCTTTAATTGACTTATTTAAATGTAAAGCATTTGCCAACATATTGCATCTTAGACATAATGAACATTTTTTTCAATTGTCACCTTAATGGTTTTGTAAGAAAGCTGCAAAACATGAATGGCAACACCTTTTATGACAGTTTTACAGAGACACAATGAATGCAGGATATAATTTATGAGAAAGTACCAAGTCAGCTGGTGCCATAAACCTTTAGTTATTACATTGTGTGTGTACAGCAATGCTGATCTGCATTCAGATCTCAGACAACTTCAGCTAATTATTCCATTTTACAATGTGGCATTTTTCCTTGGAAAAATAAAGTATTACTTTTTTTGCTTGATTTTTGCTTTTTTCCTTTTTCTTTGAAGTTCTTCAGGAAAGTAAACTTATAAAGGCTTTTTAATTCTATTTCTGTGGCTATTTTTTGATATCCAGTAGGCATTCCTCCTTCCATTTATTTGGAAATTAAATTTTACAATATTACTAAATATATGCAGTCCATGCTAATAATGGAATACAGGCCAAAGCACAAAATGGATTGATTTTTGTAAATTCATTATTACAGTTTTGATTCTGGGCAATAGAGATGATCAAGTATTCTTTACCAGATACTTTCATTATTAAATCTAATATTAATAGTGTTATTTCTTGATCTTTTTATCATGTTCTCAGTCTCTAGCCAAAAAAAAAGTTGTCTCTCTCCTTTTTTTCCCCCTATATGTCAGATATACTTCTTTCATTTACAGTACCGGTCTAAGAATATATTTTGTCTGTTTTCATTCACGTCACATATCTGTGCCATCCTAGACTGAAGTAATCAGACAGATTTCTGGAATTTTAGAGCACATTTTAGATGCTCTATATCCATCAACAAAATATGAAAGACTCTCAAAGTATGGGAAAACATTGATTGTTTTAAGCAAATAAAACTGACAGTAGGGGAAAAGTGATGCAACTGTCACTAGTCAATTGTGCAAGGAAAATCCTAAGAGATCAAGGACAAAAGTTGTTTGATTAAAATACTGAGAGCAGGAATATTTGAAGTGTCACAGTGATTTTTGGCATGCCTTGACATGTCATAGAGTCTGCTGTAACAGTTTGTGCCTCATCCAAAGGGAGATTTATGTGCTGGAAGTTTGACTGGTGACAGATGCAAGTTTTCACGTCTTCAGTTTGACATTTGAATTCAGTATCATTAGCTTCTCCAGAAGCTTCTCCTGCACACACTGCAAATAATTTGGCACTTTGAACAAAAAAATATAACACATACGTAGATGGTAACTGATTTGCTTGGCAAATTTAGAGGTTATTTGTGAAAAGGTGGAATTGTACTGACATTATAAAACCCAGAGAGATTTAGCAATTATTTAAAGTGACCATACAGTATATTTGTATTGTAGGATAGTACACTGCTGATACTGGGGTTAACAACTACCTTCCTTTCAGTAGGTAGTTGTTACTGTTACTGTAATAAATATGTACTTACTTATTTGCTTTTACACAGAACAGAGCACTCAAGATTTGTAGACACACCTCATTGGAAAAGAATGACAAAAGCCAAGAGTCAAAAAAAACTCTTTTTTTTTTTTTTTTTTTAGCAGACTGCGCACTAGGCATGGAAATTGATATGTATTTTGTCTCTATAATAATAGAAATAAAAGAATAAAAGGAAAGAGGGAAGAAAGAGAAGCTTAAAGGGAGAGGCAAGGGGATCACCAGTTCTGGCTCCAGCCAATAGGTGTCTGAGGTCCTGGAGGTGCCACTCAGGCTTTCTGGGGGTACCTTCCTACAGGTAAATTTCAGCTCTCTGGGATCAGGATTCTCACTTTTCATGTAAATAAGTGAGCAGGTGCAGTCCAGTCTTCTGGACCTTCCTGGAAATGGGTTGGGATGCTTTGAGGGTCTTTTGGTGGTCTTGAGCCCCCTCTGTTGGTCTTGACCACTCCTTGACCCCACCTGTCCGCTTGCCCTGTCTGATGCGGTCACCAGGAGCTGAACTGGAAAACTGATTTCAGAAAGGTGCTGCTGTACCTTCCTGCAGCCCTCCTTTCCCAACAGATCCTGATCTAACCTGCCCCTTGAATGGTCAGCAATGAGTGAGGTGTAGCAATGCATTAGCTCCTTACTGGCCAGGCTCCTACATCTACCCAGAGATTCAATCGACCCTCTTTATAAACAAAGGAGGTCACTAATAAATGATATGGTGATTGGATGAAAGCTTTTGGCACATTTTCATAAAAATAACCAGAGGAATTTTTAAACAGTTATAAAACGGAGAAATCCATTCATATTAAAATACAATACATAGCTGAATTCTTGACAGCCTAAAACTCAGTCACTTCTCACTAGACAGGCTCTCAATTTTACTTTTTTCTTCTGTTTGCCTGTCTGACTCCTGATCTTTCTTGTCCTGTCTTCCAAATTCTTTCTGATGCACAGATACTTATTCTACTCTACTCAGTTCTGTGAGCTGAATATTATGGAGCTTATCATTCTCTGAAATTTTACTGACATCTGGTTATATTCTTGCCTCAAAACTTGATCTGTCATCCCTTTTGTTTTTCCTGATTCCTCATTTCAGGTTAAAATGGAGATGATATCTGATATACTCACCATGAATTTTCATCATAAATCAATATATTCTCTAGGCTTCACTGCTTCTTTCCTGGTCTCTGTGGCATGCATAGAACCACTGATGCATGCTGCTGAATATATTTGGGTAGTTTTGCTGATTTCAACACAGTATTTCCCTCTTGCAGGCTGTTGGCAGTCACAAGATTAGACTTTAGCTCAGCGCCAGGAAAAGAGACAAACTAGCACTGGTAACAGAAGAGGCTGTGCCAAAGTGTATCATGCCATCACAGTGCTAGAATTGTAAGTAAAGAGATGAGGTGGATTGAAAACTGGCTGAGCTGCCTGATTCAGATCAGCAGAAACACGGCATCCATCTGGAGGCTGGCCACGAGCGGTGTACCCCAGGAGTCCATCTGGACCCCACTTCTTGCACATCTACATTAAGGACATTGACAATGCTGTGTAAGGAATGCATCCCCAGCAAGTTTGCAGCCAAGACAAAACTGGGAGTAGGTGATACACAAGATGGGTGTGGTGCCAGTGTGATCGCAAAAGGTTGGAGAAATGGGTAAAGAGAAATATCAGAAATCTGAGCACAGGTAGGAAATGTAGAGAATTGGAAGTGTCAGCTTGTTTTGCACCTTTTCAGTCTTACATATTTTTCTTATGGCTGGCAAAGTCAGCTAGCCAATTTGATATTTTAATGTGTTGTCCCAGCACAATTCAGAGTGTTCTGGTTTTGAGTTCAAAGAAGCATAAATCAGTGTACATATTTTTGTGAAATTTATTCTGACTTAGGAGACAACAAAATTATAATGTTTTCTGGGTTTTCTTCCCATCCTTATTTGCTTCAGCTTCAGTGTTCCTCCCCAATGCACTTTTATTATGTTTTCTGAACAGAAACTAAAATGGTGACTTCAGAAATACCCATCTGATTACCTTTTAAAGGTTTTACTTATAATGGTGGGTCCTTGATGTTTTTTGTAATGCAAATGGGAAAGGATGACAAAACCTCAAAAAGATGTCTTGTGGAAAAAGTATAATTAATAAATCTCAGTAGGTTGTCTTCATTTTGATAGGTTCTTTGATTTCATGCCACATTTTTCAATGAGCCATAGACTGTCCAAACATAAAAGGACTGATTTCCCAAAAGAATAATGTAGAAAATGTCTTAAAGAAGCATCAACATCTTGCAACTGGGACAGAATCACCATCCACCAGCTTCTTCTTTAAGGTAACAAAGTAAGGATGTGACAGCTAACATGATGTATCAGTGTATGACCTTGCAGTCTTGTCAGATAGAAAGAAAAAGGAAGCCAGAAGAGTTACTTGTTCTCTATAAATATATTCTGAAAGGGAAAAAAAAAAATCAACATTTTAAAATCATAAATGCTACTGAGTAACCTAAAAATGTAAAGATAGATCAAATTATATTTTCTCTAATAATTGAAATTTCTTACAAAGATTTTTACAAGGATTACTGTATTGAGAGTAAAAATTTTTTCTTAATGCAATTTGTTTATTTTACAAATAGCATTTTAGAGATTTTTTTAGTGTGTGACTGCACAATATCTTAGTTGCAGGCACAGTTTACCAAAAATATATAATGAATTCATATGTTAACTGTGAAACATTACAATTGCATTTTTAGAACTCAGCAATAATAGATTTTAGCCATAATTTGGAAAAACATCTTTGAAAGATGACCAAAAATCTACCTCAGTCTGTGGTATCTGTCCAAGGTCTCATCTAGTCAGCAGGAGTGGGTGAATGAAAGCACTAAGCACACAGAAAAGGAATTTAAATTCTCACCTGTCTCTGAGCTCAGGTTTCCTGAATGAGAACAAAGGGTCTGATGCTTCCAGTCACCTGAGACACACAGCATAATAATAATTTTCAGAAAATTCTGAAATTCCCTACAGAGAAGAACTTAATATTTTAAGTCATGGTGGAAGGATGTTTTCCTTGTAAATAAGTCAGTTGAACACCTTCCTGGAGTGCAAGAGAATTGTATTTGAATTGCTACAGCTTGAAGATGGACTTGAATAATATTTGTATCTGTTTCTTGATTAAATATCATGCTTTATGCAGATCTTCTTCTGCTTATTAATATATCAGTTTGTGTTGACCCCAACAGCTCAGTCTGCACTATCTTTACAGCTCAAAAGCCAAGTAGTCTGTGGAATGGAGCTTTGAATTTTTCAGCTAGGGATCTATCTGAAAATTTTTATTTTGATACATTATATAATATCATTATATTTTGTCATAATATGTTTATCACTGATGATATAATTGTTTACATAATTAAGAGAGTCAATGGCTTTACTTTATTAATTTTTATCACAGTGCTTTTCTTAGTAATCTTTTAGTGATGAAACTGTGATGAGCAATGCAATGAAACTGTGAAGCAATTGCTGCTTCATAAGAGAATTCAAGCAAGTGACCATTAGGTCCAGAACCTCACTAATTTAGGATTTTTCTTGTGGCCTGAAGCTTTGAAAAAGTGAATTAGTTATTAAAATTGAAAGGAATATTATGATAACCATAAAGAGATTTTATACATTTTTATACTGTTCTCTAAATGGCTTTTATTAGTGAGTAAAATAACTATCATCTTGCATGTGTTGGTCTTTCGTATTTTCCTCAAAAAGAGGGCTTTGTGCTAGGTTTTATTCTAATAGGGATTCAATTTTTTATACACTGCTGTACCTATAGTTTAAGGTTGTTGCATTTAGTGCATATACATATATGATATTGTATATATTCCTGAAAACTCAGAAATATGTGTACTACACTTAGATCTGAAATCCCTGTGGTGTCCTGAAGAAATTATACATCTGATTTCTCTTTCAACCTCCCAGGAAACACTTTTCCTAGCAAAGGCAGAGGTAGGATTTTACCTTTACTGTAAAAAACACAGTTACATGAATTGCTAATTCTAGCTGTTTTCCAGAGTTTCAGATTATTTAGCTATTCTGCGTTCTAGTTTTAAATGGAAGAACATGTTTTGAACTTGACAAAAACCTAGTTTTTGATAATTGAAATAAAACAAGGATAAAGAGAAGAAAAAAATCTAGGGCAGTTGCTCAATGGGAAACAACTGGAATGAAGTTATGTCGAAAAAGATTTGTAATTGACTGATGGTAGAATGGTCTAAGGTTCCAGTACTATGTGGAGGAGTAAGTGGCTACACACTGAATATTAAAGACCAAATGTTGCTCTACATGGTACAGTTTTCAGTGTGGCAAAAGCAATTGGGATAAAAAGCCTGTGGGACAAGAAAACTTGTCTGTAGAAGGGCAACTTCAGCAATCCAGTAGTGGAGGAAAAGGTGTACAAAAAAAGGATGAAGGGCTCACTGATACAAACACTGATGAAATTATCAATGAAAGATCAGTAGCATATAATACACAATGTGCTCACCTACACACACCAGGCAACGGGGGGATTATTACTCTGCAATAGAATTAAATAAAAGAATAATAATTTGAAAATAAATCAAATTGAAATTAGGCCCTCTATCACACATTGATGCCTAATAGGTGGAATCTCTGAAAACTATAAAAATATCTCTCTAGGGTTTTTTCTCCTCACCTGACCATATACTTCTATGAAACTTGTAAGAATTTAATATTTTTCTACCTTTCACTCACTGTACGATTTTTCAAAGGGAAGGCATATTAATATAAGAAGAGTATGAAATGTTGTTATGTAGCTTTTACAGTACTGGGTCATGGTCCTTATGCCATAGGCCATTTTTCTACAAGTATCCCAAATTACTTTTAAGGTATTTTTCCTTACTGTCAAGGGAATGTTTTCACTTTGGTTTTCATGTCACGCCTAAATGACATATCTAGCCAAATATTTAAACGTTCCTAGGACCTTAGTTCAATGACTATTCAAATTGTGCTGTCAGATGATTCAGTAGTATTTTCCTTTTATGAGAGTTTTTGACTTAGTTGAAAAATTGTTGCAAAGTATCAACCAGAAATTCTTCAGTTAAAGAAAGGGAAAATAGTTTTTCACATAATGTCGCATATCCTTCTGTCTTTGTGTTGACCTATGCAGAATCTCTCTGGTTTAAACATGGTTACAGCTGTAGCAGGACTTCTGCCCCGCCACAGGAAAGCTTATCTATTGTTTCTTAGCTGGTACAATAACTCAGGGCATCTTGCTTTAATATAAGCCCCACATAAGCCTTGGTGAAGGACAGTTTGCCTTGTAGCGAGTTTTTTTGGCACCATGGGATTGATGCTTTCAGCTGACAGTAAGCATCTTGCTGTGGAAGCAGATATGGGAAGATAAGATGGAATTTCTGACTGACAGACACTTCACTTCACAAAATATAAAAGCTACATCGTACTTTTACAATGCAGAAATCATCTGCACATTTCCTGGAATGTGTGGAGTCTTTCATGGTGACTTTCGTAGTTATTCTTCCAGAGGTTAAGTGAAAGGACTCTGTGTGCACCATCATCAGTTCAGTGGCAAGTTACATGACTCCTAATCTATACTTTTTCTGTGCTAGCCATAAATAGATACCTTACATTAACAGTTGTGCACTGCTTAATGTAATCTACTAGTAGTTCTTTTGTTTTATACTGTGTATTAAGTAACTGTGTTTAAGGCCTTTTTTCTGTTAATCTCCTGTCTATTCAATAAATAACTTATTTTATACAAGGCCTGACCTGCCATTCTTGAGAACTTGTGAGCCAGAGCAATTTAGGTGCAGGTCACCTAAGCAGAGCTGCTGCCAAAATCTGGGCCTAAGGCAGGGCTTGTCTAAAGCTCTCACTTAATCCATAACAACAGCAAAAGGTATTGGATTGCTATGCTGGACCATCATGCAATACATTTTGACTGTTTCAATTGTGTATGCAAAGTCACTTAAGTTTTTTCAAATTCCATTACACAGAGGCAAACTCACTGACACCAGCAGAGATATACAGATACAAACCAGAACAGAATTTATTCTCAAATGTTAAAGCTATTAAACAGAAGAAAAAGTCAAAATTATTTCTGTCAAACATTTGGGTCCTTCCTCTTATGGCCATTCTCCAAACTTACCATAGCAAAAGTACTGCTCACTCTGTTTGGGGAGGTAGTAATTATTCCTTGTCAATTATATTCTCAATCACTGAACTATAAACAGCTGGTGGTGCATAACCGTCATGCAGTTTAAAATTATAGTACACTTTCTTCTATTTTTTTTTTAATTTCCACATGTTCACTAAATTTCTTGCCATAAAAATATCTTATCGTGCCTTTAAAACTGCTAAATAAAACTAGAAGAAATGATAAAACAGTCTGGAACTATAATGATGGTTATGCATCACCAGCTGCTTGTAGCTCAGTGTTTTCATGTCTAATCCACAAGGGATAATTGCCTCTCCCTGTATAAGGTGAATTGTCTTGTCACTTTCTCAACACCACTCCTGCCTCTAAATATACATTAAAAAAAAAAAGAGGAAATAATTTTATTTTAATAATTTTCAGTCCTAATTGTCCCTAATGTATAAAAATAAACATGTTATTAGTTTGTTTTCAAAGAATTTATTATTTATAATAACTACTAATCAGAATATTAAAAAATTTTAAAGCGTGGGCTGACTATTACAAATTAAGATATACATTTTTGCCTACACATTTTATTCTGACTTTACAACGTAAAATAAAATTCAGTGTTGATTATTTACTGACTATTTTGCAGAAAACATGGTTTTCTGGACAGGACTGACAAATGAGTCATTCCTAACACCTGTTAGTGCACATAAAGGAAACTACTTAAATGGGAGTTTCATTAGACTGGAAACTGCCTAAAAAACAACAAGTTGCTTCATGACTATCCCATCCCTCTCCCATATCACTCACCTAAGGAGAGACAGGGGGATGTTGGAACCCAGTGGGGTGCCCAAACAGTGAGATTTAAAATTTCACTGAATGCCAAGTGAAAATTAAAATATGGGATAAAAGCAAAGAATAGCACAAATTGTGAGTGTAACTCTAGAGGCACAGACACCAATTCCCATATTGTTTATACCAAGTTCAGTGAAGCAATGTAACAAGTCTCCCAGAAGCTAATTGGGCTCAAAGTCAGATCAAGGTTTTCATTATTTTAATAATGTGCTTTCATAGAACTGATAACTCTAAGACAGGGATAAATGTAACTCATTAATGTGATAAGAAGTTGTTTCTCCAGAAACCTCACTTCATGTATTTTAGTGATGCTTGCACAAAAATAGTATTCTGCACTCATTACTCAAGCATTAGTAAGAGAACAAACAACTAAATCAACTTCTTGAAAAATCTTATGATCCTTCAGATCTTTGCTAGTTCTAAACAGGTTCATATCAACTAAGTTGTCGAATGATTTTGAAATCCAGGCTGTGCAGTAACAGTTTGCTCTTAAAATACTTAGCAATAAAATATTGTGTGGGGATTTCCTTATTTGGTTTTGTTTACTTGTTTCTATTTTTTTGCTTTGTTTTGGTTATCTCCCACAGAGTTTTCCCATTTCAATACTAGTATGATTTTCCAGCAGCATTTTTCTCTCACAAAACATGAAAGGACCACTGAGCATTTACCTTTGTTCCCTCTTCTAAGATACTTTCTTGTGTCTAGAAAGTATCCTCAAGCCATGAATTATTTCAGAAGTTTCACAAGCTGCATTCACAAGAGATTTTTTGTGAAGCAAAAATCTGCTAGCCCATTGCAAATCAGAGTAAAAGTTGCTGAAAAATAAAGAAATAAAATGTATTCTAGAGTCTTTGGCTGACATTTTGTATATTGCCTTTGAAAATATTTTTTCATTTTCAAATCCTGTAGTAACATGTATTCACATACTTAGAAGATACCCAAATATTGCTAATTAAGCCTGAAGGATTATGGCTGAGGAAATTGAAATGTATTACAGGTCACTGCCTCTCATCATTAATAGCTTTAATCAGCCTTCATATGTAATAATCACAAAGTATTATTTTAAAACAAAGAAATGATTAAATGTAGAAAGACATGCCCATCAATGGTAATAAGGGAAAATTGGACTCATATTTTCTTTAAAATTGTCCTATGCAATTGTCTATGAAATGTTGTTTGCTCATCTTTCCATAAGATGAGTAACAATTTTTGCCTCCATCATTAAAATTTCCAGACATAAAAATCTATGCACACATTACTATGCTCTACACTTACATCGTTCCCTATATGACACTTTTTTCTTGACAATATATATTTTAAGGGTTTTTCCATTCCCACTGTGGCAGAATGAGTACATTGTTGTTGAAGAGATCTCCTTATGCATGATTGACAATTTGTGATAACAACAGCCTTCCAATGAGTTTAGAATAGACATAGTCACATTTTTGCATGTCACGTTTCTAGTTGCTTACATCAGCTTTTTTTTTTTTTTTGATACGTAAACCCAAGCAAAGGATAATTCTGTCTAAACCATGTGCCCAAAATGTCGTTTACATATCTATTCCTTCTTGCCATGGAGGAGTAGAGAGTGCAAAAAATAGGAAGCCATGTGGAGTTTGAAGCAATGAGTATGTTGTGAAATACAGTGCTTTTCAAATTTCAACACTGTGTAGTAATATGCTAGTAAGCTATTTGATTTTTTTCTAGTTTTATATGGCAAAATCATGCAAGACATGTTGCCATCAAGTGATTTAAGCACAGCATGTTGGAGATAGGGTTGGTGGCACTGCAGAAGAATGGGCAATCTGCAGGGCAGGAAACAACGATGACGCCACAAAGAGTAAGATATAAAAGGGTTTTATTGCGTTTTAAATGGAGGTCAGTATGCTAGTCAAACTGAGCCCTGTGCTTGATCATCACAATCTCTCCTGTCTCCTTACTAGATTCCTCTTTGTTATCTTTGTATAATCTCACACCCCATCCCACGTGTGCTGCTGCAGGGGCAGAGTGGCAGTTCTGGGAGAACTGGCATGTGTGGCCAATTATTGGAGTCAGCTGCAGGGGTAAGTGGGACACCAGTGCCAGTGACTGGAACAGGAGGGGATCTCTAACCTTCAGCCACAGTAGGGGAATGGTGTGTGTCCCCAAAACCAGCTTCTGGGGGTGTGGGACACGAGTGGCATGTGAGGAGCTCGGCACCATTGGAGTGGGGCAATGTATGGGGTTTGCATGTTGGATTTTGGTAGCAGGGGAAGCTACAGGTGAGAAGAGGCTGTGACCCCATGTGAGGCTGGAGCAGGTCCTAGCTGAGCACATATTTCTATCAAATGTTTAAATTTGTTTAGATTGACTTTCACACAATTTTTTTGGTGTAAACCCAACTTTTCTCTGAGGACTTTTATGTTACACTGCATGTACCTATTTCTGTAAATCTGTTTCTGCTTGCTGTCTGGAATTCATGGAATTCATGTCATTTGCATCAGTACGATCAAACACAGATGGCATTTCACAAATATGAATGACCAAACATATTCTGCAACATATTCTATTTGGTAACTTTAGTAATATAAATCAGAAAGTCATAATTTTGGACTGCCAAAAGCAACAAAGAGGTTCTAAAGAGAGGTTGTTTAAAAATTACATTTATTAAATTTGGTTTCTTTAATTTTCATAAAAAAATGTATTAGGTTTTTTTCTGCAGAAACCATTGAGGCTCAACTCTGCTTTCTATATCTTATTGGAGATATAGATATAAATATGTATTTGAATGTCAAAATGTTTTTAATATTAATTCTCACTTAGCTAGAAGTCTTCAAATAATTCACTGCTGATGAAAGAATTTGTCCAGGCCAACTTAAAAATGTGCAAGGATTTATTTGTTAGAGTAACTCTTTATTATTCTCTATTCAAAAACTGTTTACATTTTTAAGAAAAAAAAACACCAAACAGTAATGAAAGAGCTTTAAATGTTCTGAAAATAAAGTTCATTAATATCTCTTTTACTTTTTTGATACGGATTCCTAACATTACTGACTTTTACATTTACATTAGCCTCTATGCTGTATTTCTTTTTTGCAAAACTACTGTGTAGCTGTTTCTCAATACTGATATATTTCTTCACACTCTAATTGGCTGAGTGGCTCAACTAAGTGGCGTATTTGCAAGTATTTGCATTGCAATGACACAATTACTTTTTTAAAAGCTGTGCAGTCCCTATATTTTGATCACTTTTTGATCACCTCAGAGCATTGAATAGCCCATGTGCCCAGAATACTTGTCACTAGCATAGAAGTTATCTTCACAATATTCCTTTGCCTGGAATAAAAATGTCTCAGTATGCTCCTGAAATAGAAGATTAGAATGTACTTTATGGCTGGAAATTATCAGTAACCTAAAACCTTTTATATGATTCTTACTTTATGCATTTTTTCCTGCTTATTCGACCTTTTTTTCTCTCCTTATAAATAAAAACTAATGTCCCAGAATAAGTATCATATATTTTGAGATTCATTGATTTCTGCATAGATCTCTTCTAACTCCTGAAAGTCCTTTTTAAATTATAAAAACTTCAGCACCTCTGAAACATGGACAAAAAGATATGCAGAGGGATAGTTCCATTCAGCTAAGGAAGGTAGGAAAAAAAGCAGTGGTGTCACAAGCATTCCTGTGAAGGCAGAAGCTATGCTGTAACATCCTTTCTCCTTTACTGGATCTTTAATTTTCTCAAAGCACTTGGTGAGAGATTATTATTAGCCAGATCACTCATCTCCCAGTATTTATTGAACTCTGTAAAGAGCTTCAAGGATTTTCTGGAGAAGTTCACAGAAACCACGTTGGCCTTTCCCAAATACAAATCAAAATTTCCTATGTGTCCACTAATCTTTAGAAGCTTGTAGTTACATTGCTGTACACCTCGGGCTTTTCTTAAGATTTGTGTCACACTTGCCATCCTCCATTTTCAGACATAAATGCAATTTTTAGTGAGAGCTTCAAAACTGTTTTCAGGCCAAATGAATTCTTTCTGTTTGTCCAGGGTTTTTCTACGACACTTCCACAACAACTCTTATTTCAGATACATCCTCAGTTGAGTCTCATCCTAACCTCCCCACTACCTACAAAAATATCATGCTTGAGAGCCTCAGTGATTTCTTTACTATTAACAACTCAGAGAATTCATTTAACAGTGTCTGTAATGGCTCTGTCTCCTCCGAGTGTCCCTGTAGGGTTCAGGAAAATCAATCGCTGATCTCAGAGGACTCCAGCAAAGTGGTGGCCGTGGCTATTCAGACAATTTTCCTGACTTAGCATTTTCCACTGTGTGTGCTGCCTAGAATTAGAAACAAATCTTTCCAAAAAGGATTCTTCAGGAGAATCAGGCAGGAAAGTTTTGCTACAGGAATTAAACTAAGATATAAGACGGGAGGGAAACTGTTAAAAATATATAGACATAATGAAACAAATCCAGCAGAGGACCACAAAGATCACTAAGGGACTAGGGCATTGGTCATATGAGAGGCTAGAAAGCATGGAGAAAAGAAGGCCTATGGGAGTTTATCAATTTGTAAAAATACCTGGTGAGAGGAGCCAGATTCCTATCAGTAGTCCCCACTGATGGGACAAGAGGGAATGGATACAAAATAAAACATGACATTCCACCTGAAAACAAAAAGTAACAGTAGAATCAGGTTGCCCAGAGAGGCTTCTCTTGTTGTAGAGTTTCAAAACATGACTGGACACAATTCTCAACAGCCTACTCTGGATGACCCTGTTTAATTAAGTCATTTGGACCAGAGGACATCTGAAGGGTCTTTCCAACATAGCAGTTCTGTGATTCAGCAGAAAGTTGCTTTTTAAAAAACAAAATGTATTAATTTTATTTTTATGTTTTCTTACTGGTGCGGACTTTAAATTTTACTGTGTAGCTTTCCTCTTCTTTCAAGTTAATAGAGTGCCTCTGATCTCTTTGGCATGAATAACAGAGGTAGTTTAACAGTAGCACAGCATTACATTCAGGATGCTTGGTGTGCTGAGTTATTTCCCTAGATGACTGTAAGCTGAAGGAGACCTAACTGAACATTTGTGACTTTGGTAGATTAATCTACAACTAGTTAGTCTGAAATTATTACCACACGGGCACAGTTTGACTAAATAGAAATGGATAGATAAGCTAAGAACAGTGCTGCAGCTGTCTGCAGCAATGACTGTAGCACTGATGAATAAAACACTACCTTTTTCTCATAGAATATCTGAAACACTCATTTACATTCATATCAGTTCTATATCATTACTTATGGTTTTATTATTCTGGTTACTGTTATTGCAATTTAACCTTGAACTTTGTTAGTCACGGAAAATAATGCTAGCAAATAGCTTAAAGGAATTCTACCTTCGTAAATTTTCAACACACAGAATAATAAAATATAAAATTATGGGAGTTATGCTAAATTTCTTGTAACAACAACATCTATAGTTCATTAACTTATGTTAAGTAGGTTCTAGTAACAAGGCCAAGATTCTTCCTGTTACTTTTTATTAAACACCCAAGAAAAAAAACCCAAAACCTTTTTATACTTAACATTTTCAGAAGTTAGCATATTGTCACTTGTCTGTCAGTTCTTTGACTTCCACACAGAATGCAAGAGAAAGTGCTGTACTGATGGACAGCTTCTCTAGTGACCCCACTCCTCTTTATCCCAAGAATCAGAAGTGTGATGAGTCCTCATAGATGACATATATAAATTTTTCAATCAGTCTTTCAGTCCATAACACTGAAATCTCGTTTTAGAGGATTTTATTATATATGTGTATATATATATATTCATTGCATTGACTTCCCTTAGCTAAAGGCAAGCTTACCTAAAATAAAACCAGCAAAGTAAGGAAAATATTGAAATTTAAGTACATTTTAAGAAGACACCTCTCTGCTTTGAGTCATGCTCTATTTTTCCTATGTATTCTTGATATTAAAATTGTATTCATATATATGAATGAATAAGTTGCATTAAAATCTATTTGTTGTCAGTTTTAATGCAATTAAATAGCAGTATTTTTAAGCCATTCGTGTGACTCCAGATTAATGTTACCCTTGTATTTAGCAGAATCAATAATTAACAAGTATCTTAATCTTTCAGTGAAAATACTTTTCCCATTACTACACCAGAAGTAATAAATGCCACTATTATCAAGAACTGGATACTGAAGGTAGAACTTTTCTGTCTGGAAGACTATGGAAACATTAATACATTGCCAAGTTCACAACATTCTTTATACAAAAACTTTATTATGCATATTTTTCCAGTTTCAATAATTCATTTAATAATTAATAGTAGAGTACTTATTTTAGATTATTAACATTAGAGTATTTAAGTCAATGATGTTTTCTTCGAAGTGGCTGAATTATGTTATTGTAATTTTTGTTTACTGAAATTAAAAATTAGATAGAATACTTTTTCAAAAATACATTGTAAAACTTACTGAGATTACTTTTTAATTCTTTTTCTTCTTTCTCAGGATATGTTGAAAAGAAGAAGGTTTCTTACCAGAAAATTTGAATAAAAATTCATTATTCAAGTATACTCTTCAGGGAAATTATTTAATGAAGTCCAGTACATATTAAGCACTTTGACTCTTCTGTATTGAACTTTTAATTCTATATAGAAAAACTTAAAACCATAATGAAAAACAGGAAAAACCACACCATTTTGAGTCTACTGAAAAGGACTTAAAAATATTCGCAATATTTGCAACATTCATTCTTGTTGCCAACATTTGATATCGTCAAAGAAATACGAACATTTAGTTTTATATTCCTCATCTGATATTCAGAAACAATGCCTTACTGCTGAAAACCACATTTTCAGATCATTTAACAGGAACATTCTTCAGTATTTTTTTATATTAAAAGATGGAAAAATGAAATAATGCATAAATATAAACCCTTTTAGAAAATGGGGACAATGATTTCTAAAATTTTTTACCCAGTCTCCAAGATAAGGTATTGAGCCATAAGCGGTGCAATTTACTTTATGATACAGACTAAAAAAAGTTACTAAATTAGCTAGAGGAAAATCACTACTAAGCACAGCAATATTTCCTGAAACTGATATAAGAAAAAAATTTCATATAATTTGGTTTTGAAATATTTTTTTCAGGTATCTCTACAGCAATGTTTTTGAGAACAGTCAGACACTGGATTGTTCTTCTATGATTATGCAGTAATAATTTACTTTGAAACAGTTTGGAAATTCTGTGTTTTCAGGTATTAATGACATATAGGAAAATGTGCTCTTTTTCATCTGAGACTTCTCTCTCCAGTTAAAAGAAGATGTGATAAGCTGTTAGTGACACATGAAGATTTAGTGTTACCAAGAGGTTTCACTTCAGCTAAGCCTGAATTCTGTTCCTTGGGTTTGTTACTTGAACTGTTGTTACAATCAAATGGTCTGTATGAATAACTATGGATAATGCAGTCATGGTCATTTGATGCTTCCACTGCAGTCAAGTTTTTTCATGTTTCCAAATTTCTTACCTACATAATATTTCCAAGCCCTATAAAATATTTTCAAGCCTCATAAACCCTTATGATTAGTTCCCAGGCCTGTGATTTCACATGCATTTCTCTCATCTAGAAAGCTGACTTACATTAGGCTCTTCTCACTTCATTCTGGAAACCTTAAGTGCCCATTCATACCTTCACCCTAGCTTCTCCATTTTGGTGAAATTATTCATCCCATAGTGAATCAAAGGGATGAACTGGTTTGAGTTGACCGCAACCCTTGTCTTCTCACACGGAATGGGGAAATGTGAAATTTGCTCCTCAGAAAGATGTCAGAGCCAAAGGTTATTTTTTTTTCAGCAAGATTTCATCGCCTAGAATAATCTTTGTGTTCATGCTATCAGCTGCAACCTTTCCCTTACTTTTGTAACACAGAGATGAAATATGGGATGTTCCTTCAAGCAAAGGAAGTAAGACGGAAAATTCTTGTTGTGCTCAAAAGGGAAATACCCTTAGTATTCATCTGAGTATGAATTCTAGTACCATTTGGCTTTAATTTCTATATAGAAAATGCCTAATTTCATATTTAAGATAGTATATGATTTTATTTAACATCGAGCTTGATCCAATGTGCAGTGGATCAAAAATAGTACTATGACAAAAATATTATTAATTTTAAGGTTTAACCTAAAAATATAAATTTAATAAACACATTTTCTTTATGTTTAAATAAGATCAACTTTTTTTTAGTCTTTTTATGTCTCCTTTTATACAACAGAATCAAGCAGACATTCCTAATGCACAAAAAAAAAAGAATTCATTTTCCACGTTTTTTTCTTGACTAAATAAAAACTAATTTCCTTCTCCAAACATTTCAAACTCTAAATCTGCCTCATTAATTTTGGCAAAGAGCATTATTGAAGGAATTGTACTGAGAATTTCAGTTGCACTGAGATCAGGAATTTAGACATATGGCTGTTTTAGACATATAGCTATTTTAAGAACTCTGTAACTAATTAGCAAAACATGTGGTTGAATGAGGAAAGAACCCAAATAAATTCATAGCCGGGTAATGGAGAAAATCAAAGGCATGTTATTTTTTTCTTTAAACATTATTACTGCAAAGGGTACTGGTCTTTCTTGGAAACTAGGAAAAGGGATATATTTTGTGGAAATATGAAAGTATATTTATGATATGCTATTGAAAATATGAAAGATATGGCCAGAAGTATATCAAATCATGAGTGAAATGAAGAGAGTGGTTTAGGACTGTTTGCTCATTCTTTTCATGTGAGACCTATCAGGCCTCAGACAAAGATAGCGTGTGAACTGATAGATGCAAGTTGCCAAGGCGACCACGACTCACAGCAAAAGAAGAATAAAATTATTCCATCACCTCCTGGCTGGAGGATTTTGAAAAGAAGTGGGGACACATTGCTAAACTTATTTCATCTTAGCAGAGGCAAAAAGCGCGCGTGCCGTTCCTGGTCCGATCTCACATCTCAGTGTGCCTGGCACGTGAGCAATATTTCACAATGCTGTGCTTTCTGTAGCTTCCCAGTTTCTTACCTCTCTCTCTCTCTCTCCCACTGTGAAGAATGCCTTTTCAGTCTTTGACAGCATTCTGTTATCTTCTACAGAAATTCCACTTCTCGAGAAAGACAGAGGACAATCAGCAGTAAATATGTGAGGGTGCCCACATGGATATTCTTAGCCTTCCCAGATGCAACGTCACTTTGAGTGAATCTACCACACTCCTCTCCAAATCATCTATTTTAAACCCTTTCCTCCTAACACTTAGTATGAATCAAGATCCAAAAGAGTCAAAGAGAGATCTTGACTCTATCAAGTCACTGCGGAGTTCCTTAACTGAAGATTTAGTGGATGGTAAAAAAATCATATGAGATACAGTGAAACTATGAGTGAAACAGAAATCTTCTTTATATTGCTTGTGAAATATCTTAAATACTTAGCGCTAATGAGTGCCTTCTATTGGCCACTTTTGGCAAGATACATTCAAAATATACTTTTTTCTCCTATATATTGGTCATAAAGACATTCTTATAACTTCTAGAGTAAGATGTTCCGTTATAGAAAGTTCTGCAAACACAATCAAAGTCCCACCTGTTAACATTCAAAGTTTTCTTTAGATCATGTCACATAGCATTTTTTTTCATATACACCATAGCAAGTCCTTCTTAACTGAATATGGAATTATTGTTTAAAATATGTTTGCTCATATTTGCAATGAAATATTAAGTTTTGAAGTCACTGCTGTTATACACTGGCCCATCATCTCATATTTGCCCCTGGAAACCACTCTTCCTCCCATACTAAGTGCTCAGCCACTGTCACAGTTCTTCTTTGTTTTCGCTATGATCAACAAGTCAAAGAGTTTTAGCCTCATTTATTACACCCTCTTGAGCTGTTTAGAGTAGATAGCAGTGCTCAACTGTCAGCAAAATATAAATTATTCAGAAAATTTTTTGAGTGTTCTCATTGACTTATACCATGACTCTCCCCTGAACCTGTGTCATCTCACTAACTTTACTTGGATATGGACACTGTATATCTTCATAACCTTTGAAGAAAAATTACTTGTCAAGTTATGCTCTTACCTTTCATGCCTGTAAAGAAATTTTCCACTTTAAATATTTACTTCATTTTTCAAGAAGTTTTAAAGAGGAGAAACTGTAATTTTGGTATTGTTACTGTTATTTTTTTGATACCTGATAATGACTCCCCCAGGGACACACTATTGTGAATGCTTTTCCTTTAGCAAACTACTATCATATAAAAAGTCTGCATCCTGCCCGTATATTATTATAATATGGTGCTTATTGAAGCTGTTTTACTGTTTCAGATTCCAAGACAGATTTTGTGGCCTGGAGTTATTAGATTTTCTCTTATTTGCAAAAACGATGCAGTGCAATTTTAGATGGAAACAGTAAACAGTCTGTTACTGATATTTACAGCAAGCCATAACAATGTGAAAGAAGATACTGCATCAACTAAGGCATGGTTACAATCCATGCTCTTCATCATTTGTATAATACTTGTATACAAAAGTGTACTGCTCTAAATCATGCTATGCTTTCAATCTTGTACTCTGGAGGGTCACACTGAAAAAGGCTTGTCAGATCTACAGACTCTTTGTTTTAGTATTCATCACCTGAATAGCTTAGACTACCAGAATACTAATACATTCTCTTCTAGGCCAAATTTGGTAGGCAGTCATAGACAATGTGACAAACATGAAAAAGAGAAATCAGAACTTACAGTAATGAACACCAGAGTAAACAGCTGCAGCTGCTAAGCAGCAGACAGCCAAATATAACAAATTTATGTTCCATATGCCACAAAACTCTTACAAGAAAATTTGTGAACTTAGTATTGTCCCACTGAATCCAATTCCAAAGAAGTCAATTCACCTTGATGGTGAATTGCTTAATTGCCCTGACCTGGAATACATGGAATAAGTCAGATTTGCTACAGATGACACCTTTTAGAAATGAAGCAAAATATCAGAGGATTTCCACTGCACTGTGTGATTGCAGATTCCGTGGTGCTAATTCAGGAATACATCTGTAGATGGATGGACAAGGCTTTGTCTGAGTACTAACAGTCACATCAAGGGCCTGAAAGAGAAAACAAACATGTGAAGTCTTGCCCTAGACATTTATAATGCCTGAAAAACTGATTTGCTAAGTTGGGCTGGAATTGTGGAATATTGTACTGAAATAATAGAATCATCGAGGATGGAAGAGACCTTTAGTATAATTGTCCAACCATCAAGACCACCACTGTAACCCCCAAACCACTAGACCAACACCCAGGGCCAGAGCTAATGCCTCCTAAATACCTCCAGGGATGCTGAATCCACCACCACTCTGTGCAACATATTCCAATGCCTGAACACCCTAAAATGTAAAATTTTTTATTTAATATCTAATCTGAATCTCCCCAGCTCAGCTTAAGGCCATTTCCTCTGGTCCTTTCACTGCAGACACCTTAGAAGAGACCAACCCCCATCTCACTACAACATTCTTTCAGGTGATTGTAGACAGCAATGAGGTCCCCTCTGAACCTCCATTTCTCCAGGCTAAACAACTCCAGCTCCCTCAGCCATTCCTTGCAAGAAATGTTTTCTAGACCCTTCATGAGGTTTGTTGACCTTCTCTGGACATGCTCCATCACCTCAATATTCTTTTTTAAGTGAGGGACCCAAAACTGAACACAGCACTCAAGAGTTTTCCCCACCAACACCAAGTATGGGAAGAAAACTAGTTTTAAAAAATTGTTGGAAAACTCTTTTGTTACTGCAGAGTGATCTGTAGTTCTCTTTGGTCAGAAAGAAAGACTGGAATTTGCCTGAACATCATGACAGTTGTATGTTTTATTTACAAAACAGACAACAATGCATCACTATAAATTAATACTATATTTCCTAAAAATATTAACTGAAGATAACTGAAAATCACATTGCTTTTTATAAAGACCAGAAATGAATACAACATTCTTCTTAAAGAAATTGGCTCACTAGTTCATTAAGCCATGGGGTTTTTTTTTTTTAATTTTGTATTCATTTTAGATCAATTTTAATGTCTAAATATGTTTGATTCTGTCAGATCAAATCTCTACTGAAAACCAATCCTAAACTATATTCTACTCTCATTGCTATGGCTCTACTACTAAATAAAACAGAGCAGGACATACACCTGAGTGGTGGCCTATGACCCTTTATACTGTGAATTGTTAGCAGTTGGGGTTTTTTTGGATTGGGCCAGCTAATTTTTCAAGCATGGCGCAGGACAAAGCATGTACTGGGGACCAACTGGAATTGTGTATCTGGATGCAGACTCCCTGTTGGGCACAATGAGAGTGTTCAGCTGTGTGCACACAAGCCATGCCATGCCAGATCATCTCAAGGCAAGAGAGGAGCCCTTGAATATTTTATTTTAACAAAGACATATTGGGCATGAAGTGTTTTTATCACTATCAGGAGGAAAGCAGAGGCTGGGTAGTTTTTAAATGTTGAATATAACGTCAAGATAATTTTGAAGGTAATTTTTCATCTTTTCAGTCCTGAGCTAACCAGCATCTCTAAATTAGAAGTAAAAGTATTGGCTTTTCCATGTACCTGCACCTCAGTCCTACTTGTGACTCTCCTTTTGCACTTTGACATTTTTCTCATAGTGTCTCCATCAGTATTGCCTCCCTAATCCTCTACTCCCTCATCTGTACGTTGTTGGAACATCAAGTTCTACAGCAAGTCAGCAGAATTTTTCAGGAACTTGTCGCTTCATACCATGCCTGGCCAGTCAGTACAATCATGACAAGAATTAACACACCAACAAAGCCTTTGTTTTTGAATCTGTGTGGGCTTGCCACTATTGCACATACTGAGTGAAAATGTTTTGTTTTGTTAAATATAGGCCTGATATACCTGTGCCATTGTATTTGATACCATTGTAACTGTTGATACACAGAAGGAAAATGAAAATAATACATTTCTCTTACAGTTCTGAGACATGAATGATGCTGCAAGGCAGGGGTTAATCTCAAATACAGAGACCAGTCTTCCCCAACAGACCTATGGAAAAACAACAGTACTTTTACAAGCATGTCATTCCCCAGTACATAGACTTGCAAGAGTCATGGAATCTGGGACACAAGACTGGGTTTATGGTATCATCATCTGACGTCAGTTTTAGTGGAATCCTCTTCTTTACTGGTGCTCTTTTCACATATGATTGCCTACCCATATGTGATCTGGTTCACAGTGGTATTAACAAGCAATCCAGAAATTTGAAAATTGAAAAATTGCCTTTCAAGTATCTTAGAAGGTTGAAGGCAGCTGAACATTAATATGTCCAGCTGTTGTGAAAATAAAAAAAAAAATCAGAGTAAATATTGTTTTCTTATGAAAATCTAGCCCCTCATGAATAATAAAGAATCCAAAATCCAGCTTGTTTTGTGCCCATAAGTATTTTCATATATTTACAGTAAAAGAGGTATTTATTTTGCCATGCTGTCTGCAAATTTCTCTGTGTTCTTACAAGATCAGGCAAACTTACTCCCTACACTTACAGCAAAGTGAAATTTTTTAAGTTACACAGAGCTCTAGTTGACAGTGAATCTAGGGTGATGGTATTCTGGCTCCATTACCTTGTCATATTTCATTCAGTAAGAAAATATTCATGTCATATTTCCTTTGAGCTATTTTTGTACACATTTCTTCTGCCCTATCCTTTTACATCCTTGAGAAAGAAAGATTTTTTAAAAAACTACTATATTTAATATTACTGTATTCCTTCTTTGCCATTTAAATATGGTCCCTGAAATCTCAAATATATTAGGTGCCAATGCTACTTTTACTGTGCTCACTTGTTGCATTATTTTCAGCACCAAAATTGTATTCATTGTTAATTTTAAAAACTTATTTAAATCAGCTTGTCATCTGTACTATTTTTGGAGTTCTACATGAATGACCAGTTTTCATACTGAGCATTACAATATCTAAATCTAAATGCCTATATGTTTTGTGCTCATACTGCTAGTCAAATTAAATTCAGGAAACTTATTTTCTTAGTGGGAAGCAAGACCCACCTCTATAGTACTTAAATATTGCTTGCAATGAAAGATTATTTCAACTTGCTTTTCTGGTAATATAGGAACAAATTTAAATGTATGTACTCAGGCTCATTTATATATGTAAAGATATATACATATATAGAAATACTTTGTGCTTTTAAAAGTTATGTCCATATGAGAGAAAAAAAAATGAAAGAGAATGAGCAGAAATGCCAAACTAGCTTACACCATTATGTACATATTAAAAAAAAAAAAAAAAACACAAGAAAATAAACAAACAAACAAAACAAAACAAATCAAAGCAAAGCAAAGCAAAGCAAACCAAACCAAAAAAACCCAAATGACGAACCATTGAATGACGGGCTCCACTGGAATTTAGGAAACTCAGGCATCACTCCTAATTCTTTCAGCAATCGTGTGATTGATCTCCAATGGCCCAGTGAATAGCAATCCTGTAAGCTTGGAAAGTTTTCCTTAACCTTTATGCATTGCTGCATTCCTATCTTCAAAATAAAAATAATTATATGCACAAAATAATGCTGGCAACACCTTGTATTAACATGTGAAACGTATCACTCTCTTCATGGTTAGTTGTTACTCCTTTGTTATTTTCCTCAACTAAGTGAAAAGTAAAATGTTCTTTTTGGCTTCATTCATTAGAATTAGATCCATACACTTGAAGTAAAAGGAGAATTGCCTGGCTTGTGGAATCTCTGTCCAATCTAAAACAGTTTCATCTTTATATGATTTTTTTTTTTCTCCTGAACTGTTCTAGAAGTTAAATGTAATTATCTCTTCCTCTGTGGAATGTCATTGCCTTCCAGAGCCATGACTTCATTGGTGGCCTGACCAGTCCTGGTGTCTTTGTGCACAGGGGCACAGCCACAGCCAGGAGGGTCTATCTGTGCCTCCACCAGTGCCTGTTGAGGGCCCTAATAAACTGTGGTGTCCTTCACCAGCCTCTCTGGGGCCTCCTCTTTCCCTCGCCCATGGGCTCTGGAGCCCCGTTTCAGCTCGGCCTTCATCCCTTGGCCATGTGTGTGTGCACGCTGGTACCATCCCCTGCTCTACCTGGCTGGACAAAAAGCAGAGAACCAGATCTGACTCCCTTTTTTACACTGTGTTTTCCTACTTAAAACTATTGTACATCTCTTTTCCAAATTCATTGAGATTTTGTGGGTTGGTGCAGTGTTTCTTCTTGCTACGATACATGCATACTTTATAAGCAAGACAGTGGATCAGAACATGTAGAAGCAGAAAAGCTGGCATATTTAGCTGTATTAATAAATTGAAAACAATGGGAACATATCTTGCTGCTGTTTTTTTCAATAATTTGGTTTATGTTTTCATAAACTAGGCATATAAGTTAAAATGTTGTGTGAGATGCTGACGGATCAGTTTTGTAAGGAGTATACATCCTTTTTTCTTTTCAAACTCATGTATTTTCCCTCCTGACTGCTACTTATAATAGGCAAGATGATAGGAAGTTTAATAGTGAATGGATGATGAATCATTGAGGGTGGATTACAAGATACAATAAAATATATGCTGGTTTTATCGCAGTAAGAGAGAATAATAAACATATTAAATATACTGTATGAGCTCTACAGTGTATATAAATCAGTTTCTGATGTGACTTTTTTCATATTACCATCTTAAAACTAGCTTGTTGGGTGAAATGAAAATGGTCATTTGAAAGATAAAGGAAGTACAAAATAGGGCAAAATTACCTAAGGCATTATATCTTCTGCTTTCAAGTTTAAAACAGAAGGTAAACAAAGCTGCAGATTTTGTCCCAACAATGACAAATTACAAAGTAGGACTGTTTTTTATGTCAAAGTTATAAGAAGACTGTATGGATAATAGATACAGTACCCATGCAGATTAATGTGAATGTACATTTAATTTCACATGCAACTGAGAAGGGAAATTTTCCTAAACTATATCCCTCATCTGTTAAAGAAGACAGTGATTAAGGAGTCACTTTTATAAGTTTAGTATGCCATATTAAGATCAGTGGGTAGATTCCCTCTTTCTAGCATTCCTCACTCTATTATCCACAAAACCAGTAGTGCCTTTCTGGGGTTATCTTAAAAAAATATTAGTTATTATCAATATCATAAGCTATAAAAATTTATTTTCCTGTTTGCTTTTCTGAATGGGTGTTTTCTACCGTTGGGAAAGCTTTTGACTTCTATACTGGAAAGATTTTTCATAATAAAAAAGAGAAGACAGAGAGAGAGATAATTTCTGGTTAGGTATCAGAATTAAGCAATTATCAGGTAATATTTTTATCCTAAATAATAAAACAATGCCCCTGGCAGAAATTCATCAATCCAAGGCAAAAAGAATATGTAATTGAAAAGCAACAACAGTACCAACAGAAAAAGGAGAATTCAAGAGCCAAAGAATGCTGAAGATGTACATCAAGTTATATAAATAAAACAATTTGGAAAGAGCATCAAGGATTCTACCTGGTATCCTAAGGGTTAAATCTCTTTATAAAGTTTTCCTTTTTACAGCAGTTTAGCACTATGTGACTGCTATTCTACTGCCCTCTCTGTAATGATAAACTGTTAATTCCCAGTGGCTGCCCAGTGCACACAGAATGCCTCAGGCTACAAGCTGGGTGTTAAATGAGAAGAGCTAAACCCTGCAAGGTGGGGTAGTGTTTCTTTACCTTTACCTTGAGGGGTCATCTCTGCTAATGGGCCATCATGAACTGAATGAATAAGCAGCTCCAGTGACCATCAACGACGCCAAAAATATCCTATGGCTCATAGCACATCATTCCACTGTAAAACTCACTGCCCTGGGGGAGGCATCACCTGAACCTGACCTCCTATAATCCTGAGGTTTGTGGACTTGGGACACTGCCACGGCTGGATGGACCCAGAGGAGGACCAGACCTTCCACAGGACCAGTGCTTTAGACATGACTGCAACCATCACTTCACCAGGACTGCAACAACCCACTTAATTGGACTGTGACCAACAGCAGCCAGGTTGTACTCTGACTTAGTGGGTGTAACCCAGTTTTTATGCATTGTTGCATTCATTGTTATCTTTCTATTAAATTGTAATTATGACCTGGAATCTCTCTCAAAGTGTTCGTGTGGGTTTAATTTCTCCCAACTTTTTATGCATGCTAGGGTGTTTCTGATATTTATGACTTAGGAAAGCAGAAGCCACAAATATTTCATTTAGTTGTAGAAAAAAATAAGTCGTTTCCCTTTTATTTAATTTTTTTTTTCTTCTTAACAACGGTTTATTCTACACAAGATAAAGTAGGCTTTTTTTTTTCTTTCTAAAGAAGGAAGAAACAGAAATAGTGTGGCCAGCAAGACTAGGTAAGTGATTATCCCTCTGTACACAGCGCTGGTGAAGTCACAGCTGAAGTGTTTGTATTCAACATTGAGATACTGAAGTGACTCCAGAGAAGGGAGACGGAGATGGTGAATGGGCTGGAGTACAAGTCTAATGAGCGACAGCTGAGGGAGCTGAGGTTGTTTAGTCTGGAGAAAGGGAACATCAGGGGAGACCTTATTGCTTCTTCATATAAAAAAGGAACTCGGCAACTAGTGATGGGACAAGAGGACACAGTCTCAAGCTGTGTCAGGGGAGGTTCAGGTCAAATATCAGGAAGAATTTCTTCACTGAAAAGGTGATTAAGCTTTGGAACAGGCTGTCCAGTGTGGTGGAGTGACCATCCCTAAAGTATTTGAGAAATTACTAGATATGATACATATTGCCATGGTTTAATTTACGTGATGGTGTTTCATCAAGGATTTGGCTTGATTATCTCAGAAGTCTTTTCCAACCATACTGATTTGATCTTATGATTCCACAAAAAATAAAATATTTAGAAAGCTCAGAATTTCAGAATCACACTGGATAAAGGAACAAAATATCAGGTTGCTTAAGTTTTTTTGAGTTTGCTTTTTTCCAAAAGTACACTTTTTACATACTGCAACAGAGTTCAGATACACAAAGTAGTGAAAGGAATAAGAGTCCTACATGGCATGCACAGGTAATAAATCATTCTGTTCTTTCAGTCAACTGAGCCTGTGTCACTTCTTCAAATTGCCTTGTGCATTCACTGCAACATGCCATCACTATTTCTTTCTATCTGGATGGTGTTTCAGGCAGATAGCCCCCTTTAAAGTTCAGCCTTAGCTAATCACTGAAGACTTCAAGCAGCTGCATACTCAATGTAAACCAAAACAGAGCCATAGAGTCAAGTGCCATTAGAGAACATCTGGCACTAAAAGACAAACTATTTCAGTATCTCTCCTAGTGAGCATATAGACACATCAAGTTTTTCTCCCTTCATACTACACTGTCACAGCAACTCTTCTCCAAGAACTCTATCTACGTGTTGCTAACTAAATATTTTGTTTCTCACAGTTACCTATTGCCAAATACTGTATGGGATATTGTTAGCGATTCACTTTACTGAGAGTACAATATTATTCCTCCTTATTAGACTGTTTTTCATTCATTCCTTTAGTCATTCTGATTTTTGGAGATTGGAAGAAATGAAGACAAGAAGATGATTTTTTCCTGGTTGCTTTTCTTTAATTTAGATGGTTTTCTTGATCACTACACATCAAGTTTGTTAGTGATCAAGTGAATATCAGTCTTCAGCACCATACTGTTAGGTAATACATTTATTTGAGTTCAAATCTTTTCAAGTTTCCATAGTAACTGGTGCTTAGTACAGACCCCTTGATTCAACAAAGACACCGTAGCTCTGAAAAACTGACAGATCTGGATTCTCTTTTATTATTAAAAGTATATAAAAATAAATGTATAGATATACATATATAAAATTTGTATGTATACATATAAAATCATGTTAATATGACAGCATATATGATATATATACATACACATATATATATATCATACAAGTATTAACTGTCTACAGAACATCATGTGATATATATACCATATATTATGACTAAAAATAAAGAATAAAAGTACAAAGTATTCAAAATATTAATTATAAAGACTTTCTCCCACAAAAATGAAGACACAAGTTCAAGAGAAGTTCAGTCATTTTCTCCTAGAATTTCAATAGCTGCACTATCACTTCTCACCGAGTCTGCTGTTATTCATAATACTTACTGTCAAAAGAGTTCCAGCTATCTAATATACCTACACACAACTGTAAAAAGCAAATGTGGACTTTATCCAACCAATTTATAGCATACAGGAAATAAATTGGCAAATGTCAGTTCAATTATTTGTGCTGACATCAGAATACCTGTTGTATCAGGTTTTCCTGTATCAGATTTGCCTTAAAACACAGTTGTTGTAAGAGGGGCATTGAGATCAAAATACTTTCTTCATCTGGTCAACAGAGAACATCATCAAAATAGTGCATCAACCCTTAATATACTCACTCATGCAATATTTTGTGTAGTTCAGTTTTTGCCCTGAAAAAGGGAAACACAAATTCAATATAGGACATATAAGAATGTCAGAAATGCCAGACATGGTGCAGATATAGAGTTATTCAGCCCAGATCACTAAAGATGTACGTGAGGGGAAATATGACAGTTGCCTATAAAATCCATGGGTTGTCCAGAGAAATGAGTGGGAAGCAAATTGAAAACCAAGTAATAAGTTCTCTGCCATGCAGTTTCTGATATAGGCCAGGATGTCTTTGGCTTTCTTGGCCGTTTGGGCACAGCTGGCTCATGCTGACCAGCACCACCAGGTCCTTTTCTGCTGGGAGGATTTCCAGTCACTCTTCCCCCAGTCTGTAGCAATGCATGGGGTTGTTGTTATCCAAGCACAGGATCCAGCACTCGGCCTTGTTCAACCTCATTGAAGAAACCCCTGAAACAAGCTAAGCTTGGTATATTAAGCATCTGAGTTGTTGAGGAGTTTTTTGAATTAAATTGAATTTCTGATAAGCTGTATTAAAGCACAGATTCTAAAGTCAAGATTCAGGTCTTCAAAATTGCCCATTTTGAAATGTGAAATGACCTTATTTCTGCAGTCCTCTTATCTTTTATCATTAAAACTCCCCAGGAATCTGAAATGTTACATGTGTTCGTACCTGCAGCACTTCAAGCCATGTTATAATGATAGATAGGGCTGCAAAAGCAAAACAACCTCAGTCCCACTCATTTACATCCTAAAAGGATTAGTCACTTGTTTTGGCACAGTCTGTTGCACATTTATATATAGAAATATGACCAGTTCCTTGAGCTGATTTCCAGTGTGGCTTTAGTATCATGTTGACACAGCTGAGAAGATGGTGCACGGCTTTACAGATGTGAATGCCTGCTCATGATCAGGCAGTTTTGCTGTTGAATTCTCAAAAATATTTCCTGATTTTTCAGCCTGTAAAATATGTGAGTCCGTACATTTTATAGGCTCAACTGATGCCTTAGATTTTAGCTTTTCTATATTTCAGATTCTGTACTGCTTTAGTGTGTAGTTCTGAGCTTCCTTTTAAAGGATAGTAAGCTCTCTTCACAGAGTAGCTGGACAAAACAATTCCTTTCCTAGCCTGGAACCAAGGACAACTGACCCAAATTTCAGGCCCAAGAGCATAAACAACATGGACAAGAGAGAAAAACAAGAAGGATGGGGCCTCATAAGCTAAAGCTATAATTGGACAATTAACTCCAATATAGGACCAGAACTTATAAAAGTGTAAGACCCTGTGACTGGTCGTCCATTTTGTGATCATTTTGGGTTCATCTTGGGTGTAGCCCTGGCTGGGCTCTTGTGCTGCCCAAGGTGTATCCACTGAGGCCTTCTAATAAATACTTACTTTTATTCTTTAACTTTACCCTCTGTTCTGGGTCAGCCTTCACAAGGCATCACAACTCAGCAGAAGTTCATGACTAAATCTGGATGGATTGACTCTGCCACTGTATCTGAGTGGCTTGAGGGAGGGATGGATTGCATATTGGATTCTCTCCCCATGCCAAAAAGTAGACATTTTTCACAAAGCCTTATTCACACAAAATTAGTAATCAAGCTGTGGAACAAATATTGGACAATTTTGTCCCCATCTTTTAGAGGATTACAGTAGCTACTAGACACTGTCATGTTCAGCCTTGTTGTCCTTCTCTAGTCAAATTAGTTCTCAGCTTTTTTATACAAAGTAGAACAAGTTCAGTCAAAATCTATATCTTTTCCATAATATATAACTTAAATATGAAAAAAAAATTCAGGAAAATGAGACTGAACTGGTGTTTTTTAGTCCCATCATAAGGTGGAATTATCAGCAGATCTTTTACATCACAGATACATCTTCTATCTACTAATTAATTTCTTAAAATTTATCTTTGTTGAAAGAAAAGTTCAAAGATAACTAAGCATAGCTACACAAGACAGACCTTGAGTGCTCACTAAGAGTTTTCTTCAGTTTGAATCACAGTGTCTCCAAAAACCATGATTAACTACATTAATATTAAAGAGGCAAGATGTAAATCTTTAGCTGCACAGGCTCCCAGCACTGTAAACAGTTCTGAGGCAGACAATTTCTCCCATGCAGTTTAGGTATTTAATTAAGGTATTGACTTTGGGGTGTCTGCCTTCATGACTGCAATGCATTATTTTTGGATGTATGCAGAAAACACTGAGGATTTGAGTGAATATGTAGCTAAGTATCTTAGGATGCTTGACAGTATCTAGTTAAACACTACCCTTAAATTCCTATTAGCTATAGAAATATCTGTTCCCTCTTTGACAAAGCTCTTTTTTTCATTCTCCTACTTCCATTTTTGATTCTTAAAAATTTTAAGAATTTTTAAGAACAAAAGAAGGAAATGTCCTTGCAAATATCCATTGCAGCTGATTTCTAATTCTCAGCTTTTTTGTCAGACTAGAAGCATTTTTGGAAATTATTTACATAGCAAAGTAATCTTCTACAAAGCTATGAGCCCAAGCTTTCTGTAAGCATTTTCTGCCAGCTATTACTTTGCACATCTATTCCCAGTAGTGTATATCCTGATTACTACAGCTTACCTCTAAGAAAATATCGTATATCGTTCTGTTAATATTGTCAAGAATCTTGCTGCACTCAGTTTCATGTAGCTTGCTGAAACTTCACATAAGAAGTTAAAATTAATAAAATCATGCACCAACACATTTTATTTTCTGTCTTTAAATAAATTTTCAGATCTGAAATCAATTGTGTGAGTACTGCTCTACAGCTAAAAGAAGTGAAACACGTCTATGTCCTTCTTGTCATAGGTAAATCTCAAATTGGGCAATGAAAAGAGGGCTGCATTAGCCTGGGGGGAAAGTGTTAGATAAAGAGAAAAAGATGGCAGCAAAGTGATGACAAAATGGTAGCAGGAGTGAAGAAGCACAGTGCTGTTGAAATTTATGACAGCAGAGTGGGGAATTAAGACATCATGCAGCTGAAATATAGGCATGGTAATGTCAGGGTGTAGCCAGGACAACTTCTCAGAGCCAGCTGGGAGCCAAGGGTCTCAATGACTCAGGCAGAAGCACCTAAATTTCAGTGTTCTCAACACCAAAATATGCAGTCCTACAGCATTTGAGCAAAGATAACATGTCTGGAGATAGGAACCTGGACCAGACACAGTCCTGTAATAGTCAGGCAAGTTCACTGTGGCAAGGCAGGTCTAAGATCAAGCTGTGAGTCACATCAGCAAGCCAAAATTACAAAATCAGCAAGGTACATGCACAGGCATAGGGACACACAGACCACAGCTCAAAGAAAGAACAAGGGGGACCAAGTTTAACTACACCTCCCAAGGGATGTAAGGATACTCTAGACATCTTTTACCACAGTGTTACTACACAGCTGCATGCACCACAGTCTGATCCCAGGTAACATTAGCGTCTCATCAAGATGACCTTGAAGTGAAGAAGAAGTGAAGAAAGAGGTGACAAAGACCATTGCTGAAGTTAGAGCCCTATCAGACAAACTTTCATGGTTTTGAAGGCAAATAATAGAAGGCAAAAGGATAAACAGTGATATAATAATATTATAGTACGATAGTATGCGATAAACGGTGAAGGAATAGAAAGGTAGTTGTAGGGCTAGTGTTCTTTTACAGTAGCCAAACTGAGAAAGTACTAATAAAAGCTGAAATCCTTGAACTATAATAGCAGATGCAGCATGGTGTGGCCTTAAGGTCAGGTGTCTGGTGGGCAGAAGGGCGGCCAACACCCAGCTGCAAATGTGTGAGCACCCCTCGGCGTCAGAAGGCTTCGGGCTGTGCTCGCAGCGGACAGAATCGCTGCTGGCCAAGAGTAAAGAGTCCGGACACTCACTGGGGACTTGTCAGATTTACTGTAGCAACCAGGGAGTGACAGACACCCAGGTGTTGTATCTAACATGTCTGCCAGTGAGTAACACGAACAAAGCGTGCAACAGGGTTATAAAGGGAGGAGGGATCTCAGGGAGGGGTTTACAAAGGACCAATAGGGGAAGGTAGGGGAATGGACTTAACATAATAGGCACTGGGGAGAAACCAATAGTTACATTATAAGGGAGGGGCCCTGGAGCCACAGCCAACCATAACTCCCAGGTAGAAGAAGATTCTGTAGGCCTGGGAGGAGTGGGGAGTGATTGACTGGGCCCAGGGAGGAGAACAAATTCACATATAAGGAAACACAGGGGAGGGGAAATTATGTAACAGAGAGGATTGACATAAACTGTGGCGGGAGTAACCAAGGTAATTAAATGACAGACAATACCATGGCGGGAAAAAGTGAGGGCAGAACCATTACAGAAAATGGGGGAGTGATACAGAAAATGGGGGAGTAATTAAATAAACTAACAGAACACACTACAACAGACGGAAAAAAAGAAAGGGGATCAATTTTATTTTCAGATCCTTTGGATCCTGTCTTATCTGCTTACAATACTGATGTGAGGTAAATTTTAGACAACAGTCAGACCTGTTTTACAAGTGGGGGAAAAAAAAAAGAATTCCTATATATGCTTGGGTTTACCTATACACTATGTGAGAAAAGTGGTGTGGTAGCTTTGAGATAATCAAGTACTCCAGTTAGTTACCAGAAAGATAATGCTGATAATCTTAGACAAGAAGGAAAGACCAATATGGAAAGAGCTCAGGAAGACAGCAGCTGTAACACACCACTATTTCAGTTAAAAACTGAAGTTGCACATACATAGAGAATTAGTGAAGTTTATATACCTAAATATCTACACAGCCTATTCACATTCAGGTCAATTGTTCAGGCTTTCTGCAAAGAAAATAATTTTCACTAAAGAGATCAGCTTAATCTGGAGATGTAATGTGGTCTGCACATAGTTCAGAAACTCATGACTCGTTAGTCTTAATTCTCTACTCAATTTGGTAGTTCATACATTATACAAATACATTAGTAATTATTTTTTCATTTGTACAGGTAATAAATTAATGCCATCACTTAAAACTGAGTTATTTTTCTTTCTTATCTTCTTTTCTTCTCTTTCTCTTTCTCTTTCTCTTTCTCTTTCTCTTTCTCTTTCTCTTTCTCTTTCTCTTTCTCTTTCTCTTTCTCTTTCTCTTTCTCTTTCTCTTTCTCTTTCTCTTTCTCTTTCTCTTTCTCTTTCTCTTTCTCTTTCTCTTTCTCTTTCCTTCTTATCCTTTTTTTTTCTTATATTTATCTTAATTATCCAGTTTTCCTAGATTTCTAGTTCTTTAAGACAGCAAAGTAACAGCAGCTTAATGTCTTTCTTTTCCCCTTCAACAGGAAGAAATTCTTATGATGACTGATTATTGGTGCTCAACATGATTCAGATACTCATTTAAAGAATTACTGTCTATTTTATTTTCCCTTACCTTTAGCCAAGTAACCATGAACTGCTGCTCCCTAATTGCTTTTAAAGTGTACATTGATATTGACTTTAAAATTAAATGGAGATCTGTCTTTTACTGAGTTTATTTACAATTTAAGGAACTGTTTAGCATGAATAAGTGTACCAAAACCAGATATTAAAGAATTAGAGTTTTCTTGTTTATTTCTTGATCAATTATAATAAAGAAATAAAATGTAACTTGTGTTACATGTGTAACATTCTCATTTTATTTTGTCAACAAAAAAACAAGTTTGTAGAAAGAAAACCAGCAAGAGCTTTCAAATGGCATTCTAGTGTGATTACTTACTGTACAATTTGCATTATTTACTGTTAGCTTGCATTATTGTTATAGAAAACACTTTTAGACTAGCCTGTGAATCTAATTCATCCCACTAATGCTGCCTTTAAAGTTGTGAATGTAGCACATGCATGGCAATGGAAAGCTGTAGGTCATTATAGGGTAGACAAGGATGTGGGTTTCTTCTAAACACGCTATGGTGAAGTTTCACATTGGTTGCTTTCAAAAGGCTGCTTACATTTCAGTTCTAGCAGAGATCAGAATCCAGTGGTCTTGTCTAAATTCTAGTCAGCGGAGTTACAATCTCAATAATAAAGAAGGGTGATATAAAACAAATTTAATCAAATATTTTTAGCAAAGACAGTCATAATCCCTGGTTGAGTTTTACCTCTTCAAAATATGATACAAAAGTTAATTATGTCTGTTAATATATAACTGATAGAATAAATATCAATAGCATGATACAGAACATCTCCAGTCGTTCCCTTTGGCTAGTCCTGAGAAGAAACCTGTGCTTTCCAGCCTCTGTGTTATCTGTTCTGACACAAAATTTGAGCTACTGAGTTTTGTGGGAAAAAAAACCTCCCTCAACAAATCTTCATGCAGTTTGTGAAACCTGTTTTACATCCAACCTCAGCTGTTAAGAACCAGTTTATTTAATCCACTAGAGTGGTGGAATGGAGTTTAACAAAATTCAGAGAGTAATTTAAATATTTAATTTCTATTTTATTTTTCCTTGCCTGTTGTTAATCAATTGCTCTCCATTCTGTAATGGAGATCAGACAAACTAACTTTCAGAAGCTACATTAAATATTTCAGTTACATTAAAACAAATGCAAAATGAAAAAAAAAAAAAAAAAAGAGGCAGCTGAATAGTCACATTCTGATATGGAAATGAGTTCTTAGCCTTAACTAAATGCATTAACTTCAGCACTCATAAACGATCAAAGCTTGCTTGGTAGTTAATATGATATGGAAACTCAAATGAGCTGTGTTAGGATAACATTAAAATATATAGGCATACATATATATGTATGTTCCTTTGGACTAAAGTGGTTAGTTACTTGGTCATGTTCTGCAGCTTCTTTTTCATTAAATCTTTTCATTTCAGCTTAAAAACAAAGAAAATCCTGCATAATTTCTTTAATACTATAGAGCTAATGAAGCATTACTAAGAATTTTAATGAAAGCTTTCAAGAAAAGAAATAAATGTAGATTACTTCCATATATTTGAGGGAAAACGAGAAAGTCCAATAATAGCTTGAATTTAAGGTTTGAAAAATATTTTTTCAGCATTTTATAATCCCTTTAAAATTGCTTTTAATCTTTTCTCTGTTTACTAGTGAGTCAGAAACTACATTCTGAATTAAAAAGATGTGATCTAAAAGCCACCTGCAAAAGTGTCATCTTTATTAGCATTCTGATCTTTTCTTGTTTTAAAGAAATGCTCACACTGAAAATTCACTTTATTTACTCTTTGTGGCAAGGGAAGTGGTATACCTTTGTGTACTTGTACATGTGCAGTAATTTTTGAGAGTGAAAGGACAAAAATCCCAATTCTTAAAACTGAATGCAGAAGTTACAACTAACTTTCCCCTTTCCCCTTCTCCATCTAGTCTAAACAAACTTAAATCAAACCTGTGCTCTTTAGCCTTCTGGGAAAGTCACTTGGGAGAAAGGACAGATTTCCACCTAGCTGCAATCTCCTTTCAGGTAGTTGCAGAGAGAGATAAGAGCTCCCCTGAGCCTCCTTTTCTCCAGAATAAATAACTCCAGCTCCCTCAGGTGCTACTCATCAGATTTGTGCTCTAGACCTTTCACCTGCTCCTTTGTCCTTTTCTGGACATGCTCCAGAGCACCTAATTCTTTTTGGAACTTCCACACCAAAATCCTCATTGTTTCCTGGTTTCCATTAAAAACGACAAGAGAAATAATGGCATACCTTTGCAAATTATTCTGCTACACTATTTAATACCTGTATTTACCTAAGCCATCAAAAGAGAGATTTTTCTAGTGGCAAAATATGTAATTATGTCTGCAAGAGATTAATACTAAAAAATAAGCAACAACTTCACAAAATACTTTCTGAGCTTTTCAAGGCTTATGATATTAAAAATCAATAAACAACAGTTTCATCCTTGTAATTAATTTCACTAGAAATGATAATTTGGTAGTAATTTTTAAGCTGAATTTGGCAAAGCATATTATAAAATCCTATTTTCGCGTGTGTTTTTGATCATAAATTTTGAAATGCAACAAACTGACAGTTTTGATTTCGGCCTGCTGAAAATTAAAATGCTGTTTATCTTACCACTGTCTTCTGTTTGGTTCTGTAGTGGAGGTACAGTTCTATTAATTCCTTACTTCTGAGACTGAACAGTCCTTCAGGAGTCCTGCAGGAATAAAGTGATTAGAAGGCTCACTCACATACTTACATTAGAAATGAACTGCAATTTTGGAGCGTATCTCTAGACTTTCACGGAAAACTTCAGATTCTCTCCTTCAACAAGCGAAGGTTGAAGAAGCTGTAGAATTGCTCCATATGTTTTAGACATGTAGGCATAAGCAAAAATCAGAAATACACGGTTTTAGTGTAAGAATTAAGGGGAATAATAAAATATGGATTTATAGCTATGCAAATTAATAAAAATATTTATTAATGTAAATTTATATTATAATTTACAATATAAATATAAATTATATATTTATATTAAAAATATAAAAACTTAATTTTAATTAATGTGCAAATGGTCAAAACATTGTGTTCTCTGTGTGTAATACCTCTTATTTTATCTAATAATTATTTTCATTACTGCTATGTATGAATGTGCATACTATATGCAATATCTGAACTGTGTGCAGTGTAGTACAGCTATCACTAAATATACTGATACAGGTACTACTTCAAAATGTGTCACTGTAATCTTCATGAATCAAATTTTTAAAAAAGGAATATTTTGAAGCATGTGGACTTACTTTGCCAGCTTTTAACTGTATTGTGTCCAAGAATTTTCATTATTTCATTGGAGAACACACATAATTTTTAAATCTGAAAGTTTAAATTAATTCACGAGAACAACACTCAAGATCGGATTTCTTCTTATTATTAGAGAAAACAATCAAAGCTTGTCAAGTCCATGGACACCAGAATAACTAGAATGACTTTCAAGTATGAAGGAACAGAGAAAGTGAGAGAGGGAGAAAGGAAGGTAATGAACTCAAAGCAAAGGTATGTCGTACTGTAAACTAGTATCTGTGTATGGTCTCAAAATCTATAGAATAAAATATATTTGTTTTTGGTATGATATCCTCTTGAGGCTGTAACACCGAATAACTGCTACAGAATTACTTTTGAAAAGATGAGGTGTTTGGCTTGCATTTTAAACAAATTTAAAATGAAATGTCTGCAATATATTAAAGAACTATGAGGGTAGTAATACCTCCCTTTTTAAGTGACTTGGATTCCATATCAGACCATGCATTTGCACAGCCAGACAGTCTCTCTTTGCCTATTTGGACCCTAGTGTCATTCTGCAATCAAATTTTTTTGGCAGTGAAGTCAAACTCATATGGAAACTCTGTGTAACATAACTGCATTTCATCTAGTTGTCATGTTTTTCCTTCAGAGAATATTTCTTCATCCTGTGGTGTAAGTTTCCTTGATAGCTTTTGAACAGCTGTCAAGTAAAATTTTATTTCTAGATATTACCTTTGCCTTCCAAATAAATTGTTGATTCCCACCTAGTGGGAGCAGAATATGAAATATCTCATATTCCCAGTTGTGTAAAATCAACATAGTCATCCACCCAGCTGGTCTACTGGTACCCACAGTCAGCAACAGGAACTCAGACTTGGACTTATATTATTGGCAGCTCATGTCAAATCATAGGGCAGAATCGAATTAGGTAGTGAAAGAACAAACCATGCTGTGGTAGTAAACTTACATATCAGTAAAGAAAAATTCAGCAGTAAGGAGTGGGATTCTGCCTAACCTGACAGAAACTTTTGAAGTTTACATGCATGCAAAAATAAAAAAAAAATAATAACAATAAAAACAACAACAATAACAATAGCTAAATGAAACAAAATAATCAATGGGAATGAATAAGAAATGACAACAGACAACAGTAAATCATAATATCAGCTAGTTGGCAGAATTAAGAGTTGATTGCAATGATGACCCAATAGTCAAATTAAGAAGTGTCCTAAAGGGGAAGTTAATTCTAATTATGACTTTGAAATCACACTTATTTCTCAAAGAAGAAACTAAATATTTACAAGCAAGGCTCAAATGTATGCCTGAACAAGAAAAACAAGTACAATTCTTATAAGGTTAACAGATGAGACGACCTGGAAAGATGAGGAAAAACTAATGATTTTTACTGTCCTGCTCACTCTAGGTTGTCATTCATAGAAAAAAACATACTAACACAAGATAATTTTTATTTTCTCTTTGTTGAAAAACAAATTATTTAAGTTATATAGCCGAAGCAATCAAAACAGAGAGGAAATAAACTACAATTTACATGAAATTCATAGTTCCATTTTATTTTCTTCACAAGATCATGACTTGCATGCCTGAATTTTTATTTGGAATAAGAAAGAATCAAATATATAAGAATATATTTAATATATATTAAAAAGCTGTTACTCTCTATCTAAAAGCTGTAAACACTGTGAATAGCTCACAGTAACAGGATTGTACAACATGATCAGAATAGAAAACAGTCATGTTTAAACCCTTATAGGCAGACAAATATGCATAGATATGTATCTATAAGAACATATGAATATACATATATTCTCACTGAAAAAATCTGGGTATTTTAAAAATCTGGTAATTTTAAACAGGCTGTAATAATATAAAGTCACTATATAAATATAGCTTAATTATATAGCCAGTCTTGCTATATAGTATGCAACTTTCTGGATATATAAAAATAGAGAGACTACAGAGGAAAATTCTTTATTTAGGCTTTATTAATAGCTTTCTTAACTTAGTAAATATTCCCTGATATCAGATCCTAATTACTTTGTTAACCAGTGCAATTGGTTAAGGCCCATGTCAATGAAGACAATTGTCTGTATGGGCACATACTTACCTCACATCTCCATGGAACATGGATGCATTTCATCTAATTGTCATATTTCTTCTTCAAAAATTATGACTACATGGATAGCTTCCAAACAGCTGCCACATAGTTTTGTTAGAAATTTGCTTTTTTTGCTAAATTGTCTATTTTTTCTCCCGTAGACTCATTATCTTTTGTCAGCCTTTTGCTCTGTTGCAGCTGGGCTCAGCTGCTCCTGAAAAGTCACAATTTTCTAGACATATATGAAGGAGGAAGCAAAATAGAGTATCCTGATCCCAGAGTTTTGGGGTTTTCCCTACATTTTCTGTGAGGAAGGTTTCCCAAAGTTAATTTATTTTCAATCATCCCCTTATGAAATGAGTCCTTCTGTTAGATGTCTGCCAAGTGATGATAATAGCAAGAGAGCTTTTAGCTTCCTCTGTTTCTTTCTCATTAACACTAGTCAAAAATACAGTTATGATTTAATAGGGTAGATACAAAATGAATAATTAAAGTATGTAATATAAATAATATTTTTGCTCATTAACTAGATCCAATCAACTATGAACAGAATACTGTGCCACAAACATGTCACATGCATTAAATTAAATTATATACTGGAACAAGATAGTTTTCTTGATATCTCACTGTGTAAGGATTTAAGCTTGGATTACAGATCCTTTGCCTCTGTAACTGGTTCTTTAACAACTCTGATAGTTGCCAAGGACCTACTCTTCTTGGCAACCCACATATTTCCTGAGCTGTAGAAAAAGAGCAACACAATTTTGTCCCTTATGCTATAAGTTGCTCTTTCCTGACCTATTACTATGGGTTTAATTTATCATAACAGATAAAGACTGGGAGTTAGACATAAGGAATTGTGCTTGCTTATGCCTAAAGTCAAGCCAAGACTTCCCACTGTGCATTTAATTATTATTTGAATGAATGCTTTAATGTAGTGAAAATTCATCAACGTAGGACCCAAAATTTTGTGAAGGAAAATGTGTATATGACAACCATAGCAGTTGAGTGAGACTCTCCCTTCAAGTTGTGTAATATTTTCTAGCAATTTAGTATAATTTTATAATTAGAAATAAAACACGTTCATGAAAAGTAATTCAAAATGGAGAGATGAAAACAGAATAGGCAAGAAATATTCCAATCACATACCATAAAAACCCTTTGCCTTTTCCAGCCATTAATGACTCTCTCTCACTAATAACCAGTAATAAGTCAAACAAGGACAACCATACCTCCAGTATAAATCATTCAGTTCAAACACTCCCTTTGATTTAGATTTCACAAACTAGCTCAGGAGATTTTGTTTGATTAATTTTGCTTACATCTTTAGTTCATTTAAAATGTAAATATTTTGTAGTTTATGATGTAAGCCCTAAATTAAACAACCCATTTCCATACTTGCCCACCCTCAAGGGTTCAAATACAGTTTAAACTTCTAGAATTAATGGAGAAAATTAATGCTGTCAAAGAAGAAATAGGGCTGTATAGGGCAAATTTGGCTGTGCTCATTCTGTCACTCTTTTCTCTGTTTTTCACAAGCATAAAACAGAATAAGACATTACAGTGCAAAAGATTGTTTATGGAACACAGATTTTTAAACATAAACTGCCTAGTGTCAGGAAACTCAGAAATTAAATTTCTTTTCTGATTTGCTTCATGTTCTGCCTTTTCCTTCATCTTTTCCTTCCAAATATGATTTTACCCTTTGGTGAAGTTGATGATATAATAGAATTGATGTACTCTTGCTTATATGTTGCAATTCACCATCTTTCCTAAAGTTTTTATTAAGTAGTATAAATCCTGTTTATCCCTTAGATTCATATCCATCAAACATGGAAACAATTGCTTGTATTGGTACTATTAATATAATTAGTATTATTAGTAGTACTGGTTGCTACAGTGAATATTATACATAATTTTTTTTGAAAGACAATAAGAGATTATGTAATGCTCAAAAAGAATGTATAAAATCAGCATATATTCGCAGTATGGTTTGCAGGCATTTGTAGGAAAGCAGGAAGGAGTTTGGGAAGTAATATTTTCCTTAAAAAAATCATGTACACTTTGACACAAAATATGAAGAAAACTGCATAGTAATTATGAAAATATGGAGGAATAGATATATGCTGTCCTAGGGAATTGATGTCATGACAAAATAAATGAGAACATGGATTGACTATAGACCATCTAATGAATTTCAGAACACAGACGCTACATTGTACTCTAAATATATAAAATATTCCTTTTTCCAGTGATTTGCTCATTTAGATTACTTGCAACACAAGTTTCTGTTTTTCAAGCAAATATAAAAGGTGAAATGGTAAAAAAAGATTGAAAATAAAAGATCAAAGGCAACATAATGGTTAAACACTCCTTTCAGCTGTCTTGCAGTGCTGCAGAATTTACAAAATCTCCCTGGTGTTTCAATTGACCAGGCCTTTCCCCTGAAATACCTCTGTTGTATTTACCACAAAGATTTGCTAGTGCAAAGTACAGAATATTCTTTAGTTAAAGACAAGTTATTGGTACTGTGACTATAAATGTATTTGACTACAAAATACATGAACTGGCATTCAGCTGACTGAATGATTCTTCCAGTCTTAATAAATGTATGAGCTTTCTTTTCACAGTTCATTCTCCATCAGAACCCTTTTCACAGGTTTGCTGCCTAATCAGTCTGATTCCAGTCTGTGGTGTAAGAATAAATATTAGTCTTGCAGTACATTGGGATCTTGTTGCTCCATTACTCCAGACTTTTGGATGTCAGCCCTTTTTAAGCGTTCCAGACATCTGTGCCAACTGGGTCTTACTTTCAAATGTGGGGAGAGGGGTCTTACCAGCCTGTTGTCCATAGCATTGCTGAAAATCATAAATTTTTGACTTGTTTTCATGTTTTTGTTGGTTTGGCACAGGGCATATAGTTGAAACAGAAACACTTAAGAACAACAGTGAATTTTTAGAGCAGATTATTCACTGACACAATTTCTAAACCTATGCACTCTTGTAAGGTAATCAAGATGCTTCTCTACTTTTTAATGATTCACATTTGTACTAGCTTGAAAGCAAACCAGTGGGAGATCCCACGTCAGAAACACAATTTAATAGGAAAATTTCACAAATTTCACAAATTTCACAAAATTTCACACAATTTCAATAGGAAAATTGAAATAGAATAATACAGAAACACTATTCAGTCAGAATGACATCCTGTTGTTCAGGTTTTTGGTAGCAGTCAGATTAAATAGTGGCTGCAGTCCTGTTGAAGTGAAAGATGTGATTCTTTTGAAGCGGTCATCTGTCCTGTCTTCCTCTGAAGGTCATGGGGTGTTTATGTAGCTCTTATCTTCTGGGAATTCAGTGGATAAAGCCATTTCTGGTGTTCCATCTCAGATTATATGCAGGTAGGAATTCTTGGTTCCTCCCCCTGGGTGGAGAATCTCACATTGGGGTGATCTAAATTTTTTTATGAGTTACGCAGTGAGGCTTGATGGCTCATTAATGGAAGATATCTCCTGGAGGGAATTAGGAGGGATGGTCATGGAAGAGATAAAGAAAACTGCCCCACATTGTTTCAACAGATGGTGATAGAATACATACTTTTGGTTACATCTTACATTGGAACCTAAGACAACAGTATTCTATTTGCTGCCTATTGTTATAAAACAGGCAACGAAGAATGTGGAACAACAGAATAGCATAAAAAATTGTTGTGTTTAAATTTTTTCTTTAAGAGAAAGAAAATAGAGGTTTGGGTGGGTTTTGTATGTCTGTAATTCTGCAATTTCATTTTCTCTGTGTTTCCAGTCTCTTTCATGCCTCTAAGTTGCTACACTACAGAAAGGTTTGCAGCTTATAATTGCAAGTAATCAGATGGAAAATCTTAATTAATTTGCATGCCTGTACCACTTCTGTTTTCTTTTGGGACAGTAATGAAAACTGCCACCATTCTGTTAGCATCTCAAAGGAAATATCGGCATTTGAACTAGTCTGTAGCAGTTCTGGACAATAGAATAATAAATTTCAGCAAATGCTCCACTATTCAGTTGACAAATAGAAAACTGTGCCAACAAGATTTAAAACATCACATTCAAGCCGTAGATCCTTTGTCAAGCTGTGTGTAAACTCAGCATGAGGGGCATTGTGAAGACATACCAGAAAAGCTGTCACTAGAAGCTAAAAGAACTTCAGGCTTCACTGCTTGCTTCTCACAAGCATATATGTAAAAGATTGCTGTCAGCTCCTGCTTCAAATTAAATAACGAATAAGATTCAGGCTTGTCTCCTACTTTTCTGCTTAAACCACTAAATATCTGCAATTGTGAACGCATCTTATAAGCGTAGTCATAAGCCATGGGAATTTAGGGAGATTTTTCAAGAGGTGTTCTCATAAAGCAGCCAAACAATGACTGACTGTCTGCCAGTATTTATACAGAATTAAAAATAATATTGTCTTTTCCATCAGATTTCCATCATCTTTTTTTTTTTTTTTTTTTTTTTTTTTTGTGTAAAAGCATAATGTACCTGATTCTGTAGAAAACTGATTAATAGGAGTATATTCTAATTGGGTTTTTTTAAACCACTTATCCACAATGTAGCTTGCATGTCTTTCTTTACATTGTTTCAAACAAACCTAAGATTTTTACAAACTAAATTCTCTGCAGATATCATGTTATGAACAGAGTATAAGACTTGAATTTTTTTAACTGAAATATACTTACTTCATCTGTTGCCCCCTTAAATATATGCATAAATCTTAGTATGATGGTAATTAAACTTACATGTCATTGCAGACACTCCACAAGAATTTTAGTATAAAAATTATTTCCTCTGCTTTCTCATATTGCCTGGGTAACAGAAATTAGACTTAGCCTATACCATTGATAGTGCCAACACCATTTCTGTTTTCTGAATCTTAAAAAGAAAAATAAACATTGCAGATTAAATTATATACAGTTTATATTTTCTTTTCAAGAGTTTAATATTTAGTAATCCTCACTAAACCAAAATCACCCTTGAAGTTCATGCATATTTTGAAGTGAGATGCAATTGGGATCCAATTTCAAAAGATCTGCCCAAAAGTTTCATATCAAAATACTGACGATATTGAATAATCTTTTTGCTACTGATGATTTTGCTACTGTGCATATGCATTTTCTCTATTCTTGTGCTGTCTGAGCACAAGAATAGAGAAAAAGAAAACCAATTTTTTTGCAAGAGTTTGCAATAAAAATTAGATTATATACTTATGAAACTGTGAATTTGCCTTTAAAAAGGTTTTTCTGCAACAATGCTACCAATCCTTTGGAAGTTCCAGACACTACTTGTACACACTTAATGGAGAGTTATTTCAGCCTTATATTACTACATCAGGTTAATGCCACCTTACCCTACACTTACATTACTGTTTTGAAGGTGTCATAATACTGACTAAAGTCACAATACTGACTGAAGTACAAAGGGGTTTTTTCAGTTTTGTTTTGTTTTGTTTTATGGGGTTGTTTTGTTTGTTTTTTGGGTTTTTTTGTGTGTGGGTCTGAGCTTCAGTGACCTCAAGAGATGGGAGGGTTGTCTTTGAGTGTCTCAAAGACAACCCTCAGTCACTGCAGGGACAATCAGAGACCTACATGTAGCACAAAGAATCAATTCAGCCTGAAGAGAGTTATTTCTTTTTTTTTTTTTTTAATCCAGAAAAATGCCTATGCAATAACTCTTTACCCCTTGAGTTCTGGCTGATACAATCTAAACAAATTTGACAAGACATGACAAATATTATTTCTGCAATATAACTTCAGATATCACTTCTGAGAAAAAAAAAAAAAAAAAACAGAGTAAAAGCTGTTGTTGGTTTTCCTGCTGCAGACACTATTTGTCAAGGTTAATATTAGTACTACCTACTCATGATGCCCTATCAAAAGTCTTTTCCAAATCTTTGGAAATAAGGCATTATGGTAAGTAAATAACTAGCTCCATTCATATCACTCTGTATTTTAGAAATTTTTATTTAAATTAAAAAATGTTTATTGTTGACATAATGAAGATATTTGTATGTTTGTTTGCATCTGAGCAGCTGCCCAACAAAGATTTCAGCATGTAAGAGAAGGAAAAATTACATAATTGCTATAATATCCTCAGATATCTTTTCCACCCTAAATTGTTTTAAATGAAATTAAAAAAAAAACAACTGAAATTCACAGCAAAGACAGATACATATTAGTGGGATCTTGGTACAATAGTGACATGTTCTAGGAGCTGAGAAGGTATGAGTTAGCACCGGGTCAGTGTAGGCCATGAGCACAGGCCTACAGTGTAGGCCATGAGCACAGTTCAGCCTCTCAGAGGGTTGTGAAAACCTGGGCTCCCACAGCCATGCAAAAGGTGTTAATCTGAAGTCATGAGGTAGTACATTCCTACTCCCCTGCCTTTTTCAAGCCACACTGATCTGAGAAATACTTGTTAAGCTTTGGCCTTGATGAACAGCGCCTGGTCTCCGCTCCTGTTGAGCTTCTCAGAAACGCTGTCTGCTCCCAATAACTCATGCCATCTAATGAGCTCCTGTTATGTTGTTTTTTTTTTGTTTATGAACAGCCTTTGAAACTATTTTCACCTGAATGTCATATCATCCTTGTTCCCACACTTTCACAGAAAGTTGCCAATCCAAAATGCGGCAAGAATGAAACACTGCTACAACTAAAGCCCCTCTCTCAGGGCCCTGTAACCAGCACTCCAAAGCAAGACCCTTCGAGCTCCCCTGTACCACAGCAGGCTGTGACCAGCACCCTCCCTCTGAGCAGGATGCCTCTCAGAGCCAACTCACTCTCAAGTTTGTTGTGCTTAGAGGGTCACCAAATGACAATGAATCCTGGGCCAATACCTGCTCTTCTCAGGGCTCAATCCTTTGGCTTTGATGCACAGGCATCTGAAGTGAGTATTTCACTATTTTTAGGGGAAATTTTCACAGGTGCCTTGCACTGACTCCTTATGTCTGTGTGCATATGCTATATCAAATATGAGAGAAATGCTGCTCTCCTAGATGTTTAAGTACATTAGATATCTAAGATAGGCCTGTAATTAAGTTACTGTTGTGATATAGTAAATCCTTTATGGGGGGGATAAAATGTAAAAAAGAAGTGCAGAAGGTAGTTTCACACCTGAGGAGTTGCAGCTGTACTAATCACCAAAGATTAGGAACAGGCCTGCCCTTAATAGGCCACAGCTGTGTCCAATAAGAAGAAGAGTGCTACAAAAGAGTGGGTTAGCTGGATGAGAAGATAGTTGGAGTTAGCTGGTTTTGCTGTGAAAAGAGATGGGGTTGGGGTTTGTTGGCTGTAATGTAAAGAAAAATGAGTCAGTGCTGTGAGGAGATACCCATGAGAAATTACCAAGAAGGTATGGAAACTTTTGCAATAAGATGGCAACACCTGTATGAATCCTTTGATAAAGTGTTAAGTTCAATTTAAGTTATAAGTTAAACAATGTTAAGTTTCAGTGTTGTTAAGCCTTTGGGCTGTATTTTCTTTTATACTTGCCCTTTCTATCCTGTTGTCACATGCACAGACACACACACAGATAATTCTTGGTTTCTTTTAATCTGGTTTGAAAGACTGGATTTTTGTTGCTTTTTCTTGGTGCGCCTTGGTTATATAGTAGTAGAGTGACAATGAACTTTGTCATGCTGCTGCTTTTATGTTAAATCTGGTCATACTGATACCTGTCCCAGTAAGTCTTTAAGTAATTTGAAACACTAATTTTTAACAGATTATAGTGTGACTACTTCTTGCGGGCCAGTTTGTGCCAAGATTTCTCAGGCCTGATCTGGTTTAGCGTGCTTTGTATCCAAAATCCATAATCTTCATTTAAGTCCTTTTCCTAAAACAATTTTGTCTTTCTTCCTGTATGGTTTCATTCTCCCAAGCATATCTTGTAAGGCTCAGAAATAAGTGGTTACAGGAATGCTACAATGTCCACTACAAAAATCTGAAAGAACATTCATTGCACTTTTCTTACACGTAAGAATTAGACAAAATAAAGAGCCTCCAACTGGAAAGGCAGACTTTGGGTTTGAAAACTCTAAATTATCAGGAAGAGCAAAAGACCCAGTTTTCTTCATTTTGATTGGTATTAATAAATGCGAAAAAAAATTCAGTCATTAACTATATTACTTAAAAGTAATTTAAATATGCAAAAAAATCCATATAAAGCTGATTGGTAATATCTAATGAAAAAATCTTAAACAATACAATTTTCAATTTTGTATAGAAGACTTTCTGTGTAACTCCATACGACACAACAGCAGTCTAAAATTTTAAAGAAAGTAATACCAATAAATATCACATTCCACTCGCATGTTGTTCAAAAAGGTAATAGAATTTATCACTTTTCAGACTGGAACTTCTTTCTTTCTTTTTACAAGACTTTATCCTAGCTGGTGAGGCACTTTTTGTCCTGAATCATAAACTTTCATGCACTACCACAGCTAGCAATCATTTCCTTGGATATATCCATTATAGACAATATCCTGAATCTCTGTAGGGTCTGTCAAAACAAAATGAAAGTGATACAGTCGTACATCATGTAGGATTCACTCCATCTTTCCCTGAAAAGACACACATAGTATTTGTGCACATAGTATTTAAAGTCATGAACAAAATCACAGAGAAATACAAATTCTGAAGTTAACATCTTTACAATGTGAAAAGTAGAATTTTAGCTTGGGCACATTTGTAGATTATATTTTATTGAGTATTATTTTATATACTCTGTTATATTTGTAGGATGTTTAAGCTGTAGAGAAATTTGGCATATCAAACTGGAAATCTGGAAGCCACTATTTCTCACTTAAAGGTACCTCTAAAAATTGCATATTGCCGAAAAACCTGTTACTGGGATTACCTAAGGGGAGAGTCTCTATTCTTAGTGAGCTGAGCAGCTCTTAGAAAAAGCTTCAGATATTAGTAAAGTTTGGTTCTCTGTGTCTCCTAATTTGTGTTGGAACTTATCAACCACCACCTTTTTTTTTCACAAAGTATCCAGCTGAAGTCAGGTCTTAATGATGAAGGAGATTATTTCTACAGGGCTGCTACTACAAAAAGGATCATCAAAACACCTGTGCATATAGGCTGCATGACTGTGTCTGAGAAGACTCTCTAAGACTAGCATGTGAAGGAGGATGGTTCTGTTCCAAATATCCTTCAGATTTCAGACTGTCTTCCTATATATGTGGGTCCTATATCATGTGGAGATAAAAAGGCACTGTGAAGATGGTGAATTCATCGCTTAACATTTAGAAGAAAGAGAAACTGGTGTGGGAAATCCTGAAGAAAATGGAGCCCACAATTACCATTTTCTTAGGCTTTGATGACCTAGTCCAATCATATCTTTGTTATCTGTAGCTAGTCTCCTACAAAATACGCTATGAACACTACAGAACTTGTTGAACAAAACATTTATATGAGTTATCTACATACCTCACTGGTATCTCCAGTGTTAACTGCTGTAGCAGGATTGGGGTAAGAAATTCCATCTTACTTTAGGTAAGGGCCATGGATTATGAAACAATTTGGATTTGGGCCTCCATCATGATGATACTCCTTTGTTTCATGATATATTAGACCTTTTCTCCTTTTCGGTTATGTCCAATAGTTTCTCACTTTTATGACCCTGTCTTCAAATATCAATCCTACCCGCAGATCACCCTTTTGAAAATCCACAGTAAGAATATTTTCTCCTTTGCATCCAGCTCTTAATTTCTCATTCCCTCTGTGTTCTTAATCTAATGTCTGTCTGATGTGATTTTGGCCTCTTGTTTAGAATGCAGAATTTGCTAAAGAAATTATACAAAATGCTGTATTTCACCAATCAAACATTCCATGAGGGGCATTTATTTTTCCCATTCCTCTTTGTAAAAGTTTTAAATAAGGCACTTAATCACTCTTCATACATCTGAAATGTTCATTTGGCTGAGCAACTTTCTCTATTATAATCTTTTTAAATCTACTTTAGCCAGCTAAATGGTGTAAAATGAGAGAGTAACACTGAAATATATTACTGTATTAGCTGAACCACATATATTTAAACTGATGGATATAGCATAATCATTCCAGTTCTTAGATTTAATAAGTTGTAGACTTACTGGTATAAGTAATTCAGCTGGTATAATTAATCATTAGAGAAATCAAAGAATCACAGAATATGCTGAATTGAGAGGGACTCATAAGGATCATTGAGTCCAGTTCCTGACCTTGCAAAGAACCATCCCTAAGAGACACACCACATGCCCAAGAGAATTCTGCAAACGTTTCTTGTACTCTGTCAGGCTTGATGCTGTGACCACTTCCCTGGGGAGCCTGTTCCAGTGCCCAAACACCCTCTGGATAAAGAACCTTTTCCTAATATCAAAACTAAACCTCCCCTGACACACCTTCAGGCCATTCCCTTGGGTCCTGCCACTGGTCACCAAACAGAAGAGATCAGGGTCTGCCCCTGCTCTTCCCCTCACACAGAATTTGTAACTGCAATGAAGCTCCCCCTCAGTCTTGTCTTCAGGTTGAGCAGACCAAGAGCCCTCAGAAACTCCTCACACAGCTCCCCCTCAATGCCCTTCACCATCTTTGTTGCCCCCCTTTGGATTCTGTCTAATAGTTTAGTATCTTTCTTGCATTGTGGAACCCAAAACTGCCCCTGGCACTCGAGGTGAGGCTGCCTCAGCTCAGAGCAGAGCAGGACAATCTCCTCACTTGCCCGGCTGGTGCTGCTGTCCCTGATGCCCCCAGGACAGGGTTGGCCCTCCTGGCTTTTAGGGCACTGCTGGGTCATGTTCATTGGAGCTTCACTGATTTATACGTCTTAGGATCTGACCTAGCATTTATGAACTTTGAATAACATTCCTTTGTGTGGTAAATTTCTGTTTCAAAATACCACACAGGAAGCAGCACTATTTTGCAGCTCAAATGTAATGTGATACATAACAGGACTATGCCCTTTTCTATTTGCTTGCTCTGCATTTTCCTGTAAATGAACTAATTCACAAATAATGCATCTTATACAAGACACTTTAAACCACAGTGAAAGTATTATGACTGTTGCATGAATAATTTTGTTTATTCTCAGCTTCGCAAAAGATATTTTCAATAGAAAAAGACAGCATTAATTTTTAACATTTCTTGTCTATGTTTTAGATAGATGCATACATACACATAGACATACATATTATGGATGTATGTATAGATGTATTATGTACAATTATGTATATACATTTATATACAAAATAGAATGCAAATTTAATAAAGGCACTATATTTCATTATTAACATATGAGGCATAACAGACTATATTGTAGATCAGACAAATGATACTTCTAAACGAACAAGCTAAATGAATCAACCATACCTTATTAGATGGGAAAGTGTCAACATTGCAGAGAGACAATAAAACCAGCAACCTAGGAAGGTTTAAAGATTAACTGACTTAGAGAACAAACACACGCTCATAAAGTTGGTCCCGTGGAGAGAAAATTAAGACAGTGCCTAGTTTATGCACAGAGCATTTGGATGTCAGTTCCCAACTTGTTTTTTCTATAGCTGAAAAATAAATTACAGATTTAATTTCACAGTTGTGTCAATCCTGCCTATTTTATAAATATACAGGATACTTGAAAAAGAAGGCTGTAGGGAAGACCTAGAAGAGGTCTTCACTCCTGGCTATTTTGCTACTGATTTGGCAGAGAAATTAAATCAATGTATTCTAGGGACATACATTTACTCATAAAAATGTTATTGTTGGGATTAACTATTCCTGATATTATTTTAATTTGAAATGGTATTAGAGAAGGAAATTAATAAGTAAGAAAATCTTTAGTAGGAAATTAATAAGTAGATAAAATGTTAACCAAGGCAACTACTTGCAAATTATACTGTCCACAATTTGTCATTAAATACAATGACACACTTGAATATAAACTGATTCTGACAGCAGAAGAGAGTTCTAGCTAAAATCAACAAGGGCAATGTGGACTGGAATGACAATCAGCTTCACACTCTCAATCTTTCCTTTGTTAAACTGAAAATGTGCATCATAACTTCGCATTCTCAGCTATGGACAGAAGACTCTAAACATTGTCTGAACTTTTGCTTTTCAGTTCATCCACATTTTTTGATTGCTTGGAGTACTAAATTTATTTATTTCAATGCTAGTGCTGATTATTATCTTTATATAGGTTTTCATGCTAATATATATGCTTTATGTGTGTGTACACATTTAAAGCGTGTAATGCAAAAGTAGGAGTACGTCCTTGCTGTAGTCAGGGTGCAACTACCATTTAATTCAACAGGAATAGCATACCTTATTTAACTTTAATAATTTAAGTATGTTTTGTAGTTGCATATTTTCTATATGTCTTACAGAAAAATCTTGAGTTCATAGTTGGTAGTCCTGTCATTCATAACCCTGGAGTGAAAGTCATTGGTTCTGGTTCTGTTTCTCTATTACTTTAGACAGATATTTTGGCTTTGGTTTTTGTTGTCTTGTACCTTTTTTCCTCAGTTTTTACACCTGGACCTCATTAGGCTTGAGAATGTGATCTATCTATGGGATTTGATTATATAAGAGGCACACAGTACAGAAATTCTTCATAGAGATGAAATTCGCTCAGTGTCAAGTTCTCTGAGATATTGCCAAGGGCTGAATGTAGTGAACTGTGTTTTTAAGCTAGACCATTTTAAGGAATCCCAGATGTTTTCTCAGATAGGGATTTTGAAATTTTATACACACATCTCATTAAATTATATAGAATATAGGTGTCTAATTCCTTTGGACTACTCTGAAACTTCACAGATTATTTATTGTTGAATTTAGATATATGGTAGTTACACAAGATAGCTGTGGGGATGGAGATCCCCTTAAAAATTACTATAGCATATGATGATTGAGAGGAAGAATTTATGTTGCTCCAAATAAGTTAAAAGCTATGTGACAAATTCATAGAATCAGACAATCATAGAACATTTGAGTTGGAAAGGGACATCAGAGATTATCTAGTCCAGTCCTTCTGCCATGAGCAGCAATGTTCCATTAGAACAGATTGTCAGAAACCCATCCAGCCAGACTTTGAACACCACCAGTGGTGCAGTATCCACAATTTCTTTGCGCAGCTTTCTTCAGTGTCTCTCCACCCTTGTCATAAAATATTTCTTCCCTGATTCTAACCTATTTACCCTCTAACAGCTTAAAAAATAATGTGCTTTCTCCACTAGAGAACCTTAGCAAACTATTTCTTTGTCTTTATCTTTCTCATAAGCCCCCTTTATATATTAAAAACCATAATAAGCTGTTCTTGAAGCCTTCTCCAGGCTTAAAAGCCCCAACACTCCCTCGGCCTTTCTTTAGAGGGTAGATGTTCTGCTGATTGCTTTTGTGGCTGTACTCTGGACCTTCTCTAATAGGTCAATTTCTGTTTTTTTCTGTTTTTAATGAGGAACCCAGAGCTGGATACGTTACTTCAGGCCAAGTCTTAGAAGAATGATGTAGACTGGGAGAATCACGTTCTTCGTGGCCTAGTGTCTAAAATTTTTTTTTTTTTTGAAACCCAGGATGAAATTGGCTTTTTGGGCTGCAAATGCATAATAATGACTCATATCCATCTTTTCCTCCCCCGGGATCCCCCAAGTCCTTCTGCACAGGAATGTTGTCAGCAATTTAGCATCCAATCTGTATTGATATTGATGATTGCCCCAGTCCCAGTAATGGGATGTAGCACTTAGCTTGGTAGAACTTCATGAACCCATTCTTCAACCTGACAAGGTCCTCTGGATGGCATCTCCTCCCTCTAACATCAACCTAGCTCAGCTTGATGTCACATGCAAACTTTCTAAGGATGCACTATATGAGTCATTAATGAGCATATTAGAGAGTATTGTTCCCAATATGGATGCTTGAAGGAGACCACTTTTCACAGATTTCCACTTGAACACTGAGTTGCTGGATGTAACTCTTTGGATAATGCCATCAAGCCAATTCCCTACCCATCTACCTGTTCACCTATCAAACCCATTTCTCCAATTTAGCAGTAAGAATCTTGTGGTGTACCATATCAAAGACCTCACTGAAGTCCTGATAGGAGTCATGAAATACTGAATCCTCAATAAAATATTAAAAACAATGAAGATAGCTTTCATAATAAGTAGTAACCTGCTGCTAAATTGGAGTGGAGGAAATACAGCCACTGGAAAGCTGAAGTATGATGTAGTCCTCAAATTTGATAGTATACACATGGCTTTCAGTTTGCTAAATACATAACAAGTAGAGGTCGAAGTGCATCATCAGTTAAGACTTGAAGGTTGGACATCAGTCCTTTATTTATTATATGTATCATCTAGGGAATAGAATGTATTCAGTGGGAGTGTATTGTATGTGGGAGGTCGGTTATGCTGACCACATTCCATTCAGGGAGTAGCAATGGGTTTTTTCCCTATGTCTTGTGTACTATTATCTTTTTACCCTCAGTTATCTTCCCACCCCTGGACAGTCTGTTCCAATGCTTTACTGTCCTTTCAGTGAAGAAATTTTTTCCTAATGTCCAATCTAAACCACCCCTGGCAGCACTTGAGGCCATTTCAACTTGTCCTATCACTTGTTACCTGCGAGAAGAGACTGACTCCTACCTCACTACACTCTCTTTTTGGGGAGTTGTAGAACGAGATAAGGTCACCCTTGAGCCTGCTTTTCCCCAGGCTAAACATCCTTGGTTGCCTCAGCCACTCCTCATCAGACTTGTATCTGAGAGCCCACAATCCATTTGTTGCCCTTCTCAGAGATCAGCATCTATGTCACAATATTTAGAGATATCAGTTTTATACTAATTATAAAAGTTGAGTTATTAATAGTAACTCATAGCCTCAAGAGTACAGTTCTATTAATAAGCACATCCTTGGTAAAAATTATAAATTTTACTTATCATACTTTAGTGAACATGGGAGTATCTCAAAATACATATTCACTTAATTAATCTGATACACTGCATACAGTTTATCAGTATCCATTATACATCCTTCACATTATATTCTGTTTCATGTTGGCAGACATTACTGGATGCCTTGGCTAACATGTTAATAAGTGTGATGACATAAATGTGATTCACACCTGAAGACCTAGGCATTCAAAAGCTTTATCTTAACTCTCAATATAAACCCCTAAGCAAATATGATAAAACAGTCATGTTCCAATTTGACTTGCCCTTGAATAAGAGAATAATGTTTATAGGTATCTCCAACTTTTAGTCCAATTTCCACTAGTATGCTAAGCTCCATTTTTTAGCCTTGACATGTTCTAATCAGAAATAGGAAAATTGCAAACTTTGCATATAAATCTTAATCAAAGTGCTAGTCTTACTGCAACTTTCATTGAGGACTCTTGTGGCTGTTGTTGCATTTGGGCAAAGTGTAAACAAATACTCCAAAAATTCGAGTCTGATCCCACTTATTCTGGTGTAAATCTGTCCTGGTTTAGGACAAATTAGGGGAAATCTCCAAAAGGGAGCCCCCCAAACAAAACAAACCTCCAACCACCCCTCCCCCAACACCGGGTTCGGGAAGGAATTTCTCGGAGGAGCAAAGTGGAAAACAAAACCTATTTATTTACATATAACAAAAGAACACTCCCCAACACAAGAAAAGAAAAGAAAACAGACTGTGTTGTGAGGGCGCCAAGCTTCTCTCGCAAGCTCCAGGTGTCCTGGACGTCTCAGGTCAGGTCTGGAGCCAGTCCAGTATCTTCAGGGGAGGGTAAGAAAGAGGGAACAAAAGAAAAGGAAAAAAAAACAGCTCAAAAAGCAGAAAGCAAGCAAGCAAAGCGGCTAGCCAAGCCAAGCAGCCAAAAGCAAAAAAAAGGACCTGGTCAAACACTCCCCCCCTCTCTTCCCCGCCCCGCCGCAGCAAGACGGCCGGGGGGGGAAGAGAGAAAAGGCACAGCTGCCAGACACAACACATGATATTGGGATAAAGGCTGTCAACCCACGACAAAATCAGAAATAATTGCTCAAGAATTAATGCACTTTCATTAATGACAGTGCTATGTACCTCCTAATCTGGAAGTTGTATACCTGAATTATTGGGAAGAAAAGAAACTTTAAAAATGTGGTCTTCTTCCCTCTCATGAAAATGAAAATTCAAAAAGTGCAGCAATATGTGAGCAGTATGAACTCCTAAAGTTTAGTGAGTATCTATCATAGTAATCCCTTATGCTAATCTGCAGGTATACTGCTTATTTTTAAGAATGAGCACACAATTTTAAATAACTCTAAAAGGAATCTCTGAAATGACAAACAATGCAGCTTGAATTGAGTCTGCATTTTAAGAACTTGGATACAACTAATTTCACAGGTGTAGGTACACTACTTTTCATTTATGCCAGAGTATAACAAAATGTCAGTAATGTTTGGCAAATGTCTTTCATTGAGTGATATAATTTCCTGTCTTTCCTGGCAGAAATCTCTATAGCAATGATACTATTTGAAAATTCTCCTAAATTTAGTTCCTTCCAACATATATTGATGTAATTATTTTGTATTTTTGAACAGCCTAATAGTATATGGGAATATAACTAAGCAGGGAAAACAGACTGATTATCCTTATCTTCATCCTCATCCTGTCTAAAGACACATTCTGAAGTAATGTTCTGGATGAAGGTTTCTCATAGCTAAACAAATTGAACTGAATTTATTTTCTTCTGTATAAATGAAGATTTACATTTTGTTTCTCAACAGAATATTAAAAACAGTGAGTAAAAGAAGAGAGTGGTCCTATGCAAAAATAGCCCACATGTGTCCAGGAGAAGAAAAAATATAGTCCATGTTTAAAGATGATATCTGGGACTATTCCACTATCTGCTATTCTGGTGCATTCTGGTGAATGCACCTTCTTCTGCATCAGTGCTAATTGCTCCAAATGGAAAATTTATGCTGTTTCTGGTATCTCAGCTAAGGAATTCAAAGTTAGTTCAGGTACCTCTGCATGAGTGAATGGCATGTGTCTTGTAGGCACAACCTGCAGAAGAGAGGTCTCCACCTGGGCTACGTTCTCTTCTCTGCCACCTGCTCTGCACATACATTCAGGCCACATGCTGCCTTCAGGGAATGACTAGATGTTAAATGCAATTACTTTATTTTACTGATTCAGTATTTCACACTTTTTGCTAAGAGCTCTGTACTCCTACGGGTTTATTTTCTTGACAACTAGTATCCTAGTTACCCTTTCCACTGCTTCTCACTTCCAGAGGGTTGCTTGGTCAAGTTATACTGTTTCTATAAAAACCTGACAATTACTGTTCTTTCAAGACCTTTTGAATAATCAGGTTTTGGTTCTCATGTCACTTTAGTGAGCAGTGCTTGCATAGCATCAAAGCCTTTTCTGCTTCTAATGCCGGTGAGGCAGCTGAGGGTGGGCAAGGAGTTGGAAGCAGAAAGAGTTGGGAGAGCTGTGCCTAACTGACCAAAGAAGCATCCCATCTCATGTGATGTCATGCTCAGCATACAGAGCTGGAGGAAGATGCAGGAAGTTGGGGGGACCACTATGTTTGGAGGGACATCATTTGGCTTCACGAGGCACTGTTATGTTTGATGGAGCCCTGCTTTCCCAGGGATGGCTGAACACCTGTCTGGCCATGTCAAGTGGTGAATGAATTCCTTATTTCTATTTGCTTGTATGTGGCTTCTGTTTACCTATTAAATTTACCTTTGGAGTTGTGTTCATCTCAAACCATGAGTTTTCTCACTTTTGCCCTTCTGATTCTCTCCCCCATGCTGCTGGTGAGGGAGTGAGTGAGTAGCTGGATGTGGCTTATTTACCAGCTGAGTTTAAACTACAACAGTTGTGGAATGGACAAGAGTTCCAAATTATATATGATTATTTTCTATTCTTTTGATCCTTATAGCCTATGACTTTAACATCTGTCACCAGACTCATTTTTGCTTGATTACCTCCCTGTTCTCTGTTCTCATAAAGTAAATGCAATTTCAGTAACAGAAAAGCACCACTATCAGTGATTTAATATCTTTTGCACAATTCTTGGAAGAGGAAATATAAAAGGCAAGAGAGAAGTGAGAAGGAGAAATACAAGTGATAAAGAAAAGAAAAAAATATAGTGAGAAAAAAATCTTTTCAAACGGCAAGTACAACAGAGAATGATGAGGTAGTTGTCTAAAATGGAAATGTCCTAGAAAACATATGATGAGGAAACATAGTTTCTGAGCTTGAATGAATGAAAGGAACCAAATCCACAAAAACATATTGACTTTTCCTTTAGATAATTTCAAGAACTCTGAAATTATAAAAAATAAAGAGGAAAAAAAATAGAAGGTAAAATTTTGTAGGGTGATGATGCAAGTGATCTATAATTCCTTATTTTTGATGACTATGGGTGCACTGTAAACGCAATGCAATTTTATATGATATTTGTAAGTCTGTGTACAAAAAGGTCCACTTCAAATCTATTTAAGTTATTACATCTAGAGGCTTCATCAGTTCCTCCAGCTGTATTGATGAATATTTAGAGCACAAGAAAAATGTGAGAGGGATGAGGTATAACTTTGGGAAAATGGGTTTTAGACCTACTTTGTAAAATTTATTCCCCTATTTCATCACCAAAAGAAAGACAACTTTTTTTTTCAACAAACTCACGAATTTTCATAACAAAGTAGGGCCTGTTCAGGAACCGGAAAAAGGACTTGAGGGGAAAAAAAATCAAATTTACAGGAATAAATGGGCTACTCAGAGCTCCATCCCTGGTCTTGAACACCTTCAGGGATGGAGCATCCACAATGTCTCTGTGCAACCTGTTCCAGCGCCTCACCACACTTACACTAAGGAATTTCTTCCCATTATTTAGCTAAACTTAGACTTCTTCAGTTTAAAAACATTTGTCCTTGTCCTATCTATGACAGACCTTTTTGAAAAGTCTCTCTCCAGCTCTCTTATAGGTCTCTTTAGGCCCTAGAAAGTGCTCTAAGGTCTCCCTGGAGCCATCTTTTCTCCAGATTGAACTACCCTAGATCTCTCAGTCTGTCTTCATAGAAGTAATCCAGCCCTGTGATCAATTTAGTGGCTTTCCACTGGGCCCATTCCAACAGGCAAATGTCTTCTTTGTTTTGGAGACCCCACACCTGGCCAGTGTATTCCAGGAGGAGTCTCGTAAGTGCAGAGTATAGAGGCAGAATCACCTCCCCTGACCTGCTGCTCACGCTCCTTTTGACGCAGCCCAGGATGTGGTTGGTTTCCAGACTGCAGTCACCCATCGCAGAGTCATGTTGATGTCTTCATCCACAAACACCCACAAGTCCTTCTACTCAGGGCTAGCCTCCAGCCATTCTCTGCCCAGCCTGGACTCGTTCTTGGGACTGCCTCAGCTCAGGTGCAGGAAGTTTTACTTGGCCTTGTTGACTTCCATGAGATTTGCAGAGACCTCTCAAGCCTGCCAGAGTCAACATCTTATCCTTCATTACAGAGAACAACGAACTGGAGATGAACACAAAAGGAAAATCACTCCTTTTCTTCTTACTCCTAGATGAGAATGATTTCCTCCACACAGGAAGAATTACATACCACAGGGCTAGAGTAGGAATCTACAACATCTATACAGAAACAAGAATCTGACATGATTTAGAGAAGATCCAAAAGGTAAAGACAACAAGATATGGAACATAGGTGAAAATTAGATTGTTATTGTTATAAAAACATCCTTGTATCACAGTTCAGAATTTGATAGAACTCTCCATTTGTACTCCAGGCAAAAAGGTTTCAAGTAACAGCCTTTATGTAAGGAATTTTAAATTGTGCACACGGGTCAGGTTTTGAGAGATAAAGAGACTCCTACGCCATATGACATAAAGTGAGCTTTTGATGTCCCTTTCACATACTCTTAACTATTCAATTAGTCGAACAGAGAATAAAAATTCAGTAAAATGGAAATTAGAGTAGAAAAATTACACAGTTAAAAGAATGTGCCATGAACAGAAAGGCACAAAACACATGGAGCCTAAAATCAGGCTTTCAGCCATGTTGGCTCTGCAACTTCACAGATTCCCTAGCAGTCTTATTCCCAGTTCTGCAGATTCATGACTTCTACATATCTGAAAATTCTAGGTTTATTGCATTTCCTTGTAATACACTTCTGCATTATTTATGTAACCCATCTTTAATCTAATATTCACATATATTATTAATAGACCTAATTGCATATCTAGGAGTCAATATACATCTAGTACTGTCATTTATTTGGTTGTAAATCAATGACCTACATACTTCTATTATTAATAGATGCATTTTCTGTTTTGTACTAGGAATCCCTTTAAAGAATTTTCAGATTCAGTGAAAAGTTCACTTACTGAAACTTCAAGGAGAATACAGAAAGACTAAAAAACATCCTTAGAGGTATTAATACTAGATAGAAATCAGCAGCCCCATGGACAGTGAAAAAACAAGTAATTTATATAATCTATTAATATAAACATATAGTAGATAGAATACGCAAATGACCAATCTATCTTACACCACTATGAAAGTTAGGAATATTTTTATGTTACATTAGAAAAGCAAATAAAAACTGCTGATTGGCAATTGTACACATTTCCAAAACTAATATCCATCTGGAGTTGCACTAGACTTACCTGCTTTGAACTTGATCCTGCTTATTTTCCCACCAGAGTAAAAGTGTCAGAAAATCAGTCAGATGGATCTGGGTTTAATGCCAAAATATTTCAGATGTTTTTTGCATTAAAATGCACTCAGTTGTCTGAAGAAAAAATTTATATTTTCATGTGGGTCTTTAAAATACTATTTCAAAGTAATTTTCTGGAGGAAAATGAAGACACTTTTCTGTGCTCATGTATTTGAAATGCTGCTCTATGTCTTTAGAACTGCTTTTCCTTCCCGTCAAAGGAGATCTGAACTCCATTTTATTAACTGAAATTTGCTTTTTAAATAATTATTGATGTTGACTAATTTTAGGACAGTCTTCCAAACAGCTGTTATATCCCAAATAGTTGACTTGCTTCCATTCCAGATTGACATTGCTTACATTAAAAGGAAAAAAAACACTGACAAGAATTAGATATACAATCCATTTATTTATGCACATATATGCATTAATATTCCTAAAATTCAAATTTCCCAAATTGTACAGAAATAAAAAAAATTAGCAAATTTTCTTGATAATCTCAGTTTCTAATTTTTTATTTTTTTAATGTTAAGACTTAGTACAAATAGTTTATCTGGGGCATTTTATATCTTAGTTTTGTTATGCTAAACAGCATGGGTGCTTGTGGTCCAGTGCTTGAATGGCTGCTCTAACTCTATCTTGTTTACTAGAGATCTACAGCTGAATTAAAAAAAAAAAAAAGAGTTATTGTATGCACTTAAAAATAATCACTCTGCCTATCTGAAGTCTTGCTTTAGCCTCATCTTGAAGGCTAGTAATTCTTGAAATGTCTACTCCTAAGGAAAAGATCTATATGTCCTCTAGCCTTGTACATATTCAGCAATATATTCTTGGACCAGGACTCATACTAAGTAACAAAAATATAAGCTAGGTCTGTGAGCAATATGTACCAATGCAATTAATTAAGGAGGTTAATCGTAAGTACAGCATTTGTGCCTGACAAAGTCTAAAACTGTGTAAGAGAAATCCAAGACCTACTTTAAATACCATTTGGAAAGGGCAACTTGGTGTTTGTGTGATAGCACAAATACATCCTAAATGCCATGGAAATGGCAATAACATGGTATGTGTGTTTCAGGAAAAGGGTTGAAAGATCAGTCATTTATCCAAATTTGTTTGAGAAAGATGCAGGACTGCTTAATATCATCTGTATTACCCATGAAAAGAATTACTTATAAATACAAAACTTCAGCTTTTTTGAGTAGGTAGTGATGTGTCAGATCGCAGCCAAACTAATACTAAAGTTTTTATGAGTCATTTGGATTTGCTGCGGTGATATCATAGCAATAATTTGATATTCTCATTTACTCTTTCCAAAAATATAATAGGCATAGATTAAGAAAGTTCTAAAACAATCTCTCTCCAGGTTCTTTATGGTACTTTTCATTGAATCAGTCACTCACATTTATTGAAGTAATTTGGTTTTTTTTCTAATTTCTTTGCCAGATCCTTAATATTGCTTTTCGGCAAAACAAAGATTATCATGGTCCTATGATCGGTATGTATCCCTTCCTGGTGAAAAACACCGTATTTCATTCTACTCCAACAAAGTGGAAAAGAAAAACCACAGGAATTTATATATATTTCAAGACCTTTTCAGTTCACTGACTAGAAGTCACCATAATTAAAAAAACTCTGTGTGACCAGAAGAGCTTGAAACAAAACCCCAGAACTCAGGAGGACCATAGAAGGATATCATCTCTAATTTATACATGAAACTGTTAATGTATGTAACACTGAGCCTGTGATAGGCTCTGGTAGTGCAGATCCCCTCACTGTGCATTGATTATAAAGCAAATTCAACACAGTGACATAAAAGAAATTATTTTAGTTTAGGTATTGCTGTTTCATTTGAATGGAGAATTTTAATATCTACAGTCAATAATTAAAATATAGCAAATAAAGTTGAAAACTAAAAATTATTTAGGAAGTCAAAAATGTCAAGATGGTGACAATAAAAAAAGAAAAGATACATCTCTGATTGTTAATTTTGTGAAAGCATTCAGTATTGAAACATATATAATTCTAATTTTTTTTAAATTTTTTCAATCTTTTTTTTTTTAATTGTTTTGGTATCACAATCGTTTAGGGATGGTTAGAACTATCATCATTACAGAAAAAAAAATTAAAATAATAATCTGTATCAACAATACTAGAACTATTTGTCTCCCTCACAAGAATTACAATTCACTAAATTAAAAAAAACTCAAAACCTACAAAGCAATCAAGTACATTACTTTATGCTTTGATGCTTTTTTGAAACTTGATTCTTTTCAGAGGAAATAACCCCCTCTTCTTTTAATCTTGAAAAGAAAGATTTTGTTTCCCTTTTTTGTTTTCCAGAATGACGTGTTGTCAATCTGCTGTGATGACTGTGAGACTGTTGTATATGTCTATCATAGATACACTATGTGATATCTGAATCAACAATTGAAATTGTGGCAGATATGAATCAAAAAGATAAAATTTTATTTAGCATAAACAGTACAATCAGCATTGAGTCAGAGGAGGTTAATCTTTAACCACCGCTATTCTGATTTTCACAGTACTCACATATGTCAAATCTGAAAGCTCTATTGCTGTCTCATCAAATTTAATTTCCTTCCAAGAAATCCTCTGAGAAGAGAATAAATATTATAATGCAATTAAAAATAGGTCTTTAGTTCATAGCATCTTGAGTCAAAAAGAGTAAAATATTTTTGTGACAGGATCTTTGTCAGTGTGTGTGCCTTGGCCTTCCTAACACACTCCCAAAAATTTAAATAAAGTCTTTTAGATTATGAATTTAAAATGTTAAGTTTTAAAATTGACAAAATCCAAGGGGTCGTTCTGAGAATTTAAATTATTTTAAATCAAATTATCTTCTGCCCGCTCAATTCTCCTTCGTGAATCTTCCCTTCCATCCAATTCACTCTTCATTCAGGGCATGCTGCTGCACATCTGTGTTGTGCCTGCCTCCTCTCTGCTCCTCAGCAGCCTCTGACATGCTCTTCACCTGAGTAGCCCAAAAGATGCCCAAGAGACCCCACATTCTTCTTCCTGTTTCCAGAAGGGTCCAACTTGCTTTTGCTTCACTTGTTCACACAAGCTCGGGGCAAACCTGAATACTGGCAGTCAAATGCTGTAAAAAGCTCTAAAAAGTCTTCAGGAAGAGATTTGCTCCATTAGTATTGAATAGCTAGAGGCTACTTAAATGAATTTGTCATACTAATGATTTAATAGGTCGTTGAAGGACAAAATTAACTTTTAAAAATTGTTCCTATCAAAATAAAGGAATAGGATGTTCTCAGACAGTCCTTGTGATCTATTGAGTGACACATTTGATGAAAATTGAGTACTCTACCTATGACAACAAAGTTAGAGATGTGAAATTTTTTTTTGCATTCAATTTGATGCCTGTAATAATGTATGACATCACCCTAACAGAATCTGTGTCAGCAAAGACACAATTGTAAAGTTTTTTCAATGCTGATTAAAGTGGAATGATTTGAAAGATATGGAATAAGATGAAAACCAGACAAAATTCATAGTAAAAACTGATTTAATGTCTATCAAAGAAATAACACCATCAGAGAACCACCTTTTCAATCTAATCAATCTAAATCCAATTATCATTAAGCAACACACATTAATATGCAACAACTTTAACTCTTCTGATACTTGATTTTATTTTTTTAAGAAAGGTTATCTTAAGGAAGGGAAGCACCACATAGTGAATTTTAACCTAAATTAAAATCATATAAGAATTTCGTGCCACTCTTAAAATTAGAAGTCAATTCAGGACACTAGGACAGTAACTATAAGACAAGTTACAAATAGATAAAAAAAGGCAGATAACCTGTGTTGGAAATTAAAAAACAAAACCAAAAGAAGCATTAAGAGGATTGATTTGTCATATAGCAGAAAATTGAAGGGGTTCCTTTTGGCCTGTCACAGACACAAATCTAATGTGTTATATAGCGGAATTTCTCTAAATGATGCCTTATCTTGGAAAAGGAAAAACATGGGATCTTTAGTTTGTTTATTTTTTCACACTCTTGAATTATGATGATGACTCTCATGGATCCCAAGAATTCCTTGCGTAAAATATTATATAACTCTTTCAAACTCTCAATCATGACAGTTTAGGCTTGTTAAAACAGAAAATAACATTTTAGAAGGCCTGAAATGTTTCCTTATTGAAAGTAATATACAATATTTTCTTATTTTGAAAAGCAATGCGCAATCAGATTTAAAAAAATATTGTCTTTACTGTTGAAGTGCTGTAAATACTGGAAACTGAGCTAAAATGTAATGTAAATAGAGGTGGTTATGTAATGCTGAGCAGCAGGTTTTAAAAAGTATTATCCTTGATGAATTTATCAACACAGCCCATTGACTGTTGTAAAAGAACACAATCTTGTGCTCCTAACATTGCCAGAAATCTGGACAGACATACTATTAACCAAAATATTTGGAACTGAAGAACAAAGAAGGACAGTGCTTGAAAAACACTGTCTAGGATTTGTAAAGAATCCCTTTAGCATACCTTCCCAAGCCACATTTAAAATGCTTTGTACAGTAAGATCTAATAATTATTAAAGATGTGCGGCTTATCTGTTAAAAATAGGGGTTTTTAAAATATTCTTTTGAAGTGTTCATATATTCATCTGGAATTGATTTTTTTTCCCCTGAGTCTTTGCTTCTGCAAAGTGTGATTTAGGCTTGTTAAACAAGGAACCTTTCTATCACGTAGCAATGACTGATATCTTTTAAACTCATTGGGGAACTAAGAATTTTCAAATTCATGGCAGTTGGTATTCTCTATTACTATTTCCTACCTCATTTTGCAGTCTTTCTAAGATCTGTCTCTAGGATATTTGTAGGTATCATATTTCATAATATGATATAATTTCATAATATGGTATAATTTCTGCTATAATCCAAAAGCTTTTCTCTAGTATATTTTTTTCCTTAACTAACTTGTGATTTTAACCTAGAAAAAAAATTGTGTATACAATTGTGTACCTAAAATCATATACAATGTTATCTTTAAAAAGTTAAAATAAAGAGGAATCATTTTACTTCATGCATAACAAAACAAGCTTCATATTAGAAATGAAAATAATATGAAAAAATATAAAAAAAATATAAAAATATAAAATGCAACACTAGGTAGGCAATTTATTTCATGTTAAAAATTAACGAATTTTTGCAATGTTAAAAAAGAAAAGTAATTCCTGTTAAGAAAAATTTTCAGAAGATCAAATTCCATTGGCTTTTATTGAGAAACACCCAAGGTAGGAGACATCTATAGAAATTGGTGTACAGTGCCGGTACTAGATATCTGAACAAAAGGGATCAAAGGCATCAAAGTTACAATTGTCCCAAAGATCTCTATAGAGAAAGAGATTTAGAAATATGACATTTCCAAAGAGGAAATTGAAGTGATTGAGTTCTTTTTTCCTATAGGAAAAAGACAACAAACAAGCCAAAACCAGAACAACTGCAATTTCTGTCTAGGAAAGAATTCCTCACTAAGCACAGATATGGTGGTAATCAGCTTAACTCGAAAAAAACAAATCTGTGGAGATGAGCACACTGTTCTTCAACTTGTTAATTACTCTAGCTGTTAATTTACATTCTGATGAAGAAAGACTGAAAAGTAAACAAATATGAGCAAAAATTGGATCCAAGAAAATTATCAAGACAGATTTTTTCTTCTTCCCTAGCCACTGGATGTTTAACTTTGGATGTGCCTATAATACATTTCAAACACACACACAAAGGAAAATATACAAAATCAATATTTTTTTTAAGAAATCAAGGTACCAAATACTGCAACAGCTCTATCCTGAAAAACTGGACTACTCTGTCACATAGATCTTTCCAGAAACTCATGAAACCCAATTGAAAACAACAGCTTGTTCTCACTAGCCAATGGAAACCTGTGTTTCAAACAGTGTTTAAGCTCAACTGGAATTTGATGTGTAAGAATCAACTTTAAATGAAACAACTCTGTGAGCATTTGCAAAGATAACTGACTAAACTTCACATGGATCTGGTGGTAACAAACTCACAGGCTGGAGCATACTGCCTTGCAGTTACTTATTCAAGTAAGTTAAAATCTCTAGAAATCATTTTTCTCTAGCTGCAGTTTTCATATATTAAGAAATATATAGGGATATAGAGCTATAATTTCCAAGGTCTCATTTATATTAGATTTCATGTGGAACATGATAAATATTGATCTTGTCTCTGGAGTATGAAAAGAACTAACTAGTAAAGGGTCAATAGAATAGATTAATAGGCAGGCAGAGAATTAAAGGACTCTGCCATCTATCATGCTAGGGTTTTCAAGTATATGTAGAGGTTATAGTTCTGCAACATTGTGTGCCAATTACTCTCACAGTTTCAAAAATATTTAAAAAATAACAAAGTTTTACAATGGACTAGTAAGCACAGTTACTTTGTAGATTGCTGCAGGATTATACCTGTAGCCATGATTAGTCTGTCAGACATTTATGTTTTATTAGACAGCAAGTTAAAGTCTTCTAAAGACCATAATATTTACTTTCAGAGCAGGTTTCTTCCTCCTAAAAATAATTAGGGAGAAATGTGACAGAAGTGAAAATATGCTATACAGAAAAATATGTTGCAAAGGACATCTGAAAACCAGGTCAGAGTGTATTTGGTTCAAATAAATAGCAAGGTTTGCCCACTATCTTTGACAACTAAGAGTTTTTAATCATTTAAAAGGTATTTTCAACCAGATTCAACTTGAGTCTGTATATTGTTTCATACAAATATTACCCTTATCTCATCTTTATTAAATGGAACATGATTCAAAAATGCAGAGAAATAAATCTCCATTTTATATTGAGTACTAAGCCTAAAAGGGCACTCTCTTCAAGAACACATACTGGTTTTCTTGAAGGATCTGTCTCTAGTTTTTGAAACATCTAATCTCTCAGAAAAATATAAAAAAAACCCCTTATGTTGTTTGGGTCACCCATATGATCATAAATAAGTGAAGAATTAAGGAAGTCAGGTTTTTTGGACCATTTTTAGATAAAAAATACTAGTTGTAAAACTTATACCTTAAGCTATAGAAATTCATTAAGATTTTAGATTACAGTGCATATCCAATTAAAATGTCATTCATTTGTTTGGTTTTCAGGGATATCTAGAGAGCATTTTGTTTTTATTGGCTCAGGTTCTAAAGCAGATGAAAGGATCTGTTCTGCTGGCAGGTGTGCAAGGGGCAACTGTTGTGGTTTAGCCACAGCCAACAACCAAGCCCCACACAGACAGGCTCTACTAGGTGTTCACTGAAGAAGAAAAATGCCATCACTGCATTCCCTACCCTTCCTTCTTCTTCCCCCTTTATATACTGAGCATGATGCCATATTCTCAGAAAGGGACATGAGTATGAAATATCTCTTGGATCAGATGGAGCCAGTTTTCCTAGCTGTGTCACCTCCAAAATCCTTGTGTAGTCCCAGCCTGCTCACTACTCACTGGCAGGGTGGTGTGAGGAGCAGAAAAAGCCCTGGCTGTGCAGGCACTGCTCAGCAGCAGCTATAACATCCCTGTGTTTTCAACACTGCTTTCAACACAAATCCAAGATGAGTCCCATACCAGCTACTGCGATGAAGATGGACTCTACTGTAGCCAAAACCAGACCTGAGATAACCAATGTTGGACCAAAAGAAGACTGATATGTACCTAGAAATAATGGACAAATGTGTCTGGAAAGAAAAGAATACTTCAAAAGTGAGCTAGCCAATCCTTTAGTTTTCCAGTAGGATTGACCATGTTTGCATAATTCTTTACAGATACACGTGTTTTTAAGAAGCTCAAACAACGCAAACTAGCAGTTTTGTTCTTTCTATAGAGAAATTAATTAATTAATAAGTTAATTCATGCTTATCCTTTACTTTTTGTTAGCAGTGTGAATGAAAACAGGTTGGTTTCTTCCTATCCACACCTTTTCTGTGACTGTTCTCCAATCAGACTTTCTTTCAGCCAAATAAACAGTTTCACTTTTTCCTTGTGAATCATGTTTTCTAAAAGTCTACTTTCTCACTGTTTTTCCTATATTCTGTCCTAGGGCAGGGACTCAAATAAGAGCATTATTATTTGACTTCAACTTGTATGTCTATGTTGTGAAAATGGCATACTTGTGTATGCATTACAGTGCACACTCACGTTATCATTGCAGCAACATTTTATTATTCACTGTCATACCAGAGCTCTCATATGGTCCCACTTGTTTTTAATGAGAAAAATTTGCTGCCTGTTTCAGTGTACTATGAACAGCTTCCTCAAGCCTCTTTCATCATGACTGAGCTTCCATGAGATAATTGTCTTCCTGATCCCAAACTTGCTCAGGCAGTAGAAGGACTATTACCTGCCCAATGCATTTCAGCATAATATTATCTAAATAACAAGTTTCCTCCTCTAGCAGAGTTATGCTCACAGCAGTACATTACACTGGGCCGAACCACATGTCATTCTGTCCAATACAGAGCTCCTGTTACACTCAGCACATCCAAGGAGTAAAAAACCCAGAGTGTGTCCAGAGGAGGCCATGAAGATGGTTTGAGGGCTGGAACACTACACTTATGAAGACAGGCTGAGAGTTCAGCCTGGAGAAGAGAAAGCTTCAGGGAGCAGCCTTCCAGTAATTTAAGGTGACTTACAAAAAATCTGAAGAGGATTTTTGACAAAGGCATGTACTAACAGGACAAGGGGGAATGGATTTAAGATGGAAAATGGCAGGATTAGATTAGATGACAGGAAGAAATTCTTTACTTTGAAGGCAGTGAGGCACTGGAAGAGGTTGCCTGGAGAAGTGGGGATCCCATTCCCTGGAAATGTTCCTGACCAGCTTGGATGGAGTTTTGAGCTGCATAGTCTAATGGAAGATGTCCCTGTCCATGCCAGGGTCGTTGAAAGAGATGATTTTTAACTTCTTTCCAACCCAAAACATTCTGTGATTCTATGAAAAAAAATGTTCAACAAAACAAGTAACTTCCAAAATTTCCTTCAATAAGCATCTTATTTTAATGAACATAGTTTACATTTCACTAACAATTTGTCACAAAAATGAAGCAAATTCAGTTGTTTTTGCTCAGTTTCCCACCACATAGCACTGTTATTTTCATCATTCTCTTACATGAAACTTTCCTTTCCTTCTATGTAGATAACAAAGTAAACGAAAGCAAACTACAATGTAAAAAAGTTTGAAATTTTGAAATTCCTTTTTTTCCCTTACTCTTTCTTTACATTTTCAGCCTATGGAAAACTAAACAGAAAACTTCCACTGCTTCTGCATTCCAGATTATTTTTTCATAGATTTAGGGTTCTCAGGGATTAAGAGAAGTAAAAGAGATATCTAGCATTGATTATAAAGCTTTGGATCAAGAAACAACAGCCTCTTAGGAAATCCATTACAATAAGGTTAAAGCCAGAAGATGTGGTAGAAAAATGAAATATTATGTTATCTAGATTAAATGCACACATAAAATTTAATATCAGAACAATAATTCACTATTGAAAATGTAGTTTAGATGATCCCATTTTCATCTGAGTTAGATCATCATCATAATTTTGAGCGTTTACTTTTCTTATTTGGTATTAAATTGTGTCCAGTCATATTTCTTTTGCTTAGTGCACAGGATCATGAAATATTAGGATAATTTGCAGTGGTGAAATTTACTGAACCAAAGGTAAAACAAGAAGTCTTTGAGCCCATGAAAACTAGGTTTTATTGCAGTATAATCTAGAATAATTTTAAATTGATTTTTTATATTGATAATCTAAAGGGTTCAGAAAGTGGCTTAATAAGAACATGGAAGAGAGATACAATGGTGGTTACTAAACATGCAAATAATAAAAGGTCAGGAAATCGCTTTACCTGAAAACTACTAAAGTTTTCAGCTGCAAAAAAAAAACCTGGGGTGTAAGAGGATGAAATCTGTCATGTGTTCCCATTTATTTCCCTAAGTGCCTCTTGACTGAATACTCAAAATGGCTAGACAAAGACTAATGCAAAAAGATTGATAACAATTGCCTTTCCTTTTTCATTCCCCCCTCCCCCCCTTTTACTTCTGGTGAGTTTTGGCATCTAACATTTGTTGTAGTCAGGTTAGCAACTTTTTTTATTTGCAGTGAACTCCCAAGTTCTTACCAGCTGCTGAAACTATGCTTAAACCAAAGCCTCTTCCAATACGTCTGTAGAGTCCTCTGCCTCACTCTGCAGTGTCTCAAATTTTCACTAGGTATATTAGATTGCTTCTCCTCCTACAGGGATTTTCTCCTGGCCCAAGCTTCTTAAGAAGCATAGCAGAAATGGAGAGTGAACAGAGAAAACTTACAGTCTGTATCACAATAGAAAGCTAAAAACCAATTTTTAGAGTAATGCTCTTATTTCAGAAGCGTCTGGGATGGTATTATGAACCTATCACTAGTGTGACACTATTTTTTCTCTGTCCTGATCTATACCAACCTACAGTATAGTAATATCTTGTACTTCTTCATTAGATAAACAGGATAAATTTGAAGGGGCTCAGAGAGCTGTGTAAGGTTGGAGGTGGTCTTGGTGGAGGTGCATGATTGCTCAGAATCAAAGCTGTGTAAAGGATTGAGTAAATGCATCAAACCAACCTGCTGATGTCATTAGTGTATCTGAGGAATTCAAATATGAAATTCTAATATGAAATTCAAATACATTTCAGCAACAGAGAACATATCACTGGTGTAACTTTACGACGTGTTTTATATAGAAGCTCATAGAGATGGTTATAATCTAAAGTAGATATGGTCAAAAAGCTCTTCATAAATTTTTTTAAATACTAGACATACCATTGAAACATTGACATTTCAAAAGTGGGAAGAAGATGACAGCAAGCCATAATACCGTAGAATCATGGAAATACAAATCCCTCCAGAGTTTATTAATCTTCATCTTTTAAAACTATGTTCAAGTGACCCCAGCTTCTTTCACAGACAGACCTCTAAAAATCTTCACTGAAAAAGGTTTTGAAACTGTGTAAATAAAATATCCCAGTGCACATCTGTCTTTGGAATGAAAATATTTTGCACGACATCTAAATCAATATTGATGAAAATTAAAATAATAAACTAATTTGTCACCCTCTGGCTTTCCAATTTTTTTTGCACATTTCTTAACCTGCTTTGGCCCAAAGTGTTTATCAGACACTCCTTAAGGCTTTTTCAGTATCAAAAGGAGTAGAATATTCATCTCATGTCTTATTTATGACATTCTTTTTAATATATTTTAGAATTTTATCTAATATTTTTATTGGCATCACATTGCTTATACCTCTTCAATTCGTAAGCCATTTTTTTTAACTGCTTATTCATTTAAGCACCATTTTACATTTATGATCTGGATCTATTCTTCTGTAAGTGTAGAACATAAACTTACTTCTACAGAATTTATTTGTATCGATATCAGGCACTTTCCCAGAGTCATTCTGACCCAGCACTTCAAAACTCAAGGACTTTAACTGGAAGGATCTTGTTGTTGGCTCAGTGATAGACCACCTTTTAGTGATTGACCCTGTTTAGTGATGTCTTCTGTAAAGATGGAATAATGCTAATCAGGAAGAAGGATTTGTTCAGGGACACCTACTTGCAGAACATTCTGGAATAGCAGTGTTTGCCAAATCCTATAACGTTTGGACCACTTGACTTGTTTTCATTTCAACACACTTGTTTTCTACACAATCTTTTCCTGAATGCTAATTATCACTTTGAGCACTTTTATTAATTTTCAATTATATCTCACTTTATTGTTACTACAATGCATACTAAGTTATAAACATTGTCTATTTTCAATGGGTCGTAAGTGTTGGTATTAATTGAATATTAAGCTGATAATGCATTATTCATTATATCCTGTCAACAACTATAACTTGCATATGTATATTCTTTTCTACTATCTAGAAAATATGTACAAATGCAAAGTAAGTTCAGCAGCATTGTCTCTTTAAATGAAAAATATTAACTAAACATAGAATTGTTTACAAATTACATATCTGAATAGCTTTTCAATAGGCATTGGACAAAGTCTTTTAGATAGTTTTTTTATATATTTTGTTTGTTATTGTTACTGCCAATTTATCTGTTGCACTCTAGTAATGAACATGAAAGTTATCTAAGTTTCAACAGTGTATTTTCTATTATTCTATAGTTAGTATAAAAACACATACAGCTTGATGTCCACAACCTTTTTTTGAAATATTACTTTTTTTTTTAAGAGAATGTACACGTGGCAAGGATATGAGAAGAAAAACACCAACTGTCTCTCGCTTTACTTCATGAAGATTTCTAAACATTGTTTATGGTTAAGCCAGCAGGCTGATTCTGATTCCAACTTCAAAATCACAGACATTAAAACCATAAACTTTCTTCAATCATCTACTGTTGAGTCAATAGCAAAACCTTGAGTTTTCAAGAAAGAAAAATATATCTAAGCCAGCTCAAAAATCACAGCTACATCAGTTTCTTCTAGTTTTGTCAAACGACATCTGAAGGACTCTTAACAAGACAATAGTTCAGTCTCATCAAAATTTGGTTTCAGATTTGATATTTCTCTCACTGGAGAGAAATTTCAAATTGTCTCACCTGACAATCCAATCAATCTTTTTATTTGTTCACTAGCCTCCTCCCTCTACATATTTTCCCTCCATCAACCCCATTTTTTGATAGTGTACACAGTACCATGCATTATTGTGCCACCATAGGAAGGATAAAGAGAGACAGGTAGTAGCTCAAGTACTGCTAGAAAAAGTCTGAATGCTAATAAGGACCATATGAATTATGATGAATTCTTCAAATTTCGTACTGAAACTGTTCTGTAGACTAGGAGAACCATCCTCATGCCTTCAAAGTCCAGCCAAATCCAACCCCACAGAGTTATAGAGAGGTATATATTGCTTCATCATTCCTGGATGCCCACACTCTGCAACAGAACTGCGGGCTTAATGTGGGAGTTTTCATCTCAAACATCATGGGTCCATTCTATTTTTATCCAGTTAGCAACACCTCACATTTCCAGAGCTCAGAACATTCATTAATCAAGATACATTTAACCCTTGGAAGATCCAGAGCATGAGTTATGAGTTTATCTTCTGGTAATTAGGAGAGAGTCATGCATAACTAGGATCCCTCCTGAGAAGAAGACCTGACTTTGAAAATTTCAACTGCAGAAAACTAGTTCCTGTAAGCAAGGTTTTAGTTTCTTATAAACATGAAAAGTATTAAGCTAGATTTAACATTACATATCAACATAATTAAACCTAATATTGCCTCCACAGTGTTATCTAAATTTGCAGTAGAACAAAACATTGAAACCAACTCAGCAGCACTTGTGGTTCAATGCTTTGCAAGTTGTCCTTATACAGCTAACTCTCAATCACATTTAATGTTATTTACCATGCATAATGCTTTGAAAAATTCCATCTGGGCTGGTATGCAGCAAAGCATTTCTTCAACAATCTGGGATACAAGAGATTTGTGAAATCTGCTGTCAGATCACTTTCTGGACCAGAATTTAGTTGAATTCCTTGTCTCAGTTTTATTTTTACTGACTTCAGTGTCTTGGGATCAGATCGAAGGCTCTCTATGGTTGCAAAATAAAGACTAGGGCTGATATTATCATCCTGTGTCATGACAGCAGCTTTCAACAGAAATAATAAAAAATCTAGAAAACAGACTATTTTCAAGATCAATTCATAATTTAAAAACATGTTACCGCAAGGTATTTATTTGCTTCTCGAAGCACAAGATTATTTTCATTAGTTTTGTCTTACTTAAATTAATAGAAACAGATTCAAAAAAACCCAATAACAAAAAAATCCACCACCAAGAAAAAAGACCTGTGCTCATGAGATTGAAAAGCTAAACACTGTACAAGTGTTAGCTGTAACATTTACTCAAGACCAGAAATTCTTAAGCCCTACAGCATTGAATGTAATTTATAGTTATGTAAAGAGTTATGTTCTTGTCCAGTTATATAAATTTCTTTGGTAGTCATCAGATGGCAGATTGTTTTTGGAATATCTAGTGTGCTGTAACTAATATATATATTATTTAGATTCATTCCAACAAATTAAAATTTTACCTTCAACAACAGTCAACACAATCATCAGTCCAGACATAGTTCTAATAGTATTTTTTAGAAGGCAGGAAGAAAACCAGGTTAATCCTGTCTTGTTCTTTCACTCCATAGGTACACATTTTGCATTCAGTATATGGTTATTTCATCTAGATATTTTCTAGTTTGCATATAAAAACTGAACTATGAAAGACTTTTGAAAGTAAAGATATATCTTCTGCTTCTCTTGTATTCACAAGGCAATTAATCTATCATAAAAGTAACTGTGATTCATTTGTTAGCGTTTTGTTGAGCTCTCCTGTGAAAAGTGTTTTGTTTTGCACAAGGAATTTGAAGTTAAAACAAGACTTTTGGTTAGGATGTTTACCTTGGAGGTCATCTGGAGCACTTGATGTTTCGGTTGTTAGATGAAAAATGTACCAAAAATAATTGAAAAAAAAATTAACTCTGGAATCCTACATTCTGTCCTAATCACAATAGTAAAGTTTTTAGTTCTTTGTCTTTGGCCCAATGAATTATTAATCATTTTATCCCAGATAGAATTGCATAAAAAGGAGAAAACTACAAGTCCCAATCCCCTTTTATTCTGCCACCTCATTCTGTTTTTACCCTCAAAGTCTACATATTCTTGATTTGGACAATCTTCTGAGAATTGTGAAACTCAGCACAAAAATGTGCATGTGGTGAGATAAGAACTGAGAAGGTTGTCTGTCAGAAACAGAACCTGCAAAAGTTGACTTTGACAATACAAGGATTATTCTTTATGCCTTTTATGCCTTTAGGTAATAATTTAACCACCACTCTCTGCTTTTAGTTGCATAAACAGAAGAAAGTGGTGACTCCGGCACTTAGCTTGGTATGCAGGAACTAGTTACAGGGTGTGAATTAAGATATTTCTATTCATCATCTATTTATAAAGTCTACTGATCTCTACAGTTGCCAGTTACTGTTTATTGTGAGTCTCATTCTGAAGAATGCATTTTTCCAAGCACAAATTGTTTGGAAAGTGGGCACTTAACGTACCATGGAAGATGCTGAAATCATAGTCATTAGACAATGTACATTGTGTTGCTTAAAGCCTCTACTGGAACCATTCTTTGGCCTGTGCACCATTTAGAGTTGCAAATCTCCTTGGATGAATTAGTGATATGTGCAATAAATACGTGTCTAAGAGAGTTGCTGGAATATGAATATGGTGCCTCACGAAGATGCACTAATTCATCTACATTTAAGATTAAAAGTTTGAATTTTACTCTAAAATTTTGTTTCTCTTTAGAGTAATAATTAATGTCTTAAAATCAATATCAAATAAGAATTCATTTAAGTGTACTGTTGAGATTCATTACAGATGGATTAAAGATTATCTGTTTTTGCACGCTGCACACCTAAATAATCACCGAAATGTCTTTTGGCCTTTCTTGTTTTTAATGCCTCCCTGTCAAATAAATGATCATTGCAAGTCTTTTTGCAGAAAATTTGTCTTATTTGCCATGTGATTAATAGCTCTTATTATGTTTTTGTAATTCCTAAGGAAAAACTCAGACTACTAAAATTATTTGCTTGTCAACAAAATGTTTTTCAAACTACCAGCAGTTTTCTGTGTTTCATAATGAACTGCTCAACACTGAATAACACCACAGACAAGTAGGTATTAAAATTTTATCTCTGATGCAGCCCTTTTTCTGTCACATATAAAAATATTTGGTGGAACACAGTATAGGATGATTAATTCTCAAATACCACATTCTTTCATGCTTCCTATTCTCTCTCCATCTCCTACTAGTCTCCTGACATAGATACCTTTATTACATTATATTTTTTGCTTTTTATTAATATTTTTAAATCAATGTACAAATAGTTTTTAGAAGAATTTAAAATCTTTGAGATTTAAAAGATTTGTGCCCAGCTAAATGGAAGACACAGTGCAGAACTGAATACAAAAGAAGTGCATGTTTCCTTTGTTGAAATGTAAAGGTCTCAAATCTGATTGCTTATATTTGAGGTGGTAATCCAAAGTGCTTCTGCACTCTGTAGCTAGAAAAAAAAAGCACTTCTGTAGGATTCATTGCACTTTAAAGGACACTTCTCCCATACATCTGATAAATCACACTCTGGAAATGCCTGACTTTCTCCACCAATTACTGAGAGGACCTAGTGCAATTTACGTGGAATAGATGTCTGATGACAGATATGCACAAGTGGTCAGATGCATCCTCTCCTATGAATCTGATTTTGCCATAACTGACTCAGAGGTAGAAAAATATATGCTTTGGAGGTTGAATGTGTTTTCTGTAATATTCTTCCCCATATATAATATTGTAAATAAATACTGTATTAAAAACAGTCAGAGTACAACTCTATAAACTGAAATATGCCTTCCTGAAATTCTGCTGTAATACAGAATGCAGTAGGAAAAAATATGCCTTTCTAGAGGATAATTTTTTTAATGTACCTGTTTGTGATAGGGCTGTTGGGTAGAAGCAAGCAGTTGATGAGTTATCATCCTCTGCTTCAATGCATGTCAATGTATTGTAAATAGATCACTGCACAGCAAAATAAATTAGTAAGGATGTTGCAAATGTGTGCCTGGCTAGCACAGAAACTCACATGTGTTTTTCATTAAACACTCTGTTCCTGTGGTGTTAGGTAGAAAAGGAGGAGGATTTTTTTCAAATATTAAAATCAGATATATTACTATGATGAATAGTCAACTGTAAATTATCCTTGAATGAGATAGAAAAGCCAGAGAAGTCAACTTGGCTCCAAGCTGAGGTATCATTCAACACAAAGCAGCTAGAAGTGCAGGACTTTGAATACTTCTTTAAGGTACTATAGAATCACAGAAAAAATAATCTTTATGAGATGTTGCTTTTCTTCAAATCAAATAATTTTGTCATCTGCAGAACATATTCACAGACAAGTTATGCAGATTCCTTAGTGATTTAGTTCACATCCAGCAGCTCCAGAGCACTGTCATAGAGAAAACACTGTCCCCATATCCATAAGGGGATGTCAGGTAAATTTTTCAATGCCATGAAATCATAAGGACCTTCTCTGGCACAGCATGCCTCTTCATCCATGCTGCTCGAAGGCTTTCTTACCAAAGAAGAAGAGTTTTTTCTATTTTGGTGGATGGAAGAAGAGTGTGATTTGTATCAAGATCTTGAACCACGCTAGTGCTTGTCAGGAGAGAGCTGGGTGAAACAGACTGCATTTTTAAATGTAAGCATGTTTACCTGCTGCTGTAGAAATAGTTCCACATATAAGATTGAGACATATGGGCCCTTGGAAACCAAGTGCTTCTGGGGGCATGCAGCTGGTCAGTACTGAACTCATGCTAATAAGCAATATAAAAAACCATTACGTGACTATCGCAGGGAGTTTCAAAAAGAATTCCAGACTTGAAAGATACAAATTACTGCCAAACTGCTGTAATCAAAGTGAATTACAACTAGTTCACAAGGGAAGCAGGTATAAAAGGCTTTCATAAAACAAGCTACAAAACAGTTCAGAGAACTTAATGGAACAGTCTATGCTTAAGCTGAGCGAGATGAATACTTTCAGACCATGTCTGAAATCTAAATGGGAATTAAATATATATATATATATATATATATATATATATATATATATATATATAAAAGGGAGAGAATAGTCTTAAGGAAGTAAAGGAGGAATAATTTGTACATTTCCAAGCACTCCAACAAGTGCTATTGAAATTCTGACACTATTTCACTGTTTAGAGACCCAATCAATTTCTAATCACATGTACTTAAAATATTCCTTAAGACAAAGAAAGTGAGTAACACAATCTTGATTAATGAGATGCTTATATTGTTTAATCAGCCAGTGTAATTGCTGCAGTTAGCACAGTGTGCCTGGCTGGCCCTTGCACTGGCAGCACTTCTACCTTTTCAGTGCAGTTCCTTTGGGTTTAAACCAAATGGAACTCTAGACTATATGATACTACAGACCATAAAATACAGTGATTAAAATATTAATTCAAATGTTGGAAACATATAATTCAATTTCTTGCAGCTCTTATTTCTTCAGAAAATACTGAGGGAGAAATGTCACACATCATAGTAAAATATTACTGAACAGGAAGTAGAGGCTCTGAGGTGCAGTACTATTATGTACTTATTTATAAATATCTCCTTATAATAAAGCTCTTAGTTTTCCGAATTTAAAATGTAGTCTGATATCAGTGGTAACAACAGTAAAAAATGAAAGATCAAAAAAAAAATTCTGATTTCCAGTCTTAAAAGCAAAAAAAAAAAAAAAAGAACTCTGAATTATTAGTCTTCAGCAGACAAATTATCCTTTATTTGACACTTGTAAATCAATGGGGTGGGATGGTTTGGAACTGTGGAATTGGCAAAATGAAAGCTATTCATGGACCCTTGACAGAGCAATGTTGTGGTGAGGAAAATTTCTCTTCTGCAGATTTATATCCTAAAGGTAAAATCCTGAAACAGAAAAGAGGGGCAATACTTCAGATTATTACAGCAAAATTAAACTAAACTAATGCACCAGAGACATCATCTGCCTAACTATCTTAAATCTGAATTGAGTGATTTATTTAACTGCCTAAAGGATACACATATATTTTTGGACTACTTGGTCTGGGTCCATTTCATATTCGAGACAAACAGATCAACTCAGTCAGACTTGAATGGACCTAGTTTAGATGTTAACTGTAGACTAAGATGAAACAGTGGAAAGCAGAACCACAGTCACAGTCCCAATGGTTGAGGTTGAAAGGGACCTCAGGAGGCCATCTAGTTCCCCCCCTTCTGATAAAGCAGTTTCACCCACAGTAGGTGGCATAGGACCATCTCCAGGCAGATTTTGAATAGCTCCAGAGAAGTGACTCTGAAACCTCTCTGGGTAGCCTGTTACAGTGCTCGGTCATCCTCACAGTAAAGAGGTTTTCGTCCTGTTCAAATGGATATTCCAATGTTCCAGTTTGTGCCCTTTGACCCTTTTCCTCTCACTGGGCACCACTGAAAAGGAATCTGGCCCAGCTCCCTCAGACTCTCCTTTTAAGAGACATACTCCTGTCCCGTCATCATCTTTGTAGATCCCCACTGGGCCCATGCCTGTAGTTCCTTGTCTGTCTTGAGCTGAGGAGCCCAAAAGTGGACACAACACTCCAGGTGTGGCATCACAGGGCAGAGCAGAGGGGCAGGATAACCTCCCTCTATATTCTGTCAATGCTTTTCCTCAGCGTACTGCTTGACCTTTTTGGCCACAAGGCACGCTGCTGATTCATGGTAAACTTCTTGTCCACCAGACTCCCAGGTCCTTGTCCTTTCCTCTGCAGAATGCAAAGGTTGTCCATACAGGCTACTCAGGTATAGGAGTATTCATTTAGTCAGATCACTACATTCTTTGAAAGACCCCATCGAAACCAAAACCACTAAAAGGATATTATTCATACTATAAGAAGGCAAGAAACAAACCTGGTGGCATTTTCTAGTATATGTTTGATAAGAACCTAGAACAATGACATTTTCTCACTTAAGCCTCATGTGAATGTTAGTTTAATGAGAATAAAATTAAAAAGTAATATCATGTGCATATGATATAGATACTTAAATTCCCTAAGAAAATGTCTTTACTTTGCTGTGAACATGCATTTACTTTTGTTCATGTGTTTACTTTGACGTGCACAACTGTATGTAATTTCCTATATAAAATTTTCCATTTTATCTAGGACAAAAATTGTTCAAACTTCACTAAAAAATAATTTTTTCCCTCGGTTTCTTTTGAAAGATTTTATCTAGGAGGCTTAATCATCTGTCACTATAAGGAAGAAATGCTAGCACTGAAATATTGTTAAATTTAATTCCCACTGTAGCAGTTTTCTGAAACATATTGGTCTTAGATAGGCACTAGTTTAAAATCTGAAATGGGATTCTGGAATAAATAATCAAAATATAGTTCTCTTATTATTTTCTGAGTTGTGCTTAGAGTGTAAGATAAATATATCTTTATTAGATTTGGAAAAATAGAGAGTCTTTTGATTAATGGTCAGATGAAAAGAGCTTTTGAAAATATGGGAGTGACAAGGTCACTTATGCTATACTTATTGAATAACCTATCTGGGTAATGGGAGGAAATGCTTCTATCTACAGAGTATTCCCAGTGCCAAACTACATTAGATGCAATAACAGGTAGCAAGGGGAGGGCAAAATTTGTCAAGAAAATGAGGCAGGTTTGGACAGAAACCAAAAGTCAAGATACAAGCACTATAATTAAACAACTGATTCATTTTACAAATTCTATTTTTAAGAAGATTTAACAAGATTTTCAGCAAGAGACAAGACATGCTTGAAACAAGACATTTTCAAACAAGGACATAACCTGAACAGCTATAGTTTTTATACTGAGTGGGAAAACTGTAAGAAGGAACTAAATTATTCTGGTTTTGCCTTGTTACTCTCTTCTCTGACCTCAAGCACTCCTCTCCCCACCCCCAGTATCTATTAAAAATTGTCTTTGAAAAACCAAAAACCTATCTCTTGGTTCCCTCCTATGGAAATCTTAGATAGGAATGACTTGCTTTTAAATGTTTGGGAGGTCTTCGGAATAAGATCAGAACCTGTATGATCGTAGTGGTTCTTCAGTAATCAGCTGAGGTTTGAACATTTAATCAACTCTCAGAGAAAAAAATTCTCTCTGTAGATGGCATTTTAAAAAATATTTTGCTCAAAAATTTGTTTCATGACTGAACTTTTAAAACTTTACTGTAGAATAACTTTTGCTGGGGTTCTCAAGTGTTATGACCTCACAAGAGCCATCCATTTCACAACTGAGGAAAGTTTACACAGCACAGGTCGATTTTCGGTTTCTTCTATTTCTTCTTATTTACTGGATAACATCCAAAAATACTCAAGTGAAATGAAAAAAAAAAAAAAAAGAAAAGCAAATTAAAAAGTCCTAAGAACTCACACAAAGTCTAATGCAATTTCATCAAATTGCCCACAGCTGAGTTCTGTAGTTTCCCCCTAATAATCCAGCTTCCACAGCCCACCAATATACAAATTATGTAGCACAGCAGTAGATCAAACACGGTTATTGGCAGAAGCAATGTTGGTATGTCAAATCCACAGAATTTAAATGTAGTAAAAATGTGAGAAGGATATCAATTTTGAGGGCTTACAGCCACTACTAATAACCATCTGAAAGAGATATTTATGTTTTGTGATGTGAAATAAACAGAGAGGGGCCATGAAGGAAAAGTTAATGGGGAAACTGATCCCTGGTCTCTGCTGAAAGGCTTCCTTGCATCTTCCTGTGGAGTACATGGTTTTCCAGAGCACTAGATATCTTCTCTTCTGTATGGCATATTAATATTTCAGGAGAAGCTCTGCTTCAGCTGCTTTATCCAGACAATATATCAATCTAAATTTATACCTGACATAAATCTTGAACTCAGTTGAGTTTCACCAGATTTTATTTTACCTAACAAAATTCCCCTATCTTTTACTATGCTCTGAATCATCTTTAGCTATATTAGAAAAAAATCAAATAGATGATATTCAAAATAAAGGAAAACAATAGGGTAATTGTGTAGTATTTAATGAAATACTTTGGTGAAACTTCCTGAATGTATTTTATTAATTGGTTTACAGCAAGTCTGCTAGCTACTAGAGAATTACATTCACTCAGGTTTTCACCAGAAGAAAATGGAATGTGAAATACCTGTTACCATAAATCACAGATTTTCTAATGACACTAAATTGTTATTAGACTAAAACAGTGCGTAATTCTGGCATTCTGCTGGAGAAAATATGCTAAATGATACTTAACCTTATCTTTGAACCTTCTTGAAGGTCATTGTCAGTGTGCTTTAGGTTATTAAAAAAAAAATATGAGGCTTCAAAGTGCAAAAAAACTCAGAAGTAATTATGTTATGAGTGTGATTTTCCTAGAATTATGCCTAATCCATACAAAATGGTTATTCTTTTACTTTGAGTATTAAAATTATTTTTATATTAGAAAATCACAACAACCTCCTGTTTATTGATTTAAACTACTTACTCACAAAATACAATTTTTGTACTGTTTCGGATTTTTTTCTAGATTAAGAATTAAATTTGAGTTGTATCAAAAGATTAATCCTACTAATTGGGTGATGATTTTATTCTCCATTATTTCAACATACAAAAAAGGCAAAAGATTTTGATATGCAACTTAATTTACCTCTGTAGGCATTTAACAGCTAAGTGAAGCTCTATGTCCACTGAAGAGCTTTGACCATATCCACCATCCAAGGAGCTTAGACCAACAGCAAGACAGGGAAATGGAGTAAAAACGTCACATTATTTGCCAGGAGGAAAAAGGTACACATGGAAATAATTAGAAGACAGTCAAAAGCATTTTACTTTTGACTTAGAATATAACTGTGCATAATATATAGGTTTATTTTTAACTTAAACAGAAAATCCCATTAATCTGATACAATACACATAATAATATTCTATCAAGTGAGTTTTCAACTATGTACCAGTTTACTTGTAGATGATTTTCACTACAACTACAATAGGTATATCTTGTACTTCAAGGAGATATATGTTGTCAGTAACTGTTGTGAAAGAGTAAATGTATGGCAAAACTAAATAAGAAATTATTCTCTTAAGTATAAAAATAACACATTTAGAAATTCCATTGAAAAAATTATTCTCTTGCATTAGGTTTCTAACAAGTGCTTTCTTATCTCATAATTATATAATATAGAGATACTAAAGCTGGTAATTAAGTATAAAAGATTGCAGAAACAATTTTAAAGACCTTTTGCTAAAATAAGCAGATCCAAAAGGGACATTTCTATATTTGAATTGCAAATGTCTTAACTGTTCCTTGCTGGTTCCAGGGATTATATAAAGAGCTCAACAGTCAAGCTCCTTAAGAACTGAAACAAGTGACTTAGGCACTTAATTGGGTCAAACAGGAACTCAAACTCTGAAACACTCTCTTGCTATTTGTTTCGATTTTTTTTTTTTTTAATTTTATTTTCTTTCTGGTGCAAATGGCACATTTGCTTTTTTTCTTTGAAGAAAGAGCAAGCAAGAAGCTCCACACAAATGCTGTCCAGTCCCTGAGGACAGTAATGGGCATGACTGTCCCTGTCCAGCCTCTTTGGTGTCCTCCTCCACCCGCCCACAGCCCAGCGCTCCATTTCCTGTACTTACATTCCCTGTTTCCCTCAGAAGTGATTTCCATATGAAGGTCACACATCATGATTTCCTGTTTTGATCGACTTTGAAAACTCCTTTATGGAATTCAATAGGAAAATTAACTAGTTTTTCAGCACCATATTATGCAATTAGCAGTTCCCTACATCTACTGCATTTTCAATACTGACAGCCTTTTATAAAACCTTTTATCTTTCAATCTGCAAAGAGCAAATGCTTTTGCAGGGAAATTTAGTGTGAGTCAAATAGATGGCTGAAATAACAAGGAGAAAAAAACAGTACAGTATGCAAAACACTGTCAACAATTTCTGTGAAATGCTGAATTTTAATTACTATAACTAATTATAATATTGCTACATTTTTCTCACATTACAAATGTACACTGAGCTAATGTGGATGAAGATAAAGTCCAACAAGGAAACAGCAGCAGAAATAGAACAAAATCTCATGTTTATAGAGAGAAACAAGGAACTTTTCCCTAACCTTAGCTTTGACATCCTATTAAATGCCATGCCTTTAACTGAGTGACTAGTTCCATTTATAGTCTAATACTAGTCCTTCAATGAATGCAGTAGTCAGATGAACTCTTGTTTTGTGATAAATAAACACTTAATAGCAATCTCTTTGAACTCTACTATGAAACATGGTTTATCTCATCATCACATTGCTCCCTCTTCCCTGCCTCAAATCGTAACTTAAAATTACTGCTATGTTTTATATATATTAGTTTTGTTTTGTTCAGGGTCATTTAAAAATCAGTAAAAATCTCTACTAAAACAAATATCTCATTGCTCTTGATAGTCTCCTCAAAAGAGTAAGAAATCACTGCTACAAAAATAGTGCCTTGCTTTCCAAGACTTTTGTAAATATTGTTTTGCTGTGTTTTATCATTTCCTGCAGCTTTTCTCTATTTGGAAACAAACAAATTTTGGGTTTAGACATTGTTTACATATTTAGAAACGCCACTCTTTCAGTTATGTACTTTCATCACTTATTAAAAGTTGTATACTTTATGTTAGACTCATTCTATAGTATTAATATAATTTTCTTAAAATTATTTTTCTTCAGGTACATTTAATTCTTAAAGAATAGTATAGACTATTGTATCTGTAATTTCCTATTTTTGAATTTAACCTTCAGGACTTTACTAATTCAAGGTATTACTGCATGCGTACTTTTTAGATGAGCATAATCTTTTAAATTAATGAAATAAGATGGATTTTCTAGATTCTGTAGCAGTTTAGAACTACCTGGAAGGAAGCATACTGCTTTTTAAGTAGTCAAAGAGAAGACAGACATCAAAACATCTGAATTCAAGACATCAAAACAACAAAACAAATATTTTTTAATATTTTTATTTTCATTCATCACTATCCTGCACTTTAAATTATAATTATGAGGAATCTTAAATGCAGGATGGTTTTATCAGCTTGATGTCTAGATTTTACCCATGTTCTTATGATGGTTCAAAACTGGAAGACAGTAATCTAGCTTTAATGTTCTGTGGGGAAACTGTTCCATTAAGTATGGCTAATCTCAAACAGAATATATTCAGAAAGAACATCATGACCACGTTTGTTATCATTAAGAGTACAGCAATTAATTTGTGACATTGTTAATGGGAAAGTTGGAACTGAGCTATAGTGTAGCAGAGAGTTATTTGGCAAGGCTTTCAAAACAGAGTAGTGAATTATGTACCAGGTTAGTATGTGGTGCTATGGACATTCTACTCCTCGTTTTCAATAGTTCTCTACTCCTAAGGCCAAAAAGACTTTAAAGTATATGGCTGTTTTACACTTCTTTGCTTTAGAGGGGCTGCTGTACACACAAGCAAGAAAACCAATGATGCAACAAAAGAGCCAATAAGAAATACCCCATTATCCTTGCCATGCTATCAGAAGCTGTGCTTTCAAAGGATTGCTTTTGCGCTGTCCACTTAAGAGGTCACAAGCAACACACATGGCAGTTCTGGGAGATGGGAAGACCTAGATCAAGTATCTGACTTCCTGGCAATAACTCTGCACTGACTCATGTCTAAGACCACAATGTAGAGAGAGACAAATACAACCCAAAGTGAGAGATGGAGGCTGGCCTTCACAAAGCTGGCAGCACAAGACCAAGGGAATTTTTAAACTCAGCTTCCCTAGACTTTGTTAAAAACAACAAAGTTTGTTTTCTTCCACTGAAAGTTTATTTCTATTGAAGGAAGCAAACTCTTCCAGCTTCATAGACACTAGAAAGTTTATTTAAATAATCAATGAAGCACTGCAAATTGCTTTGGAGGAGGACAGAAAAATGGTGAAACATAAAACATCTGAGATATAGTTATATGTTCAGAGTGACTCTTGTATATATGTATGTCATACTACTGGCAAAAAAACCCCAAACCTGTATAATTTCTTCCTCCATAGTGATGGATAATAATTTTCTAAAGCTGTTTGTGTCATCATCTGATAGGTGAATCTGTACAGACTTCAGAATTAATCATTCTCTTTATGTACAATCCTTTGATTAAAAAAATTGATGAGATCTAAAAAGGACTGTCACCATGTTGTGGTCTCAACAACATAACAATATTAATTTGACTGTGGAGCACAGAAAGAAAAAGTCACTGCCTTGTTATGAATTGATGTCTACAGCTATCAGAGCCAGCTACAGAATTTTTTTTCCAAGTGCTTGTGAAATGCATGTCTTTTGGACATGTTTGATACAATTAGCAGAAAAATTTTGCTTTTTTTTAGACCTTCAATATTAAAAATTTCTAAGGGTGTGTACTGAATCTAACTTATGCATTTAGACCTCAAAATAATGTACTCCTAACAACGACATGAAATGTTCATGATGGCAGATCTGCACAATTCTAGATGTTTTGATTTCTCTGAAAAGTATTTTAAACTCATTATGGGACTTTTTTTAAGGATAGGAAGTTCACAAGCATTGGACTAGATTTGTGCCATTTAAAGCACACCTCCATGGTCTTTTAAAGGCACAGGTTTGCTGAATGTACATAGAGTATTATTTTGCCAATCTCACAGCCCTTTCTCTGCAGGATTTGGGGTCTTTTTGTCCTATAGACTGCAAGAAATCTATCTGAAACATGTCCACAATCCTACAATCTTGATTTCTCAACCTGTATCATTACTGCTATCTGTTTCCCACTAATAGATATGAGAGTCTCTCCCTGAAGAACAAAAATTGTAGTGTGGGTGGCTGTATTGCAGTCTGCAACATGTGAGACGAGTGACGGGAGGTCATTACCTTAGCCTAAGGTAAGTGAAACAGACATTCCCTAAGAGTGACTTCAAAGGCTCAGTAGAAAAATATTCTGGTTGTCATTGGTTGGATTTACAATTTATTATGATTTCCCCCTACTATAAATGTAGTTCTTTATTTCTACCTGTCATTTCAGCAAGCATAGCCTGAGGTCAGGTTTTCTTCTTCTCATTCCATCTGTCGAGTATATGGGGCCACAATCTCTGCTTGCTGAAGTTTTTCAGCAGTGCAACATTATTTGATGATTTCTGATTTATGCTATTAGAGTTTTACACTACAGTTTAAAGTTCACTAAGTTGAACAATGACCACATGTGCATTTTTTCCACTGCTGGTGTTTAACCGTGCCCAGGAAAAGCCTCAAGTTGTCTCTAGAATCAAATGGACAATTTAGTTCTTGTAACTGGCATTCACGAGGAAAAGGGAAAAAAATAAAGAAAAAGGAAAAGGAAGGCTGAGAAAATGAGATCATGAAAGACTGAAGCCACTGAGAGAGAATCCCAAGATGTAAGTTTTATAATCAAAATCCAGTCCAGAACACTGCCTTAAGGAAGCAGACAATAACCAAGATGTCTTATAAAAATGAGAAAAATATTTTTCTTTCTGCCTTTGATTTTCTGTGACTAGCTTAATGTTTCTTTTCCACAGTTCTCTTCCTATTGAAACTTCTATTTCTTAATCAACCTGGGAAAATAAATCTGTAAGAAAGGAACTCTCAGTCAAGAAGATTTCCAAATAGCTTACATGATATTTAATTACTGGTATTCTCTCTCTCTATATATATATTATGGTGCTTTCAAAGAACTGGCTTGTGACATCTTTCATAGGAGAGCAGGGCTAGAAGGAATGCAACCTGTAGTATTCATGGAGATGGGGAGGAAGCAGTTTTGTGCCCTTCTCTCTCCCATGAGAGAGTGTCTCAGAGGGTTCCTGAGCTGTATCAGATGAAGTATGTCTCTACAGTCCTTTAAACAAAAGTAAGACAAATTACCAGACATGACTCCATCTCTTCCTTGCCATATCAAAGCAACAAAAGGGTGCTTGAAACTGTGTTAACCAAGCAGTATTTGCATCCATTAAAAAAATCATAAGCTGCTGATAGTATCCATCAGCACTCAGGTCAAAGGGTTATTATTGAGAAATGTCTGCATGCTCCCTCTACTCATCTGATCGAGAGCCTCTACAGGAGCAAAGCTGTACTTTGCAAATCACTGGTTGAAACCTCTAATACAATAATTCAAAAAGTCCAGATTTCTTTAAAAACAAAACAAAACAAAAAAAGAAAAAAAACCCAACCAAACAAAAAAACCTGCAGGTGAAAAAAAAGTGGTGAGTCTTCTGATGGTGGATTTGGCTGTGTGCAATACTGTTCAGAAAATGCTGTGCCTGCTGCTTTTATAATAAGATGACCTTTTCCACTGCAAAGACACAGCCATCACAACCATTAGTAAAGCACTAATGAATAGTCTCCTATTCAAACAACAGCAACAAAGCAGAAATCTCATATATCCTATGTCCCTTTCACTTCACTGAAGGGTGAACTCTTAAACCTCATTGGAAACAGAACATTTTGATGAGAGGAATAGCAGCAATGTCACACAATCATTACTGCTGCAATTTTCAATTTTCGGGCTTTTATTGTTGGTTTGGTTTTCTTTTTTGGGGGGGTTGTTTGTTTTTGGTTTTGTTTTTTTTTAACTATGAATATGCTTAACACATCTGTACACAATTCACTATTTGTGTTCTTACTGTGCCTAGGAGCCATGATCTAGGTTAAGGACTCATCAACTTACCTAATATTCAGCTGTGAAGATAAATGACCTTGATTGGTCTTGTTCTGCCATTTCTAATGTCATGGCTCTCTTCTGTCAGACTTTGCCATTTCTGAGGGCTTTGAACCCTCAACAGGTGATATTAGATATCTGCTCAAAAGTGGTAATGACTTGAAATGCTGCATTATTCAGACTTCCACTTTTTTATGACATGGGACATAAGACACTGTAACCAGATTTTAGAGATGAACATCATATTCTTACCTCAGTTGATAAAAGTCGAGTAATATATTTAGTTTGTGTAAAGTCTGGTCAGCCAGAAATTGCTGTAGATTTGGCTGTATATAGAAAAACTTTTCTCTATAACAAAAGTACTGTGCAAAACAAGCTACAAAAAAACCCCTCTCTTTGAATTTTCACTATTGGTAAAGAAGAGTCTATAGTAAAACATCTGTGTTATAGGAGCTGACTGTTTGTAGGCTCTGAGGTTTTCTTCAAACACATTTCTTCACTTAATGAGATAATTCTTAAACTGGAAAAATTATCCACCCGATTAAGTCTGTTTATGTAAGCATATAATTTCACCTTACAAAGAAAATAGGAGGTGAGAATGAAAAGTGTATTTTCCAGAATGAAAAGTGTATATGAGGTGATTTAAGAACCTAAGATATCCTCACACTGTAGTTAGGTAATAACTTTAGGAAACCCACAACTTGCAACAGCCTGTGGCTGACCTCTGCCCAAAATGTTGAGCTCCTCCCAAAAGAAATACAGCTGATCATGCAGGAGCAGCCATACCTGCGTTTTAAATATGGAAATTTTCCAGAGGTGGGTTTCAGACATCAATAATGTACAATAGTACACATACTTGTTTTTAACCTGTTCGAACGGTTAATAAAAGTTCTGTACACTTAACGATACAAAAAAAACCCAACTGGTTAAATATTCAGAAGCATCATTCCAGATGGAGTCACAGGTTTTCAGAGCTGTCAGTGAAAAATCTGAACCCTTTTATTTATTTTTTAAGCATTTATTTCTATTCGGCTCAAATTTTAATATATATTTTAGTAATAAACCCCTAATAATTTGAATGAGAATCAAGAACCTAATTACTTGTGAGAGAATTAAATTTCTGATTTGCTTTTGAAAATAAATCTGAAATATTTGTAGCATAATATAATATATTGCAATATAATATATATTATGTATAATAGGTACTCGAAATTGTTACATAAATAGGCTGGTGTGCTATAACATGTACGTGGATATTTGAAAATATTTTGAAGCTCAGAGGAAGTTATTCAACTTTTAACAGCTCGGTTACATGAATTCTTTCATTTTATTGACGCTGTGTTTTTTATCAGCTTCTTATCTCGTTTCTAGCACAACTGATATCAGAAGTCAGTACTGTAGTCAACTGGTTTAATTTGCCTATAAATTAAAGTGTGAAACGGATTTTAAATTTTTTGATTAAAAGCACTAAAGAATGTTTCCAGAAGGAGACAACTGTGCTAAGCTTCCTTCCATAAAGAAGTTTTATAAGTAGGTCATAAACCCCTGAAATTAAGTCAGAAATGCTGACAGACCCCAAACTTTTAGAAGCTCAGTAAGCTCCAGTCTAATCTTCTTCTCCCAGAGGGGGAAAATCTTTTTCTTGAGACTAAACTGTAGTCTGTAAAATAGTTGTTTGGTCACATAGAGCTCTGAGTATACAGTAAAGAAATGTACAGCAAAAAAAGGAATGTGTTGTTACTATAGCAACTACAAGTCAAAAAGATATCTTAAAATATCCTTTTATTCTAAATTTATCCTATGAAACATTTCCCAGTCTTGCTTATTTATGTTACACAATATAGTTTTCATTTGTTAGCGTGGGTCGGATGAACTGTGAAACTACACTGGAATTGCTGGAGGTAAACAGGTATGAACTAATGAGAGATTTGTCCCCAGTGGACCTTAGATATCCTAGGGTATGGAAAAAATACATAAACTTACACATTGAAAACTTTTATTTTAGAAGCCTTATCTATTTCTGTATGCATGTGAACAAATTATTTTATATAATTCTCTTTTAAGGAAGAACCAGTTGTTTTATAGATTGTTTTGTTTTTTTTTTTTTTTAATGTTTCAAAATGATAACATGATTGTTATGACCTTTATATGGAAGGTTTATATTTAGCACACAGCTTTCACAGAAGAAATTTCTGGTGTTTGCATATTGTTTGTATATCTGGTATGGAATTTCTCAGTTGTGGAATTTCACTTTTACTTGTTTTCATTTAATAAGGAAAACCAGTATAAAATAAATTACTGTTAAACATTTTTTTTTGCATATTTCATACCATGAGCTACACATTATGAGAAAATCAAGGTCTTTAAACTTTTGTTTCACTTGTTTTACATGAAATAAAGCCAGAAGAGAGAATCCTGTTGTAGTGGTGAAGAGTAAGTAAAAAGTAACAAGACTTACAAAAGTCCATTGAGGCTACTTTGCAGTAGAAGTAACAATTTGTCCCTGATATACTGATTGTTGCTCTAGGACAGCCTCAGTACCATGGAAGTTTATTCTGTGCTACACTGGGGAAAAAATAAAAACTAAAAACTTTCAGCCCTGCTGTGGATCTTCTTGAAGACAGGTTAACCAGCCAAAACCTTGAGATTTCATTGTTATTCCTCCCAGATGCTGAAGTTTCATAGCCTTTCAAACTTGCTTGTATGCGTGTATGTATATTCTGTTTTTTTTTGTACTTTACTATTTTCACTTCACTAAATTTTATAGTATATTTCATGTTATAATAAAAACTATTTTCTGTTTTCCCATTTATTGGCCATGTAGACCAGATGTGTTGTTGAAGCCTGTCTCTTTGATGAGGTACCTGTAATAAAATGGAGATTTTGTGGTCTAAGCTTGATTAATAACAAAGGATGGCCTATCAGGGGCATCTTTTAGTGAAAGACTGAGGATGGAATCAATTTTTAAAGATATAGTTAACAGCTTCAGATTACTTCCACCAAAAAATTGATGTAATACATTTAAATCCATCCATATTTTCAATACAAACAAATGTCTTTATTTCTTTTAAAAACTGTTGTGACAAAGATCTGTTTCTTTTACATAAGCTTGTTAATCAGAATTATTTGATGTCCCTCTTAGGCTGTTTTCCTAGCAGCAAATCCACAAGGACGACCTTCATATCTTTGTAGAACGTAAAAAAAACCATCAGAAATCCTTCTTTCCCTTCCATGGCCACTGAGAAATTTAGCCCTTGAATTACTGTCCTGGTTTCAGCAGCTTTAACATATTTTTTTTTCCCTTCTTTACCCCTGTACCTGTTAAGAAGTCTTTCTGATTTAAGTTATCCTGCTATTCCAAGTAACATAATTTTTATTATGGTTTTTAATCACCTTAAAGCAATTGTGTTTAAATTCTTTTGTGTTACATATTTACAGAAATTTCCTCTGGAAAAAACAAAGCTAACAAAAGAAGCACAGCCAAACACATATAAACATACACATACATACACCACACACATACATACTCCAAACAAGCAAACAAAAAATCTCAAAAAACAGTTTTCTTTCCTCCTGTGGAGGTACATGAAGTCCGAAGGTCAGGAAGTAGCAATGTGCAGATCTGTTCCCAAAGCTGTGTAAGTGAATTTTAGTGTCAATCTTGCAACAAGCTCCTGCTAATATTAGAGAACAATGCCATTACTTGCAGTCAATGCAGATTTCTCATGCTCATTCTGGAACATTCAAGACAGAAAACAAGACTAATTATCACAGAGCAGAGGAACAACTAATTCAGTGTGCAGTTTGGCCCCATACAATCAAAACTTGTGATTTCCCAGTCTTCCAAGCACCTCAATTAATGCTGTTTATTAATTTCTTTAAGAATTTAATTCTGCTTTCATTCTCTTGTATTTATATTATCTACTTTATTTACTTAATTTTCTCTCTTTTGGCAGATTAGTCTGCCTAGAAAATTCTAACTGTAAAAGTATGATTAATATGCTATTAGATAAGGTAGATGCCCAGAACATCAAGAAATAATTGCAGATATATAGTATACCAAACAAACTCCTATTGCTATTTTGTGGTTTGCAGTGATAAGTATTAAAAATAATCCTGATTACTATCTGTGTATTGCAAACCATATAAAGAGCTTTGAGCAAACTTTCTGATAGAAAAAAAGTCTTAATACAGAAACTATAAAACACTAAGGAATATCCTACCATCAACAAGCTAGGTATTTTTGCAAATGAAATGAGAAACATAAAAATTTAAAGCAAGTAGTCATTCAGGATAAAAAAAGCTGAGGAACGTAAGCTCATATAATATTAACTATAATTTTTCCTCAGACTGTTTTTAAAAATTGTGTCATCTGTAGAACATCTTCTACACAAATCATCTATTCATCAAATGAAATATTATTAATTGCTAGATACCATAAATAATAATAGTACAACATAACAGTTGTATGTTAAATGTCAGCAGAACATTTTCTGAAATCTGGGTGTAGCAAGCTTGCCATCTACTGATCAATAGAAAAGATCTTTGGTTATATGATGTTGTATGCCATATTATTTAGTTTGAAATTCTCTTTATATGATGAATCAGTACTTGTGTATTTAAATAAATCTGTTTCTAGTGCTTCTGAAGGTCAATACAAGACCTCAAAGGTATTGTGCTGGTGGATCAAAGATGAGTTCCTGATGTACTTGTTATACACATTGAGGAACTTTTTAGTAAAAGATAGAATCTTTTTGAGTATTTGGGGAACTCATTTGGCTTCTTTTAAAGAGTGTATTTCTAATTCACAGATGTTCTGATGAAGTTAAAATGCTATTTCATAACCAATATGGCAAAAGCTAATAAATAAAATTTTTTATTTCAATTCTTTACATTTTACAAAGAGAAATTCACTTGTCCCATGCCATCTACCAGCTTTGCCCTCATCAAGCCTTGTCAGTGCATAGTAGGAAATTGCAGAAAATCCAGATGTCCAGAGTATTTGGTGTTGTACACCCCCAAGTTCCACTCAGATGGGTTTAGACGCGGAAGTTGAAATCCACAGTTATGTCATATGTACAACAAAGAAAAGTCTTCACTCTTTTGAAAGAGTCTGTCTTATGGGTTAGCCTAATAATAATTACTGCTGTGTCATTTTTTCCCTTTGCCACTCTCAATTAATTTAATTCACTGTAGAATTATAAAAGTATGGATAATAAAGAATGAAAATTGACAACCTGTGACTAAGACAGTGATTGTACTTTAAACAGTGATTTTTTTCGAAAAACAATAGCTTTTAAATTATTTGAAATTTTGTGGACCTATATTTAGCACACACTGCTTTCAGAATGGGTGAAACCATAAAACTTCTGAAATTTATGGACCAGAGCAAGATTGAGAGGAGAGAATATGCTCTTTCCCAGAACAAAAGAAAGTTTGTCTTTCAACCTAATTCAATCTATACAATCTAGACTCAGTAGAAGGTTATTTTTCCACACACTTGCCATGTAGATCACGTCTGTAACTTTTCTTTTTTCGATATCTGCCTTGCTCCCCTGCTGGATAATAGTCTCCTGTAAATTCATTATTTAAAGTTTTATTCTAATTTCAATTGTACTGGCATAAATCAGGAATTATTTCAATTCAGTTAAAGAATTTAAAATTACCTCTGCTAACTCCAAATTGAATTAAGGTGTTTTGCTGCAGAACCTCCTTTAAAGAGGACTAAGATTTTAGATTGCATGGGAGTATATCCTGAAGGCAGAAAGTCCCAGAGACAGAATGATTTGTAGAGACTAAGGTATTTCAAGAGATTTGTCTGCAGAAATCAATAAGCTTTGTCAAATAAATTTCCTAGCTGGCATTCAAAATCTCTGCCACAACTGCTGTACATGGCTTTGTTCATCTAGCAGCTTAAAAATCTGTTCTTTGGGAAGGGGTAGAAGGAACTCTGCAAGGTTTGAGATTTTTTTGTTTTTCTTTTTCTTTTCTTTCTTCTCTTGAAGACTACATTTCTATATCTTTCAGAAGGTGACCTGAAAGTATCCTGTGTTTCTGGGACCAGCTGGGTCAATCACTATTCTGGGAACGCTCCCAGTCTGTTGGGGCAGATGAGTCACAGCCATCCCGCGCATCAGCAGGAGTGCACCACAGATGAAAGCTACCCCAGATCTCTTTGCACTGCACCTCTTCACGAACACTGGCTCATCTTCCTCACCCACACTCCAGAAAATGCCAGGGAAGAGGTACCCGTGGCACAGCTCTTCAGCCTCTGCTTTTCTCTCCCCAGAATCCAGCTGGCCTCGTGGTCCTGCTGCCACCCTTGGGAAAGGCGACATCCTAGACAGCTGCCCCTAAAGCATCCAGAAAGGATCCACAAGATGGGAAGGTTGTCAGTGGAGGTGATCTGTGGTGGAACAATAGCACTATTATGTACACTGTCACCTACTCCATGCCTTGTGGAGTTTTTGAAGGAAGTGTTTTAGTTCACTAGGAAAGTATATTTAATATGAATAATTGAAGTAGATGACCTTTACATGAAAGGAGAATAAACTAGTAGGGAGTCCTTAAAAAAATCTAAGATTATATTTACGTTTCTGTAAATTCTGCCACCAGAATCAAAGGAAATTCATAAGGTCTTATCGGAAAAGAAGGATTTACACATTACATAGAGCATATCTAAACTGAATGGCATGATCAGTCAGAAAATATTGTACCATCAAAATAATAAGGCTGCATGTATTGGGAGAAACATAAATGAACCAAATTTTCTGCATATTTTAAACTATAGAAAGGTGATGTGATTTTTGTCAACCTAAATTTAAACAGAATTTGATATTCATATGAGTTTAAGCACAGGTATCAGAATCAGAGAAATTGGGAAAATATTACAGATATATTTGATCTTTGAAAAGAAGCTTATTAAAAAAGGTCAACTTCATTTTTCTAAGAAAATATTAAGGCTTTAAAATAGGACAGCTAAGATGTAAAATAGCACAATGATAATTAAGTAGTAGATTCTAGTTATTTCTGCAAAGTTTAAATAGAAGATTAGGTAAATAAGGGATTTGGTACTTTAGCAAAATTGCTCTAAAGTAAACTTTTACATTGATTAGCATTATAATTCCAAATATGACATTTCAGTAATACTTACAAGAGCATATTTAATTACACTACTTACGTAGATATAGTTTCTTTAAGTTCTCCTTATGGTATAATGCTACATGCAGGTCTGAAAAAATAAAATCTGGAGGCACTATTGTCTTTTCTCCAAGCTCAAGTCCAACTTCAATTTAAAAAAAAAAAAAACAAAAACAGGAGTAATTTATTGAATTAGTCCCTTGTCTCAACTGAATTTGATGAAGCATCTCCTTATTGCTGGAAAACTTATTCAAGATGGAGTTACTTGGAATTTGACGAGAGTAGGGGGTTCAGGCAGCAGCAATTCATTTTGCTGCATTTTGTTAAACATCGTTGCACTGGAAATCTTAATGTAAAATACATTGAAATATGCTTCAGATAGATTCAGCCTATCTGATTATAACCCTTTTTTTCCTCCTAAAAATTTGTTTATAAATTTTCACAACTGATATATTAAGAATAACTGTAGTTTAACTGGAGTAGTTAGATTGAAAAAGTTGATATTACTCTTATAAATATGATTTTTGAAGCCATTAACATTCTGCATGGTTTTAGTTTTCCACATCTAATTTAATCTGACAGCTGCTGGTATTATTCCTGGGAAATACTTCTTTCCTGCTGTTCAGTGAGAAAGATGAATATGTGGTTCTCTCCTTGCCTGTACAGTCTTATTCCCCGTGCTAAGTCTAGAAATTTACATCAGAACTACTCTGTTTTTTTCAAACATAACATGTGTTCATTTATTCAGTATAGTGGACTGAATCCACCGCTGTTTTCCTGGCTTTACCTATCTGTAATTCATATAGAATTACTTTGAGGAAAGACACAGAGTAAACAAGCAGTAACTCAAAATCATTTTATTTTTAAAAAGAATAGCAGTAAGAAAGCATTCCATTAATCACTGCAAGAGGTAGTTAAAACTGATGGTTCTTATGAAAAACATAAATTTGAGAACTGGCTTAAGACCAATCTCTAAATAAAACAAGGGTGAGTGACAGATGCTGACCCATTCCCAAAGTGTTGTGCTGCTTATATTGGTGCAGCAATTGAAAATAACTCACACCGTTTCTAGAGCATGAAATGTGGACCATGAGCTTTTACAGCTCCTGTAAGTTATATCTGCTACTTCTAATCCAAAATCTATACTATATTAGTTTTCTTTTTCTCTTCTATTTTTTTACCAAGCTTTCTATTATAAAAGAACTTATACATTAATTACTGAATTATTTACAGGTACATGTTCCTTATCCTGTTAATTAATTAATGCAGTAAGACATCCAATACCCTGGCCTATACCTAAACAAAATGAGACTAAAAAGTGTTTTCTAGACAGCAGATACTCAGTAAATGTGACAGCAAACACTGAACAAAAATAGACCTACATTGTTTAATTTTCTGTGATTGTAAATATATATTTTTAGAAATCCTAGGGAAATCCAACACAAAATTTTGCCTTATTGCAAAACTGAAGCAGAATGTGTTTTTAAATTATTAACTAATCTAACTTTAACTAGTGTTAAAGTTCTGATATTTTTTTACCAATAAATTATCTACCATGCAAACAAAAAATGATAAGGTAAAGCCGTACACTGTGTGTCCAATTGTGGTGTATTTAGTGCAAATGTGTTTCTCTGTCAAATCAGGAGTTCATTATTTTAATCATATTTTAAAAAATGTACGATATACTTTTAAACTACATTTGATTTTATCTAAGGTTGTAGTATAATATTGGAGCACAGCAATTCCTGAGCTATGATGTCTGCATAAACCACTGGGATTAGAAATTGGTTCCTCAGTCTTTAACTGAGGCCAATCAGTCGTTGCCCCTTCACAAATCCCTTAGGGGTGTGCTCGATGTCCTGTTATTTAACTGTGAGGAGCACTAGTAAAAAACAGACTATAAGAGCAGCTTCTCACTAAAGACTGATACTTTTGTTCTTCTTATGTACTGTTATGTACTAAAAGCCAATTTCTCTTCATTATCCAATAGCGTGTAAAGCATATTCTCAGTGTTTATGTAATTTGTTCAGTGTTTAAAAACATAGGCATTTGTGCCTTTTGGATGTGAAATAATAAATGTTTCACAAGGTGCAATACAGTATAAAATACTGCAGCTGATGTTGAGAAGGTTTCTGATTGATATTATTTAACTATGCTGTTTATTTTATAGATGTCAGATGTATGTTTGGGTGACCAAGCAAACTTGTATGCTGTTTTTGGTGGAAAAAAGCATTGGGTGAATATTGACCCAGAGAGTGAGTGCCTCTGGAAAGTCATTTTACTTTTTCCTCATGAACAGATGTGGAGTGAAAACAGAATCAATGACAGAGGGTAGTCATATTCCTAAGCACTGAAGTTTGTTGAGTCTTAATTTATAGTGGATAGGGAAACATCAAAGGACCAGCCTCACAGGAGATCATTTATACTGAAAATTACTCCAGCAATTAATTACTGAAGACATTAAATATTGTCCCTTTTCCATTTTCTAAAATTTTGCTGTAGAAGCCTATTTGTCCTGCAGTTGAGCACCTGTTTCAGCATATATGTTTCAAGCAGTATGTGTGCTTTTGTGTAATGAACAGAAAAATGAGAGGTTAAAGTGTGGTGGTATTCACAGGGGTCCCAGGAAATGGGAGGAGATGAGAATGTTGACTTTGTGTTTCAGAAGGTTTGATTTATTATTTTATTATATATATTATATTAAAACTGTATTAAAAGAATAGAAGAAAGAATTTAATCAGAAGGCTAGCTAAGAATAGAAAAGAAATTATAACAAAGGCTTGTGACTGACCAGTGAGTCTGAAACAGCTGGACTGTGACTGGCCATTAATTAGAAACAACCACATGAGACCAATCACAAATCCATATGTTGGATTCCACAGCAGCAGATAATCATTGCTTACATTTTGTTCCTGAGGCTTCTCAACTTCTACTTCTCAGGAGAAAAAATCCTAAGGAAAGGATTTTTCACAAAACATGTCTGTAATAGTTAAGATTTTGTGAGATTAGGATTTTGCCTTTATCCCCTTATGGTCTGGAAGAATTAATAACTCTTCTTGTCCCATGAAAATAATCTCTGCTATTTTCCTTCCCACATTCTTGTAAGAGATCCAGACATTCCTGCCCCAAAAAATCTCTGCATGTGTGTAGGCACATGCATGTCCATAGAGGAATATTTGCATGCATCATTTATTAAGCCCAAATTTTAGGGGTGGATATTTCCCTCACCAATACCAAATTAATTTCTGATAGGTAGACACAACATTATATGGCATTTTAATATTTCCCATAGCTGAGTGTTCAGCTTCTGCCTAAAGAAGTTTCTTCCAGTTTCTCTTCAAATCTTCCTCAAAACATTTCAGTTTTATAAACAATAAGTAAAATCCAAGTGTGACCATATTTGCAATCATCTCATTTCTAACCCAGGTTTCAGTGCAATTTTCTTGTCTCAGTAATTGTATCTAGTTAGACATGATGCAGCTGTAGAATGTCATGGGAAAAGCCCGACTAGAAGGAATACTTACATAATTAAAAGAGAGGAAAAAAAAAACCCAGGGACTGACATTCAACTTTACTGAGAGGCTCCCAAAACTTTTGTATTAACTTTGACACTGTGTTTATCAAGCTAAAACAATTCAACTTAATAAGGCAGACAATTTATGAGACAAGTTTCCTTTTTTAGTGCTGCTTTTGGTAGCAGTGCCATTTTTTTTCCTCTAAAAGAGAATGGAAATTGATAAATGTAGATATGGTTAATCACTATGGGCTCATGGAATATTCTGCATTGAAGTAACACAAAGTAATAAAGTAAATGGATTCATTAAATACAAATATAATTCAAATCCCTAAAACAAACAGCATGAAACATTAGACAGAAAACATCCTGAGGTAATGTAACCATTATTAATTATCTTAATCAGTACAGCAGATAATGTAAATTTAATCTGAAATATTTTACTGACATTAAATATTATTTTATTTCTTCTCTGTTTTATGTCATCCTTCCCCAGATGGACATTCTGAGGTTCTATCTCTGTCACAGATCACACGATATTCTGAGTTGGAAGGAGCCCACAAGGATCTTCAAGTTCAACTCTTAAGTAAATGATCCACACAGGGATCAAAGATGTGATCTTGGCATGATTAGCACCAGCTGGTCTATTCTTGGGGTGGTGTACTCAGAGACTGAATGTGGGCCTGCAGTGAGGCTGGTAACAGTGATGAACATGTTAATATGTACTAATATTTACACTGTTGGCTGGCACTGCCAACACTAATGACACTACAAGCTCAACTTCATCCATATTAACAAAGAGAGGACCTTCAAAACATTGATTGACACGCATATTGTCTGTAAATGTAATTTGTAAACGACATTTTTTTCATTGAAATTTAGCCCTTGGAAGGCTTGGAAAAAATTCTATGAGCAAGATAATTCTATAACACTTCAAATTTTTATTATTTCATTTGTACATATTTTCAAAGTTGTACAGAGATTCAAATGTAACCAGAAAGAGGTGGAATATGTTGTTAAGGATTCTTTGAGGTGCTCATCCACTGCCTTCACCCCCAAGCCCTGGTGAGTATCCATTTCTGCATAAATGGATTGTTCATCATTATATGACAACACACTTTTGGTCCTGTTTCATACTTGTTCTCTTCCTGGCCAGAATATTCTTGTATCCAGCTTGAATACAATAATAGAAATTATTCTCCTCCCAAAATAAATTACAGCCTTGTTGTTTGGAATCACAACAAACACATCAAATTTCTTTAGCCAATTTGGAGGGTGCATTTCACTTCCTACATGAATGCTGTATACACTAAAAAATCTGCATTCAAGCAACTCAAGTTTTATGCAATTAGCTTATGCTAAAATTACAGTTTACTGTAATTTAAATTTGTCTATGTTCCATTTGGGCTGTCCTTTAATTTGCATCTTATCCAGTGTCTCCCAATATTTTTAAAGGCAGTATGCCATGATTCATGAAGTCTATCTGCATAGCTCCTGTCCTTTCATCAGAGATCCTCTGCCTCCTTCTCATTCAATCAGTTCTGCTACAGATGCTGATACTCAGACAGCAAGTCAGGCTAGGATTGATTATCTCTGTCTCAGAATATTCAAGTATTTGCCCTGTCTCTCCATGCTGGTTGATCAGGGACAGTGCACAGACACCTGAGTTAGCCATGTAGGAAATTAATGTGGGCCTTGCAAAATAGTTTTTGGAAGGACTTGCTGGTGTTGGTTGACAAGAAGCTCGACATGGCCCAGCAATGTGCACTCATAGCCCATAAATCAAATCAAATCCTGGGCTGCATCCAAAGCAGTGTGGCCAGCAGGGAGAGGAGGGGCACCCTCCCCTTCTATTCCAGTCTTGTTAGGCCCCACCTGGAGTACTGCATCCAGCTCTGGGCTCTGCAACAGAAGACAGACATGGAGAGAGACATCATCTAAAGATCTCCTGCAAGAGAGCTGGAGAGGGATTTCTTGCAAGACCACGCTTGTGGTAGGCCAAGGACTACTGGCTTTAAGCTGAAAGGGGGCAGGTTTACATGAAGTATAAATATTTTATTTCCCTTCAGTGAGACACTCAAACAGGTTTCTCAGAGAAGCTTGGACTTACAGCCTAATCTAGTGGATGGCATCTTGGCTCATGGCAGAGAGGTTGGAACTAGGTGATCTTCAAGGTACCTTCTAACCCAGACCATTCTAGGACTGTTTAAATCTTGTTTATTGCCTCATTCCTAGTGTGCTTTTATCTGACAGAGAAGATACTTAATAATTGGAACCAAAGCTTGTACATATATGCAAATATACATTGAAGGGAAGCTACACAGCATCTTTTTTTTTTTTTAATTATCTGAAAAGTTAAAGTGTTAAATAAATTTCATAATAACTTTTATTTGATTTTGATTTGATGTTCTAGAGATGCTCAAGCAATATGTTAATGTGATTTTCCCAAGACTGAAAAAAAAAACCAAAAAGAACTCATATAAAAATAAAAGAGAGTTTTAGCTAAGGACAGTCCTGGAAATTATTTAATAATTTTTAATGTATTTATAACATGTCAACTCTTAGATTATTGATGCTTAAAAATAATTTTTTTACTGCTTTCTGCCTTTGTAAATAACATATTTAAGATACTTGATTTTGTAATTTCAGCTTCAAAACATGGACTTTCATCTTGCTGTCTGTTTGGTCTGACTGAGATGGAGATTTTTGTTATTCACAATATTTTTATCCCAGAGCAAATGCTGCATGTACCGTGGCCTTATTTCCCAGTGAGTGGAAGGACATCACCTTCTTGATGGGAAGTTGAGACATAGTAGGGAATTTCTGCCTGTTGTAATTGTGAAGGGACAAGGGGTGGATTGTGTGTAAATTGTCCACTTTTGTAGGCTCTGGGGTCAATGAGGAAGGAGGAGGAGGAGGAGAAGGAGGTCCTCCAGGTGTTGGAACAGACATTCCCCTGCAGCCTGTGGTGAAGACCACGGTGAGCAAGGCTCTCTCCTGCGGCTCATGGAGGTTCACAGGGGAGAAGAAATCCATCTGTAGCCTTGGAGGACCCACCCTCGAACAGGAGGACGCCTGAAGGGGACTGTGACCCAATGGAAAGCCCACGCTGGAGCGGGTTTGCTGGCAGCACGTGTGATCCCAGGGAGGATCCAGCCTGGAGCACTCTGCTCCTGAAGGACTGCTGACTATGGAGGGGACCCATACTGGAACAGCCTGTGAAGGACTGCAGCCTGTGGGAAGGACCCCAGTTGGAAAAGTTCATGGAAGACTATCTCTCATGGGAGTGACCCCACACTGGAGCAGGGGAAGATGTGAGGGATCATCCTCCTGAGGAAGAAGGAGTGGCAGAAACAGCTGTGTGTGATGAATTGACCAAAATCCTTTTTCTACACCCCCTGCACTGCTCTTAGGGAAGAGATAGAGAAAATTCAGAGTAAAGCTAAGCCTAGGAAGAAGGCAGGGGTGGAGATAGGGGTGGGGAAAGGTGTTTTTAAGATTTGGCAGTTTTTCTCATTATACTGCTCTGATTTGATTGGTGACAAATTCAGTTGATTTCCCCAAGATGAGTCTGTTTTGCCCATGATGGTCACTGGTGAGTGACCTCTACCTACCCTTATCTCAACCCACAAGCTTTTCCATATATTTCCTTTCCTGTGTCCAGTTGAGTAGGGGAGTGGTAGAGCAGCTTTGATCAGCACCTGGAGTCCAGCCAGGGTCAACACACCACACCTCTAGTAACAAAACCACGTTGAGAATAAGGATGCTAGGTGAAAGATAGAGGAGTTCAAGATTTTCTTCAAAGCCAATGAAAGATTTTTGGGTTTTCACTTTTTTATTTTTAAGTACAAACAGCTCTCTGTGTGTATGTGTGTGTTTGTGTTTGTGTGTTTGTTTGTTTGTTTGTTTGTTTGTTTGTTTTAAATTAATCCATTAGATAAAAGTCTTCAACTCTTTTTTTCTGGTCTTGTAACTTGGAGATCAAAGTGAGCTCTTGAGTGATACAGAATCATAATTTATGTAGAAATCCTTAAATTTTTGAAAGCACAAAATGGACTATAAATGTTTTTCTCTCACTTAGCTTTGGGTATTAATATTTTATAAAATTTAATTATAATCCAGTATGAAAGATGTATTGACCTCTGTATGACACCGGTTATTTTCAGAACAAACTGCATTGAAATGCAATGAGAATAAGAATGTGGTTTTGAGCAATAAAATTATGAAGAGAAATGATTTTGATTATACTGTGTTGTGCTGAAATTTGCAGTATCTAAGATTCTGTTGAGAATAGTTTGCATCAGATAACTGAAGAAAAATCCATGAAAGTTTTAAAAACTTTTCAAATTGCTCCAATGAAAAACTGTATGTTGAGAGTAGACAAAATAATCATAATTTGGGATAACAGGTGAATAATAAAGGCTAATGCATTTAATGAAGACCTGTGTACCATATGAAGCATTTGTTTCTATTTCATCTTCTCCATCCAATTTCAGCTCCCTTAAATTGGAGACATTTTTTTGATCTTCTCTCTTCAATATATATCATGAAAGTTCTAGTTAAAAAAGAGAAATTCTTACTCCGAATCAAAAATTAATGAGAAAATAATGACTAATATTCTCAATTTATGTTCCATGTCTCAACACAAGATTGGGGGCAAGTATGTCAGGTATAATCACTTATACCTGACACACTTGCCCCCAGTCTTGTGGCTATTCAATGCAGGAGAAAAAGCTTTAATTCACTAGAAAGACTGTGGACAGTGTGCCACTCGAAGAGAAGTGATTAAGCTTTATTTGATTTTTTTTCCAATTATTTTATCAGAAATCAATTTAACCCGCTTTTTAAAATTGCAGTTTTCCTTCAGAAAAGAAAAATCCAAAGTTTTCTTTCTTATGTATTTTATTTCCTCAACTTCCAATTTTCTGAATATATTCTTTCTTATGTATCTAGTTTTGTCAAGATAGACAGTTCTAAAACGGCTTACTGCAATTTTAAATCTGAAGCTTGGAAGAGAATTGTTTCTTGGAAGGTTCACAGCTCAGCCCTGTGTTTAGATACTCAGAAAATGACATATCTGGGTCACTATAGGAATGATGACAACCAAAAAGAGGATAATCTAATCCTCACATTTCCCAGCCATTGCAAAGATTTCATGTTATTGGATATTTATTTTCAAATAAATGAAAATAAAAATGTTCTCTCCCAATCCACACACATATTTACAATATTGTTAGACTGGGTTGCATACTTCTAATTATCTCTTTTTTAATTATTATTATAATTTAGTTTATGGGACTCTGGATAAATAAGAAGTTGACTCTCAATCCATTTTGACAAAATCATGCAGTAATGTATTCAGTAGTGCATACTTGAATACATGAAACTTTATTGTAACAGACAAATGTGGAGCTGCGTGAACATGTACACAGGTTGCTTATTCAAATGCAGATACCTCTCAGATTTTGTAAAGGAGGTGCCCTTTTGGATTTTCTGAACTGACATTTTATTGATATGCTGCCATTCAGGTAACTGAGTGAAGGTTGATGTGTCGCTCACAAATTTAAGATAAATTTCTGAAACTTGCTGAAAAACAAGGCAGTGCTTTTCTGATGGTTCCAGTGATTCTGATTTTTCCCTGTAGTACAAGGATATATTTTTATTGGTCTTTCAAATATGGATTTGGGATGATAGACTTTGAATTGCAGATCAGTACCAAAATTGAAAACAAAGGGGTGTGCTATTATTAAATAAAATACAGGGAAAAAATGAATCTAAAAGGTCATCAGTTTTGTTTTAAGCTGATATTTTAAACAACTAAGATTTTCGTGAGACAGATGAGTTTTTCTGACATTCAACGGATAGAACATGTCTGTTCCCAGGAAATTAAAACCACCCTTCTCACTGGAAAGGATGGTAAATGACAGGTTTCATCTTTTCATCCAAGGAGACAATTACACAGCAAGTTCCAAAGGATGGTCACCTAACACCTCTCTCAGGAAGAATGAGGGGTGGAGTGGATAACACAGGTTATTGTCTTAATCAATGTCTTGAGATTACTAAGAGCTATTGTTTCAGCATTGATTAGCTTACATTAGCTTACTAATGAACAGTCAACAAAACCATTAGACCACTAGAGAAACACCAGAAATTTGATATTAAACAGCTCTAGTCCTGTGGTCTTACCCAATGGCTAATATTATGCATAAGATGTCTGAAATGTGTAAACTAAAAGTCAAAAAATGACAAAAGGAAAACATTTCACATAGGAGCAAAAGACAGACAACATGCATTAGACACTCTACACCTCATTACAAGCTGACTCTTTCAGTTTTTGCAGAACTTTGACATAGTCCAGGTAGATCAATAGCTTTTAAAAATAACCAAAAAAAACCCATGGTGTGCAAATAATTTTGTAAGATGATGCTTGAATTCTAACCTTAGAAAAATTGGAAATCCAGACACATTTTTGTCTGAGGTTAGATAGGGAAATTCTGACGCAGGAACAAAATTTCATGGCATACTTTCATGGCATTTATTCTAGTGCAGAGAAGCACAATTAAAGTGATTAGAGCTGATAAAATCCCTTCCACATAGTCTATGAAATATACATTTATAATATTTTAATTATCCTCAGCATGTGTTAACTTGATAATACAGCACTTAATGAGTTAATCTCTTTACAGATACATATTTGTACCTTTCAGCCATCTATGATTTTCCATCAAAGGATTTGATCTCACTTTACAAAGATCAAGGTAATTTTTTGAGACATATTTATTCCAAGTCTTCTTGTGAGATGCAGAGTACAAGATCCATATATGAAAAGATATGTTTATCTGTATGCCCATTAAAAAAACTCAGTTATGTGTTATTTTTCAGCATGTTGCAATAGCTGTAATTCTTAGAAACAGAGGAGGAATGGTGTCTTTATGTCCAGCACTAGACTGTATCTGCAAAGTTTCTCTTGTTAAACTTGTTCCTTGTATTTTTGTTTTCTTGTGAGCATCTGCCTCTTTTTATTCTTCTCTTAATTACTAAATTGATTCAAGATCTTTGTCATTTTTATATTGTTTAAGAACAAATATTTTGAAAGAATGCTGTTTTCATTGATTTTTATGGGTTTTTTTCATCCTCAGTCTTAATGATGGTTTAATTCATAGACTTGAAGAAAAATTATTTTAGTAATGAAACAGAAGAGTAAAGGTAAATTGGAAGAGCCATGCTGATTGTACTGAGGTATGTGATTTGGTGAATATTTAGCCTCAATAAAGGAAATAAGGATGCTATACAGAACATTAAATATTAAGATTTTGTGGTTTTGTACATACTTATAGAAGAAACCAAAAAATAAAGAGGTGAAGAATGTTATACAGCCTACCTACCAAACTAAAGCTTACAAGTATTTACTGGCCTAGCTCTGATCCCTTAGTAGCTGGAAGTTTTGCAATCCGGTTGTGACTCTACTAGAAAATTGTATTCATTTCTCTGTGAAGAGAAAAAATATCTGATTACAGAAAATAACCCTTTTCCTTTTGACCTTCCATTTTATGAAGGGTTTTTTTGTCTTGTTGTTATCTCCTTTAGGAAAACCTCCCTATACCATGATCAACTTCTTTTTAAAAGTTAGAGGTTAAAGTCTTTCTCTTCACATTTTACTCCCAGACCTTATGCAGGATTCTGGCAGGGCCCTTATCAGCCCCATGGGCAGCCCCACTTCAGCTTCTTTAAGTGAAAAGCAACATCAAAATATTTGGCAAGTTTCAGAACGGCATTGCAACATAATATATTTATGCATGTAAATCAGAAGCAGTTCTAAAGGATGGCAGGCATCCGCTATCTGTTTCAAGATATGCCATTTTATTTTCAGAAGTTTTCAGACCACGTGAAGTGCTGCATTGATACATTTCTCTTCAGAAACCAATGGCAGTGCTGATGGTAATGGTGAGTCATCTCTTGCTGCTCTTATCTCAGTCCACAAGCCTTTCTTTATATAGTCTCTCCCCTGTCCTGCTGAGGGGGTGTGAGAGAACAGCTTTGGGGGGCACCTTGCATTCAACCAGGGTCAACCTACCACAGCTCAAGGGTCTGCATTGGGACCAACATTATTTAATATTTTTATTATAACATAGTGCCCTCTCAGTAAATCCGCAGGTCACGCCAAGCTGTACGGTGCAGCTGCATCTACAGAGAGAATGGATGTCATCCAGACAGACTATGGGGCCTGCAGCAGCTTGGAAAAAACAGAGACCACTGCTTCTTCTAGCAGTATCCATCTTTATTACATACACTCTAGTATTTACATGATTCTACTATGAGAAAGTTTAAAGAAAGTCTTAGGAATGTGCAGAAGGAAAGACAAAACAGCCACACCAGCAAACACCTGGCAGGGAAGACTTTCTGCCCTTTATCAGCCATTCACTCAAACAAGCCACTTCCAGCATTCCAGGAGGTAAAAGAGAAACATTCACACTGTAAATGCTTATGGCTGCAGTCATTCCTCTGGTATGCATCTTTATCAAGAGAATAGAAGGCTTTTATTATCAAAGTTAAGATAAGCATGACAAGTTGCTCTTCTGCACAGGGCTCTGAGGCTAGGATGGCTGCAGCAGGTCACTGCTTCTTCAGAGCCATGTGAAATTCATGAAATTCAACAGGGTCAAGTGCAATGTCCTCCACTTGAGTTGGAACAGTCCCCAGTATCAGTACAGACTGGAAGATGAATTGATCAAGACACCTGGGGAGAAGGACTTGGGTGTATTGAAAAATAAAAGATCAGGCATGACCCAGTACTGTGTGCTTATAGTGCAGAAAGCCAGTAGTCTCCATACATCAAATGAAGCACAGCCCAGAGGTTGTGGGAAGTGATTCTGCAGCTCTCCACATCTGATCTGTAGTACTGCATCCAGCTCTGAGGCACCCAGCACAAGAAAGACATGGACCCATTAGAGCAGGTCCAGCAGAGGGTCACAGAAATTACCACAGAGCTGGAACACTCTCCTTTGAGGACAGGCTGTGAGAGTGTAAGTTGTTCAATATGGAGATGAGAAGGCCCTGGTAAGACCTTTTTGTGGTCTCTCAATACTTAAAATGTGCTTATAAGAAGGAAGAAGAAAGGCTTTTTGCCATGGCTGTAGCAAAACAAGAAACATTATTTTTAAACTGTAGAGTTAGTCTGGACATAAGGAGGAAATTTTTTATAATGAAGTTAGTGAGACGCCTGAATGGGTTGTTCAGGGAAATTGTGGCTGTCCCATCATTGGTAGTGTTCAAAGTTAAACTGGATGGGGTGAAAGATGTCCTTACCCATGGCAGGGGGTTGGACAAGATCTAGATGGATATCTCTACCAATCCAAACCATTCTGTGAAACCTGGCCCAGAAAATGGCCGCTTGAATGTATGTTCTTTGAAAAACAAGAGTTTAGTTCTTAAGACAATCACAAAAACAGCCTTTAAATAGCTGAAATAATCTATTTTTTATATTATAAAATAAGAAGCAAAGGATTGTTTGGACTGAATACCAAAAATTGCTAAGTTGTGAAATACCTGGTTTTGATAATGGTCTTTCTAGCTTAGCTGATGTCTGTAAGCCTTGTAAATTACATCAGAGTTTACAGCTAGGCAGCTTTAGCAGGTACAGTGGTAAGAGTTTCACCCACCAATCCTTTGAGCAAAATCTCTATATAACTGAAAAGTGTGTTGATGATTTTTGTTGATGGATTTAAAACAATATTATCCATAATATTGACACAAACAGAATAGTTTCAAATAAAGTTTGTGACAATGTTTAGGTCCAAATACAACTAGATATTTTTCCAGAATGGAATTTTGATGCAAATGAATACACAGTCAAGTTTTACTGGGTGATATTAAAAGGATGTATAAAGGTAAGCATTATTTTTTTTCTAATTTTTTCTTATTCTATATATTTTGCAAGTTTAAAAAAATGTTTTTATCTATTGTTTTCTACTGCAAATTAAGTCATTATATTGTTATTCACAAAGCACTGGGATAATCAAATGCTAATCATAGTGGAACTTTGAAAACTAATTGTAATTAGTAAGGAATAAAAGATTATGCTTCATTAAAGTGCACCTTTATAGACATAACTGATCATTGTGTAAAACATCAATTTCAGTTTAGATCTAATTTAGACTGTAGATCTAATCTACAGTCAAAACTAAACCCAGGGATTTTTACATTAATAGAACTACAATGACAAATTAAAATTACTGTTTTGTGAAAATATGTTTTATTTATAATTTTATTCTCATCTACAATAGTCTTCTGAGTTGAATGTATTCCACAGATTGGGACCTGCATTTAATACAGACATGCCATAAATAATAAAATATATGTAAATAGGCAAATTATGTATTTTTTTAAAATTAGAAATAATTTTAAAATGCAAAAGACCCTAATCTGCATTTAATACAGATATGCCATAAATAATAAAATATATGTAAATAGGCAAATTATGTATTTTTTAAAAATTAGAAATAATTTTAAAATGCAAAAGGCCCTAATCTGTACTTTTATAGAGAAGTCAAAGTCAAGATTTTTTTTCTAGAACATCGAACCTTTTCAGTAACAAAATACTATGTTCTCCAAATATATCTCTGTCTTGCTACTCCTACTAAGGCCCTCATCCTGAAACAATGAGTTTAGTAAATTAGTTTCCACATTCAAAAAGACTCTGAGTTTTATTGTTGCTGTTACTATTCCTATCATTATTGTGGTTTTTTTTATTATTATCTTCATCACCATCATCATCATCCTCGAATCATTAGGATTATAAAAGACCTTGAAGATTGAGTCTGCCTGTTGACTCAGCATTGCCATGTTTACCTCTAGACTATGTCCCCACATTCCACATCTACTCCTTTTTTTTAATACTTCCAGGGATTCCACAACTTCTCTGGGCAGATTGTTCCAATACCTGACCACCCTTCCAGTGAAGAAAGTTTTCCCAATAACCAATCTAAACCTCCCCTGGCCCAACTTGAGGCCATTTCTTCTTGTTCTGTCACTTATTACCTGAGAGAGCAGATTGACTTTCACCTCACTAGCCCCTCTTTTCAGGCAGTTGTAGAAAGTGATATGGTCAACTTTGAGCCTCCTTTTCTCCAGAATAAATAACCCCATCTCCTTCACCTGCTCCAAAACACCCCTTGTAAACTGTAAATTAAGCAAAATTTAATAGTTCTCATGAAGAATTCCCTAATTTGAGGAGCAGGGGAGAAAAAGCTGAAGCTAAGTCCTTGTCAGCCAGCAGCTAATCTGACTCTACACATTTTAGTTAAACAAATTAACACTTTATTTCTATATACCAATGCTTCACCTTTATGGGGTTTTTTTCCCCTTTGTTGTGGTGTTTCCATATACTGAGGGTTGCATCAGGACTGAAACAGAAATACGTTTTGCACCTCCAAAACTAGATCTGAGAGTGAAGAGAGGGGGAAGCGGTGACGCGCAGTTTGTGTGTGCAGAAGCTTCATTTTTCACTCCCCTGGAATTCCCTTTCTCCTGCTGTGTGTTGTCTGTAGCATGGACAGCAGGAGAGAGCTCTCCTTTTCTTTTAGCCAGATTTTAGCCAGCTAAGACAGAGAAGTTCCCCAGATTGTGGCTTTTCTTTTCTTGGAACTGATCACACCTGCTCTGGACTGAAAATACAGAAAAACACCTGTGGTCCATTGGGGCCCAGGACGCAGCATTTTCCAGTGCAGGAGGGACTGATAAGAGACTGAGCCACACCCCACAGAAAATATTTTCTGAATTTGCCATCTCTTCAGATAATGAGAGGTTTCTTGTTCAATATTATTCATTTTTCCTCATGTTTCTGAGTACTTTGCTCATTAAATAAACCATTTTTTACACATTTCTTGAAAGAGATTTTTATTTCCCAAACCAGTGCAGAGAGGGGGTCACTTGAATTTGCATTCTAGAGGGACCCTTTTAGAGGTTTCCTCCCAAATTTGCCCTAAACCAGCACCAAAGAACAGTATTTTTAATCACATTCGGCTGTGTATTCTATTTTGGAAGCTTTTACTTGAGATCCTTTCTCATAGTTCAGCACACAATAAAGACTATCCCACTCATAACTCAGTTTCGGAGGCCTTAGATGTGCAATGGAGTTACAGCAGTTTAAAAATTTATTCTGCATCCATAGAGATGCAGTTACTTAACTGTGTCTCTCCTTACTGCAAAAAGCCCATAAAAAACCAAGCTGGTTTGTCCTACATTTGCCATGAGCTGTGTTCACATATGCTGTCACTAAGATTGTGTCCACATGTGGTAATGCCTCAAGTATAAGTAACTGAATAATGAGTCTGAGCAGCATTAAATATTCAGTTTCCAGTAGATAGTTGTATCAAATGTGTAGCAGTAAATGGAAGAGACTCAATCGTCTGTCTGGTCGCAATCCACCCTGAAGCCCTTGCTCCTGATCCCAGCCTCACAGTAGATCAACTGATGTGACTTCTTTTAAAATTATTAATATTATTATTAATAATAATATTCTCCAGAGCAGATTAGGTTTCATGGCAGAGAAGGAACTGGGGTGTGCCCCAGTAAATTCCATTTTCCAGCTTTGTGGGTGCAGTGCATAGTGCTGTAACTGGTGATGTGAATTCCCCCTATTACAGAATCATAGAATCATACAGTAGTTTAGGTTGGAAGAGACCTTTAAGGATAATTTACTACTATGCTTCCAATTGAGTTATATTATTTGATAAATTCTCATTCAATTCATAATCATGAATGCAGTTTTAAAGATTTTTAGACTGAATACCTCAAAGTACTAAATTTATTTTTCCTCTGCCTTTCCCTATAGGGTGTATGAGCTGATTTACCTTAATCCAGAAACTAAATTTATTGTTTGTGAATCTCAACATGGTCCCGCGTATACTAGAACATTTCATGTGTTACACTGGACTGACTTTTCCCTTATTATTGGCAGAATGTACACACCTCTATGGATAATAAATCAAAGTCATTAGGTTACAAAATTTTCAGAAATAATTCTGAAGACATATAAAATATGCTTGTGGGAAAATGAGGCTAAAGCAGATTTCATAGTACAAGTGTTTATGTAAATAAGACAAACCAAGGAAAAGAAGTAGCATTTGTCAGATCAGCTATTACAACAGTGTAAAACAGAAAAGCTTGATCAAAGCACTCTGCTGAAAGACATGCCAAAACTCAGTATATTTATAAGATGGAGAAGTACATTTTCCAAATATCTTGCTTCAGTGCTTTCCTTAACATGGGTCCAGTTACAAGTCTTGAAAGTATGAGCGAAACACATTTTCCAAAAAACAATTTCAGAGAAGCACTTAGCTCCTTTCCCTGTCAGAGCAAAGCCCTCTGCTGTTCAAAGTACTCTGCCAATCACATCTTGCCGCCCAGACTCCTTGAGGGAAATTAAAATCACTTACGTTTACATATCTGCAGCTATCTATTTATCCTGCATAAAGATCTTCTCCATGGACATTAAGGAAATATAGACTCTTCAAGGCAGTCTGATTTTACTTGATTTTAGCAGTCACTTGAGGACAAAATGACTCATGGTCTAAAAATTTTTTTCCCCTCCCTCCTTCAGTTTTTTACAGGGAATCCAGAAGATTGGTATGAATATTTAGCTGCAGACGTCTAGCATGAGGTGGGATGAAACACCCATTCTTACGCTGTATACTGAAGGTATCAGCAATAATGATCAATAACTGTAAGAAAATAGCACCCAAAATCTGAGTTATCCCCTGAGTATTTTGGTTGGTTAGTTGTTTTTTGTTTCCATGTTAATAAGACAGTTTTGCTAACTGGATGCACAACACACATTTAGAGGTGCAGATCCACTCATTACTTGCTGAAACACCTTTCAGCCAGAGATCTTCCAATCCTATCTTGCATTTACTCATGCAGACAAGATTGGGTAGGCAGACAAAATGTGGCCAGAACCTCATCTGACAGCATAGTGACATCTGTCACTGGTTTCTTTGCTATATTTATGCTTGTAGGTTAAAGCCAGAAGCCATGCAGGATGCTGGATTTCAACTGATTTCTCTAAAATTATTCAGAATTTTCTTTTGCCAATTAGAAATCCTCCCAAAAACTCTAGGCCATAGATAACTCCTGATTAAAAAATTCTATATGTTTCCTATTTACTTACTAGGCTAAGAATTTCCATGAAAGCCCTCTGTGTCAGCTGGCCTTAGTATATAATATTTTTTTAATTTACTGGAAAAGTCAGATTTGCTAGAAAGAAGTGTTTGTTAGAGATAGCAAGGCAAGAAAAATATTCTGGAAGTGCATGATAAAGAATAGGATATTTCACCTTTTTTGGATCAGTGTACTCTTAGTATGACAACACATTAAAATTGCTACATGTTGAATCAGATTTCTACAGATCTACATCACCCTGTTCCCAGATATTACTGTCCCACCAGCTTGATGTTTAGCAGCTGGCATTCAGCTTGCAGTGCTGCTTTTTGAGTAACATGTTAAAATACTAAGAATTCTATTGTTTTCCTACATTTACTATGTGCCAAACTGCATGTATTACATCTTACCATAGGCAAATGCTGCGTAGTACAAAAGTAATTGAATGATAAATCCTAAAAAGGATTAATCAGACAGAGATTAAAATAGCTTCTCACTTTTCCTAAATAATAAATGGGCTTTAGGCTGTATTGCTCTTTCTTTCAATGGAAAAAGGAAAGAACTGGAAAATATAACTGTAAGAGAGGAAAACGTACGCAGTTCATGTCTTTATAGCCTCCTGTAGAAGATCAAGTGCAGCAGATAAATTGTACCCTTTTGAATCTGGTATGTTTGGGGATCAACTGTGGTTCTGTAAGAGAAGCACTAAAATGTGTTTATTACTAGTTTAGGCCATTAGACTGGCCACAGAATTAGGAGCTAGAGACTCTTTAACTTTGTGATCTACAAAACCCTTAATAAATCTCTGCTGACGTCAATAGAATTTAGTTTTTGGTGTTTACTGTCTCATCTATAAAGAAGGATAATACTTATCAACCTCACAGGGATCGTGTAGGATTAATTATTTAATAGTTAGACACTGATGTAAAAGGCAGAGTATTCTATTGCCTTCACAAATACTGAAATATGACACTGTCATCTTGCAGTATCTAGCTGAAGGTGAAAAGAGACAGTGTCTGTTGTGTCAGCAGTAACACACATAAGAAACTGCAGCATTTTGTTTTTGCTGAAGAAACACTAAGTTTCCACAGCAGTAGCTTAACTCCACTTTAAGTAATTTATAACCTATATGCAGTTTGAGTAAGCTGGTCATGGAAAAAAGACTGAAGAATGCTAAACAGAATTTAAGGAGAGCATTACAAGTCATACAAAAGGAAAAAAGAAAGATACTCACAGATTTGTTCTCAGAGATATTTTTGTACCAGATAATGCAAGAAGGAAATGCTAGTTGGTTGGATCATCTATGATTTTTCTCTTCAAGTCCTGAATATTGAAAATGTACTCAAATGTAGCTCATCCTTTCATAATTTTTATAGCATTATTTTCATAGTGAAATCTTTCATGAACTGGACAGAAGCCATAATGCACAAAATAGATATTAAAGTTAAAAAATGTTACATTTCACTATAGCTGGAAATAGATTTTTGTCATTCCTCTTCAGTCATTTAGGTGTTCACCACTTTTTGAAAAGCAGCTAGAGAAGAAACTAGTAATTTCTGAGATGTTGAATTGCTGGACAGCAGAAGAAATCTGATGAAAAGGTTTTTGGTAAAGGTACAAGCACACTTCTTGGTACAGCAAAGTAGTTTTCCAGCACAGAGAGGAAGTCCAAGAGTTTTGTTATTTTAAAAATAATGAAATAGCATAGTCTTGGACTAAGAATGTAGCCTGCCTACAGGCAACAAGCAAGGTATATGACATAATTCTCTGTATGTAACCTGCTCTGTGCACTGGCCATTAGCATGGTGTAGCTCTCCCATGGATAATCTACAGCCAGCAATTGCCTTCCACATAGGTTCATTTTGCTTTACTTTGGTTATGAGAAGGGTTTATTCATATTTTCTAATATCAAAATGCTCAAATTAAGATCAACAGGGAATTACAATCCTGACCCTGAATCTTCTAATGTGTATGGGTAAATTTACATATCTGAGTAGCTGCATTGACTTCATTATGACTATTCACATGAGCAGTGCAAAATGTATATGCCTGCAGATCAACCCTAAGGCAGCATTTTCTGCTTTATGCATTTTACTTCACTGAGTGACTAAAGGCGTAGTGTAAGTCAATAGTCCCACAGCTGTATGCAAACAGGAAAAGAGCATTATTACCCTTGTTTTTCAATTTCCTTTCAAGGTTATGTGTATATATTTTCAAATTAGTGCTTGAAAGAGCTGTTTCATGCAGTTTTGTATTGTTTTATGTATTTATCCAGTACCAAACTCATTACCATCTCACGCTATGCACCCATAAGTTGTTGCAGAATGAGGCCTTTGTCAAGGATGAGCCATTTGTCGGTGAGGGGAGACTCAGACGCTCAATATGAGTGAACAGCAAGTTCCATTTATTGAAGAGAGCATCAGACACTTATACAGCAAGTAATAAACTTATGAATATTCTGTAAGCCAAGCGATCTATTGGTTAAACTATACCATCAACTCTTCCTCATTCCTTTGGGCCTACATTCCCTATTTCCCACGTCTCCCTGTCCGCTTGTTATCATACCCAGCTAGGCCCAAGGACATGCTATCTTGCAGGTGCAGGACTTGGAATTAGCCATGGCCTTGTACTTTTCCAGTCTCTAGTCAGCTAAATTCCCAACAATAAGTTACATATAGCTCTGATCAGATTTTCACTAAACTGCTTTAACAGTTTAAAAGTACAAAAAGCTACAGTAACACTAATACTAATCATATTTTACCAGTACTGTGCTATTGCACTGTTTCATGAGGCAATAATGTAGTTCTGATATTGGAATAAAGTGTTCATTCTTTGGCCTCATAGTTTGGGAACAGGATCATAACCTCATAAAATAGCAGAATCCTGCTATTGTCACTCAATTATTACAGCAGACATTCTAGCGTACCTATTTATTAGAATTCTGTAGCCAGTAATGTTCCAGAATCAAAAAAGTGTCTGCACTCACTATAAAAGTACTTCCCAAATTTTTTATTTTTAATTTGTTTCATACCAGGGAGAAATCAGATTTTAAACACAAAGAAGTCTACACATAGAACACTGATGAGAAATCTACTGAAAGCAATATAAGGGCCATTCACTGAAGAGTTGGACTTGATGATCCTTGTGGGTCTATTCCAACTCAGAATAATCTGCGATTCTGTAAATTCTTATGCAATTACACTCTCCATAATCATTTCACCTGCATTGCCTAGTGGCATGTGGGATTAAAGCCACATGACTCCAACTGACTTTAATAGAAATAAGATAGCTAAAACCATTTGAAACTGAGACTCTGAGAAACATGTATAAAACACAGACATCATGATAATCCCATTACAAACTCACTCACCACTTCTACCCTTCTCACAGAGATGATTGTCATGACAATTCACAATCCTGTCCCCTCTCTAGGGATTTACTGCTGAGCAAGCAATGCATTAATCAGAACCTAATAAAATTACATTCAGTTTGCATTCAATTTGCACAGGTATAAAAGGCTACTCAAAATGCCATGCAACGCAGAATTACAGTAATTGCTTTTAAAAGATATATAAAGACAGAAAAACACACCAGCAGAGTGAACAATATTATGGAGACTGAATCTAATGTTAAAAGTGAAAGTTTTTATCTTAACTTGCATTATTACAATTGTACTGTCATAATTTAAAAAAATATTAAAAGATATGCAGGGAAAAGGGCATTTTAAAGACATCTTAAATATCTGAGAGCACAAGCTTTGGGAAGGGCCTTTTATAATCTTACTGTACAAGTTTGAAATGTACAGTTTTGAGAGCCTCTGTACAGTGAAAATGCTCTCTTTTTTGGTAGTTCTAGATATGCCAGTACTACCCAAGATGAAAACACAGTAAAATATTGGTGGTCCTCAGGTGTTTAAAGGCATGTACAAATTGCCTAAATGCCTTACTTAAAATTTTCTCTGCCATGTTTGCTTTGTCTCCAGATTTATTCTGGAGTTTCAATGCTTCTGATATCATCTGATTTCACCGTTAACCTGAATGTTACTGATAATAATAAAGTTTATTCCCAAAAGAAGTGTTCTTGAAGAGAATCAAAATTATTCCACATTTTTCATTTAGACTGAAATAAGGGAAGTGTGCCTGAACACTAAGGGTCACTATGATAAAGCGAACATGGAGGCACACAAGCCCTCTCATTTCCTAGTACTTAGAAAAGCAGGAATCAAACCTACACTGGAGGAATCAAAACCCTCTATACTTCCTTTCTATTACTTTCTAGTAGAGTCAGCTAAACAATCTATCAGGCCCATACTCCAAAAATGATGGTTCAACTCCTTCCTCTGCTAATGAACCCCCAGGCAAAACTAATCTTTATCACTACCTTACTCCTAGAAACAACCATTACTATCTCAAGGGAACACTCATTTTTTCATAAATTTACATGTCTTTCCTTCCAGAATACATCATCAGTGTTTGGAGAATCTGGAAAAAAGCTCCTCACAGGCTTAGGCTTAAGTGAGATTTGAAGTTATGGTTAAGCAATGTCCACCTTTTTTTTTTGCATATTCTTTAAGTTGAATTTCACAGTCTTCTTCCATTGTCTTTACTTACGTTAATTAAAAAAAAAATAAAGGGAAGCTGTTTCTTCTGGTTTCTTTCTTTGTAGTTTGAACTTTGAGATTAATACTTTGGATTTTCTTCTGAACTGCATATAATCATAAGACTATAAAACAAATTCTGTTCACTGAGTAAATTTTCAAATTTATTGCACTTCAAATGTAGCCAGTAAATATAGATTAAAATTTTACGAGCACAAAGATCTCATGATCTTTGAGATCATGAGATTCTCAAAGAAGCTTATGTTTAGATAACTCCAAGAATGGTGGATAATATTGACTTGTAAGGTTTTTGTACCATATGTCATATATATCAGTTTTCAATTCTGATTCAAGTATTTTCTTGTTAGTGTATTGTGGATAACATCAAGATTTTGTGGGGGTTTTTTAAGGGTTATTTCAAGAATTCCTGTGAATAGTTCAGAATACTTGAATATGTTTATAAATAACTTAAATATTTTCTTTTATAGTGATTGCTTACTGCATATAAGTTATAGAAAATAATTAAAATCAATTGTATGCTTTTTTAAGAGGCAAAGCTAAGAAAGTCTTAAGAGCTGGTAAATTGGCTTTGTAACATTGTTCAATACTTTAAGATTTATGCATAAAAGGTTTTATCTTGCAATCACTATTATCTGGCACGTCATAAATCCATGTTAGAAATGTTTAAGTTATTTTAAGAGAAGTCCTAAAACAGTGGAAATCTTTAGTGAAAATAAAAGTTGCAGCAGGTTTTACTAGAGAGCTCCCATTTTAACAAACAATTGTTTGCATTTTATAACAACTTATTTCTTGTCCAATGTTTTGCTGTTTACATTTTTCACCTTTCCAAATTTATCAGCAAGTTTATTTTTTACAGAGGAAAGAGGATTATAATTCTGCTTAAAATGACTCATAGTAAACTAGCTGACAGGAATATAGAATGTTTTTTGTATCAGCTGAGAAATGTGTCATGTAATTGAGACCGCTGCATGAACTCCCTTTAGATAATTCAAGTTCTTGCATAAGTCTTCTGAAATTGAGAAGTTTTACTCACGCACTCACTAAAATACACATAGGTTGTGGTTGTGCAGGTCAGCGTGGGCAATCACTGCCAGAGATTCAGACTCACCAGCGAGCAGAAGGGATTCTGGGAGCCAAATACTGGGGAGACCACAAGCATGGGCTGGGCACTGGAGAGGTCAGCACGTCTGAGAGTTCGCTGCTGGAGAGACCAAGGCGCGAGGGGTGGGCTAACCCTGACTGGATAACAGACCCACCCAGCCACTCTCTCACTCTCACCTCGGCAAGATGGACGGGAAAAATAGGCAGGAAAATTCCACGAGTCCAAACACTCTTCAATTAGTGGCTTGAGCAAAACAAGCTCAGCTTGGGGAAGATTAATTTCATGTATTTCAATAAAAACAGAGCTGGATAGTAAGAAACAAAAACAAAACTAAAAGTACCTTTCTCCTACTTCTCATTTTCTCCCAAACTTACTCTTCACTTTTCACTCCTTTGCTTAATTTTTCTGTCTCCTCTCTCGTTCCTTGACAAATGGGAGTTGACATCAGTAAGTAACACCTCACCTCTGCTACACTTCCTTCCTCATTCTGTTTTCCTACTCCACTATGGGATCCCCCCAAGGGACACTGTCCTTCATGAATATACCTTTATGCCATTTATAATTTGGGTTTCCCCTTCATTTCTTTCTTGAAAAAAAAAACAAACCCAAAAACCTATTCGAATTTTTATTTTTGGCCCATTGTTTTTCCTTTCGAAGCAATATATGGATGGCTTGCTGGCTGCTTTTTCTGACACTTATTACATTTTCTCACATAAAATTGTTGCTCCAGACAACACTGTGAATTTTTTCATCAATACCAGCATCATATTAATTATTATTTAATAATGAAAGCTCTGGATAGATGCTTCTCAAAGTAACAGCAAAAACCAGAAACAAATCCCACTGCTTATGGCACACTGAAGAAACCAGATTCTTAGACATTTAAACAACCTGAGAGCATAATCTTTAGCAGTGACCCCAAAACTGCAATGTTATATAGTTAGAAAATCAGCGGATTTCAATTATACTAATAGCTACTTGTGGAGAACAAAACCTTATAGTGAAATATGCTGTTGTAGATATGAGGTGATTTCCAATTTTGAACTAGGGGAGTAGTGCACTAAAATGTAGATAATTTCTCCCCTATTAAAGAATGTCTTGAGTTTTATTTTATTTTATAGTCTGTATTTTATTCTATTTTATATTCTCAGCTGCAATGAATCCTTCTACACTTATTACTCTTGTTTATTTTTTCTTGACTTTTCTTCAAATCATGGCATGGAAAGGTGTTGGTAATAGTGACTTCTTTGTACTTCTAAATATTAAGGTTCAGTATGTATGAATTTTTCATTTACCGTCAAATTCATCCTGGATATTCTTCAAACACTGTACTTCAGCTGATCTGAAACAGAATGATATTTTTTTTTACCTTTGCAGATTAGTAATGTTTATTCATGTTCTAATTTACTCCCCAGCCAAGTTAAACTTCACTGGCAACCTACTCCAGCTTCTCTGGCTATCAGTTCCACCCTACAGGTACTAGAGAAGCTTGTTAAACAGAGAAAAGTTATGAAAATTAACACAGAAATCTATGGTAGGAACAATTCTCATTTATTTTTAACATTAAAATGGCAGGAACAACAGATTTATACTCTTCATTTTCATCTTTCTTATTTACATCTTCTTGTTCTAGCTTTGGTTCATACTGTGCCTGTCTAAGAAGTTAAAACCAGAAATTAATAAACTGATCTTTATTGATTAATATTATATATGTTAATTATTAATACTGTTGTGTATCAAGTATATATATATAACTTTGCTGTTGTGAAATAAGGGAATTCTTCTTAAAAAATGTGTTAAGATTTGACAGCCACCATTTAACACAGAGGAAAAGAGGCAGTATTCTCTTGGGAAATCATCCCACTCTATGTTAAATTTGTTCATGATAAAATCCAATGTCATCCAGAGTAATATTTTCTCGGTAGATGTAAGTAAGTGTGCTGCTTTTAAAGATTAACTTTTTGCAAAGGTCATGGCCTGTTGATATTATTGTTCAAGAACTGTCCCACTACATATTTTAACATGTACATGCAGTAAGGTGTACTGTGCTGATAGAAGATTCTTTTGAAAAGACCAAGATGCAAAATTATCTTTTTTTTTTTTCATATTCCTATTACTTCCTTTGAGGGGGATCATGTGGTAAACAGAGTTTCTTTGATTTCTTTTTAATACAGATTTTCACACAGAGAGCTATTTTGGCATATTTTATTGTAATAAATTTTACATAGTTACTTTTTAAATTAAATAAAACTCACCCGGGTTCCTAAACAAAATTACTTTGAAAGTAAATAGATATATCCTATGCTGTGAATCAAAAGCTAGGATGTCAATGTCATGAATTACAAGTAGATTAAATTTTTTTAATATAATCCTCAAAGGATAATGGATTTTTTTTATCTTGGGAGCTTTTTATTCAACCTATGTCTCAATGTCACTTCAACAGTTTTCTATCTACTGTAATTTTCGTGGAAAAACTCACATAGATTTTCTTTTACTTTGGGTGTCATTTGACATTTTTTGGTTTTTTTACCAAGTCACAAATCTGTATGAAAACCGTACTCAAATACAGGGCTGTTAGTATATATTTTTCTAAGACCTTTTTTTACATAACATTTAGCTGTTTTCTTCTCTTACTATGTAAGAATAGATAGCCAAACTTATGAAGAAAGCACCGATTCATCATTAATTTCTAGAGATTTTGACCTGGAAGTCTCAACTTCTTGATTTTTTTTTTAATTCTTTCTTTGCAGCAACTGTTCAGACATGATTTCCTGATTCATATTTCCTAACTGTAATATGGAATGGATGACATCACTAAGTCCCATAGAAATAAGACACTCCAGAGTGAAAGTACTGACAGCTATGGAGACAGAAGGAAAGGCAGTGAGAACAAACTGATATATCTGCACATGAAAAATAATTCCCATCACAGGTAAAACAATAACAATCATATTAAATGAACTTCAAAAATATCTTTCTTAATTAAAATTACTTTCTTATTTTTAAAACTGTTGAGTAAAACAAGAACATGTTCACTATCAGGAGAGGGAAATTATACTCCTCCACTCAAATCCCCAAAAACTGGAAAATAAGTACTGTGAGGTTCAGATATGCAGGCAATTAACTATACTAAGACAACCACTGTGCTTTACATGAAAGGGAACATTTTAAAAAGGAATAAGTACTAATGCTTGATTTCTTTTTTTGCTTTAATCATCACAGATATTAAACTGAGAAAAGCTCGGGGGTAATTATATTATCAAGTTCAGATAATGAAATATAAACAGAATTGAAATGTTCTTCTTATGTACAGAATGAAAGTAACATGGGGAAATCTACAGCATAGGTTTTAGGAAAATCAGTGATAAGAGAGGAATATAAATATTCCAGAAACAATAACCTGAAATTACAGGTAAAATAAATTAAGGTCAGGATTGTGTTGCAGCAAGATCTTTAAAGGACTACTGGGCACACTCATGAAAATCTATGTGTTTTATATATGTTAGCAAAATTCCAAGAACCATCAAAAAGGTGAAAAATTGAGTGTATTGAAAAATATTCCATTTATTGCACAAACATCTAAATGCAATGTTGTTTTGTTTGAACTACCTGACTTAAATAGGTGATGAAAGAAGTACCTAAGACTGGAAAAATGCAGACAAAATATCTCTCTCCAGACAAAGAGGACAAAGCTCTCTAGGCAATAATACAGTGGACAGCTTTTAATGAAAATATATGGGACAAGAATAACAAGGGGAATTATTAATAAACACTTGTACAACAGTGATGAGATCAGCATGAGGCAACATGGAACTCTCAGAAATTGATCACATTGAACCACTGTGTTATATTAAAGAATCAAAGACCTTATGGTTATCGAAGAAGAACTCAAAAGAGAAGCCTTTCAGACTTCATGTCTATTACACCTTAACATTGGTAATGCTTTGGCACTATGTTACACAGCAGACTTAAAAAGCAGGCAAGGTCCTGTGAATAATATTATTAGACATTGAATATGAAACTGTCTGTTAAAGAAAAAAAAAATATTGGCTAGAAACCTTAAGAATTTTATACACACCAAGCAAACGAGCAGAATTCTTGCTAGAACTATTGGATTTTAACCTTACCTGTTGGACAAGTCGTTGATTTGATGTGTATCCCATTTCACTAGCTTTCAGCTTAGTCTTGCAACTACTTATGAAGGTATAGGAAGGGAAATAAGGATGAAATTAGACTATAAAAATTTAAAGCAAAACAATTATTTACCATATAATACAATGATGTAGTAAAATAAACTATATACTACTGACTAAAACATTATTTTTGTAGCCTACGATTTTATAGTTGGAATTTCAATAAGTTTATTAACTTATGCAATTTAAAAATATGGGTTTGATTTGTTGAAACAAATCTAAGTCATAAACTCCCTCTCCACTCTGTTATCTACTACCTATGAATAATGTGCACAACTCAACATCAAAACTATTGGTCTTTTAAATTTTATCACCATTGCACTCTCACAGCTCTGTTCTCAAAAACTTGCCAGTCATTCAGAAAAATGAACTAGCTCTTTGTTGTCTTATATTTGGTCCAAGAAGGTGTCTATTAATTATCTTATAATATAAGTCTATAATTCTTTTGCAAGAGGAAAAGAATAGGATGGTGAAGATTGTTTTCTTATAAAAGGTCTGGTTTTCATTGTGTTACTTTATAAAAATGTCCCTGTAAATCTATATTTGCATTAAGAAAACTAGGTTGAGAAGATTTCAGAGATTTGTTTTTGCAGATTTTTCTCTCTTCAGATTCTTCATATATTATTCTAATCCAAGTAACGCATTTAAATATTGTTTTCATTTGAGAAATAGAGATACAATGAAATATGACCACAAAGGTCCCACAATGTAATTTGAATGTTGAACAACAAAAATATTTCAAATCCCCTTTAGAAGGGGAATTATAAATATAAATATTGTATTAATATATTATTTACAAATATTTATGTTTACATTGTTAGTAGATTGGCATTGGACATTTTTAATAGAAAAAAAATTATATTTACACTCTTCAGCTGATGGACTAAGTTTATCATTGGCCAGTAAGTGCCATGACCTAAGAGATAATATATCTAGCCATGTATGGCAAATTCATCTCAGTCAGAATAAGTATGGCTGCTTACATTGCATCTCTGTTAGATGCTGAAGAAAAGAATGTGTCATTTAATTATAATTAAAAATGCAGTTTTCATACCACTCTTAACCCTTTGGTGTTGAGCCTTTTAGTGCAAAGCATATGGATGTTTTAGGGAGCAGACTGGGACTTTAATATTTGTGTCAGTCACAAGTATGTCAGAATAAAGATCTTTCCAGGCTCATAACCACTGGATTCTTTGCTCCAGAATGTCTCCATTGGAAAAAGCAAAAAAATGTCCCATGCTTCTGTATACCTGCCCTATGCATTTTTATGCTGTCTTATGTTGTCTATCAGACTGTGTCAAAACTTTGGTGAGGGCTCAAATTATTAGATAGTTATTTAAAAAAAAAAAAAATGGCAGGAGGAGAATCTACTTGTCATTCAGTAGCTCTTACCTTCAGAAGACAGCTAGTTGTAGTACACCAGGAGTCCCTATGGATGCCTAAAAGCTCCTGAACATGTGCTGTAGCAATTATAGATTAAAAAAAAAAAAGCAGCTCAACAGGCTTCTTGCCTTATTTTCTGTCGATATGAGTGAAAATTAGACACTTATTTTTGGAGAAACTTGTTTTTTGCCTGTGCTGAAAACATAAAATTCAAGCCAAATACTGTCTAAAATATGTGGTATAGTTGTGTCCTTGTAGATTTTTAGTTCTTATCTTTTTTTTTTTTTTTGCATATTTCTGTTACCAGGACAGGGATTTTGCCATTTTAACTGTTTTGCTGAACAACAGCTCTGGAACACAAGTAGAAAGCACCCATAAATTTAATACAGACTTCAAAGAGAGAAATTTCAAATTTTCATACAACTAAAGGGAGGGTCTGTAGAAAGACAGAGCCAGGTTCTTTCGGTGCTGCCCAATGACAAGACCAGAGGCAATGGGCTCAAAGTGAAATAAGAGAGGTTCTCTTACCAGGAAACTCTTTTCTCCCTGTGAGGGTGACCAAGCAGTGTCACAGCTTGATCATCTGCTGATTTTTAAAATATCAATTCTTGGAAAATGTGGAAAAAGTGTTTAAAGATAATCCTGGCCCACTGGCTTCAGTGGCCCTGCTTGAGCAGGAGCACTGGCCCACACGATCATAAGAGGTTGTCATGGTTTATACCCAGCCAGAGCTCAGCCCCACACAAACACTGACTCCCTCACAGTGGGATGGGGAGGGAATCTGAAGGGCAAAAGTGACAAACTCATGGGTCAAGATAAGGACAATTTAATAGGTAAAGCAAAAGCCACAGGTGCATGTGAAATATTCCAATGAATTGCTTTATCCCTTTCCATGGGTAGGCAGATGTTCAATCATGCCCAGGGAAGCAGGGGTTCATCATGCATAACAGTGATTTGGGAGGACCAACACCCTAACTCTGAAATGTCCCCTTCTTCTTCTTTCTCAGATTTTGTTGTTGTTGTTGTGCTAAAACCAGCATACAGGTCCTTTCTTACCTTAGTTGTTCCATAATTCTATGATTTCTTTTATTAAAAGACTACATTATTTTCCAAAACTTTTAATGTAAGGGGCAGAATCATGCTTCAATACTTTAGTTACCCTCTGCCTATGACAGCCAAAATAATTTGGCTGCAAATGAAAACTCTAGTTTCAGTAAAGAGATGCAGATATTTTAATTCCAGCAAGTAAAACTGTTGAGACATTTCTCTAGAGAAAATTAAGATGATGTTTAAGAGAAGGCAGAGAGAGCTCTATAAAAATAAAAATAAAAATTTTGATTTTATGATATTATGATTTCTTACAAGGCAAGACTGGCATGTCTTTTCACTGATCAATCTGAATAAACTGAATGCAGTAGGCATTTAATTCCATGTAGGGGTCAATGCCTGTGTCTCATGATGATCCTAGATTTTGTAAGTACTACAAGACTAACGATGTGCCTCCATCCAGCAACACAAGCTTTATTAAGGTGTGTACAAAGAAATTCACAGAGACATGTCCTCCAAATTCTTCAACAAAATACTCTGGACAGTGACTTAACACAAATTTCCTGAATGACCAAGAGTACTCGGTTTAGTTTAGGGTAGGAGCTAGTGAAACCATGGCAAGTTTCAATGACTGTAACACCAGAAAGGAAAATGCGATGTTTTAAATTAACCCTGTGCTTCTCATGGTTCAAAAAGTCTAAATACACACTTCAAAACCAAATACTAAGCGAAACAAGACTTTTAACTTACTGGCAGTTGTAAATGAACTAATGGAAAAAATAGGTAGCAAAACATGCTGGAGAAGAAATTTCCTTCAGTCACAGAAAGCAGATTAGGTGAAGAATCTTGTATGATCCCATGCTGACCAGAGAAAACATTTCCCCTGATGCAGATAGAATAGATAGAAATCTGCAACAGTTCTAAAAACACCAGATGGGTCACTTCTAAGATTGCAATTCATTAATAAATTCAACTCCCAGGTCAAATATGGGAGGATGCAGATCACAAAGTAAACAGCAAATATAGATATCTACATGTTTACTGTTTTAAAATTCCAATAATAGTTAGGAAAGATCAATATGCTGGATCTTGCCTGTTGCACAGACACTAAATCCCACTTATTGCAATCTTAGGTAACTCAGCCAGCTTGTGCACAGCTGCAGATCCTCTGTAGGTAGATTTGGTGCTATATCTGCCAGCCACACGTGTTATCTCAGCTCTTTTGGAGCATCACAGACATGCCTATGTTTAGACAATTTAATTAAGTCATTTACTCACGTACTGAGTTTGGTTTTGCATATCTCACATTTTTCCAAAGCTGGAATAATTTTATGTCCTTCTCTGAAGTGCAGTACCTCTAGCAATTCCACCTCTTGTATGTCTTCCAAAATTTCAGAAGAACTTGAAATAAGTCTTATCAATATTGTGCCCAGAGCCTCAAATTATCTCACATCAGAGTCATTGCTACCTCTAACAGAAGCAGAGGATGAAATAATAAGATTTGGTTCAAAGAACTGACTTAAGGAAATAGTTAAAAATTTTGTTTCTTGGAATGGTACAAATGTTGATATAAGAAAACATCCCTAACTTTATATTTCAAATACTCTTCACCAATTTTCAGCATTATATTTAAGTAGCTGATCTGAGAAAATATTTGCCATCATTCCATATGCAGAGGTTTATACTTATGAATTCCCTCAGAGCAATGTGGGTGTAGATGTCAACCAAGATATGAATTATAGATCACTGGTTAATGATTTTAAAAGACTTCTTACTAACTCAGTGCATACTGATGACTTGATTAGATTTGCTAATATACCTCTTCATGTTCTCTCTGGAAAGCTCCTGTATTTTGTCAGATTGTGAACTGAGTTTATTCTAAACTTTCGATATTATGACCTACAGTAGGCTGCTATCACAGCTGAGATAAGTGAATCTGACAATTTGCTTTTCTTTGTTTCAGTTTAGGTCTAAGATGCATTTTATTTACATACCCCAGACTGCAGTTTTATAGACAAGGTGATTAGTGCAACTATCTGCAAATGTTTTGCACAAAACTGTCTAAAATGAGTAGAAAATTAGTAGAAAGCTAAGTTTGGGGGACATATTTCCTGCTCATGGGGGAACTTAGTAAGGCAATACAGGAACGCCTTTTGAATTCGTTACTATTGATTAAATTTTAATGTTATGAGCTTCACATAATTCCCAGACAGAAAAGGTAACAAATGAGTGAAAGATTAAGCTACAATTCTAAATACTAGGTACAAGAACAATTGTCTATAACAGTGCAGAAAGAAAAAAAAGATATACTGAAGAAAAAGCTTATGGTTGCTGCTATGTATCAGAGGACTCATGTATGAGGAAGATTATGCTGCTGCAGAGAATACAAATTACCATGTGAAATGTGTAAGAGTACCACCTAAAGATAAACCTCAGCAGTGATAAAACTTCTCCTGAGAAACTGAGTCACATTTTTGGGAAACTTATTACAGTTTGTGCATTTCTAAGATGTGAACTGATTTTTAAAAGTTCAGAGGAGATCAACACACGTGATTACTCTTCTAGAAATTTTGATTTTTGAGTAAAGACTGATAAAAGTCACTTTAAATGTCACTAGCCACTTTCACTAGGTAGAAACTAAAGGGATTCTTTGCTACTTTACAAATATGTTCAATAGGTTCAATAAAATGAACTGTTTTCCTTTCCACTCTCGGCTTGAGAAGAAATACTGGGTTGTCATTGAAGCAAAGCAGATTAAGTTCTTTTTTACAGCATACCACCATAGTCCTCAAGATTAAGAGGAAAAGAGTATTTTGCTGCTTCAAAGAGGAAGAGTGTAAGCTTTCCTCTGTAACACTGAAAAGGACAATAGGTTAGGGTGGGGGAAACACTTATGGGAAATGGCACACCCCAAACATGTAGAAAATGTTAGAGAAATGAACCAGTGGAAAATCTAGAGCTGTTGCTTCTTGTCTTCAAGAATGGAACACTAAGATGGAGACAGCACCAAATGTTGGTTTAACAGCCAGCTGTCTATAGTAGGTTATCAGAAACAAGTACCATGTGCACTTTATGTAGGATAAAAAAAAACACCTTACATGCAACTCCAAGTATTTATTGTTAGTGAAATTAAAGTTTAAAAATCCAATCGAAGAATTATTATTAGTCTTGCTACAAAGTTATAGTCCAAATTTTCTAATTATTGCAGCTCATTTCCAATAACTATACCATTAAAACTGATGTGAAGTTTTCTTTTTCCTCTTGTTTCTGCACACACTTCCTACAGTCCTCTGGGTTCAAAGGAAGATAGAGGCCTTGAGTGAGTCATTAGCATCCCAAGTTATTTCTCAAAAGAGCTTAATCTTGATGATTTCTTGTCCTTACTCTTCTTTGAGTGATTTCTTTTTATATTTTGTAATGTGCATTACACCTTAACCTTCTTCTTCATGGGTTCAGCACACAGTTTTAAATTCACATAGACTATGTATGGTGTGATTTACTTTTTATATTGGATGTGTTTCCCTCTTTCTCTCTATTATCCTTGAAACAAATTCTACTTAACTCCCAAGGTTACTTTTCTTTAATAACCAGTAATTGATCATTGTTGAGGGAGCTGGGGGTCTCTGGATTGTTTTCTACTTTCAAGGTCTTTGTTACCATTTAATTTTGTACTTTTGGAGACCCTTGATAAATTCTTTTTTTTCTGTAATGGTCCTCAGACTGTGGCTTCCTGATATTGCAGTTAACAGTTATTAGAACAGCTTTGCCTGAAATAAATGTTTCATTAATAGTTAGTTCCATTCAAACAATTACGAACTGGAAGTCACATATACTTACAGACATATACATATAATTATACAATGCTCTGGTAACTGCTTGCCACCAGTATCTGGTGGTTAAAGGAACTGGTGTGTTTTCAGAACTACTCTACAATAATAATTATAGCTAATTATAGTAGAAAAAGGATTAAATGCATTTTGAAGTTAGTATTAACTTCTTATAGTCTTAACACTATAATTCTTTTGTATGCTCTGTGCCGTAATGATGGACTTCTGTCTCTAAGTCAATTATTCAGGTTAAAAAAAAGGATATGTAATAATAGGTTAATAATAAGGTAGTGTTACCTCCTATTCCATCTTGTCTTTATAATGGGATTTAGTATCTCTTGAAAGACCTATGATAGTGGGAAAAAAACTGTATGAGTACATGTGTTATGCTACAGCAGGAAGCCAACACTGTCCAAGAAGGATTATGGTACAATTTTACATTGTTCAGCAACAAGCTGTGAAGAAAATCTTATCTAAAAGAGATTTATTTCCATCAAAATGTTCTAAAATTCTACAGAACTAAAATAAAAGATTTCATTTTTTTTGTTTGTGTTGGGACATTCAATTAGCACTTTTTGCCCAACACATTGAACATTATTTCTATCTATTCTCATTAGAATGGTTACTCTATTGCCATGAATTAAAGCCTCCATCATCTTTGGTGAACAGTAGGCACACACAACAAAAATTTTTATGAACAGTTTTACAAAATGACTTATCAGTGCTATTCCATTTAAAAACTGTAGCACTTTGTGTTGAAGTGTATGGGCTCTCACATCATTACTGAACAAGTGTGACAATAACATGACCATGCACTGCTCTGAGAGCGGCAGTAAGCCTCATGTCACTTCAGAGGAACACACTGTGTGTGATAATCTGAGATACAATTCAAAGCTGTACTGATGCAACCTGATGGGAACTCTTGGGGAGCAACCGCTAGATGACCCATCTGAAAGGATTGCCGAGACAACTCAGTAATCTCAGGAGTATCTGAATTTTTGCCTGTGTGACAGTGTTTTTCATCATATGCTTTCACACCAGCTGTACAAAACAGCCTTCCAAAAATATGTCTCTGCATGTACATTTATATATATATATATATATATGTTATATTTAATTGTGCTTATTTTAAAGCATGTATGGGTAAAAGTCTTTTCTGATTTATAAATCATAAAAGCTGCTGTTTCCTTGAAAAAATTTCCTATAAAATGCAAAACCAATAAGAAATTAAAATCAGTATTTATATTTATGAAATCTCTTTGTCTTTAATGGAGAATTTGAAAGTTAACAGTAGACATAAATAAGAATTGTGCTACCACTTTGTATAATAATGTCTGGTTATAATTTTTAAAACTTCAAAATGTCAACAATTAGTTGCCATAGATAGGACTTTACAGTCGCAAACAAGTATAAATTATTACTGATATTCATGGTGAAAGAACAATGATGAACTGTGTATAATTTATCTTCTTTTTCACTCTGTCACTCCAATAAGTCTTGTCTTTGTACTGCTTACCACCTTTGAGATCCCTGTTGAGTCCCTATCTACGAGATCCTTATTGCAAAAGAAGATTTGATTCACACTGTTCAATATTTAAGAGGTTCTTTCAAGACACAGGGGGAAATCAGCTACCAGAAATGAGAAATAAATCCAAGGAATTCCAAAAGTATTTCTCTTTACGGCCACAAAATATATTCTCATTAAAAAAAAAAATTTAAAAAATTATAAAACTTTACAAACTTTTTTAAAAAGAAATCTTGCTATTGCTATTTTATAGACTATGCTGCCTGAAAATGGGGGAAATTGTAGTTGAAAAATGCAGACATTTGTAACTAGTGTTGGAGTATGCACTGTTCTCAGATTCATAAAATAAATATGATTGAATGTATTCTATATATAAATGTATTCTGTATAGAAAAGTTCTTGAAATTGGCAAATAGTTTATATGAATTAAAGGAGGCAAATGACTGAAAAATATTGTTCACCTTGTCTGCTTTAAGAAAGCAAGTAGCAGCAATTATATTTGTATCCTTGAAGAGTGAGGAAGAATTCTCAAGATATTCAAAATTAGTATAAAGTACAAATAATTAATGAAAAAGATCATTAAAAATAAACATGTAGGGTTTTTTAGGTCCGGATTTTAATTTCTTTAGCATATGAAAAAATTAGTCACATTTTTAAGCACTTAACAGTTACAAAGAAGATCTGGAAATTTTATGGAATTTTCTGTAATGTATAGGGAAATAATGTCTACCAGAATTCATAGAAAAAAGATATGAATCCATAATTTCTTAACACTTTTTCAAACTAATTTCAAAAACTTGAAATTCTCAATTGTGTTCCAAAAGTCATATAACTACAGAGCAATCAGATAGTGAGAGATTTTAGGAAAAGATAAAAAATAAGAAACTGGTAGTTTCAAATGGACAACTATGTTTAGTACCTCACAAATTTATGACATGTTTTTAATTCCTTCTCTGAATCCTTTCAGAGAAGAAGGAGAATTATCTGAGGTCAGATTATAGGGAAAATGTTAATAATTATGATCTCATATAGTGTGTGCAAATGATCCCAGCAATAGAACTGAAATCATTCATAAGAAAATTCATTTCATAGCAGCAGCTCATTTAGTTCATCTAGAATTGTTCCTGTTATATATTCAAGGATAAAGTTATATAAAATGTTTCTTTTCAAAATGTGCTGGCTACAAAAGGTGCAAAACTGGAAAAGGTATTATTATGATAATCTGTTGTATACAAAACTGAGTAAGGTTTTCAGCTGCAAAAAATCAAAGGAAAATCTGTTTATGGCTTATGGTTTTTAGTCAAAAATTGAAAATATAAAGCAGTTAAACCCTATGAAGCCTGAAAAAGATGAATAATGCTCTTTCACCATATATTAATCAGATTTGTCTTTTCTACACAGAACAGATTCTCTAGGTATAATCTGCAAAGCTGAAATTAGTAACTTGAGTCTAAAAATACTTTTTGACCTTCAGAATAGTTATTACTTCAGAATACAGATTCACATAATACAGGAAAAATATACTTGTCCTCTTTCCTTCGATTCCTGGAAAATTCTTTGGAAAGAGGATTGATAAAAGACTTTCTGAATGAAATAGAGACCCTCTAGAATAAGCTACACATTCCACTTATTAGCATAATGGTATGCAGATAATGAGGCAGCAAAGAGTTATAACGTCTTCTTCACAAGCATAAATCACAGCTTTATTAATGTGTTTTGTCATAAAGCCTACATCACAATTTATTTATTTTTTTTTTTTTAGTTTCCTGCTGCTTAATATCACATAGAAGAGAATCACAGAAACAAAGAATCATTGAATGGTTTGAATTGAAAGGGGCCTTGAAGGACACCAATTTCCAATGCCCCTGCCATAGTCAGGGACACCTTTTACTACACCAGCTTTCCCAAAACCCCATCCAGCCTGACCATGGAAATGTCTGGGAGTGGGGTGCCTGTTTCACTGCCTCATCAGTCTCACAGTAAAGAATGTTCTTTCTGATATCCAGTCCAACACTGGCCTCTTTCAGCTTAAAACTTTTCCCCCTTCTTCTGTTGCTATGCACCCCTGTAAAAAGTTCTGCACTTTCCTGTTGGATGCCCTCAAAGTTTTAAAACTTCAGTTTAAACACCACATCTGGTAGGTGTGCTTGAGATCAAGATGATTATATGGACACATACCAAGCTTTCATGAATATCAATGACAAGATAAATGACTCTTTATTTGTGGTCAAACAGAACAGAGGTAAAACTATAAGATAACTATAATACAATCATGTTGCCCAAAGAAAATCTTTATTTTTCTCACTGCAATTGCTTCTTGTGAAGAAATCCTATTAGAAAATATAAAAATAGAGGTACAAACATTTTAGAACAATAAATGAAAGAGGTTATCAATATATTTTCAGTTCTAAACAGAAGTGAAAGAACAGGCATTTCTGATCATTCAGCTCCCTTAAAGTGTGAAACTTTGAAGTGAAACTTCCTCAAAGTGAGATTTCTAGCTAACATTATTTCCTCTATCATTCTTCACACTTTCACCTTTATCCTTCTCCTTTGATCCATCTTACCATTTTCTGTCCCAACATGTTATTTTATCCCTTCTCTTCCTCATTCTTTTCTCTCACCATTTTTTAAAAAAAAAAATTCTTATTTCTCACTCATAGAAACAGTATATCTCAGTTCAGTGTGGTCAAGTTGATTGATTTTCAAATATTAAAGAATTATAATATAATATTGAATCCCGAAGTTTTTTTACAGAATGGCTACCAGGGCCTTTGTCAAGTTATCTATGGAGAATGCAAACACATACCCAAATGCACACAAATAAACAAACAAGCAAACAAAAATAAAACCCATAAAAACAAAACCAAAACTGATATCAAGGAACGCAACACTGAAACCCATGCATGCAGCACTAAAATGTGGAGGTTGGAAAAGGGAATAATAGACTGGGGTTCCTTTCCTAACTTCCTCTTCTTTCCCCAACTGAAATTAAAAGAACAGGGCAATTGACTTCCGCTCACACTGTTCTAAAGATTTATGAGCACAGTCTGGGAAGAGTTTCAGATGTCTTCCATCTGCAGAGTCACCGCAGAAAATGTTTTGGGGTTTTATTCCCTGATGTTTAGCTGTGCATGCAGTTGGTTACTCTGCTGGTCTCTGTGCTCTCCATGCAGGACTGGAAATTTGGGTGTCCAGCCTCAGTTCAGAAATTCTGAGAATTAGGCACCAAAATGTGAGACAGAGAATTGTGGGCACAGACTGGTAAATATCACAGATTTTGAAAATAATGTTTCAAAATGCTTAAAACAGAAGCTGAAGGTCTTACCTGTGTAAGATACAGGTTTTGAAACTTATACTACTGTTTTTGTTAGCCAGGGGAAACCAAGTTCATGAATGTAAAAGAAACACGTAATAGAAAAACTGGAAAGATAGAATTCTGTCAACATCTCCTGGCATGTTTAATTCTGAAAATCTACCACTGCTTTTTTTACTCTTTTTTTTACTATAAGCAGTAGTAAAATACAAGATATTTATTTTTAAGAATTCAGCCTTGCTGAATTATTGCCAGAATTATGTATGGTGGAGTTCAGCCTTAATTTTTTTTTAGATTAAATTTAATGAGAAGGGATTGGTTTCTAGGAGCAACTCCACAGCTTATCTTCTGAAATTTATAAGTTAAAAAAAAAAAAGTGATCAAAAGAAAGTTCCCTGCATACAAATGTAATAGTCTGCTGTAAATCTGAAAATCATGGATTTTTCATAACATAAATTACCAAGGCTAACTTAGCAAGCAGGGAATTTGATTTCTAAGAACATCTATCAAAGGTGGGATCACTAACTAAGTTAATATACCCTTTGACAATTAATGTCCGTGTTTAGAACAAAACTTTAGATTAAGTATAGTGAATACAAATGTCAGAAGATGTACATTTTAGAATTAATGAAGTTCAAGTCAGAGGGAAAAGACTTCATTATTACTTTAAAATATGTCCAAAACTAAAAGTCAATTTTTTAAAATTAATTTTCTTTGATGTTGCTTAAATTTGCACAATAAAATAATCAAATGGCAGCTAATACTGTCTCAAGTGCAAATAATTTTTCAACACACTTATGTTTAAAGAAAACTTTTGTCAGGTAGAATGATCTGAAAAATCCTTGTTGAGCTTATTCCAGTAGCAATATGAATGGAGTCTATAGAAAGAAAATGTTCATACATAATTATAGATTTTAATGGATATTCCTTATTTTTTTCTTTCTTAACCATTTAGTTTGACTATTTCCTAATCTTGCATGAAGTTCATCACTTCCACACTTAATTAAATGCATTTAGAGCATTGCCTATGCATTCCTGCTGAGTCCTGATTGCGTTAGCTATCTTGCCTTTCAAAGTATCCCTATGGATAGTGGGAGCTACTGTTCTTTTGAAAAACAAAATATTACAGAAGCACAGAAGTTCTCAGAGCACAGTAAGAGGGAAGGGTGAATCTGATGGTTCTTAGAAAGAAAGGCAAGGTGTCTTATAACTGCTGCAGAGGCATCACTTCAGCAATTTCTTAGAGGATGTACAGGTGCCTTTTAGAAAATACTCCTAATTTGTTATGTCTTGGGCTTTGACCTTTAACAGTTGTTCTTCTTCTTTGAATCCACTTTTATTTTCTCCTTGTTTGTGCGCTTTGTGCTTGTAACCTTTGATTGGGGTTGAGTTTAGTCATCTATTTCCTGTAGAGTATAAACTTTAAGAAAACTTGATAAATTTTCCCTATTAGGTCTTTAAAGGTAGTGAGTTTCCTTTTTGGAGGGAAGCTTAAAAATAAGATCTTTTATTGACAATAAAATTTATTTCTGTCCCTTTTTCTGGAAAAAAGCATGCTCCGATCTCAGTGGAATGTGAATTTTTTGAAATGGTTCCAAAAATACATGAAAGGAGATAATATTTTTGTTCTTGGCTTCCCTTAGCTGCCACAAAGAACAGAACAATGAAGAAGAGATCTATAATCAAGTTGCTGTCACTGAACACAAATCCAAAATATTTCAAGGAGAAAAGTTCCGCAGAAGAACTTTCATGTAGGTGATAGAATGTGAAGAGTCATTGAGGGAAGTAGACTTCTAAGGGAGCTAAGCAGTTCAGATCTCAAGGTGATACTGTGCAAAAGCCCATGTCAAAATCATGCTCACAGGATTCTGATAAATTACTAGGTATTACTGACTGCAAGACAGAGCTGAGTGAACAGATGCAGGATTTGGAATGCAGTATATGTGGTTTATACATTTTCTTTTTTCATCTCTGATTGACTATGCTTGAGGGATGGTTGAAAGGACTGGTGCTCTAGAAACCCCCAAGACTCCACCTTTCTGACATAATCAAGTATATTTCCCATAAACTCGGGACTACCAAGACAAGGAGTATGCCACCTGTCCTTGTCTGGTGCAAGTACAAATTTTTCAACATTATTAGGCTTGTGGAATTGTGGAAAGCTGATCTATAGGACCTGTAGACTGCTTTTTGTTTTTTATGTATGCATAGAAACAATTTCTTTTGTCTTTTATAGCAATATACACATTAAGTTCTAGCTGGGCTTTTACCCTTCTAATTTTCTCCCTGCATGAATTTATTGCATCTTTGTCATCATCCTGTCATCATCTGTCCCTCCTTCCAAAGGGCATAAACTCTCCCTTTTCTCCTGAGTTGCAGCCAAAGCTCTTGGTTCAGCCAGGCTGGTCTTTCCTGCCAACCCATTTTCCAGAACATGGTGATGACTTGTTTCTGCCTCAATAAGATTTCCTGCATGAAGAATGTCCAGATTTTGTGCACTCTTCTGCCCTTCAGGACTGTTTCCCGAGGGACTCTCTCACCAAGTCCTCTAAGCTGGCCAAAGTCTGCCCTGTGGGAATCCAAGGTAGCAGCTGCGCTAACCTCCTCCTTTAGATCCCTGACAACCAAAAACTCATAACTTGTCATGATCAGCATGCCCAACACTGCCTCCAAGCACCATATTACCCACCAGTCCTCTGTAAACAGATCTAACAGGGTGTCTTCCCTAGCTGGCTCTCTCAGCAGCTGTGTCATTTTTCCACAGACAGAAAAGCCCTAATTCTTATGTGAGCATTCTCAGGCATTTCTATGGTTTCTAGTACATCAATAACCCTTGCACCTTTTGTGCTGTATGTCGGGTCCTATCACATCATAGAACATTATAGTTGCTGCTCAGCTTGTATGACAACAAACAAATTTGTGTTTTACTCTGTGATGTGATATGACATTGTCTGATGAGATCCTAAACACTTTAAATAACACTTGCTAGGATTTATAACCTCTCTAACTGAGTGATATTTCATTTCAGCAGATGATTCTAGCTAATATATCTTCTTGAACTATGTTTGTGAAATTAGAGACATGTTGAAAATTAATTAATAGTATTTTTAGGGAAAACAAATTATGCTAGCCATAACTATAAGTATGATAAATAATTTTCTCTTACAAATGTGTCCACATCAAATGTTTTATCTGCAAATTGTTATCTTCCCAAAACTTCCTCTTTGTCTAATCTTAAATGTTTTTTCTGCCATCTATATCTCTACTAGGTCAGCCAAGGATCCTAGAAATTCTGGGAAAGTCAAAGAGTAAGCCCCTCTAAACAGATTTCTGGGTGTAAGAGGAAGAAGAAACTGATCAGGAGTAAAAAGCCTGTGTTTGCTAAGAGTAATACATGTGTGGGCAGCTTGGTTTTCTTCTGGGATAATACAGTGGGTGTGATACCAGCTGGCTGCCATAGCCAGCCACTGCTCTCTTATTCCCCATCAATGTGAGAAGAAGAAAAGAAGACGTAAAAGCACATGGGGTGAGATAAAGACAGGAAGATCAATTAATGTCATGTGAAAAACATGACTGGGGAAGATTTCTGAATTTACTGGCAATTAATAACAGAGTAGGACAGTGAGAATATAAAAGACAAGTATAAAAATACCTTCTCCATATACCCACCTTCTCCTCAAGCTCAATGTCATTAATTTGCTCTTCTACCTCCTCCTGCTCTCATCATTGCAGGAGGTTAGGGAATGGGGATTGCAGTCTGTTTATAACACTTCATTTCTCCTGCTCCTTCCCCTTAGGCCATTTCTTTGCTACAGCATAGGATCCCTCTCATGGGAGACAGTTTTTCATTAACTGCTCCAACATGAATCCTTCACGTGGAGTACAGTCCACCTGAAGGAGACAATTTCAGTGTGGGTCCTCCAGGGGCACAGTTTGTGCAAGGAACACTGCTCCTGTGTGGGCTTCTCTGCTCAGGATGCAATTCCTGTTGGGAGTCTGGTTGTGCTTGGGTTACCCAAGGGCTGCACCTCCCACCAGGATGTATCCACCTGCCGCAGCATGTGGTTCTCCATGAGATGGGGGGTGGATTTGTGCTCCACTGTGGTTGTCCATGGGCTGCAGATAGAGAATGTTCAGCACCGTAGTCTCCCTCTTGGGCTGCAGGGAAACCTGTGCTCCATTCAGGCCAGTCTCTGAAGCAACAGCACATGAAGCATAAATGAGAAGGAGATATTCATACATGGTATAAAGATTTTTTTTTTTCATTTTTAAAGCAGTAAAGCTTTGGACCTCACAGGCTGTGAGGTCTGGCCTTAGAGGTTTTTAAGAGTGTTTCACAACACATAGTTTTCCTTTCATAGAAAAACTAAAGAAAGTGAAGAACTGTTTTCTTTTGTTTGGGTTTTTTCCTTCCTGTTTTCATATCTAGATATCTCCTGAAAGACTAGGATTTTTTTCCCCTGGTAGACTTCAGAAGCACTGACTGTGATTTAGGTAAGAGTGCAGTTCAGATTATGAAGAATTCAATGTCTTTTCAATGTATAAAGGGATGTCAGGAAAGTCAGGAAAATGCTTTTTTTAAGGTCTGTCGTGAAAGAACAAGATGCAATGATTTTAAACTGAAAGATGATAACTTTAGACATAAGGAAGACAATTTTTACACTGTGGTTGGTGAGACTCCAGAAAGGACTGCTCAGAGAAGTTGTGGGAATCCCAACACTGGCAATCCTCCATGTCAAGCTTGAATTAACAGCAACCTGATCTGGAGAAATATGTCCCAGAGGGGTTGGACTAGATGATCCATCTTGGCAGAGGGGTTGGACTAGATGATCCATCTTTGAAAGTCCCTTCCAGCCTGAACTATTTTATGATTGTATGATTTTATGAATATCACACCATCAGAACCCTTTAGAAAATAGGATCATGAAATTCAATGTCTTATGAGGCAGGTTCCACACATGCTGAAAACAAAATTTTTGCTTGGAATGTAAGATTAGAGTTCTCAAATACTACTTTGTGCAATTTCGGTGCATCTTTTAAAAATATACCTGTCATTCAAGCTGGTTTATTAGAGTAGATACATATTTCTGAGGGTAGAGAAGATACTTGGGGAATGATCAATAACAAAGGATTTAATGATTAATATACTTGAAAGCAAGAGTCTGAGACACCAGAGCACAAAAAAATGCATGGCTCCAGTGTGGTGGTATTCAAACACAGCACAGGGTGCAGCTAGGTAGAAAAAGCCCCAAAGCCTATGGCACTGTTGTGAATAACAATCACAGATTCATAGAATCAAGTGGGTTGGAAAAGACCTTTGAGATCAAGTCCAAGCTATGACCTAACACCCCCATGGCCCTAAGTGCCACATCCAATCTTTCCTTGAACACCTCCAGAGATGGTGACTCCACCATCTCCTTGGGCAGTCCACTCCGTACCCAAAGACCCTTTCTGTGAAGAACTTCTTCCTAATGTCCAACTTAAACCTCCTGCAGCACAGCTTAACACTGTGTCCCCTCGTCCCATCCCTGGTTTCCTGGGAGGAAAGGCCGACCCCACCTGGCTGCAACCTCTTTCCAGGCAGTTGCAGAGAGCTTCCACTGCAAATTAACAGCCTGAAAAACAAACCTTCTGGTGGTTCATCGGAATAATGCAATCATAGAACCAGAATCTGAGGCTGGAAGGAGCATCAAGAGGTCACCTAATCCAGTTCCCTACCCAAAGCAGGTCTAATCCAAGCAAGTTGCCAAACACCTCCAATGGCAGGGATCCCACTAGCCCCGTCACCTGCTACAGGATTATACCATTCTAATGGTTAAAAAACAAAACAACAACAAAAAAAATCATAATATGTGACATTTCCCATGTTTCCAGGAAAGAATGATTTTTATGCCATTTGCATTGCTTTTATTCTACACTGTTTTGTGGGGGCTTTGCGGTTGAAAATATTATTAGAAAATAATGAATTTTTGTCATATCCATGGCTCCAGTGAAATGGGACTGGAATATGTCCCATTCATAATAACAGAGATACATACAACATTATCACTCAGACATCTGGACACTTACCTAGAAACATGTTTAAAAACAATTTGAGTATTTTGTGAGTGACTCCAAAATGGGTTTCTCAAACTTAGAGGGCTTTCACATTCCCTTTCTTGACAGATTTTTAGACTAGTTGCATTAGATAATGGGCTATATTTTTTTAAATTTAATATTATTTTAAACAAATTATTCAGTTTAATTAAAGAAAAACAGTTCTTTAATTAAACTTCCAGTATTGGTTAAGCAAATTTAGTAATTTGTGCATTTAGGTTATGGAAAGGCTTTCTTCCAGTTTTTGCAAGTTTATTATTCTCTTTGGGAAAGTTTTTTTTGTTCAGTGAGTCACTCTGAGTGCAGCCCTCAGAAGCTGTTTGATCCATAGAAGCACAGGATTCTACAATGCATCCTTCCACTTCTGTGGGAAAAGTTATTTCTTACCCAGTATTATGCCACAGATCAACAGCAAAAATTTTTGAAATATTCCTTGCTTACTTCTTGTCTGTACTTGCCTTTACAAGGTGCAGCATAACTCCATTAAGCTCAAGTATACATGGCTTGCACAAAATGATAAAGGAGATCATTTGCATTGTTTCAATTTACTAAAACATTAAAAAAACTATCTGGGACACCCATGGCGCTCCATGGGTGCACCTCAAACTGTAGTTGCCACTAGGGTTAGGATTCAGAAATTCTACACTTTCAGGGAAACTGGGTTCAAAAGCTGTGGTGGAAGCAACGCTTACACGGTCCTGTGCTTCCCTTGGTGGGTCTGTCCCAACACAGAGTCCCTGGATCAAGAGTCCCTGCTGCTCCCTGAACCCGAACCGTAACCAGAGCACTAATTACAGCTTGGGGATGAGACTGAGAGCTGGCGGCTGTTTGAGAACATTTTTCTGAAAGTGGAAGAGCTCTTCGTGCTCAAGCATAATAATAAGCTTGAGGAATGCCAGAAACTGACTTGATTCAGTAAAAACTTCCTGGTCAAACCTCTGCAGTTGTATCGAGTGCAGCATCAGCAACCCGAGGGCTCAAGGCCAGGTTGGACAGGGTTTGGAGCAACCTGGTCTAGAGGAAGGCATCCCTGCCCATAGCAGGCGGCTTGGAACTAAATGATCCAGACTTCAGAAGTCCCTTCCAAACCATTCTACAATTCTGTCATTCTATGATTCAAGTGTGTTTATTCTCTTTACTATTAGCCTTTAAAATATTTCTGACATAAATGATTTCTTTTATACACAATACGTTTGTACAAGTGGAATATTTCCAGAATTGGACCCTACACAAACCTAAATATTTGAAAGATTATAAAACAATTGTATATCAGTGAATAGGATAAAAGCATTTGTTGTGGAACATAAAGATTTCATTTCTATAAAGATAAATAAGTAAAGATAAATAGGTAAGAAAAATAGATAAATTTCATTCCAAAACAAATTTCAAACCTTTATATATCTGTCCATAGGTTAAACTATAAGTTGGTTAGGCCATTTGATATTTTTTCAGGAGTGAAAAGTAAAGCAGATTCATAGATTTGTTAGGCAGAGCCCATTGTAAATTTTTCTATATTTGCCACATCTAGCAAATCCTTCATGTAGTTCAGAGCAGATATGTGTAGCCTAAAATTTTAGCAAAAGGATAGCTTTATTCCCATTACTGTTCTATTTTCCAGACTTCATTAAAAATTTGAATTCCATATGATAAGATCTTAGTTGTCTGAATGAAGTCCTAGCTTCATTGATTTCAATGTTTTATATTTAAATACGGATCATTGAATATTTCCAAGCACAGAATACCAATTACTTTTTGTTATAACCTACATTTTTGCTTTGTTTATCTTTAAAATTTGTGTCCTGATTCTGACAAAAGACATAATTTATACCAAACTTTAAACAATATAGTGTCCTAGCAGGAAAATTGTTTTTCTATTTTATTCTTTTCCCATCTGCTTGTAATTTTAAACACAATTGTTTCTGTCAGATTATGGTTTGTACTTAAACCTCATTGAGTTTCTAACAAAGTTTTCATGTATTTGCATATCTGCAATGGCTTTTAAAAACACGGTCATTAAATTAAAATGGGTCATAAAAATGGGTAAAAATTAATAATTTAAATTTGCTTTTGTTATACTATGGCATCAAGTATCTGAGGTATATTAGTAATTTCAAGAATTATTGTGTCAATGACTTTCTTTGTAATCAAAACTGGAAAAAAATACCAAGAACAGAAATATTAATAGTCGAGAGGGGAAGGGATTTGGCAATCTTTCCATGCTCTCCTGCCCTGCCTACCAGACCCCATCTCTCCTGCAGGCCATGCATTCACAGAGATTTACTTTCAGTAGAAGTATTTTTAGTGACAAAGCAAGTTTCCAGGGAAAGAAAACTCTCTTATGAAGGGAGAGTTTCTTAGTGCAGGATAAATAGTATCTTCTAGAGCATTGTCCATCTACATGAGCACTAGATAGTGGATTTAATACAATCCTTATCATCTGAATATTAGAAAGAGACTTTAAATTACTGGTTCATCTGTTAACCTCTTCCTAAAAGAAACCACCTAATTGCATTACCAAAATACACTATTTTTTATCAAAGTTTTAATTGTATGTGGTATTCAAGACCAACAGTGGGTAGGATTCAAAAGCATTTTAGAGTATTATCAGAAAGAAATGGGATTAGAGTGTGATAACGTTTATTTTTACAGCTGGAATTAGAATACAGGCCTGTATAACTGCCTCATTATTATTAGTGTGAACTAAGTTTGGAGTTGGAACTGATATTTTTTAAACTTCAGAATAGTCAGGAAACCAGATGTGTCATTTCTGGAGACTTGAAATTATAGCCTTTTGGCTTCCTATCTACAAGATTTTTGAAGGGATACATAATGGAAATAATAATTAAATATATCAATTAAAATCTTTGAACAAAAAGTCTTAGATACTTAATATCAGCTATTCAAAATTAGAGATAATTTTGAATTTTATACTTTTTTTATTTAAGTTTCCCATGTATAAACTCTCACTTGTAAATAAACTGCAGTCATCACCAAGAGCCAAAGGCTTACAAGAAAATAAAATATCTATTTTCATGGAATGGTTTGAATACCAGCACATTGTCTTGAACAGAGATGGGAAAACATATTGTTTTAAAAATCTCTTATAAATTAGGTGCTTTCTGTGCAGTAAGTTAAAAATTAAATACTGTATCTAGAAACATTTCATAGAGCAGTTGCAGAAGTTCAAACAAAGGTTGCACAAGTTCGGATCACCAAAGGAAAATTGGGAGCTGAGTAGCACTAGTTTAAGGTAAACAAAGGTCATACATCCAACAAATGTAAACATTCTATATTTGATGGAAATACAGAAGCCTAAATGGCAGATCTCTCCCCGATAAGAAAAACCAAGGGAAAGCAGAGACAGTAGCTGCCATAATTACTCTTTCTTATATTTTTGCTTTGAGCAATTTAAAATTTTAGAGAACACCCTAAGTGTGCATGATATTTTCATACTTCACTCTTCCTGTACTAGTTGACAAGAATGGGAATGAGAAAGAGTAAACCTGCACACCACACCAACAACTCCATATGGACGGAATAATAGCAACATGATCCTGGCACAGGGAAAGAGCAACAAAATCCTGGCCTGGTTTCAGAAAAAGAAGATGTAATGAAACTTTGGATTTCCTCATGGAACTGAAAGAAGTGAGATGCAGACACCATACAAAACACCAAATCCAAGAAACACCAATGTCTTGGAAATTGCTTGCCTCTCAAATGCATGGATGTATTTCCCAGTACTGTCGTCAAATATAAAATTAGTAAGATATTTAAGACTTCTTGTTCTCATCATGTGCCATTGCTTCTCTGTGGATCCTGCCTAACACGTAAGTGCAAGGCCAGTGATTTGGTTATTTCCATTACTAGCTAAAGTTTTCAGAAAGCTCTTGCATTAAAGGCATTATAAGACTGTCTTGCCCTCAATGTGTCTGTCTGACTCGAGGTGAGCTCACAGAGACATCAATAGGGGGCAAAGAGGTCATAGCATCAAATTAGTACCATCACTCCTGATGTGGCAGTCAGAAAACACAGAAAGTGGGAAGATAAAAAAAAGATCACTGCTTAATCTGTTGGCTTTTATGTTTCATATTTGTTGGCTTCCTTAATAAGACAAATCAGGTGTTTATCAGTCTGAATTAGTGATCTTTAAGCCCATTATGAAATCTTTCATTTTATATTAGGGTTGGATAAAAATGTGAAATAAGCAAATATTTATTGTTTTTCATTCTGTAAACCAAATTGGCTACAAAATAGTAATTTCAGAGGTTGCATAATAGTAATAATTAATAAATATCTTTGGTGATCAGCAACAGCTATTTAAACAATTCAGCTGGAATTCTGCTAGGCAAGGTTTTTATGTGTAAAAATTTGCAAAGAAGGAAGAATTTGCAATGAAGCTGTCTAAGAAAAAGGGTTTTAGTGACACGGAACTGCATTCTGGATTTTAAATATTTCTGCAGTATTTAGTATTTCTGGTGCAGTTTTATGATGCCATATAAATATTGAAGACAGCTCTTTCTAGACAAGTTTTAAATATTAATCACTTTATTAATTTTTTTTTTCTCAGCTTCCGAGTACTTCTTAGGCCAAACGACTTGGTGGTTATTTTGATCTTTCAGTGTTTGAAAAAAAAGGACTTATATACCAGATGTATCAGTCATGCTATTTTCATCAGAATTGCAGATAAATTATTATTGAATGGTCGTGCCTCTAATATTGAGGCAAGGAAGTATCTTTTTTTCTCTTCTTCATGCTGAATGTCAGGTTACGGAATAATGTGTACACCTGCAGACTTAAACAATGTCTTGAAATGGAAAATTTTGTGGCAGCATAAAATATGTACCGTTAAATATTACTTTTATTATAAAACTATGTTTTTCTTGTCCTAAAAAGCAATTTTGAGTTGTAAAGCACCATTTTTTCTGCCCCCAAGCATTTTACAGTCAACAAAGTTAAAGTAAAAATCAAGTACTTCATTTGCCAGAAACATCAAACCCCATTTATTTCCCTCCCAAGAGAAGAATTAACAACAAAAGGTTAAACAAAAATCTTATTCCTCTGCCCTCAAGCAAGTTTATATCTCATTTGGGATACTCTTTCCATTGATATGTGAACATTTTCATGTGTATGTGAGACAATCCCCTGCGTGTGTACAGCTCTAAATAAACACTCTATGCAGTCACCTAGCCCAGAATCACGTAGCTGGAAAATATTCCTCAGCCTAATGGTAGGTTGTTGCATTTAAGAAATAAAATTTTTATCGGGTGTTAAGACATGCCTAATGTACCAGAATTCTTCTGATCAATAGAATTTCCAAGTATCTGGGTGTCACCATGAAAAAGAGAAATTTGTGGTCTGAAAAAAGGACAGTTTGAAGGTGAGCTGTCAGAGTGGAGAATGGTTAACCACATCTGTACACCCTTCACAGACTCATCACCTATAGACATCTAATAGGCCTAACAGTCAATTTAATCAGTCATTCAGCAGAAATCTTTTTATTGTACACTTTTATAAATCTCTCATTCTGCAGAGATTTACAGGAATCATTACTGATTTCCACAAAGCTACAAACTTTCATTAGTTAAGTTTATTTTAAACCTGGGATTAGTGCAAACTTGTAAATATAATATTCAGCTTATCACAATCTTCAATATTTCTGGTAGGTTTTGACTCGCTATGTTTTGGTGCCCATTTGGAATTTTTACAGGTCTGAAGATATTTAGAAATAGCTAATCTTTCCCTTAGTCCTTCCTATGTGTTCTATTCAAGTGAACTGATAGAAAAACAAAAAGCGGCGAAAAGGTTAAATTTTGTCTCAGAAACACTATGACCATGTGTATGAGTACAGGATAGATCTTCCACCATCCATGATGAGAGAGTATTTTCAGTTTCAGGCAGAATTTTTTATGCTAGTCCAGCTAGATTAAATGTCTATTTCTGTGTCCTAAATTATTATTCAGACTATTCCTAAGGTGATGTAGGACTGAAAACTAATGTATTAAGGAATAAAAATATATGTAATCAGCAAAAATGTTTGTATAATGCTATGTATGATACTTCATATTTACAGATGTCCAGGGTATATTTGACCAATCTCTTAGCCTAAAGTCTACCTGATAAGAAAAAAAAAGCCATTTGCAGAACAAGGAAATGAGGAATCATGACAGCAACAGTTTTAAAGTCCCACTAAGGATATATCTCTTCCTTAGATGCCACACTTCATAAAAGTACGGCACATCTTCTGCTTAACATTTCTTCCTGCCCTCTAAAACTGCCTTTTCTAAAGAAAGCTGTGATATAGCACAAGTTGAAAGTTCATCCTTAAGTTATTCTTCTGAAGTGTATTCTGCAAACTTTCTTAAAAAGTGCTTAGAATAAGGGCATACGAAGTGTCAATCCTTTTGAAGGCATAATCCAATTAATTAACTAGAGCATGAGAACTCTCCTTTTTTATACACAGTGTACAAGTCAAGTTGCAACATCTAACAAAGCTGCTCATCTGTGCTACTTCAGAAAGTCTTATGATAAAGATTATCGTAGACTGCAGTGCTGGAACAGCAATTAAAGTAGACATCTGAAAATTAAATTTGGACTAAGTTATATTTACTTTCTTTGATAGCAACTGATACACCATAGTCAGTGGTGATAGTGAGTGGACTAATAATTAGCCAGGAGAAACAAAAATATAAAGCCACAGTTACTTGTTTTTTGTTGCTTAGATTCTTTTTGCTTTGTTGTTTTTTGTTTTGTTTGGTGGGGTTTTTTGTTTGTTTTTTTTTTTTTTTTTCATTTTTGGTTGTTGTTTTTGGATTTTTGGTGGTTTTTTGGTTTGTTTGTTTTTTTTTTTTGCCTTATTTTTGGGGGAGGCATTTGTTGGTTTTGGGAGTTTGTTGTTTGGTTTGGTTTGGTTTGGTTTTTTGTTTGTGCACTCCATTTCAGAATGTAACTCACTTTGGAGAGCTGTCAACATTGCACACTTGATAGGAGAAGAGGGTTTATTTTATTTGTCCTTCAAAAAAAAAAACAACCCACTAAAAAAACCCTGGAGATCCCTCACTGCAAACTTTTGACTTATTATTAGCAGATTACAATTTCTTTCTCAGAAAGTAAATTCTTCTTGCAGCACTTGTATCAAAGGTGAAGGGAAAGACTTCTTTAGAGCAAATTAGGTCATTAGTATCACTATTTTTTCCCCTCAAAACCTGAGTGGTGATGGGATTAAACTTTTCATGTATTTATACTAAAGACAAAGTAATTATTTTACATTAATAGCAAAATAAGAAATAGATTTCTTTAATGTGTTATCTTTGCTCTACCTCTGAGAGTTTGTCCATAAGAACCTTCTAAAAGATAGTTTAAAGATTTTGTTTTTCAGGTTTCATTTTATTTATTTTAAAAACCGTCTTAGCATTTTTTGATAGCTCTGCGTACTTTTCTTTCTCAGGTGCATACCAATGACAGACAAGGAAAGATAAGCGATGCTAAGGAACATCAACTCTTTTAATATTGGCTTGGGTTATAGCCCTGCAGTCATCAGTTATGTTCTACAACTGTCATGTAAAAATAATATCACACGAACATATGAATACCTTGGTTTGGTAGTGGTGCTGTTAAAATCATGAGAGATGCTTTGTTTCAGGTGTCTACTGGACTTTGGCAAAGCTTCACCTTTATATTTGTAATAATATTTGAAGGATATGCTACTATAATTAAGAGTAATCCATTGCAATTTTGACCTTGATCAGAGAAGTTAAGGAAGAAAATTTTTCTCCAGTTATGATACTGACTTCTCTATGATTTTGTGCTATACTTCTTTTGAACATTTCAGTATCAGAAATCTCATTTTCTAGGAGCGTCAGGGAAGTTGTAAATTGGTGACAGAAATAACAAAACCCTTCTTTCTAAAAATTCAGTATATTATTTCCTTTAGTAATGTGTATTGTCTCCTTTTGATCCAGTGGAAAAGCAAAATAAAGATTGATTTTGTTGCAGTCTGTTGCTAGAGTTCTCCCAGGATATGGAATGACTGTGTGCCATAGAGATCACTATTCTTCATGTTTTTTTTTTTATTTTTACTATTGACTGCACCTTGACAGCTAGATGACTTCTATAAGAGGATGTTAGCCTTTTTAATACTGTGTATTCATATTTCAATAATATGAGGAGATATAAGTGGTGTTTGAGACTAAATCCAGTTGAGGATTTGTCACAGACATCTTTTCATAAAAATCCTTTCTTTAGGATTTTCCCTTCTGGGAAGCTGAGGTCCGGAAAAAAGAATGTAAACAATGGTTATCTGCTGCTGTGGAATGCAACAGGTGCACCTGTGATTGGCCCATGTTGGATGTCTACAATTAATGGCCAATCAAGAACCGAGCTCTCTTGGGGACAGAGTCGGAGAGAGCCCCTTTGTTTATTCATTCTTTTCTCTTCTTAGCTTAGCTAGCCTTCTGAGAACTTTCCTTCAATTTCTTTTAGTATGGTTATAATGTAGTATATATATCATAAAAGAATAAATCAAGCCTTCTGAACATGAGGCCAACATTCTCGTCTCTCTCTCACCCTGAAGACCCTTGTGACCACAGTCACAAGGATTTGCACTTCTCTTTCTGTTTTTCAAATACTTACAGTAACTTTGCTATCCATGACCTAACCTTCATTATTAGGTGTCTGATGTCTTATAATCTCCTTACACTCACCATGCATGTTTTGTTATAAGTGATAAAGCACTTCTACCAAAGCAATCCATATCTGAATATTAAACAGAACATCTCTTGAGATTTTGTTTCTTATCTCAGAATTAATTAATGATTTTATGACCATTTTCTTTAAAGAAACAGGTTTGCATTAGCATTTTAATGTCATCTTCCAATAGACATTTAGAAGACTGAGACAGATATGTGGACAGCAGAGAAATTAACTTTAACATCAAGGAGTAAAATTTAAAATATATATTTATTACAGCACAGCATGTTTTGATCATAGAGACTCAATGCCATTTCAAAGTGAAAGAAAGGGCAAATCTTATTTTCTGATGCAGTAGAAAGGAAAATCCAGAACACAGACCAAAACCTAAATTAGTCTGGTATTTGCTTTAATTCAAGTCATGGTTTCCTAGGCACCAGGATGTGGCTCTGTCCCTAACTGCCCTCTGTGCAAATGCAAGAATAAATCTGCTTAGAGTCATTTTCTACCATTTCATACAGAGATGAACTGTTTTCTATATGAGAGAGAGAAACTATTGATTTCCATTTTGGACGTGGCTGTGGGGAAACTTCTAGGCTTTGATGGAAATGATTTGGTAGAAGAACAAGGTATTGCACTTGTGCAACCTGCCATATGAAAATATTTTCCATTTATTTTCATGTTTTCAATAGCAAAAACACAAAGCTGTGTATGTGACAACTCCTGAAAAATGAGATAAAAGCCAGAGTAAAACCAGGCATAAAAAAACTTGGTAAATTTTGTTTTAGGAGAAGGTGTGTAATCAGAAAAAAGATTATAAAGTATTAACTTTGGAATTGCACACTCTTGGTCTTTTTCCAGGTAAAAGAAGTAAGAAATACAAAATTACTCTCCCTGGAAGTGTTCCTAAAAATTAGATCAAAATAAAACAGGAGAGTTACTGCATATTTCCTGTGCCAGATAAAACTTAATTGATTTGCGAGAAGCAAATTCATGCAATAGAATAATTCATATTATATTATTTGTTATTAAACCATACTATAATATATATATATATTTATGTATATATATGTACACAAAAAGAAATTTGTTATTACAGTTTAAATAAAATCTACCTTAGACCAAATAAGGCTGGGATGTCCACTTAGCAGCTTAGGCATAATCAGGACAGAAACTGGACTGCTGTTTGTAAATAGAAAACAGCTGAAGATCCTTTTGGGACTTTGGGAGAGTTACTATTTTCAGACAAACTGGACATTTATTATTTTTAAGTGCAATTTCAGGGTACCTACCTGTCATTTTTTCAGAAAAAAATATTTTGGAAAAAAAATAGGACAAAAAATGTTATAATATTTACTCCATTGTGCCTATTTTGACCTTTTTTTCTGTATATCTTCTCTAGGCTTTTCTTTCTTAATCTGTCATCTCATATAAAAAATATCAACAATTTTGCTGTACATGTAAAATCTTCCTCATTGGGTATATCTGAGAGCAAACAAAATATTTTTCTGTCAGAATAAAATTTCTCTATCCGTATCACAGAAATGAAAAGGAATTTTATAAACTATTGAGCTAAATATTTATCAAAATATCCTAAAGCAGAGTTGGAATTCAAACTAATTTCAATAAATCAGTATATTAAACTTGAAAATCTATTTTGCACATAAATAACAGCAAATTCTGAGTGACTAAATAGAAAGTAAATGATCTCAGGATTACAAGGTCAAAGCCAGTTTTTCACTAAAACACAACTCACTGACCTACTCACATGGTGAAAAAAAAGGTGGAATTTCATCACTGTTTGATTTGCGATTGGGCAGTATTTGTCAGTAAGTCTTACTCAAATGTTGAGAGCATACTTAAATTTATTTCAATAAATTTTGGATTGGGCCCTAAAGCACATAAATTCACTTTGTCAGATACACTTCTCCATAACCACTGCTTCTCATTCCCTTTTTCATTACAATGTTTTCAGTTTGGAATTACAGCAGCTAATACAGCAATATAGACCTAAGATTTAAAAAATGTGATGCAGGCTTTTCAAGAGTTTTTTGGACTAATTGGTTACACCCTTTCTGTCATTTGCTATGCCTAATTACAAGGCTGGTAGAGGAAGAAGAGTAAAGGTTAGTGGTGTCTCAGATCCTGTATTTGCTGTTTCTGAGGAGAATGCAGCTTCTGAAGAAGCCAGATCCTCTTTTAATGACTACTGGATCATTACTGAGTTAATTAATTTTGGAAGAAAGCAAAAGTCTCTCAATAAGTATCAGAAAAAAGAAAATGTATAATCTCTCACAATAGAGCTTTCAAGTCTCTATTTCACAACTAGTAGATCTTTGTAAATTACATTCATTTCCAGTAAATTAATTTGGACTGGTACATAATTTACAATTTTCATGTCTCATTATTTAAGCCATGGCAGCCATCATTTTGACACATTTTGTCCATAGGTGAATAATCAGGAGTTTCTGGGAGAACCAGGGCAGTTTTGTCTGCTCTTAGGCTCATATTTAATCATTTATCAATGACTCTAACAAGGAAAGAAAAAGTAAAAACACCAGAACACTATAACTAGACATGGCTTCTTTTTCCGCTCATGCAGGCCCCTGAAGGAGGTAGCTTAGTCATTCTGGATGTAATGGAGACCCATCAGAATTAAGCAGATAAGCAAAATAAGACACAGTTAAACAATACAGAGAAAAGAAATCTTTTCAAGTACGTGTGTTTTGCCATAAAATGGTGCAGTAGCTGAAACAAAGCTGTCTGCTTTTAGAACATCCTGCAGTCACATACATTGCTTTGTACTTTGGAGGGCCAGATTCACAGAGTAGTTACGGAATAAAGTACTTAAAATCAGTAAATATGTTCCAAAGGGGTTATTTATTATCATAATTTAATAGAATCTAACATTTTGACAATGACTGGCCATCTCAATGTCTACCTCACGCTCATTTCCAGAAAAGACACCACAGAATTCCATGCCAGAAATGTATCAATTCCTTAGCTTTGTGTTATTTCCTTTATCTCACTCATAGGCATGTATTCCCTGAAGAGGTGTGTTACTTAAATATGCAGCTAAGTACAGCAAGGAAGGAAAAATTGTACCACCATATCTGTGAAAATCAACAGGAATTGCATGCAGTACTCCTACTCCTATCTCCATCAAACAATAACTTATCTTCATATAAGCAGAATGAGGTGAAAGTATAGGTTTCCAATGTTTGATAGAAAATAGGCCTGGTTTTAGCACAAAATCACAAATTTAGTCTTAGAATTCCACATGCTTAAAAATTCTATATTTTGCTGTGTACAATATATTGCTTTTTTGGAATAGATCTGGGGCTCTGCTGAGGACAGATATGAGAAGCAACACATGAGTAAAGCCTGTGAAAAGTAGTTTTTGTTCCAATTTAAAAAACTGAAATTATAATTCCTCATTAGCTCATTAGAAATTTATATGTGTTCAATTGGACCACACTACTATCAAAATACTGGCTTGCTCATCCCTACAGTAATTCCATTGGGTGCAGTTACACAAGTGATGAATTTTCTGTACTGTAACACAGTGGCTGTATTTTTATAAGGTTCTGACCTATTTCACCACTATATCATAAGGGTTCATTTAGTATTTAAAATGACAGGAATAAAGCAAGTGGTCAAAAATTATGCTGATGGATATTTCTTCCATACCAAATCTCTGTAGGTCACCCCTTTGTTAGTCATGTTTATTGTCTTCAGGTATAACTGTAACCACAGATGCTATCAATTTGTCTGACCAGGCTGAAATGGCTGAACTGAGGTATTCCACTTGTAGATAGAGAAAATGTTGCAGACATTTATCCTGCATCTGGTCAATATTTCTGCAGCGCCTAACTGGACTTAATGTACTTAGCCTGAGACTACAGCTACAAACAAATCACAGAAAAATGCCATCAATTAATGGTAAGCCAAATTACTCTTTCACAGTGTCAGGGTCAGTGAGTAGGTGAAACAGTTTTTACTTCCTTGTGGTCTCATAGTGGTGCATTTTGTAGTTACTTGAAATGCTCACCCAGATTTCTCAATAGCAGGATCCCTTTTAATAAGCATGATAACCTGCATGATAACACTTAAGTCTGACAAGATGCTTTCCTCAAGGGTCTTTAAACAATGTGCACTGAAGGGGACTTCTAACATCTCGTTTGAAAATTAGTAATGATCTTTCAAAGTGTAGCCAGCAAACAGCAAATCATCAAAACACTGTGGTGTCAGCTTCATCTCCTTTTTGTCTGGAGGTTGGAACAGACCCACACCATACAGTATTTCCCACTCAGATCTGTAGAGATAATGGGTCTCCTCTACCTTCTCTGCACACTGGAGTCCTTTTGCATTAGGTTTTTTTTAAATTACAGCTGATAATTAATCCATCATCTTGTAAAAGCAGGACTGTTAGCCAGGTTAATAGATTTTAGGACCTACATGGAAAAAAAAAAAAACTTTGTAGTCTGGCTAACAAGATAAAACAGACATTTCTTTGTCCTGATGGCCTGTGCTAGCACCTTCAAAACTTCTTCCTTAATGTACAGCCTTCCTGGACCTCTTTGTTTTTAAGGGCTGCTTTCCAAGGGACTTTCTTGATCAGTGTCTGGGGCAGATCAAAGTCTGCCCTCTTGAAATCCAGGGTAGAGTTTCATCAACAGTCCTCCTAACTTCACCAAGTATTGAAAATTCTGTCATGTTGGGGTGACTGTGCCCAAGGAGACCTCTGACCACGTCTCCCACCAGCCCTTCTGTGTTTGTAAACAGCAGATTTAGTGGGGCCACACCCCTGCAATGCTCACTTACATGTTTATATCTTTGAATATTGTTGATTCCAAGCTATCTGGTGTTTTGGTTTTCTTACCTTAACAATGGGGGTTTAGTCCACATAATTTCATATATTCAAGCATAAAGGTATGCTCATCAGACCAAAGAAAATGTATTTAATGTCAACCATTGACATGGTTGGCACACAACTTCTGCTTTCTTAATTAAAGTGTCCTTATCTCTGCCCAACAGTACTCTTGCCTTCCTTCTATTTTCTCCACATCCCACAGGAGAGGGGAGTGAGTGAGAAACTGCATGAGTGCTGTCCGGGATCCAGCCGCTACACCTACACAATCCCAATTTCAAGAAAGGAGATAAGAAAAAAGGTGGGCATTGCTGTGCATGATGTGACATATTTACAATGTTTTGTTCGTTTATTTTCTTATAAATGAATTCTGAAACTCCTGAATATGATGAGATGAAAAATCGCTATGTTCATTTGTCAATGAATCAGAAAACACTGGTTTTCTTTACAAATCTGCATCTTAGTACACAGCTTTAGAAAAAAAAAATAAAATAATAAAATTTTACTGTGAAAAAAAATCTAGTCACATTAATACAGTAAGAAGATATTTATTTCACCAAAAATCATCCTCAGTACATGATTAAAGATAATTGAAGTGCTTTAAGAAATTAGCTTCCCTACCTGAGATGAGGGTTTAAGTTTATACATCTATGTAGTCCCCTTGAGTCCAATATTTGCTAGATTTGAGCATATACTATGTAATTCATTATATGTATAGTAACTCTTGAATTCACTTGCTATTCACTCCATTGCTAATTTTCCTAAAAAAACCACAAGTGCTCTTTCCAATGACACAGGCATTTCTGAAAATATGCTGTATTTAACAGAGCAGAATTCAGTTAATGGTGAGCAAATGAAAATCAAGGTATGTTTAGCTACTAAAGTGCAATAAAAATTTGCTTGGTTTTCTCTGCTCCTACAAACCATACACATTCCCTTGCTCATTCTGGCAAAAAAACCCCTAACTTATAACGTTTAGTGAGATATTTTCATATTTTAAGAAATTTCATTGGTATTCCAGAATTAATATTTTCTTTGCCAAAGACAATACACTCCAGGCATAAATCATACCATAAAAAGAGTGTGTGACTAAGAAAAAAATACTATTTCATATTTAAAAGAAATAAGGAAGGGCTGCTCTGTTCGTAAGAAATAAAACACATTTTCCCATGTGAGGATCACTTAGTATTGCAGGCTGAAAGTGTCCACATGTGCATGATCAATACCCTGTTACTGAAACATACAGCATCACTGCAATCTATTCCAACTTGCATCTAACAGCAATTTCTTGACAACCTATGGCTCTTTTCATCACATTGTCACTGTAATTATAGTGTTAATTTTATAATACTATCAAAGAACATTTTCAAGCTTATACACACCACATACACCCTTGTAGTTTGACTGTATAATCAATTTATTTGTTTCATTCCTTATTGCAAAAGTTTCATAGTCTTAGTGTCATGCATTAATATTTTGGATACTTGGAGAAGCTGGGAAAGTATAGAGTGATTAGCTTGCCTGTAAATATTGAATCAAAAGGTCCTAAGATAGATTAAAATATTAGGGTTTGGCTCTACCAATTCTTGTAGAAAGAATGTTTTAGAAAACTAACCAAATAGTATGATACTTGTTCAAGAATATTCAATAAATTTTTCAGAGCAACATATGTTTCAAAGATTCAAGATAAAGACAATAAAATCTTCCATGTTCCACAGTTGATTTTTAACACAAAGCACAACGATAAGATTCTTCCCACTCCCAAAATCTCATCAAATTTGTCAAGAATTAGTCAACAGCCAATAGCCAAATTGAATACAACTGCCTTTTTGTTTTCTTTGCACTGGAAAATTCAGCGGCAGACTTCAGTATACTTAAACAAAAAATTAGGTTTTTCATCAACATTCTAGTCTTCTATAAAGAAATTTGAATTTCCTCTTGAGAACAAGAAAGTGATGGGTTTATTGGCATAAAATCTTCTCTTACATCAAAGAAATTAGTATTTTGAAAAGAGCTTCTCTTAAATATTTATCTTCTAAATGTTCCATAGAAGTAGTTAAGACATCATGGAAGTTATCATGGTGGATACACACAAGTCAAAGAACAGGTTTCTTCAGTCCCACATTAATAAGCTGAATATGGACTAGCTATGGGGACTGTAAAGTTTTTCAACATGCAGAAAGTCAGAGTGGATGATCTTACATTTCTTATGGTCTTGAACTCTCTAATTAATAACACTGCATAAGGTCTGATATTTTGAGACTACCGTGAGTTTGGGCAGGAGTGTGTACCATTCACAATCTATGTATACCCCAGCTCTTTGCCCAGCAGTAACAAGCCCTTACTATTTATTACACAGTAATAAAGTGTGATGATAAGCAGTAAGTGCACACAGGTTTGTTTTTTTTTTTTTTTTGTTAGGTTCTGCTGATGTGTTTCCACTGCCATTTCAGACATTTCTGCAGTTCAGATTTTCAGTTTACTTCTATCCCTTCACTATGTTGTGGCTTAACTTCATCCAGCAGCTATGTCCCACACAGGCACTTGCTCTCTCCCCCAGGTGGGATGGAGGAGAGAATCAGAATAGCAGCAGAGAAAATGCATGGGTCAAGATAAAGACAGTTGAACAGGTAGAGCAAAAGCCATGCATGCAAGCAAGCAAAACAAGCAAAACACTGTTTCCCACAGGCAGGCAGGTGTTCAGCTATACCCACCACACGTAATGGTGACTTGGGAAGACAAACAGCATCAACATTGCTCCCTTTCTTCTGCTTCCCCCGGCTATATATGCTGAGATATATGAGCTACATGATGCTATATGGTCTAGGTATGGGGTTCTATATTTGGGTCACAACAACCCCATGCAGCTCTACAGGCCCGGGACAGGGTGGCTGGAAAGTTGTTCAGCAGAAAAGGACCTGGAGGTGCTGGGTGGCAGCAGCTGAGCATGAGTCAGCATGTGCCTAGCTGGCCAAAAAAGCCAACAGCATCCTGGGTTCTTGTCAGAAATAGTGTGGCAGGCAGGACAGGGAGAGTGATTGTGCCTCTCTGCTTGCCACTGGTGAGGCTGCATCTCAAATCCTTTGTTTAGTTTTTGGCCCCTCACTACAAGGAAGACACTGACGCTGGAAGGGTCACATTTGGCCTTCCAAATAAGGGCAACAAAGTTGGACTTGATCTTAGAGGTCTTTTCCAACTCTAATGAGTCTGTGATTCTGTGATAACCCATTGGGGTCAGCTGTCCTAGCCGTGTGCTCTCTCTGCTTCTTGTGCATCTCCAGCCTCCTTGATGGCTGGGTGGCGTGAGAAGCAGGAAAGGCATTGACTGTGTGTGAGCACTGCCCAAAAACAATGAAAACTCTCTGTATTATCAACATCGTTTTCAGGACAAATCCAAAAAAAGAGCCCCAGGACCACCTAGTATGAAGCAGATTAAGTCTTGACAAGCCCATAATACACTCATAATATTGTTTCCTGCTATTCCCCAGGTTTACTGTGAGGGCTTTTACAGTGATCAATAAAGGAGCTGGAAAGAGTATGATGCAAATGAGACAAATTTTTCTTTTAATCTTTGCTCTACAGCATGTCAGTTATTCCATAGAGCAGTAGACTTATTGTATTTGAATTATTATTTGAATTAAATGTCTAGGTCTCAAATCCACCTAAATCCTGTTGTTAGATATGACTTGAACTAGATTTACAAAGATAACTGGATTCCTAACAGTGAACGGAAGATACAAAAGGTTAACAGCTGGGAACCAAGAAGTGCCAAGTGGAATAAGTGTGGTAGGAAGATGAGGAAATTATTATAACATAAAAAGAATAGTAAAGAGACATCTACTTCAGAGATTTAACTGGATATAATGATTTTCTGGTTATATAGCACAAAGATTATGCAGCACATCAAAGGTTATATAGCACATCCAAAGGTTATATAGCACATCAGCTGCCTTGAATTGCTAAAAGTAAGCAAATTAAAAAATAAGAAAATAAAACCAAAGCAGGCATACTCAGTGAAAACTCTAACTATAACTCAATTTGAAAGTCACCCTTGATGAATTTACAATGCCAAGTATATTTTACATTTCAAAAAATACCTGTAAAGCATGTCTTTGCTTCTGTTAGTGGAAGTAAATTCTTTCTGTCTGCTTGCATTTAACTTTCTCCTGAGAGTTTATAAAGTTTTGACAGCAACTGTCTGAGTAATGGAATGGCAAAACAAAATGCAGTTGTCATTTTAGACACCAACAATAGGAAGCTCAACTTCTTTTTCATGAACCACTGTTCTTGCAGTCAAACTGCTGTCAGATATAAAAATGGCCTTTTATGTGATGGCAGCATTAAGCCCAAAAAAGAAAGTGAAAGAAAAGTTTACCATGAAATAAAATATATGAAAAGTCAGCACAAAAAATATCATTACAGGATGCAAGAAGAATTATAATCATCCTGCTATTCACATTCCCACCAGAAGTGCATCATATTTGGTGCAAAAGAATGACTGTACTTGAACTTAGGCACATCAAGTATTATTTTGGGAAAAAAAAGGGCAGTAATAAAACTATGATGCAAATACTGCACATATTCTTAGATAAGATGGTATGTCTTCTCACAAAGTCTATGCAATTTTTAAAATAAGTTTTGTAATACTTGTGTTAGATTATTATATGAACAGAAATGCCCTTTGTATGAACATGACATGAATTTATTTTAGTCAAGAAAAGGAAACCAGCAAAAATATACTTCAATTATTGCAATGATTTTCTATTACTGGAAATATTTTATTCAGTTCTTGTCAACCTTCTTAACTGTAGATAGTAGAAAATAGCAGATTTCAAAGCTGATGATAAGAAATAGTAAAAAAATGGAAAGATCCATCTGTGAAAAAGAAAAATATGGGGGAAAAAAAATATTAATTTGAAAATTACAGACTGAAAGACTTTAAAAATGTTGAACATTGCAATTAAAAGTACCACACATTCTCACACATTCTAAAAACAGAAACCAGAAGGTATTTCATGAATAATGAAATAGTAAAAGTAATAGCTGAATTTTAGACGCGTTTCAAGATATAGCTGAGATAAAGAACTTATGGTGTCTCAAAATAAGCACAATTTAAATGTATAAAAATTATTTTTTAATAGTGCAGATAGAACTGACTAAATCTAACAATGGTAGTATATATTTTGACTATATATTATGTAGTACATTGTGTTATAAAATAATTCTGACCATAATGGAGTAGAGGTGAAACTGTATTGCTTGACTGATGATATATTTCATGTTTTTTAACATTAAATATATCCATTTAACATGAAATATATCCATTTAACATTCCACTGCTGCAGATAATAAGGGACAAGTAAATACTTTCTTTTCAAGACTGGTTGAAATGTTTCTTCTTTTGTTGTGATTAAGAGGGAAGTGGCACATGAATCAAGACTATCACTTATGATCACTGTAGAAGCCCTCACAGTAAACCTGGGTAATAGCAGGAAACAATGTTATGAGTGTGCACAGCAGAAGGTAGACTATGGAGTCTGAGAAAAACAGATGCCAGCAACTTTCAGCATGGTGACAGAGGCAGATGGCACTAAGAAGGATTTTCACTCTGCTCCTCCATTGTTTTGACCCTGCTATTAATGCCAACCTAGGAAACACTTCAGAAACATTTCACTAGGCTTATGCAATTTTGAAAAAGTTCAACAAATTTTCTCATTGAAAAAACCCATAAGTTCATAAAAATAACTACAAAATTGTTCTAACAACTTCCAGAGAAACCTTTCATGTTTTTAGAGTCTGTTTAGGCATAAGACATACAGCTCAGATAACCAGATAATCTTCAACTCAAATATTTTTTGTCATAGAGACTCTGAGAAAACGCTTGTTACAATAGAGTTATTGTAGTTGCTTTCTGTGGTTGTATCACTTCTTTCTTCCAAATAATTTTTTTTCATTATGAGAATCAAGATACTGGGATATATGTAGCATTATTTTGCCTTTCTATTGCAAATGTGCATGTCGTGCTACACCACTTCCATTGTAAGTTAGATATTAGTGGCAGTTCTACAATATACAAAGCCTGGGGTCTTCTGCATTTGGCAGAGGAAAGTAAAGTGGACAATGCTGTTGTGCAAGATTTTAACTCTATTGAGTTCAATCTCAACAAGAGAAACAAAACATCTGAACTCAATACCACACTCCTGAATTTATGGTTTCAAATATTTGTCTTGTGGGAATAAACAACTATCATTTCTGGGTTAATCCTCTTCAAGAAACAAAGACAGGCAAGATTTATCCACTTATTAAAAGAATTCATTTTGTTTCAAAATTTTTGACGTGCCTCCAAAAATCAATCTCAATAAATGTCAAGGAATATGGAGATAGAGGTTATTTGTCTGTGATCAATTTTTATGTGACAAAGTAACAAAATTGTGAGAAATGAATTTTTTAGTAACACAAATCATTCTGAGAAAGAGATAGATGTTCTAAGTATTCTGGGTCTGTATGAAATTGCATTATTTGTTTAGTGAAAAACAGAGTGGTGACAATTGTGACTATTCTGTCTAGCCTTGGAATATATATGCTTGGTTTTTCCTTATTTACCTTTATACGTGGTGTTTTCCCAAGGGTTTGCACAATTTTTAAGTTGATTTGCAGTACTCAAATCATCACAGTATGTGTCTCAATTACTTCAATATGTAATAAGGAAAGGTTGAAGAGGTTGTATTATTTTCCCTTGGTGGTGTTTTTCTTTCTGTATGCTGCACCATTATCTACATTTCACCAGTTTTTGATCAGAACAGATATAAATCTACAAACCACTGAGCTTAAAAGATAGTCAAATACAGTCCACTGATATTCAGAAACTACTATGAGAAAGAAGAAAACTGAGTTGATGAATTAATTTGATAAACTTTGTGATCTTATTTTGCTTCTTGAAATCACAGTTATTAATGCTAAATATCTGCTAGACGTCTCTTTTTTTTAATCTGTTATATCTCTGAAATGAAAACTTTCATATTTTTGTCCTTAAATTGCAATACTTTATTATACTTGATTAAGTTTATAGTATTGCTGTTGTTCATTATTTCTCTAATGCATTTGCCAAAATTTTGGATCCAAAAAAGTGCTCCCATTTTTTCCTACATGGTGCTTTATTTTAATTTTAAATAATAGTAATTTTATTATAATATCCTTTTTTTCTTTTCATATTGTTAAAATTACATAATCTAGAGAATAAAAAGCTGTAAGACTTATCCTACCAAGATGTCAGATATAAGTCAAATTAATTTCTTCCCAGGATGCAATATGTTTTGGGTTAATTTGTTAGTGTGATGCTTTTTTAAAGTAACTAACTTAGTTACTTTTAAAGTAACTAACTAACTTGGATTTGTTTTAGTCAGGCTAGGTGAATCCCACCATTCTGAGGAGGGTAGAGGTAAATATTTTTAGTCATGTTCTGTTAAAGTAAATAAGCAAACAAATCAAAATGAGGTACTAAAAGCAATTTTTATGGATTACTCACTTTAAATCTTCCTCCGTAAAGAGAAATTTTGAAAAAAATCACTATCAATTGTGGACAACAATTCAGATTGTCTTTTTTTTTCTTTTAGAAAAGTTTAAAAAAGCATTTACTGTAGTAGAACTCTAAGGTTAAAAGGAGAAACAAGTCACTGCTCCCAAGAACACGTCTCTAACATGTCGAAATATTTGGGGTTGTTTTAATATTCTAGTCCCTTAGTAGTGCTCTATGTCATGCTGGTTGCAGAAATTTCAATTATATCATCATGTAACATTCCATACCAACTCGTGAATTGCTAGTTTTTTTCCCAGCAATTTTTTGCCATACAGTCTTCTTATCTCATAATATAACTGGTGGCATTTGAGAGAATATTTTACTTCAGAAAGATCTAGAATTTGCCATTTTTCTCAGTGTTTATTATTTTCCTAAGTCTATTGAAGTTGCTTAAACAATGCTGGAAAAATTTAAATATTCAAATGCGTTTTTAGCTTAGTAGTAAAGTAGCATGGTTCATGTGATTAATCTAACAGCAATTTCTAGTAGAGATATTATAAATTTGTCCTAGAAACAAGAAATGAGGGCATGTTGTGCTCTTCAGTGAGTGTTTAAGTTAGCTGTTTGGCATTGACTAAGTAATCTCCATTATTAAAATGATGTTAAAAATGTTCCTTAGTGAAGTCTTGACAGAGCACTGTTTTAAAACAGAAAGGGCCCTTTTAGTCTCTGAGGAAGGAAATCGTTATGAAGGAATACAACCTTTCCTATCTTCCTGGCATTTCATACCTCTAAGAGAATGTGCTAAGTAGTTAAAGCCAATTCTAGAGTCGTCATACAGATGAGGTTGGAAGAGATCTTTAAAGATCATCAAAATGGAGGAGGGTAGCTCATGAAAAAGTAGACATAAAATGCTGAGATAGGTAATGTCTTCATTTCTGGTAGAGTTTGCCTTCATGAATCCCAGGTCCCTCAGGCCAGGGGGAAATATTGGAGATTAGAGCATGATGGCAATAACGTGAAGGTCATGCGTTTGATATCTTTGTGGGAATTCATTAAAGAGCTAGACTCAATGATCTTTGTGGGTCTCTTTCAACTCATACTCTTCTGTGATTCTCTAATTCTGATAACTTATCCTTAGTGGAGGGGAATGTGGTCAGGGGAGGTTTAGACATCTGAACACACACAAGTCCATGAGGCCTGATGGTATGTACCTTCCAAGTTCCAAAGGACTTGGCTGGTGTCATTGTGGGGCCACTCTCAATTATCTTCAAAATATAATGGTGACTGGGGAAAGTTCCTGGAGACTAGAAGAAGGCAGATACCAGCCCTACCTTCAGGAAGAAGGAGGGTCTGAGGAATTACAGGGCTCACCTCAATTTCTGGGAAAGTGATGCAGCAACTGATCCTGGATACCATTTCCAGGCATTTCAAGGACAAGACAGTCAATGGAAGTGGTCAGAATGGATTTATTAAAGGGAAGTAATGCTGGACCAACCTTACAGCCTTCTATGACGAGATCACTCACTTCACAGGGGACAGTGAATGAAAGATTGTCTGGATTTTAGTAAGTCTTTTGACTCCCACAATATACTCATAGACAAATGAATAAAATACAGGCTAGACAAAGGTAAATCAGGTGGATTGAAAGCTGACGAGCAGCCACGCCCAGAGGATTGTAATCAGTGGCACTGGAGGCCATTCACTCCTGCAGCAGTGCCCCACAGGTGAAAATTTGTGTCAATATTGTTTAACACCCTGCTTAATGGCCTTGACTAATGGCCTTGGCACAAAACCGTACTCTCAGCAAGGCTGCAGACAATACAAGACTGAGAAAAGTGACTGATACACTAAATTATTTTTCTGCCATTCATAGCAACTTTTACAGTGAGAAGAAATGGATTAATTTCTCTCAAAGTTCAATTGAGAGAAATGAAAACTTCTGCACCCAGGGAGGAATAGACTGAAGTACAAGTATGCTCTGGGTGCTGACTGACAAGAAAGCAGTTTTACTGAAAAGACCCCAGGAAAGCTGGTCAGCACCAAGCTGAACATGAGCCAGCAATGTGCCTTAGAAGAAAAGCTTAACAGCTTCCTGAGCTGCATTAGAAAGAGAAAAAAGGGCTCAGTGGGACTCTCCTCATGGTGTACCTAGCAAAGTAATGTGAAGAATTGAAGAAGGGGCAGAAAGAATCATCATGGTGGCAAACAGTGAAAATACAGGAGTCAACAAGTACAAACTGACATGCAGGAAACTCTCATTCAGGTTATCTAGCCTGAAGGAACACAGCCATTCAAAGCCTGAATGGACACAGCCCTGAGCAATCTGCTGTAGCTGATATGCTTTAAAAATTATGTTGAACCAGATGATGTCCATAGATCAATTCCAATCTCAGCTATTCTGTGACACTTCTGTCTTATCTTCTTAACTTTTCTCTTTTCTTCCCTCTTATTCTACCACATGTTTTTTAAAGCCTCTTCCAATTTTCTAGTGTTTGTCTCCCACATTATGTATATCTTTTACAAGGCTCGGATTTGCCACTTATTTCTGTGTGATCACTTGCTTTTGTACATGCCTTCCAACGAAGCATAAAGAAAGCTTTCTGGCAGAACACAGCTCCATAGTGTGCTGCCTCCACCCAATGATGTAGTGCACCATAAAGCTGTGAATAGCCAATGAAGCTTAGAGCAGCCTCAGTGCCCCAGTTAATTGCTTGTTCAAGTTCCAAAACAAAGCTGACACCTGTGAAAACTTGGCTTGTGTTTCTTTGTCAACACATATACATCATCCATAAATGCCTTGTTCATACGTAATTGAAGAGATTCATCCATGGAATATCTGTTACATCTTGCCTCTATTAGATGTTTTAAAAATAAAGAGATATTGCAGCACAACAAGGATAATTCCTTATGAATTGCAGTATGTCTCCTTTATGACAAAGAGCCATAAAATTGGTATTGATGATTGATCAGTGTTATTTTAACTGCCTAACAAGAAAAAGAATTATCTGACTGGTAAAGGCTGTAAAATCTTCTTCTATAGTGTTAGCTCCCAGTGCATTCCAATAGCTTAATAAACCTGTTTATCTAAGTACTTTGCAATGCTTAACTCATTTATTACTGTGTCAATAATGACTTCATTACTCCTAGCTCCACAAGTATTCCTTTACTTTAGGCACATTAAGGTTATGGTAAACAATTTAAAACTGAAAAATTTGAGGTGCAGAAATTAGAAGAGAATAAATATTTTTCTCATCAAACCCAATCTTAGCTCAAAAAAACCCCTTTCTTCTGTAACTGGCTATTGAAAAAAAATATGAAGAGAAAGAATGTGAAAAAGTGAGAGAGGAAAGGAAGGAAGGAAGGAAGGAAGGAAGGAAGGAAGGAAGGAAGGAAGGAAGGAAGGAAGGAAGGAAGGAAGGAAGGAAGGAAGGAAGGAAGGAAGGAAGGAAGGAAGGAAGGAAGGAAGGAAGGAAGGAAGGAAGGAAGGAAGGAAGGAAGGAAGGAAGACTGTGATTGAATAAAGAAGAGAAGGCAGTTAATGACTAGGGTTGAAGCCAGGAATTTTTGAGTTATTATTCTGCCACTAATAAAAAGTATAAATCATATCCTATTGCTATGCACAGTGCTTAAAAATTTTAGATGAGAAACACGAGATTGTTTATGTTGTCTGCTTATGGAGCCCAGCAGTGAAAATTTTTAAAAAATAATGGGACTAGGATAGATTTGAAAAAGCAAATGTGAAGAAGACTTGAGAGAAGGTGAATCTTGAAGGACACAATCCATTTTCATACTGTCTTTCGGTTGTAGCTTTGCCCAAAATGTACAATTCAAAATTCAGTTTCAGTTGCAAGAACCTGCAGCTCTCTGGAAAACATCCATCCTGCGTTTGCAATACTGTGCAGGTTCTTAGTTGAAGGCAAACCACCTTTTTTTCAGCACTGTTCTAAAATGTATTAAACTACATCAATTTGTCCCTGAAATTCAGTAGAGATAACAGCAGCTGCCTTTCTGAATATGGATATTTGTGCTCTATGAGGTCTTAATTTCTAAATAATTTGTATTGATTTTTTAAAAATTTTGTTCATTTTAAATGTGGTAAAATAAAAGGAAGATGTGATAAAAATAATAATTTATTATAGGTGATAGGAAGGGTTAATTTCATAGCCAGGATTTGACATGAAGTCTAGGTAATCATTTCAATTATAATATGGCAATGTTATTTAGATTTATCATTTTTCTGCCCAATTTTTTTCCTTACAAATTTACTGTTATTTGTATGTCAAAATATATTTATTTAACTGAAAGAAATGCATCAGTTGCTCTTTAGCATGTTTATATTTCTAGTGAAATAAATATATTGCTCTCAACATTCCATAAAAATCCCTTACAGCCAGGTTGGTATATATTTTCAAGGTTATGATTTTTTTCTCCTTTACTTTGTTTTTGTTCATTTTCCTTTCACTGTTTCTCCTCCTCTCCTTTCAGAAACACTTGCAATATTCAAAAAATGTAAACCAATGCAATGGTCCATCTTGAGACCAAAAATAGCCTGAAACAAAATTCTATAAGGCGTTAACCCCTCCATTCATCTCAGCTGGGGATGTGAAATTAGGCATGTATTCATGGTGGAATATAGCAAATTTTCTGTTACAACATTTGTGATTTTCTTTAGCCCAACACACCGCATTAATTTGTTTCAGTAGTTCTACAGGGAACAATATGATTCCTGTAGTTCTCCCTTTGTGTAGCTGCAGAAAGCAACCCAGATTCCCTGTTTGGGAGAGAACAAATACATATATTTGAAATTCAGATGATGGAAGGGACCGTATTTCGTCCTCAGATGAAACTTTTAATAACTAGTAATAACTGTGGGCTCTTCAGTCATCCAGTGAAAGGAGAAAGTGTTCAATCATGTGGAGTATGAGAATCCTGCCATAGAGAAGACAAACCAATTAATTTTTCTATTTTTTAATTAGAAGCAAATATTCAGATCATTAATATTCCTCCTCTCTGGCCTCACTACATATGGCAAAAAGGAATCAGAGTAACTAGAATGGCATTTACTGTCTATACAACATGATTGCAGGAATAACCTCTACTTTTGCTACCCTCCTTTTTTTTCTGATCATTGTAGATTACACTTTCCATCCTTGATTTTGTCCTGAGGCAATATTAAAACAAAATAAATCAACCTACTCTGGATATCAGGTTGGCTTTTTGTAGCCAACCTGCCTATTACCTGTTGGTTTTCACACAAAATATAAGCATGAAACTCATTTCAGAAAAAAAAAAAAAATACCACAGAACAAGAACAGAAATTGGAGAAGTTTTAAGTATTTTATTTGATTTGGTTTTTGGTTGGATTTTTTTTTTTTTTTTTTTTTTTTAGTTTGCTACAGAACCAATTAAGTGACAGTTCTAAGCTGCCCTAGAAAATGAGTGCTTCAGAACTTAGATTCGCATATGTGATTCTCTTTTTGGAGACAGATATAGAGATATACCTGGTTTAGGTGGTATAGTACAGAGATAGGTATATGGTAGCTATAGAAGAATAAATCTTTCCCTCAAATATGTGAAGCACCTTGTAGATGCTTCCTCCTGCACAGAAAATTTCGACAATTAAGTTCCTAATTGCAATACTTTGATTTTGATGCCTAAAATTTATGGAATCAAACAGACCTTTACATTTATATGTGAAGGGAAGCCAGCCCCACATCCTTCACATCTTCAATATACCTAGTATTTTAAGCACTATACTAGGATCTGCTGCTAGCAATCAAAGTAATTTATTTCCTCAGTGACACAGTCAACCTGAAAATCCATGATATGGCTATACTAATTTCTGATCCAATTGTCCAGTAGGTTTTGGAAAGTTGTTACTTTTTAAGACAACCAAATAAAATTACAGTTATATTTGTCACGAATTAATCTCTACATAGAAGATGTCAGACTGTTTTGCAGTACGCTGACACAATGTGCAGAGGGGGAAACCAGAAAAAAAGCCCTTTGAATACCTGCAATAGCTATTTCTCTTTCCCAGAACCAGCTTGCATAATCGTTATACTTGTGTGGATGGTGCATGTGGTATCATAGTGAAAAAACCACTAAACTTTAGACAAGAGTCCACTAACAGTCGTTTTAACATTGTTTAGCTTTCATGTGAGTGTATAATATGCCAATAGAGCAGCACAAAGTACCTTATAGGTCCTTGAAACATAGAAAACACTCGGGGTTATTTGGTTGGTTGGTTTTGGTTTTTTACAGTTTCTCCAATGGAACTCTTCTCTAGATTAGATATTGATATGGGCATTTACCACCAGACTTTTTTGTGACCCAAACAGCTGTTCATTGCCTTCTTGCTGTTAGAAATACTGTGCTGGAGCACAGGGAAAAGACTCCTTCCCTGTTGCATGATGCTTGTTCTTAAAAATCACTTCACTGCCCAGCAGAATGGTGGGCTTTTTTCAGAGATATTCTTTTCAGGGGTAGAATACAAAACCTACTCAGCCCTTCTTAATACCCCCAGTTTTACAATAAACTTCTAAAATATTTATCAGGGAACAGTTTCTCGCAGTAAAGGTTTAAAATCAGTCTTAATTGTGGTAATTAAAAATCACTGCCTTAATTCTTCAATACTGTAGAAATGAGTTATTTGGGTTATTTGCTGCTGTCTAATTAATGAAGAAGAAGTTCAAAGTGGAGTGTTTTGCTAAGTGAATGAACAGTGCAGTGAATGTAGAAAAAATGATGCTGTGTCTATAGCAACTTATATCCCTAAGGAATGTATTAAATGGCAAAGTGCCAACAAATGAATAGATTGACAGAAAAACATTGAAAGATTCTGCAGATCTGCAATGTGAACCGGAATACATTTAGAAAATGAGTAGTACAATTATTTGGCAAATTAAACACAAAATCATTTAATTTCTGTAGTTTGACAAGATTCTCAAGCATGGATGAGAGTTAGATAAGAACATATTTTACCTCATGGTGATGTTTACTCTATGTATTATTTAGCACTTAATTTAGCTTATTATTGATCACATGCTTTTCTTCCCAGTAGCTGCCTTCCAGTCCTTTGTTGCTACTTCATATTTTATTTAACTGCCATGTCATGGTAGCTCTGTGCCAGTGCTGTGCATGTGATGTCACACCAATGGCAACTTGAAAGTGGAATGAGAGTGTTAAATCAGATGCAAAAAAAAGTAATACAAAACAATGGTAAATAATATGGACATATTATTTCCCTTTAAAAACAACAACAGAAAAAAATACCCTAAACAAATAGTCATTTAGACAATATTAAGAGCAAGGAATTGAGATAGTAATTGCATTTGAAACAGTATAATTATCACATCTGAGTGTTGGGCTAAACATGGCTTAAACATAGCAATTTGGGTTTCAGAATATGTCACTTTAAATAACTCTTCTGAACATGCTGCAATTGGTACAATTCCAGGTATTATATTCTTTACTCTCTCTTTATCCCGTTTTATTCCATTGTTCTTCAGTGTGACCTAACATTGCCTCTCTGTTCTTCTCTCCTGACTTGGTTTGCAACCTTGTCAAATTGCCTTACACAGAACAGGCTTTATTTGTCACGCTATTTCTACAATTTTTTTATTAGTTCAATATAAGAGAAGATTTTCTTTTGTTTCTTTCTGGGAATCATCTGTTATCTATCTTTCTGGTAATCATCATGTTTGAGAGGTATTTTAACTTCAAAGCATTTTGATGTGCAACAGAGCATTCCCATCCTTAAACAAAGACATGTGGGTTCATAGTAAATCAGGTGTTGGTCCAGGGTCCTTAAAAAGGGCACATTGTTTATTTTTGTCTTCTCAGCCAGGCTATTGCTACCTAGTATTGGCTTGGGCAATAGTTACTCACTTTCTACTCTCATTAGAAAATTACTTTTATTCAATATAAAATAAATAAAATATTTTGTGACAGACTATGATATAACACAAATTTAGACCTGATAATTTCATACTGACAATTTTACTTCTCCTCGCATATTTAAGATGTCCCTATTAAAAATATTAAAAAGAACTTGTAAGGCACATTTTTTTACCACATATAACAAAGTACTACTATATGGATGCCATCTAGGAAAAAAAATACAAATAGTAATGACTGCAAAATTTTAGTTTGAAAGTCCAGTATGGAAACATGGGATGACAGAGTAATATCAGAATAATTATAGTATCTGGTCTGTAGCTGGTAAAATCAAATCTAAAAAGAGTACCACTTGCCTGATGAAAAGGTCTTCTCGTGCAGATGAGATGACAATGTTCCAAGGAATAGAAAATTGCCACATTTCTGTCCTCATCTAAATTTTCACACTGCTGCCAGGGGGTAGGAAAAACTGTCATTTTCTTGATAACTTTTTTCCTTTGCATTCGTCTTGGAACACTATAGTCTAAAAAAATAATTACTTTGGGAGAAGACAATGGTGAGAGGGATTGTTTAATTGGGAAAGTCAGTGAGGTAAAGAAAAAAAGGCTGAAAAAGTTCTTTGATGTCCTGTAGGGAGATTCTCTCCAGGGTGAGGAATATGAAATTTTATCACTTCCTGGACAGTATTGAAAGAATGCTTTTAGACAGAAGGCTGCTATGAATTTTTACATAGACTAAATTAAAAATTTTGAGATCAAATCAGAAGGGAATTATGAATGTCCATAAAGCTCAGACCATACTGCAGAGCATATTCATGTATCTCTGCTTGATCATAGCACATGTACATTTCATTAAAGTATTAAATTACAATATTTGCAACAGATGTTCAATCAATATATGTACTCCAGAAAAACAAACTACATGCATAACTTCTAACTATATTGTACAGAAAACTTGATATCTCTATACTATACGCTTTTTATTTTCATATTTATAGACCAAAGAAAAAGTCACACTTTTTCAAGGAATCACTCTTCTGTCCTCTTTTGCTCAGAAAACAATATGCAGTACCACCAGTACAGCACATATACTAACTTTTGATTTCTTTCACCTTTCATATTTCAAAAGTGTCTTAGAGTTTTCAGAATCTTATGGATTCTGCTCAATATTTCCTCCTGCAGTACCTCTTCTTTCAGTACTTCTGTGTTTCATAATTTAAAAAAATTCTCAATTCGTTTCTTTCTTTGTTTGGGCTGGGAACTCTAGAAGACATGTTTCTAGCACTTTGTGCCTTAAATGTATCAGATGGCCTGAGGAACTTCAGCCATGGATACACAGAGGTTGATGGCTACAAATACTTCAGTTCATCTGACCTTTAATCAAAACTTGTTATCTACTTGATTTTGTAACTTCTAACTGTGATGTACTAGTCAATGGTAAAATTGACCTGAATTTTCATAACCAATTATGCTTAAAATAGGTATATTTAGAATTCAGACAGGCATCCTAAAAGACCAAAGTAGAAAAAAGAGCACAGGATAATAAAGCATTAATTAAGATAGTAATACTGTTTGAATGCCTTGATGACCTAGCTCTGCTGTCTGAGAAGCTTGGATGTCTAAGTCAAAGCCAGTAATCCTTTGCTGGCTGAACAAACAATGGATAGCCATGTCACTCTGAAGTATGTGTCAAAGACAGATAAGAACTGCCCTCTTAAGATGCTTGTGTTTCTGGAAGTATCTGTGTTTTTCTTTTTTTTCTGTCAACAGTGAAAAATGCCCATACTCATTAATTTAGTATCATTTTTATTAATAGTCCAGCTATCTAGATTGGTATTATACCATATAGTAAGTGACAACTTTATCAGTCATTTTGAATTTTGGAAAACTGTAAATATTTATCTTTGTATTGTTTTATTTTATGAAATGTACTTTTTCTAAGGAAGAATGTCTTGTCTGAACCAAACCATTTTTTTAAAATAACTATAAATAGAAATAATATCTTGTTATGAAAAGTGATTTTGTACTTTATGCATAGCCACTGTTCTGCAGGAAATTTGCGTTAACTAATCATCTTACTGTAGTACCCACAGAAAAGCATCCTCAGCTCCCTTTTTGTTCAGCTAGTGGAAGCGATGGTGTAAAGTTTCATATTTATACTCATTTGCTAAATCCACTGTGATGTAATACTCTCTTGGAATTCTTGGGAGGAAATAATTTTCCTGATACAAGTACTGCAGACTGACGGTGTTTTTACAGCAGAATCAATCCATGGTCTTATTCTACAGTATTTTACTAGCTTGTTTCTATCCTCTTTCAGGGTTATGTAGTCAAAGCAGCATCATCTGAAAATAAAGTCATTCTCAAAGGTCAATTGTTGCACACCTTCTTCCTACCAAGTGGGGATAGAGGAGGCCAAATAACCAGACTATTTTTATCCACCATCACTGGGGAGTTTCTAAACCAGCAGAATTTTCATTCTCGTTTTTCCATTGCACTTCTGGCTGCCAACAATCTTGATGTCTTTGTGATATTAAACAAGTATCTGAAAATTATCTTCACTCCTTTTTGCAAGATAGTGATATACAGTTTATAAGAAAATTAATCAATTGTTTTATTTGCCATCTATGTGAGTTCAAATTATGCTAATGGAATAGTTCAAGAAAAATGACAATAGGATACTATTTAAATCTATGATGATAAAAATTCAGACAGGGGTTTAAATTTTTGATGCAGGCAGATGTTATTGGGAAAATTAAAGAGATCTGTAAATATGATAATTTTAATCAACACTGTTTGTCTGGGGTTTTTGTCTACTTAATCATTGGTATTGTCCCTCTCCAAAAGAAATAGCTCTTTTTTAATTAGTAAATTTAAAAATAATAATATTCTAGAAATATGACATCTATACTTGTCTTAGTGAGAAGTTACAGGGAATACACATTTAAAAACCTATAATAAACAAGATCTAAAGTTCAGAAAAGAAGTGGAAAATGAAAATCACTATGAAGATATCTGTGGCTGGAATTTGGTCTTTGACATCCATGTATAAACCTGGAAAATATGGAAATACTCTGGCTTTCCTCACACTTTTCAGATCAGATTCTGAATTCTACTTTTAGTTGATGTGGAAAATATAATGCTTAGATGATGCTTACTGATTTCTTCCTTGTTGTGTTGATATCTACAGAAATTGGACATATTGTTCTGGCAAAATGAAAAAGTTACTATAACACAATGCATGAAATTCTGTACTTTATCCTGTATCAGAATCAAGAAATACAAGAGAGTGCACTCTTTTCAATTCCTTTCCCTACTTACAATTATAGTCATTAGGATTTGAAAAGCATTTTTCATTTTAAAATTTATTTAGGACTGATAAGGGTAAAATTATTCAATAATTGCAATATTAGAAATAGCACTTTGAATTTCAGTTTTATAGGATAGATTTTTAGTAGTCTCAAATCTACCAGCTCCTATCTATACTTTTCTAATTAGCTGTCTTTCTGCTTCATTTTATTTATTCCGTTTTCTTTTTTTCCCCTGTAGTAAATTTAGTCCATTTGGTACCCTTCCTTTATTACACCTGAGCATTACATAATGTAAGCATAGAGTAAGAAAGTCTGATTAATTTATAAATCAGTGTAGATGGGCACTCATGACTCATATATGAACATAGGGGAGTGCTTCCTACAATAAACACCAAGAGTTTCTATTATACAGGTTTTGCAGTTTTGTTATTGTCACTATTATATCAATCTTACATTGTCAAACCAAGGTAAAAATGCTTAAGAAAACATCTACAGCCTGCAGGTAAGTACACGAAGACAATTAAAATAGCAAACAAATAAAACACCCCCTTTTAGAGTTCCCAACATCTGAAATCAAATCACCATTTTTCATTATGTTAACCTAAGGTTGACATTAACTCTGTCTTCTGAATGCATAGCAAAGAAAAAGTACATTATGCAGGGAAAGGAGCTCTTACAGTTTTGTTTGCTTTGCTTCACCATGGGACAAATGTGTCAGAACAAAAATGCTGTTTCAGCTGGGTAGAATATTACACTTACACAGAGAAATTCAGAAATCATGACATGTCCCTAGGCTGAGTGTAAATAAATAAAAGGATAGGTACACAAACAAAGCCAACACCAGAGCGGTGGGGGCTCAGTGAGTGGACAGTGATACGCACACCTTTCTGTTTGCTGAGCCTGAAGATTACCGATATATTTACTTATGCTCTTCTTAAAAACTGAACAAACAAGGCATTTCACTGCTGGGAATTCTGCCTGATAACCACTCATTCATCTCCATGCATCAAAATACATGCGATCAAAGTGTTAAACACTTTCCTTAACAGTTTAGGATAAGATAGTTGGGTGTGACCTAAATGTGGCCTTCCAGGATCTGAAGGAAGCTTACAAGAAAGAGAGGGAATTTTTACCAGGTCACCTAGTGAAAGGACAAGGGCAAATGGTTTCAAACCTAAAGAGGGTAGGCTTTAGGTTTGAATAGTTTTTTTTGAATATCAAATAGATTTGATATTAAGAAGAAATTCCTTTCTATGAGGATGGTGAGGTACTGGAACAGGTTTCCGAGAGATGGTGTGGATGTCCCATGCCTTTGTTTAAGGTGTTTAAGGCCAGGCTGGGTGGACCTCTGAGCCAGTCTAGGGAAAGATGCCCTCGTCTGTGGTGTGAGGATTTGAGCTAGATAATCTTTAAGGTCCGTTTTTAGCCCAGGCCATTCTACTATTCCATTATATTATAAATAACATAGGGTTATTATCAGATTATTAAGAGACGCCACTGCTCGAATTAAGGTGCAAATGCCACAATCAATAGTACAGATTTTATTTAACTGTAAAAGCAAGAAAGAAATGGGAAAGGGGGGCAGGGATGAAGAGGGAGAGACAGAGAGAAATCAAGCAGAAGATAGTCTGATCTACACCTGTGGGTCCCGTGGCATCTCCCTGGTCCTTCTTCATTAATGTCCTCTCTCAGTGGTAGGGGTCCCAGAGTGGTTCTTCTTAGGCAACACCTTTATATAATCTTTATATAGCCCAAGTCCTGGGTATCCACAGGTCATAGATGCTGTTTTCATAACTTGAGATGTCATGTGTATAAGCATTGTTTATTCACACATTGCTTCCTTTCCCACAGTCTGCCATAGAGGGAATTTTTTTGCCTGGATGCACTAAGTAAGGCGTGCTAAGCAGACCTCAGCTTTACTAGGCTTGGAATTAGTGCCTTCCTGCTGCAATTTCCTCTCTTCTATCCTTATCTCAAGTTCCTGATGTGGTGGTTTATCTTATGGCAAATTCCTTCAGTGGCCTTAACAGTGTTTAAGGCAATTGTGTTAAATCTGTTACACTTAGAGGTAATGATAAAAAATAAAAGATCATATGGAGGGCTTTTTCTTATAGGCTTATATTTTTCTCAGGGATTATACACAAAAGATACATCTGATGGCTGATGATATATCATATAAATAAGCTCTCTGCCTTCATTTTAGTCTACATAAAAAAGGAATGCTCCATTGCAGGGTGATGAGAGTAGTGTCTGAGTCATGCCTAGGCACTGCCTGGGACAAGCACAGGCTCATTAAATTGGAGAATCACTTTTTGTTGGAGAGGACTCCTGAGGTTACCTCACCCGCTGCACTGCTCAGTGCGAGGCAAAATGAATGTTCGTTCCCTCATCCTGTTATTTGATTTATAATTCATAATGCCATGGGAAACATTCTGGCAGGACTTGACACACACTTGGAAAACCTCCGATGGTGATAACAACGTTAAATATTATTCACGTCATACAGTAGAAAATTTCCATTTCCAGGTAAACCAAGCATAATTTTTCAAGAGCACTGTATATCCACTACCTGTGTCTATTGAATCCTCTAATAAGCACTCTATCTTCTGATAGAAAAACTGTAGTAGATAGCTCTTATCCCTCAGCTAGAATAGTCAGAATTTAGAGCAACAGGAGCAGATATGATCTCCAGAACTTTATTAACTATTATTTCTGGCCTAGAATAATTATTTGATAATGGCTCAAATTAAAATGTAGAATGAGAACTGAGTAACACTGTCAATGTATTTTGTAGACTCTAAGGCACTCCTATTATTTTGTAGCCAGCGGACAGCTCAGAATTGCTATTGTTTGAATTATTGCAGAATGACATGTAGAGCTGAAATAGCTTAATAATATGTCCACAACAAGTCTGCCAATTACATCTCAGATGTGCATGAAAGATAAATAAACCAGAAATCTCACTCTATTTCACAAAGATAAATGAAATGTCTGGTTTATTAAAGGTATGTCAAAATAGAGGTATTGTTCTTTGGTCTGAACACAGACAATGGGTTAACACTTTCCGAATTTTAATCAAGGTCAGACAATGGATCTGTGAAAATGCCATAATAATCTATGCAGAAAATAACAAACTAACACCTAATGATTTTTTGGGGCCCTTTTGACAATCACTTGGGATATGTCAGATACCAAATCCTAGTGTAAGTGGCATGATAACTGCATGGTACTTGGGAGCTGAGGTGCTTAGGAGCTTGGAAGATAGAAGTCATTCTACTTGTAGCTAAACTGTGAAATTGCAAAAGAGTTACTCTGTTCTCATTCTGTTTTGTCATGGAAGGGCTTGATTAGCACATTTGTGTGTTTCTATATAATGTAGTCAACACTAGTCACTGAAAATGTCCTCCTCTGACAGAGACTCTTCATTTGGTCTTCACACTCTTCCTTCTACAGAGCACAGACACTTACTAGCTCAGCTCTGATTGTTCTGTAATTTTGTTAGTGATAATGTTCACAAAAGGGAATAGAAACTGTGTCTACCTCAAACACTGAATAAGAAGGTCCTCCATTTTCATACTTAAAGTCTTCAGACACCTGACATCAAAAAAAATTATTCACTCTTTAGTCAAATCCAGGCTTTATTATTATGGTATATGTCTTTTGCTGATTAAATATGATGTATCTTTACATCAATATTTATTTAGAAATCTTTGAAGTTAAAAACTTGTTTTTTGTTTCCACAAAGGGTTTATGCAGTAAAGTAAGAAAAAGAAATCCTTCCATTTTGACTTCTGGATTTTAGTTCAGAGCTGAACTGGGCTCAGCCTGCTTCAGGAGCAGAGTCTAATATGAAATATTAGGAGGATAAATGACAGATAAAATTATTTTTATCAAATGGATCAATATGCCATTAGCATTTGATGTAATTTCTGCTTGCTTCTTATCTGGAAATAAAATCTAGGTAATATTTTAAGAGATAAACAAATCTTTAACCACTTATTATTTAATGTCAGGTCTGAGATATTCAGTTTCAAAATAATTTCTTGTAAAGTAAAATTAATTATTCTCTGGATAGTTATAACTTATGTACCAAGTTCATCTTCCTCAAAAATTTTCACTATCAAAGAAAAATTATGCTAAATTCTCAAACATTGAAACGCTAGAATTCTTCTATTGTTCCTAAACTCAAAGATTCATTATAAAAAATAAAAGGGATTTACTTCACATTTACATATTTAGCATGCTTTTACTGTGCTTGCAATTACTCTTATGTGGTAGATGCTATCTATCAGTGCATCAAAAATAGAGTCATATGATGAAAATTAAATATATCATAAAAAAGCACATATTAATAGTATTAGAAACTTTAGAAGCACCATTATCATTTGAACATACTTGCATATCTGAAAAGTCTCACTGACTTACCAGATTTTCTTCATTTAACAAATAAGTTTCATTAAAACTTGTGCTGGTTTTGTCTGAGATAACTTTATTCACAGTGTGAAATATTGGGCTATGTTTTGGATCTGTGCTGAACACAGGGCTGATAACACAGAGATGTTCTCGTTGTTGCTGAGCAAGACTTGCACAGAGCCAAGGCCTTTTCTGCTGTTCGCTCTGCCACACTGGTCAGGAAACTGGGGGTGAGTGGGAGGGGAGGCTGGGAGGAGACACAGTCAGGACAGGTGACCCAAACTCACCAGAGGGATATTCCAGACCATCATGCTTACTATACAAAGTGGAGGGAAGAAGGAGGCAGGAGGTCATATTTGGAGTGCTGATACTTGACTGGCCAAGTAACCAATGCACATGATAGGGACCTGATCTCCTGGAGAGTGCTGAATAACTGCCTGCTCTTGGGAAGCAGTGAAATAGCATCTTATTTCATGTTGTTTGTGTGGTTTCTGTATCAAACTGCCTTTATCTCAACTCACAGGTTCCACAACTTTTACCCTTCCAATTCTCTCCCTGACCCTGCTGGTGAGAGTGAGCGAGTGGCTGTGTGGGGTTTGGTTGCTGGTTGGGGTTAAACCACAGCAACTGCAAAAGCAGACCCAAAAATCTAGTCTGCTGGTTTCCTAGTCATCTGTTCATTCTACTGATCTACAAAATTATGCACCCTGATATTGAATTTTATCTACCTTTGTGACTATATTATTCACTGTCCTTTTCTAATGTCTATCTTGATGTTTAAGATCTTTGCTTGACATGAACTAGCTAAGACAAAATTATATTCCCTAAAGTTTAGCAGAGTTTAGAACATTTTTTCTAATACCTTGGCAAATACTCAAAGTAAAAATAGAAAGGCATTAACATTGCAATGCACAGGAATTCCACCTGGAATAAAACGGTATTTAAATGTCTTCTCAACTGCTTCTGAACTGCTCAAACTTGTAAGCTCCAGCTCAAACAAAAAGGCAAATTCTTGAGATTAGAAGTGCAAACTTCTAAGTTTAAATACCAGTTTCTGTAGGTGTCCAACTGTAGAAGGGTTGACTTGGTTGTCCAGAATGCAGCCAAGCATCTCAAGGCTTTGCATGTCTGGGTAACACAGTCTCAATGGCTGTCTTAAGCTTAAGCATTTGCTTTCCATCAGATTTCGCTTTATAAGCTGCACCCTGAAACCTGAAGGATTTGATATTCATTTTCCCATTACAGATCATGTTACAGAATGACTGTACTGCAGTCAGTGTGGGAGGAAAAATGTATATTTCACTACCTCCTGTTAATATCTTTCCCAGTCATATAAATAATTTTAATATTAATTGGGGTAAAAAAAAATGGTTGTCCTTAGCCTCGAGAATTTACTTCAGATAGGATAACAAAGGACATTTTGGTTTTCCATCTTTTTCCTCAAAAATAACTCCAGCAGAGCTCTGTTCCATATGAACTGACAACGCTGCTTGCTGGAGATGACTTTTTATTACCATGTTTTGAAATATGTCATGTCACATCTGAGACATCTTCTCACAAAAATGATCAGCATCTATTGCCTCATGACCAAATTGCTACATCTATCACTAAGCAAGATAGCCAGCCCTAATTTCATTTTTCTCATTTAACTGAGTTATTATGTTTATAGTCCAGAAAAAAATCTCAATTTTTGTGTGAAACTGAATTAATATGAATTTTGGAAATCACTGTTGCTAATAGTACTTCCAGATAATAACCAAAATGGATTAACCAATGAAGTGTAAAAGCACCATGTGATAAAGTAACGACATACACAGGAGAGCTGACATTGTACATAGATCTATGAGCCTTAAACAAAGCAATCAAGCAAAAAATGGAACAGATGCCCAAATCTGTGATGTAACAAATGGATTAACTGATGTCAGCATTTTAAGCACACTGAATAGCTCTTGAGAGTACTGCCCAAAGAAATGTCAGTGTTAAAGTGCATTTATTACCTCACTAGGGAGATACAGATTCACTCAGTTACCCTTTGATTCTTGAGCTCAATGGCTTTTATAGAAGCACAGCCATTATATAAATTATATGTTTAAAATTGTTTCACCTTGATGAGATTAAAAAATTCTTTTCAAGATGGTCATTTTAGCTTTTTGACCTACCACAGATTTTCAAAACAGAAAATTACTTTAATATCAAAGAAAAATAAGAAATTAGGGCAAACTTCAGAACATTTAATTCTTCTGGTATATATTTGCTTGAGTGCTATATTTATAGTGACTAGATGAAAACAGCTATTTTAGTATGATTTTTTTTTTTGTTCCATAAATTGTTGTCACAATTTACTCTCACTTGTCCCACTGAGATAACATTTGCTTATCTGAAAGCTCTGTCAAATACTTTTTTTTAAATTTTGGGGGGAACTAATATAATAGATTTATTTTCTGACACATCCACAGCACTCTCTTTACTTTTAAAGTGATAATCTAATTAAGAAAATTTCTAAAAGTGTCTGCACTAAAGAATTTTAAAGAAAGGCACTGAAAGATGAAATTGCTAAAATTTTACAATTGCTCTTATTAAATGGTAATGGGTTAAAGCAAGACATTCTACTTTTCAGGAAATCACTTGAATGAAGACTGACACTAATAAATATGTAAGGCTAATTACTTTAGAATTAATGATTAAAACCAAAGGAAATTACTGGACCAAACAGATAATTGGAAAAAACTTTAATGTTGCTGTATTAGGTTTGCATGGCCAAGCTTTGGTAGCAGGGGGCTATGGGAATGCCTACTGTGAGAAGCTGCAGAAGTTTCTTCCACGTCTGGCAGCCTCAAAGTTGGACATGCTGCTGGACAAAGCTGGGCCAATTAGAAATGATGGCAATTGGTCTGTGATAACATAGTTAAGAGGGAGAGAAAAATAGTAATTGCACAGCTGTAGTTTTGGTCAGAGGAAGTGGGGAGCGAACACGTGAGAGGAGCAGCCCTGCAGACTCCAAGGTCAGTGCAGAAGGAGAGGGAAGGAGGTGCTCCAGGTGCCAGAGCTGAGGTTCCCCTGCAGCCTGTGGTGATGTCACTAAAATCAGATGGCTAGAAACTTTCTAATAGAGTTTTGAGTATTAGATAGCAGGCATTCTTTATTGCAGTGTGCTGGTCTCTCAGGGAATCCTTCCTTCATTCAAGTCTCCTGAGCAGCAAGTGAACAGTTTTTATCATACACACTGAGTTCATATTCATTAGCTATCTCCACTTCCTTTGACTTTATTTGACATAGCCTCACGCCTTATCAGAAGTCCTTATTTGGTTCTTTGGGGTCTGTCTTCATGTCCAGTGTCTTTTTGGATAGCTGTTCTTTGACTCTGGCTTTTGAGTAAGTGCAATATTGCTGTTTTGCATAATTTCTACTTTGTCGGTCTTGCAGAGCTGAGCTGGCATCCTGCTTGCATTTTGCATGACTTATGTTTGCCAAAGTTACATCCTTTATCTATTTCTACACGGCTGTGCTGTTCTGTTCTACTGATCATTATAAGAATAAAGTGTTGTTTTCTTCTACTATCCGTATGATGTTCTGTTCTACTGATCTTATCGTTGAGGCAGCTGTGCCCCTGCAGCCCACTGTGGGGGGTTGATATAAGGTACCTCTGGGTACATGAGTACCTCTGTGGGGATGCAGAGATCCACCTGCATCGTGTGGGGGAGACCCATGCCAGAGCAGGAGGATCCCAGGGAGAAGCCTGTTACATTTTGGGGGGCCTGTGGAAAGAGGAGCCCACACTAACGCAGCCTGTCCTTGAGGGACTGCACCCCATGGCAGTGATCCACTCTGCAGCAGTTTGGAGAGGAGTGTTACCTGTGGGATGGGCGCATGTTGGAAAGGTTCAGGCAGAACTATGTCCTGTGGGAGGGACACCACAGAGAAGGGAAGGACTCCTCTCCCTGAGCAGTGGCAGAAGCCATGGGTGATGAACTGACCTTAACTCCCATTCCTGTCTCCTTGCACCGCTGGGGGAGAACTTAGGGCGGGGAAGGTGGTATGGGTGGGTGGATATTGTTTTTAATATCTTATTTTACTTCTCATTATCCTGCTCTAATTTTACTAGTAATAAATTCATTTAATATCTATAATTTGAATCTATTTTGCCCATGATGGTATTTGATGAGTGATCCCTCTCAGTCTTGATCTCGACTCATGAACCCTTTGTTAAGTTTTCTCTTCCCTGCCCAGCTCTGGAGGTGAGTGACAGAGAGGCTTTGGTGGGTGCCTGGAATCCAGCCAAGGTCAACTCACCACATTCATCAAGGAAGAAAACTCCCTTCTTGTAAATCTGTAAACTGAAAACCATACATGGAGTCACAGGAAGTGACAGCAGGAACACTCAGTCATTATTTCAATGCAAATCTATACATTAAATATACATTTCCTCTTATTCCATTTCTCCTCTGAAACGAATCAAGTTATCTTCAGTTTAAGCATTTTGAAATCCAGTTTGCTAAATAAACTGTTGACAATTGAAGTAGGTAAATTTCACTTTTGGAATAGGCAGTTTGAGCTTTCTGCATTGAGACCCTTTACATGAATGGAAATAAACAATCCCTTGCTCAAGAGGTACATGCTTCACTGCCAGAGCACCTCCTGTACTACAAAGAGTTGCTATTCTTGAAGAAATATGAATTCTGTCAAAAGTACAGACCAGAAGAACAAAGACCAGGTGTGATAACATAACAATGGACAAATTCTTTTAGGTGCAAACTAATTCAGTTCTAATTTTTTGGTTTTTAATCAAGCATTTATGCTACTTCTGGACTTACCAACAGTGATGAAGAGCTCCTGTGCTAAAACAAAACCATTCTGTGTACTACCCTGATACAAACTGAAAGAGTTAAAAAGTATATCAGATTCACAGGCATGGGTCACATCTCTTTCAACAGGCATATCTGGAAAAGCGTCACTTAAAATTATTACATTTACAGGATAAAAAATGATGAATGAAATTATATCAGTCAGCATGACCAAAGATTCTCAAAAATATTAACAGAGGAAAATAAGCTGGGTATCAAATTTATTAACACAAAAAACTGTAATGGAAGAATAAGGAACCATAAAATATTCACACTAGATATTTTTTGTGAAACAACAACTTGCTGGCAGGGCTTTACAGAGGTTCCTGTACTGTGGGTAAGATGCACAGGAAAAACACCAACCAGATATTCTCATGAGATCAGGAATTTGGCAAAAGGTTTTGTACAACATCCAATCAACACAAAACAATCCTCACAGCATTAATTTGGCCTATTTAACTCAGCACATTTTAAACCTATTTGTAGTTAAGTTACTTGAATCGTTCCCAGAAGATGAAATGAGAAGAAGAAAGAGAGAAAAGCAAAAAGATAAAAAAATACATAGAAAAGTACATGTAGCTACCAACTAACTCCTGAGTTCCAAGCATATTCAGACAGAAGCTCCAAGGGCAGGGTCGGATTGCTTACCTCATGCTCAGCCTTAAAAACTCTTGTGCCCCCTTGGGCCCTCCCCCCAGGTGGCAGCTCTGGTCACTGGCTCAGGTGCTGGGCTGGGCGAGAGAGGAGCCCTGTCCTGCTGTGCCCATGGTCAATGACTGGCACCTGTCAGCTGGGCGAGAGAGGAGCCCTGCCCTGCTGTGCCCGTGGTCAATGACTGGCAGCTGTCAGCTGGGCGAGAGAGGAGCCCTGCCCTGCTGTGCCCGTGGGCAATGACTGGCAGCTGTCAGCTGGGCGAGAGAGGAGCCCTGCCCTGCTGTGCCCGTGGGCAATGACTGGCACCTGTCAGCTGGGCGAGAGAGGAGCCCTGCCCTGCTGTGCCCGTGGTCAATGACTGGCACCTGTCAGCTGGGCGAGAGAGGAGCCCTGCCCTGCTGTGCCCGTGATCAATGACTGGCAGCTGTCAGCTGGGCGAGAGAGGAGCCCTGCCCTGCTGTGCCCGTGGGCAATGACTGGCACCTGTCAGCTGGGCGAGAGAGGAGCCCTGCCCTGCTGTGCCCGTGGGCAATGACTGGCAGCTGTCAGTTGAGTGAGAGAGGAGCCCTGCCCTGCTGTGCCCGTGGGCAATGACTGGCAGCTGTCAGCTGGGCGAGAGAGGAGCCCTGCCCTGCTGTGCCCGTGGTCAATGACTGGCACCTGTCAGCTGGGTGAGAGAGGAGCCCTGCCCTGCTGTGCCCGTGGGCAATGACTGGCACCTGTCAGCTGGGCGAGAGTGGAGCCCTGCCCTGCTGTGCCCATGGGCAATGACTGGCACCTGTCAGCTGGGCAAGAGAGGAGCCCTGCCCTGCTGTGCCCATGGTCAATCACTGGCAGCTGTCAGCTGGGCGAGAGAGGAGCCCTGCCCTGCTGTGCCCGTGGGCAATGACTGGCACCTGTCAGCTGGGCGAGAGAGGAGCCCTGCCCTGCTGTGCCCGTGGGCAATGACTGGCAGCTGTCAGGGGCTGGGGTTCGGGCTCTAGAGGCTGCAGGCAGGGCACTGTCCCACCAGAGCAAGGCCTGACCTGCCCAACTTCTCCCCCAGGCACCCCAAAATGTCTTGAGAGATCAATCTTCCTAGTCTCTGACGAACAGGGTAAATGTTAGGTTTGGTGACAAGATTATGCTCAAAACACGGGCTTGGATTTAAATTGTCACAGATATCTCTACAGTACCTTCATAAAAATATTTCCTTGTGCCAAAATATAATAACAGTCTTTTTGGACTAAAAGCATATATTTTTTGAATGGTGATAGATATATCAATTTCCGTTGTATCAAATATATTCTCAAATAATCACCTGACAAACAGGAGATTATTTGTTAATGATGATTCTGGTGGTGATAGAAATTTATACTAGATTGATTGCAATTTAAGTTATATGATATACAAGCTTATAGTTATCTAACAACAGACATTGCTGATTTCCAAGGTCTGCCTTTACAAATATTTGGTAACATTTAATACCTCTAGTCAATGAAAACAAATTGCATGGGCTATATTTTAATTTTGTAAGGCATTATGAAATGTTTCAGTTAAGGTACAAGGCCTGCCTGCCTTCAAAATGTTTCCCATGAGAGTTAAATTCTACAACAAAGGTTTTGGGGTGTTTCACTGAACCCTAATCAGGAAAAATAGTGAGAAAAATGAAAAGTAGAAAAAGAAAGAAATCATGATGAAAATGAAAAGATTTTTCATTTACAGAGGTAAAGCCACAGCACAGATGGGAGAAATTGAAATTACTAATTTAAATGGCATTAAACATTCTCCAAGATTTAAATAAAAAATAAAAAATTACATTATTATAACAATATAAACAGTAAGTACATGGTGATTTCTTTACTGTATTTTTCCAACAATAATATGGTAAATGACAACGTTCTTACGATGGTAGGTAAACATGGTGTATAGCATTTTCTTTCATATCTCAAATCTGGAGTCAAGCACAACACCAAAAGGATCTATTAAGGTGATAGAGTACTATAGTTTGAAATCAAGAAAAGAAACAACTCTGATAAAAGATGAAGGAGTGAACTTTTATGAAGAAAGTCAGTTACAACAGTGGTCTTTGTGGGATCAACATTTAAGAAATGTCTTGATATTATCTGAGCTGAATTTCATTGCTTATCAGGGAAAGTGAATACATAAAAATTTTGTTTTCTAGGGGAGTTTAAGAATCATAAAACTATTGGTGATATAAGAATGGCCTAAAAAATAAATTGAGACAAATGAAAGAAAAGAAGATTTAAGCATGACCATCAAATTATAGAGTAGAGGGAAATTAAATAATCAGATTTAGATTTTTTACTTGGTTTTCTTTTAACTTTTCACTGATCTTAATAGCACTTAGAACACTTAGAAAAATCCCATAGAAACAGTAGATTGGAAAATATTCTGAGGAAATAAAAAAGCAAGAGATCTTCAAGCTCAACTTCAATTAAAGAGTATGATTCCTGAATAAATATGAAGGATTTAGATAAGAGTGACTGGAGACTAAGTAAAAATTTCTGAAAGAGAACATGAATAACAAATGAGTGATTAATGTAAGGAAATAAAAATGAGATATTCAGGATTTTATCAGTACATAGCATAAGTATTCAATATAAAAATTTTTAATAGTCTCTGCAGATAAATAAGAAAAGAAGAAAGGCTTTGTGTCTCTGATGTCCTCTTTCCAGCCGTGGCTGTCAGACAGTGCTTAGACAAGAGTAAACTGCAAACATAATTCAGATTATTGTCCTATTTTCAGCTCAGTGACTTGCTGATCGAGTCAAGATTTCTATATATTTAATGATGTGTTTCTTTCTCTGGACATGCAACTTTGTATTTCCTCTGTGCTCTTTGATGAAGAATTCCATCCTTCAGAAGAACAATCTTATTTCCTTTGTTTTGATCTGGCTTTTTTAATATAGCTTCTAATATCTCACTGCAAGAAATTCTGAATCCTCAAGACTTATGCACACATGTCTGTGACATTCATACCACTCTGTTGTATGGAAGCCTCTTTTCCAGGCTTCCATATTTAGTTCTTTGCACTGGAACTGAACCATGCTTATGATCATACTTCCTCCAGTTTTCAGTTCTACATTACCCTTTCAGATGTTGAGGCCATCTGTATACAGCATTCAAGATATAGATTAATAGTCTTATAATAAAGCTTTTTAATTCTCTCTTCTTTTCTAATACTTTTGAATATATTTCTCACTGCTGCTGAGAACTAGATTGGCATTGTATGGAGCAAAGCCAAATAGACATGCTGTATCCAAATTTGTGCTGGTTCAGTGGTACAGAAACATCCACCTCTGTCTTTGGGAAGGTTTGAGCAGAAGCGTACACATTAGTCTTTAAAATGTTAACCTCCTTATGATGTACTATAGTGTATATGATTGCTGAGCTGCAGAAGCAAAATGTGAATGCTATTACTCCTTTTACCACTGAGGGTGTGGGGACGTGTCATATGTTACTGGCTATGTGTATGCCACATGCTAAATCAGGAGAGGCACTGATAGAGCAAACCTCCCTGCTCTTCCTTTCTTCCTCTTCTCCTAAGAGCTCTAATTTCATCCTTTGTTTGTACTTTCTGCTACAGAGTATCAAACGAGTTTCCCTTATCAACATGATTATGGACAATTTTGGAAGTTTTGTAAGACTGTGTTGAGTCTTTTCAAGCATCTCATATTCATTCATATGTGCACTGATTCTAGCTCTTGCAGGAGCCTTACTCCATAAAGGACTTACAAGGATATTCTAGGATTCAGTCATGACAAATGAAAACAAAACCTGTGCTAAGTAGCCGTGCTGACTTTGCATGGCCTGGTTTTTGGTAGCAGGGTGGCCACAGAGGTGGTTTCTGTGAGAAGTTGCTGGAAGCTTCCACCATGCCCAGCAAGGCCAATCCCTGATGGCTCTGAAGGTGGACAGGCTGCTGGGCAAGGCTGGGCCAACTAGAGATGCTCGGTAATGCCTCTGTTGAAGCGTATGTAGGAACAAATCAAAACAAAGGTGGGGGCACAGTTGTAATTTTCCAGCCAGAGTAAGAATAAGAACACGTAAAAGAAACAACAATGGAGACATCAAGGTAGTGAAGAAGGAGGGGCAGGAGGTTCTCCAGGCATCGGAGCCAAGATTCCTGTGGAGGTCGTGGTGAAGCAGCTGTGCTCCTGCAGCCCGTGGGGATCCACAGGGAATGCAGAGATCCACCCTCAGCCCCTGGGGATCCACAGGGAATGCAGAGATCCACCCTCAGCCCATGGGGATCCACAGGGAATGCAGAGATCCACCCTCAGCCCGTGGGGATCCACAGGGAATGCAGAGATCCACCCTCAGCCCGTGGGGATCCACAGGGAATGCAGAGATCCACCCTCAGCCCCTGGGGATCCACAGGGAATGCAGAGATCCACCCTCAGCCCCTGGGGGAGGTGCCCATGCCGGAGTGGGTGGAGGCCTGGAGGAGGCCGTGATCCCATGGGAGACCTGGTGGAGGGAGAGGGCCTTGGTACCAGGCTGGAGCAGTTTTGGGAGGACTGTTTGCCCGTGGGACTCACACTACAGCAGTTTTAGGTAGACTGCTACTTGTGAGAGTGGACTCATGTCAGAGAGGTTCACAGAGAACAGTCTCCTGTGGGAGGGACCCCACGGTTTTACAGGGGAACGACTCTTCTCCCTGAGCAATGTAAGAAAACCTCAGGTGATGAACTGACCAAACCCCCATGCCCTGTCTCCCTGCTGTTGGCAGGAAGGAGGAAGGGGTTAGGGGAAAAAAAATGGTTTTAAGGGATTATTTTACTTAATAAAATCAAATATTTAAAACACCTTCCTCCTACCCCTGCCTTCATCCAAAACTCCATCACTGAATTCTCTCTCTCCTTTCCCCCACCAGAACCGGGGGCACATGGAATGAGGAATGAGTCCTCAGGATAAGGACTCCTCACATTCTTCTCCTGCTCCAGTGTGGGGTCCTTCCCACAGGAGACAGTCTTTCATAGACTTCTCCAATGTGAGTCCTTTCCACAGGCTGCAGTTCTTCACAAACTGCTCCAATGTGCATCCCTTCTGTGGGATGCAGTCCTTCAGGAACAGATTGCTCCAGTATGAGTCCCCTGGGGGGTCACAACTCCTGCCAGCAGATCTCTTCTTGTGTGAGCTCCTCTCTCCAGAGGTCCACAGGTCTTCCCAGGAGCCCGCTCCAGCATGGGTTTTCCCTGCGGCCATGGCCTTCTCTGGGCAACCACCTGCTCCAGTGTGGAGTCCTCCACAGGCTGGAGGTGAATATCTTTTTGTAAAGGCTGTTCTGAGTGTACTGCTTATGTCAACCAAAATTAGGAATTCCATTCTATGTTAAGTGTACTCATTTTCACAGACCACCTCACTAAATACTGTATCCAATCCCACAACTCCCAGAGACAGAGGTATTATAAATCCCAAGACTTGAAGACAAAAGATCATTTTTTGTCCAAGGATTTGACATACATGAAAATTATCAAAGAAAGTCAGTAGGAAAAATGTATAGGTAAGAACAGCGAACATTGGCGTCAAGTTGATTGGCTTTTGCTTTTGACTCATTACTAATTCAAGTTGTAGTAAGAGAGAAGATTAAATATAATAAGGGTGATTTATTATGTTTTTGTTCTGGGAAAAACATTAAGGCCATAATTATGTGCAAATATGTATTGTAATGGTAGCAAGAGCATGTGGACTGCAGCCATCAAGACAGTTGCAGTAAAGCCATCTCCCTAGATGAGTTATTCCCTGGGATTTTATGAAGACTGAGTCAATGAGAAAACATTGCAATCTTTTCTGAATCAGCTAATGGAAAGTCGTGGTATAACTGACTGTTCACTACTCTAGTAAACCATTGGTTTACATTCATATATTAAGACTCTATGTGTAAGGGAAAATAAAATTTTAGTCCTGAGATATCCATTAAATCTGTCATAACTATGAATTTTAAAGAAATTAAACTAAACTCTGGGATGAGCATTGTAAATATAAGGCTAGATATTAAATAAGTCACAGAATAGTGTCTATAGGAAAGATGTTGAAATTTATACTGCATGTTATTTGTGTGAATTACTCAGTTGGAAGTACTTCTAAGGAGCATTTGGTTTCTTCAGGGCAAGGGGCTACTTTGCATATTGGCATTGCAAATGTTTGGAGGATAGTGCTTAAAACGATTAATTGTGCAGTGCACTAACAAAAACCCCGAGCAAGGCACAAACATGAAAGAGGAAGACAACAATATTTGAATACTTCTCACACAAAGTTCCTGTTGCTAAGGAAACCACTTCCTTCATCTGTGCATCTTCCAAAAATGTCTATCTCCAGGTCACTCAAATAGTGGAGATCACAATCTGGTGTCTTGTGAAAGGGTAAAAATAAGTCATATATGACTGTTACAGAGTAATTAGTGTGCTTTTTAATAATCTGCAGAAACCGTAGGAGATTCATATCTGCAACATCATTTTGAAATTCACAAAGAAACCTGTACACCAATCATTGTACTTTCATTTTGCTTGTAAGTTTTCCTGCCTTTTTCTTTGGTGTGTGCCTAACCTCTACTGTCACTGTTTCAACCTATACTTTACATTTTTAAATAACAAATGCATAACGTGTCCTACTTTTTATAATCATTTGCTGAATTCTTCAGCTTGCTACATATTATTTTGCAAAGAAGAATAAATAAATCTGGAATAAATCTATCTCTGCATATATATAACTCAAGGCTTGACCTGAAGAGCAAATAGATATACCACAGTTGTGGTACAGGCACACTGACAGCATCAAGCTTCAACAAGCATTTCTGTCATCACTTTGCCCTATATAATCTCCTGGTTCACTGGAGTAGAGAAGTTCACAGAACTAGGTAATATTGTGGGTTGAGAGATCTGTCATCTCCTAGATAAGACAGAAGTCTATGTTTATTCATATTCTTCAAACAAAACCATAATAAACTACTCCTGTCCTTAATTTTAAACATGAAGTGCTTTGTCAAACTAGAGCGAGAGATAAATCTGTTATTTTGAAATTGTTTCTTGAAGAAGAAAAACAGAAGGAACAAAGAATAGATCCTGCATCAAAATAAATAAATTTTAATTTCTACTTTCTCCATGTATCTACTTTTAGATTTTGACTGCTATTGATGACACATTGGTTGTACAGTAATAAAGGAAGACAGCCACAGTTGAAAGACATCACATGCTTTATCTAAAAAACAATGGTGCTGAAGCCAAATGTTTGGTTAAAAATAAAATTTGCTTGAAATCTCAAGTTTTGGAAAATAAAAATCCCAATGTTTCTTTGTAGAGTGCAGGAAAAATGATAAGTGCTTGGATAGTAATAAGGTTTTTTTTTTAAGGAAAATGAGTTGTCTATTTCCCATTTCTAAATTAAACACATATGTGACATTTAGGTATGCCAAGTGCCTGAAATTATGCAAGAAAGAGTAGTTTGGATTTGCCTTGGTGAAATTTCTTCTGATGCTTGATAGGACTGAGTTTGCCAAGCTCGTAGCAGGAGCTAAACTGTCAGCTGGTACCACAGCTGCCCCACTCAGCACACCAGGTCTTACAGCTATTGAAACTAATCTGTCTACCTAAATTGTCCATCCAGTTTTACTACCACAGTAAGTAATCTGTTGTTATGCAATTCAAAACCTGTTTGTGATGGCCACAGACAGCACATGGAAGGGGCAAGCCTGTCTGTCAGTGTGGAAGAGCCCTCCTCCTCCTCTACCTCCAAATTTTTTTCTCAATCTCACTCTACAGAAGTTACTTATGACAGTTGGATTTGGCATGCTGGATGCAGCCCAGACAAGGGATCTTTATTAAATCAAGCAGTTATCCCTCAATTTGATTTTTTTTTGTATGTTGTTTCAGCAATCTCAGCAAATTATTACTCTAAATGTTACCAGTCTTAAACTTTGAATGAATATGTCTTTCAAAACTATGGGATCTCTATAAAGTTTATAGTATTTGTAAAAAATAATGAGGTTTGGATTTCTATTGCTCAGTAAATATTCTGAATCTTCAAATGACAGCAAACATAACATCTAAAAAATACACTAAATTAAAAAAAATAAAGAACAGAGTGACACCCTATCTCAGGATAAGCATTTCTCATTTGCTTTGCTATAGGCCATAATAGAAGCACATGTTACACAGAATATGCATAGAATACCATCTTTACTTAATTAGATGCAAAAATTATCTGCAATTTTAAAGTTCTGGTTTTTTTTCGTTATCTTGTGCATTCTTATTGCAGTACTTTATATTGATTGCCATCAATTGTTCAGATTGTCTCTGAGCTTACAATAAGCTTTTTTCCTTCTTTTTTTTTCTTTTTGAGTTGTTTGGTTTTTTTTTTTTTTGCTACCTTACTGTATGCTTTTGGTGGACTGGTACTTCTTTTTGTAATAATCTTTCATGATCATTGAAAAGAATGATTGATGGAGGTTTTTCCCAAGATACATTTAATTGAATGTCGGACAGTTTTCTATTCCTTTAAGCACTTCACTTCCTCTGTTCTTGAGCTTAGTCTCTGTCTTCATTTCATATATCTTGTCAGTCAAGGTTGAGGAGAAGAAATAAGTATTTGTCACCAACATTTTAAAAACAGGGAAGTTGTAGGGAAGGCAGAATTTTTGGTTTGTTATACATAGTCTCTATTGGGCAAAAAGCACAACAAAATTATTCATATATTAGATATTAGCTTTATGCATGATCCTGATTTTTATTCATATAAATAGTAAATTTAAAAATTGTAATTCAGCAGATTCCTTCATCACATATAATTCTCATGAGCAAATTTTGACAGTGTTAAGCAAAGTTAAGACAAGCATGTCTTGGCATTTTAATGATACTAAAATTCTACTGCACTGGGATCTTGGTTTGCATTCTTCTCTCCACCTCCATAATGTGCATTGTGTACTTACAGTATTAAAATTTAAGTACTGCAGGCATCCAAACAGCAACTACTACTTCAGCAGAACACTGTGGTTGGTTTACGACTCCCCTCCTGAATGAAAAATATCTTAAAATGCTCCTGCAGATATTTTAGTAGTAAGAAGAAAGTTTTTCATTGCTGGGCAGAAATGTGTTTACATTCCCTTGAGTTTTAAGTGGAAATGGAGACTAAAAGCCCTAAACATTTGTTTTGAAAATATATTGGAAATATTACTCTTGGAGCTGGAAATTTTATAAGGAATATCTGTTTCCATGATCCCTTGACTTTAATATAAATGCAGAAAAATTCTCAAAATAATTTCCAAATTTGAAAACACATTATACATCTTCAAGAAAATATGTAAAATTTGTGAATTTCATATTCATATTTGTAACTGAAAATAATTTCCTTTTAAAAGGGAGGGGTTTAACAAAAATTTCAATCATTATCTAGGAAAAAATATCTAGTTAATGATAATAATGGACTAAAGAGTTCACATGTTCATAAGCAGAATACAAAACCACTTTGTACCTAGCTGAAGGAATGGAGTTTACTTTTTTTTTATACTGTGAGGTTCTTTCTATTTCTTTGGTCTGGAAGAACAGCTCTGTTTATGTAATTCTTTTGTGACTCCAAAGGCAAAATGTATGAACCTGGCCCCTGTATCTCACAGTGAGCATAAAACATACAGATGCTACATGAATCCCCTCAGTTTCTTTCAAAATAGGTGCCAAGATGTCTGAAACATCTCACACTTTAAGTAATAATACAACAATAAAAAATAAATAATTAATAAAAAAAAAAACTTTGTCTTTTCACTGTGCTTGAAGTCCATCAGCAAACGGGCCCCAATGTGTTTTGTAGTTCAGCCTCTCCTTAAGTCATCTCTAACTATCTTGTGTTGGAAGCAGAGCTGGTGCATGTGGCAGACTTTAAACAGCACTCCCAGCCATTCAGCCCAGCACAGCATTGTCCTGGCATCCCAGTCCTGAGCCTCTTGGGCTGTCCTGTGGTCCTTACTCACTTGCAGCTGAACTGAAGAGCTCAGCTCTGTGCTGCACTGCTCCCCTTAAACACAACTTAGATTTTCATTAGGGCTCTGCCAAGTGGCTTCTCTTGTACACCTACTTAGGACTTGGCAAAGCTTTCTTCTCTGCTTTATTTTTTCTACTTGGAGGTGAATTACTGTGAAGATTCTGGCTGGAAAACTGAATACCAAGAAACTTTCCATTCAGCATTGAATAGTGTGTTTCTATGAGCTTTAAAGCTATGAAATTATGTTTCATTTCTTCTTTATATCACAGTATGAGGTATTAACATCCAATGAGGGCTAGATCATTGGTTAAAACCAAACTTCTGCATTTTTAATTAGTGTTAAAAATAAATTAGTTAGTAATTTAATAGTTTTAAATTAAATTAGTTAGTAATTTATAAGTTTTGCAGGTTGGGACAGGCATTGTCCGCTGTGTCTCCTGACTACTATTAAAAGTAGGCACTGAGATCTGGAATTTCATCACCTCATAATGACGGTTTGGGGGTTGTTATACTTTTACATTTAGTGGATGATTAGATAATGAAAAATTTTGAAAACAGTAAATTATATTGTAAAAAGGGAAGGGAAGGGAAGGGAAGGGAAGGGAAGGGAAGGGAAGGGAAGGGAAGGGAAGGGAAGGGAAGGGAAGGGAAGGGAAGGGAAGGGAAGGGAAGGGAAGGGAAGGGAAGGGAAGGGAAGGGAAGGGAAGGGAAGGGAAGGGAAGGGAAGGGAAGGGAAGGGAAGGGAAGGGAAGGGAAGGGAAGGGAAGGGAAGGGGTTTCTCTCAGTTAACTGATTGACTTCAAAGGGAGTATCAGACATTACTGAGGACAGCATTGACCTCAGGACTTTAAGTCAAGTTCTCATTTGACACATGAATCTAAATCAAATAATGAAATTTGTGTGAGGCTTCTATGTTGTAAATCATGTCTTTTTAGACAAAGAAGCTTTTTTTTTCAGAGATACATATTATCTTCCATTTTAAAAATTCTTTAATCTCCAGAAAATTTCTGATTATGTTGCATAAGACAAAAGATAGATCCTTACACCAGTAGTTAAATTTCATTGCTCCATGTCTATTTTACAAAATCATTTGTCTTTCTCACATACCTTATTTCTTTTTAGGCTATATACTTAGGAATTATACTCCAGGATATGCTCTTCAATCTGTGTACCTATATTCTTCTCAGCCATAATGGGATTTAGTGTGAGAACTCAGTCATTCACTCTGCTAAATTCTGATGTCTTGTATTTCATCCAGACAAAGACTTCTTTAAGTAACATTCACATCACTCAAAACAATGGTAATGAAAATCCGTATTTTGCTACTGTACCTGTACCTTATAATGATTCCTCCTACTTGCAGATATGCAATAATGCTGTACAGCAAAGGCTAGGGCCATCATTTCCCACCTGTTTTCCATGATAGCAGGACCCCACAGCCTTCTGGTTTAAGATATATGGATATCTAACTTGACTAAGTATTCTTCAAGGGAACAATCACAGCTATGCTACCTGAAAGGAAACACCTGCTGAATTAACTCATGCTAAATGAAGAGAGCAGAAAGCAGTAAACTCATTTTCTAGGTCTTCTTTTCATCATTTCCTTTGGAGCTTTCTGCAGATGACCTGAGGAGTAAGCAACAAATTTACAAATCTGTCAACTCACTCAAAAAGAAAGTTTAAAAGTGGGAATGGTCCTTTGTTCAAAAAAACAAGGAAATATGACAAAGCCTAAAGTAAAGGACAGATTTGATATACTTTGCAAAACCTGTGTGTTAAAAATGCAAAGTGTTTTGGAGTAGGAAGGCAGAAGAGTTATGATCATATATTTATAGATTATCTTCTTTCTGAAACATGATCAGCAGAACTTAATGGGTAAATGAGGACAAAAATCTTTCTTCTTGACATGAAATTTATCAAAGGTTCCTAAGCTTTAAATGCATAAAGTGCATTATTTTGATCTTTTGAAAAATTGTATGCTGTTCTGGCTAAAATGTGTGTACAACAATTTTGTTTGGCCTGCTTTATGTAGCTGGATTTTTTCTCATATACCAGAAAAACTCTATACACAGGGCAGTCCATCTTTTTATGGCCACTCTTGTAAATGTGGGCTAAAACTAGCAAAATAATTGCATCACATAAGATTTAAAATTAATACAGAGTTCCGTTTCTGGTAAGTAAAATTTGTGTGTGCTTATTGCACTACCTTGAACATTTGCTCTGAAGGAAATGTTTTAGTTCATATGCTTACACTTTGCTCTTAAGCAGAGCAAACCTGAAAAATGACCAGATCAAAATAAAATTCCTTTTTCATATTCCTTTAATACATAGTGAGTGATTAGTGACAGAAATCCCTTGTAGCCACAGTTCTGTCAGAGTTTTCATCCACGGGGATTAATATTGCTCTTAAAAATTGGTGGTAACTCCTTCAGTTCACAGCACTCAAATCTCTATTAATTCATACAAGTCAATTTATATCTAAGCCAGAAGAAAGGTATTTTTATTTCATTTGCTTTCATGTAAATTAGTTGGATATTTTTTGATTTAAAGATATTTAAAGCCATACTACTAGGCATGTCAACCACTTTGACAGAAGTAGGCAGCTTTAATCTCTACCTCACTGGGGTTCCTACATAATTTCCCATAGGAGAATACAATGAATCACTTGATCTCAACTAGCTTAGATGAAATTCTGAGGTGGAGAATACTATATTTCACATCACTGAAATCCCTCCAGGTGATTTACTAGGCACCCCTAGCGTTTTCCTGATGTTTTCTACTGGTTTAAAATTAATCTTGCCAGAAAGTAGCCAGCTATTTCAAAAAGAAGCAATATGTTAATTTCTAATCATACTTTTATTTTTTTTGCTTTACAGGGATGTCTGCTTCAAAGATAAAGGAAGAAGGTGTACAAAAAGTACAACTTGCAAATTATGGAAACACATAAGCTTATAAGAGCTGCCAAAAAGGAAAAGCAGTGCAAGGATTTAAAGACACGTTCCAGGATGGCAATCAATTTCAATTAAAAAAGAGAATTTCTATTGCAATATGTCTTTTTGGTCAGTAGCATATTTTTAACTTCTTTTCTCAGGGATACCTTTCCAGCCCCTATTGCTCTTTAAACTCTTGTAAACTGGTCAGTAATAAACATTAATTTCTCCTGATGAAATTAGACGTCTGAGTTGAGCCTTTAGATAGATTTCTTTGTTTAAATAATACATCACTTTTGGCAGTGTCAGAGGCTGAAATGTTATGGTTTATGTCTTCATGAAGAAGGACCTTTGCATACTATAGCAAAAGTGTAAAACAAAGCTGCACCAACAAAGGGCACCCTGAATGGGCCCCTAGCTGATACCCTGAACTGTGGATTAAACCACCTAACACAGCCTGAGATAAGGAAAGTGACATTATTGTTCAAAGCACCTGGAAAAGCATCCCCAGCAGGGCCCAGCCCAGCACCTTTGGGGTGCAGGACACACCCCAGGTTTATCAGCTGCCAGGCTTGCACAGGCCTGCACACCAAAGGGGGAGGAGGAGAGTTTTTGGAGGTGTGGCACAGCCTCAGGTCTGAGGCAGTTAACATCCATCCTCCCCTGTGCAGACCAGCCCAGGGGCTCAGGCCCCCCACCCTGGGAAAGCCACATCTATGGGACATCCATGTGAGGGATGGAAGAGAGAGTCATGGCCCATCAAAGACCTCACAAAGGGGTCCCCAGAGCCTGCACTGCATGGGATGCAACTTGATGCAACACATCTACCACATTGCAAGGGACTGAGTCAAACCTGCCCCCCTCAATGTATATCAATCCGTTGGATTCTATGCTTTTCACTGGGGGATCCTCACTACCAAGAAGACCAGACAGAGGGAAGCAAAGAGATGTTGTTGGAACCCATGGAGGGTAGTATGTTTCTGCTTAATCTCTGTCACTCTCCCTGTCCCCCCTCAACACACCTCTTTTTTTCTACATCTTTCTTTCTTTTCTCTTTATCTTTGTCTCTTTTGCTATTAAATAAAATATATATATTTTGGTATCAACACCTAACCTCATTTGGTTTTAATCATATGTTTTGGATATATTCAAACCTTTCAGGGTTTGATCCACTTTATTCACAGTGAGTTCTTTTTGCTCTTATATGCTTAGAATGGATTGCAACAGGCAGCTTTTTTTTTCATTGCAATTCCCACAAGAGCTTCACTAAGTTTTTCTGTTACTGAGAATCTTGAAAAAAATGCAAACACTATTATAAAGAGCCTTTTGGTTTTTTTGTTATTATTGCTTTCCTAGGCTACCCCTAATGTAAAAAAGCAGCCTGAAACCAAAGTAATTTTAATACTCTGGACAATGTCCAGTCAGGAAAGTAAATTTGTAATCTAGTATTAAGGTGCCTAGAGCTTGCTGATCAGCAAATACTGTGACAGAGATGTGAAAAAGCTACAGATGAAGAGTTTGTTCTCTCCATCTGTGTAGAAAGATCAATAAGTGTTGTCTACCTGTACATTAGTAAAGCTTTTGACATCATTTCTCACACCTTTGTCTTGGAGAAACTGGCTGCTCATGGTGTGGATGGCTGCACTCTTCCCTGAGCAAAAAACTCTGGGTTTGCTGAGCCCAGAGAGTGGTGGTGGATGGAATGACAGGTACCTGCTACAGGTTGGTAGCAGGTTCTAAGTGATGTTCCCCAGGGCTTAGTACTGGCACTAGTTTAATATCTTTATCAGTGACCTAGATGAGGGGATTGAGTGGACTCTCAGTCAGTTTTCAGGTGACACTTTATTGTGTGGGAGTATTGATCTGCTGGAGAGTACCAAGGCTCTGAAGAGGGATCTTCAAAGACTGGACTGATGGTCCAAGGCCAATTATATGAGGTTCAATAAGGCCATGTGCTGGGTCCAGCACTAGAGTCAAAACAGTCCCATGCAGGGCTACAGGCTGGCTGAAGAGTGATTGGAAAACTGCTCTAAGGAAAAGACCTGGGGGTGTTGGTTAGCAACTGGCTGAACATGCCTAACAAGACATCCAAATTGGAGACACATGGATGGGAAGGGTGAACTATGCAGTGGATAAGGAATCGTCTGGGTGGATATAGGCAGAGTTGTGGTCAATAGCTCGATGACCAGGAGGAGGCTGGTGATGAGTCATATTCCTCAATTCCCCTTTTCTTGGGACTGTTGCTCTTCAATGTCTTTATCAACGATACAGTGAGATCCAGTGCATGCTCAGCAAGTTTGGAGATGACAGGAAGCTGAGCAGCGCATTTGACACAACAGAAGGAATTCCAGCCAGGGGGACCTGGACAGCCTTAGGAAGTGGGTCCATGAGAACCTCATGTTGTTCAACAACTGCAAGGTTCTACATGTGGATCAGGACAATCCCAGGCATGAGTACAGACTGGGAGAAGAAGTCATTTAGAGCAGCACTGTGGAGAGGGGTGGGGTCAGACCTCCAGAGGCCCCTTCCAATTGCAGCTTCTCTTTAAATCCATTATTTCCAATGCAGTCAAGAAGACACATGAAAAGACTGCAAAAGTGCTGGTATTGTGGTTGTACGACAGCAACCTTCAATAAATTAGACTAAGGTCAGTCCCTAGAAAAATAAGGTAAAGATGACAGAACTCAGATGATAAAAAAGTCAGGTTCTAGAAGGTAGTTAATTACAGATCACTAAAGATTTATATAAGCTATGTTTTGTCTAATGAGCTGAATTTCATTTTTTTATTTAGTCACAGATTTGGATATGGGGCAGCTGAACACCACATAAATGTTCCCTTACTACCCCACTTCCCAGGTGCAATTGGAAAAAAAAAGCAAAATTTGTGGGTTGAAAGAAAGTTTCATGAGACAGAAAAGGAAAAAAAATAGCAAGTAAAAATATTAGAACATACAAAAAAAGGGATACACACTTTTTTCGGTGGGATGAGGAAAGGCCTTGACTCTGTTTGAGCCCTGCTCACCAATCCTAAAAACATCAGTGTGTTATCAGTATTATTCTCATCCTAAATCCCAAACATAGCATTGTACCAGCTATTGGGAAGATAATTATCCAAGCTGAAACCAGACCACTGTTTTGATTTGTTTGGATTTGTTTTGTGTGTAGCATTTTATACAGTTTGACACAACATGCTGAGGGGGAAAGAACTATGTATATTAAATCACTGTGGTTTGTACTAAATGGATTAAAAAGGGGTTAGATTGTGATGTTAAAATAAAGTGACATTAAAGACAAATCAGTTCTTCTATTCACTATGATAGCTTAAAAGCTCATGGCGAAATACATGTAAATGAGGACAGACAGTTCACATTGCTTTTTAACATAGAGGTTAATAACAGAGGCTTTACGAAAAAATATAGGTTAAACACATGGAAATAAGTTATATATTCAGGTTATTTTATTATTATAATTTATAAACCCCCACAGAAAGTTTAGTCTTTTAAATTACTACATAGCATATTACTTAGAACACATACAGTAAGAGAATTTCAGATAGACCCAGCTACCTGGCAGCTATATGATAGCAAATGACAGAAGGAAATGCAGTGATGGAGTTATTTCTATGAGGGAGGCTATTTTAGAGGACTCAAAATTAGGCCTAAAGCCATTCATAATTTTAATCAATTGTCTAGAAACAAACACAAAATTACTGCTGAAAAAACCCTCTAGATAGCACATCTAAAATTTCTTCAGAGTTAAAGTGGTGAGGATAAAATATTTTAAGATCATTAAGACAGGAAAATGCATAGGTATTTGTAAAGAAATAAAGACAGAAAGGATCACTAAATTTTTGGAGAAGTAGCTCTGGAGAGAATCCGCATCTGTAAAATGTTTATAGCTGTAACCTGTCCTGTAAGTCTTAAACAGATCTCTGCTTTCCTCATGAAAAGAAATCTGAAAATTGTCTCAATGAATAGCATCTTCCTACTTTCAGATCAAGTCGCAAAAATTATAAAAAGACATAATGACTTCCATGGGAAGGTGCACAAATTGAAATATATATGACAACAGCTTTTTTAGGAAATAAATTGTCAGCTATTAAAAACTGGGTAGTAATGGCAGTTGTAACAGAATACTAATTAACATATACTCCACTAATAAAGACTTTCATCTGAAAGAAGGTATTTTCCAAGTAAAATATCCTTAAATTAAAACAGTTTATGCTACTGGGCAGTACACAGAGAGGATGCAATCTGGTAGACTATTATGTAGGAAATGAGCTAAGAAGTTCCACTGCTTTCTTCTGGCCTTAGCTGACATACATACAGATAAACTGAGGAGATCTAGCTTACCTTATCTTCTCTTTTTTTTTTTTTTTTTTTATCTTTTTGACACCATTGTGTTTTACTCACTTGTACAACAAGTGAGAGCAGAAGCCCAAGAGAGTCAAGGACTTCAGATGAATTTTGGAAAAATCATCTTGCAACCAATGTGGAAATACCACTGCCACTGGTCCAGAAAGAAAAATCTCCAGAGTGACTTGCCAGTGATGAAAATACTCAAACATTCTGGTTGCAAGTATTGTAAGATTATGCTGATATCCTACTAGTAGTCTTTTATTTGGAAGATTATGCAATGCTATTGGTGAAATTTAAAAAAAATATGGAACGTGGCATCTTCATGCCTGAGTACTAGAACCAGTCTTTTAACAGTTCATGAAGGAACTAAATGGTGATCTTAGAAAAGCCAAGCTTACTCAGAAAATTTCTGAAAGAGGGAAGTTTTTCTTATACTGTGTAGTACATAACTAACATTCATTTTTCTTTCTTTAATTTGTAAAATAATGTGAAATTAGGGTGCTCAGGGCCTTTTTTTTCTCAGTGTTTTTCCCCTGCTATTGATTAGTTACCTTTTACCTGATTTTATCTAATTGAAGAAAATAATTATGTATTAGCTTCTAAAGAAAGCAGAACCAGATACATTTTCCTCCCAAGTGCCCAGATAATCCTTGTCTTCATTCTGTTCTTTTAATGTTTTCATGTTCTTATGTTCAGGGACTAGAACAAAAGTGTGTAAATGAGATTATGTAGTCACTTAGGACCCTGCTGTCTTCAACAGCTTTTGCATCAAGACTAGCCACTCAAAATTTACATGGTACCAAGGAAAGCGATCTAATAAATTAAAGGAAGACAGCAGAATAGATAATTTAGGTTCAGTAATGATAGAATATTCTTTGCATCTCAGAAAATAAAGGAGAAAAAAATTACACCCATCACAGAATCACAGTGTTTGATATTGGAAGGGACCATCTGGTGCCACCCTCAACTTTTCAGGATCTTGAAGGATGGAAACTCTACGAACTCTCTGGGCAACCTCTGCTTGATCACAGGGAAAAAGTGTTTCCTAATGTTCAGATCACACTGAAAAAGTGTTTCCTAATGTTCAGATGGCACCTGCTGTGTTTTAGTTTGTGCCCATTTCCTCTGGTCCTGTCATTTGCACAATTAAGAGAGCCTTGCTCCATCTTCCTCCTTTGTGTATTGACATACACTGACAAAATTCATCCTTAGCATTCCCTTCCTTTCACTGAATATTCTTGAGTCTTAAAGACTCTCCTCACAGGAAAGATGTTCTGGTCCAGTCCTTGTAACATTGTGGTCCTTTGTTAGAGTCTTTCCAGCATGTTCATATCTCTGCTGTGCTGGGGAGCTTTGAACTGAACACAGTACTCAGTGTGGCCACTCTGGTGCTCACTAGAGAGGAAGCATCGCCTTTCCCAACCTGCTGGCAATACTTTGTTTATTGCAGTCCAGGATGCCACTGCTCTATTTTTGCTGCAAGAAAACATTTCCAACTTTGTGTCCATCAGAACCCGTAGGCCCTTTTCTGCAAAGCTGCTTTTCAGCCTGTTGGACCTCGGGTTATATTGGTGCCTGGTGTTGCCCCTTACCAGGTGCAGGAGTTTGCACTTCCCTTTGTTAAATTACCTGAGGATCTGTCATCCTATTTCTCCAGCTGTGCACAACAGAGAGTTACTCTGGCATGTCAGCCATACCTCCCAGTTTTGTATCTTAGCAAACCTCCTGAGCATGCACTCTGTCTCATCACCCAGGTAATTGATTTTCAATAGGGTAGAACTCAATTCTTAGGGTACACTATTGGCCTCCAACTAAATTTCTTTCAAGTGATCTTTGCTCTCTGGGCACAGATATTCAGCCTGTTTTCAGACTGTATTCTCATCTCACCCACACAGACACAACATATCTGTGAGAACCTTATGAAAAACAGTGTCAAAAGCCTTACTCTTTAAAAATATTTATAGAACATCCCTCATTGATTATATTTAAGGAAATGCCTAATCTTACAGGAAAAAAATTGTCTATTGTAGTTTGGAACACTTATGTGCAATAACTCTGATTTGCAAAGTGCAACCTTCCTTCTCTCCTTGAACACTAGGATTCCAGATAAAAATAATTCATTTTGTATTTACTGTATTTACATATATTTACATGCATGGCTAATACAGTGTTTTCACTTATGGCTAATACAGTGTTTTCACTTTTTTCTCTTTTGCCTCATTCATATGAAAAAACTACATCTCAGGATGCTGAAAGTACATATCTGTTCTTACTAAATCTAATTACTATACATCGTGTGTTGGACTTGGTAAAAACTAAGAATCACTTTAAAACAATCAACTCTTGAGTCCTGTTCTACAACTACTTTCAGGATGCTTTTTCTTTCTAATTTTTGTTTGGAGCATTTACAGCTGTCTACAAACAACACAAGCAATGTCAGCCATATAGTTTGGAAAAGCTTGAGGCTTGGATGGAGAACGTCTCCCATACCTACTTTTATGTACTAAAACCTGACTGGGAAAAACACTTTAAAAGACAGGTAATATCAGTAACAGAGACAGATCCATTTGTCCTTAGTTTAAGAAACTTTGAAATCTCCAGGTCTTCCAAGTTATTTCTGCTGTTTCCATATGATCATGCAAGAGTTACAGACAGAATGACTGTTCTGATTCACAGATTGCTTAAAGCCTCAGCTCATTTCTTTTTGATGGCAGCCTTGCAGTTTCATCCATGCCTTGGTCACTTCATGACTAAAGCCATATGTACAGAGGAAAAGGGCTACATCTTTCTGGTACCAGATGTAGTGCATCATTTGCTGAGCAGTGCTTTTTCTTTATGAAATCATATTAGGTGTGTGCTGTCATCCACATTAGCTGCTTCTGGATCTATCATATCAATATTACAGTTTGGGTTTAGGTGTGTAAGTGCTGGAGATCAACACATTCAAGAGTCTTTCCTGTCCTTCATCATCTGCAATTCTGAGATGAGACAAAGCTCACCTGAACTTCAGCAAATATAAGAAAAAGAAGTTGGTTTCTTTTTTGTTACCAATTCTCTGTTGCTGGTATTGTTTCCTGTCTTTATTTGTAACATCTGGAATCTGCCTCCTTTTTTTCAGTACACACCATGAAATCAGCCATATTTTGAATATGCTTACTAAAACACAGCAATTAGTTATAGTTTGACAACAATAATATAGACATTATTGGATACTAATTATTTTTGCTATATTTCTGTGTTGTTATGATCCTTGATGTGACTGATGCTGGCAAAAATGCATTAATTTGCTACTGATGTGATTGTATCCAGATACTAGATGTTTGTTTTTCATTTTAGAGCTGAAAAATTCAGTTAAACAAATAGATGGATAAAGAATTAAGCATATAAACATTTTCCACATAATGTAAAATATAGTAAAGTACCAATTTAAAATTTATACTACAGCATGTTCTTTTATGTTTAGCTTCATAATGACTAATTGCTTAATGCTTTTTGCTGCTCTGATAATTTTTCTGATTTCATTGTAAATTCAACATTAACATATCATATCTATAATAATGTCACAGTTCTATTTAAGGTCTTTTCTTCTAAATTTAACACATCTAAGATATTGTCTAGAATGAGTAGAAACTGATTGTCATTTGCATTACTTTCCTTTCTGAAGGAATTGGCAGAAACAAAATATACATCTTTTACTTCAAATTATTTCAATCATCAGCTGTGAAATTAGTGGTTTTTATCAATCTATTATCTTGAATAACTTTTCTTTTGGAAGCAAATAAAACCCCATTTAAAACAACTCTTTACACACCAAAATATGTTTCTGTAACTAAAGCTAAGGGAAGAAAGGTATTCCCATAAGCACCTTTATTTCACTGACTTGGATCAAATGAACACTCTTTAGGAAATAATCTGCAGCTCAAGTAAATAATAGTTATGTTCTCAGTATTATGATATATTTCTATTACTGTGGTATCTTGAATCTTAGGCAGAATCAAAGTGGAGTTTACTTAAATTTTGTAAAAATTCTTGATAACAAAAAGACTTTAGAAAATTTTCATGTCTCAGAAAATAGGTAAATGTACGAGACTGGAATTTCATAATACAGCACTTTTTATTTTTGGTTTATAAGCTGCTGTCTGTAATCCTGTAAAACTGCCATGACTTTCAAACAGGGACTTCACTGAGTTAAAAGCCACCATAATTTTAATCCTTCAGGTTTAATCAACTTGTCTTTCACTTCTAGAGAGTACTTAGTCTGAAACCAAATTTTGTTCTATAAATTCATTAGATTCTATTTTCTGGTTTTACAGTATCAGAAGAATATGAGGAAAGTGTGAGTACCTTGAACAGTTTGTCCACAGGTCATGAGAGGCACACTAAGTAAAGGAAGTTTCGTTCTCTTCCTATGTCTCACATCACATAGATACACCTCACAATGACATTAGGAGACTCTCCTCTTTCATCATATTTGCAATAGGAAGAGATGCTAAAGGAACTAAAATTGTAAAGAATACAGACGGTCAAGAAGTTTTGACATTTTCAAATAATAACTTCAAGGATTCAGGTCACAGCAAAACATCACCATTGTGTGTCACCAAACAATTGCAAGAAGAGGCTGTACTTTTTGAAGACAGGAAGAAAAGAAGAAAAGTCTAAAGGTTTATTTGAAATGCCACAAGGTAATTGCTGGTATTTTTCAGGAAGCACTGCAAGATAAAGATAGACCATAAATGATAAATTTAAGAGATATTTTCAAAAAGTCACTAGTTAAATTTTCAGTCCTTATGGACACAATGGGATTTTAGGTTAAAAATTTTTGAGAGCTTTTTTGTTCTGGGTTTCCCATTACAGACAAAAAACATCTGTAGATGGCAATTCCTGGCAGTCCTGTGTTTGTCTATTTTTTAAAACTTTAGGAAAAAATTCAACACAAGGTCATAATGCAAAGCTAAATTTTATCCTTATTAATGGATGTTCACTCTTCATAATGATGATGATCAAGTAATACCTTTGTTTGTCTGCTGCTTGCATGCAGGGTGACTACAGAAAATCAGTCAAACCAGATAAGAAAGATCCACACATCCATTCCTCCCTCCATTGTTTGTGCACTCTGCATTCTTCAGGCATAACAAAAAGATCAATATGTTCGTCACATTTTAGTTTCTGCCTGCTATTCCCAGGCATTTTCTCTAGGGCCCTATGTTGCATCTTCCCCTATTGTTTTATTGAATTTATAATATTTTTTTATTTGCTTTCTATTACAGCACAGATAATAAAAATGCATAGCATGATACTGGGCATATATAAAGAGCACAAACACTGAGTGAGAATACCAAGTGGTTTTTTGCCTCAGAAGAAGGAATGGATGATGGGAAATATGATCTATAAACTCTCATGAGGCAGTGAGTAAACAGGAATTGCAGTTAGGGTTCAGTGCTGGATATTGATAGTTCTCTCAGGCTTTGTTTCTTCATGAAATCAGTGAATGAAATTCATTAAGTATTTTTAGTTTCTGCTGTGTGCTTGGTTGCCATGTCCCAGTAGGTATCCTATTATATCTAGGGATAGGGAATGCTCTCCACTGAAGTTGTAAGAATTGCCATTATCACAAGATACAGCAAACCCAGAGAGACCAGGAATCACAACCATCTCTGGAGTTTAGGAATCTAACTTTGCTCTCTTGGGGTCCAGAGTCTGGGTGCATCAACCTGTAAGGAAAAAAAAGGAAAACTGTCTAAAGAAGGAAGAAACAATCTGCTGTACCATTCCTTTTACAAATCTCTGGTAGCTGTATCATTCAAGCAGAGACTGGAAATTTTTTGCTAATTTCATTCTCACATTGAGCAGTTTCAAATTTTATGTCTTGAATTAAGAAACTTGGTGTAAGAAACTCAAAGTTGAAATACCTTTCACCTTGAAATTTTTAATGGAAATTATTTTTGGCTATGAATGCTTTAATGAGCAGGCTAACATGTAAGATGTGATCGTGATTGTTCTTCTTCAAAAAGAGAGCACATCACATTTCATGATGGATGTAGAAACACCAGAATGTTAAATCAGCTTATAGTTGTCACAATGGTTTCTCAGGTATTTGAGAAATATCATGTCTTCTAACTCCCAAACGCACTTTGTATTTAATGCTACACTTAAAACTCATGAACAGTCCCAGAAGCAGAAAACGCGTCTCCTCTCTTCTGGCATATGTACTTAGCCCATTTCTTCTCTTTCCCATTTTGTACCTTGACACCTAGGAAATAGGAAACAGATTTAAATCCTGTCAGATGTAAGAGGAAATCAAACATGGATCATCCATTCTTGGCCAAATGTCCCCAGTATGAGTCTGTTACTGGAAATGGCAGGTGAAACAACCATCACTGTTTCCCTTACAGCAGAGCAATTTTTTCTCCATATTATGCCATGTTTTTAAACTGTAATAATTCTTGTTCTGTTAAACTCAGATTCTTGTGTTTGGAAATAAGGTGCTAAGAACTGCTAGGACTTAGCTGTTTAGGTCCCTCTCTTCTAGATTGCAATTAATTTCTTTCTCAGGCTGCTGATCTTTAAAATCACTTATTCATTAGCTGTCATCCAGGGAGCTTGGGCAGGGCATGTCTGTTTATTTTAATTTTGGAGATATCTGTTATCTAGTAGACCAAAGTACAAAACATGACATAATTTGTGTACCACTAAAACCTGCTGGCATATTTTATTCTGTTTGGAGTTAAAACTTCCAAGTAAATAGTTTCAGGTCATTGTTTCAATGTAGAATATCACATTCTGATCCCACAGTCACTGATATCCAATTCCTCCTCTTGATGTCAATAAGCCATGATTTACACCATTGCTAAATATTGAGAATTTTTATTTCAATTATGTTATGATTTAATAAAAAATTAGTAAAAATTTGAGGGTTTTTTCCATTTTTATTTTCATTAGTTGTAATTATCTTGATCAAATGGCTTCACTGTCCTAATAATCAGTAAAATCCACTGCACAGAGTCTCTTGGGACAAACAGGAGCAAACTTCAAATGTCTCATATGGGTGCTCTACACAACATTTACTGCCATGAAGGGTGTTTGAAGTTTCTATTTGCTTGTTTTATAATTCTGACACAGAACAAGTCCATTGTATTGAAGAACTGTTCTCTCTTGTTTTGAGGAATGAAGGAAAAGCATACAAATTTTAGGTCATTGTCCTGCAGAACACCCTTGAGGCCACTTAAGCTGATCATTTGCAAGGGACAGGAGCTCAATGCCTCTCAAGAAACAGATGTGCATTGCCCAAAAGAGGACTGTAAAAAATAAATTAATAGGTTTTCCTCCTGGTTTAGAAAATATTGTTGGATATTCTCACTGGCATGCTCAAATCCTTGATATATGTGCATAGAATTGGTATTTATATTATTTTTATGGCTTTTATTTTGATTAAATTCAAAACATAAGAACCATCCATGCAGAAACTTTAATCTGAAAGAGAAGCACTTTGAGATAGAGCCCCTTCAGATAGCAGTCTTAAAAAAGTGGCATCAGAATAAGTTTGTAATTATATGGAATGCTTCGAAGTAAAGCTGAATGTACTATGAAGCAGGAAAATAAATTAAAATACAGAAAAACTTTAGGAGAGGAAACATACATGCACTGGGGAGTCCTGAAATAAAAATAATCTTTAATGGCTTGCAGTTCTGTATCTGACAGTTGGATGTGTTGCTGAAGATTCTAGCTCATGAAGGACTAAAAATAACAGTATTTGCTTGTTACTGCTTGAATATTAGGATGAGGAAGAAGGTAGTAAGGGAAATACAAAGATTTAAGCTACACCTGAGAATCACTAATAAATGGACTGTTTTGTTTTACCTGCTTCCGTTCTACTTCTGTCAATTGTTATTATCTTTTTGTCTTTATAATTTTAAAAAAAACAAAACAGACTGTACCCTTTCTCAGGGCACATCATATTACAAGTCCCACCACCTTCAGAACACACCACCAAACCAGAACTGTCTGATGTATATTTTGGCATAGCTTTGCTGTCAGAATTAGCAACAAAACTATCAGCAAGCTCATTAATATTTATCCTGCATCTGTATGAAATATTTTTTTCTCTAGCAATAATGGGCAATTATCTTGCATTATCAAGCTAATACAAGATTTTATATCATTGTGAATATAAGAACAACATTTCTGTGGCTGTATTCTAGCATAGGCCTTTCTAAAATAACAATCAGTTGAATGCACTGTTATGGGGTAAACAGTGTTTCTTACATGTGCAAGCTAATCAGGGTATTTCTAAATTCACAAGACCACAGAACCTTTGGAGAGCTCTAATCTAAATTCCTGCTTGAAGCTGGGTCAGCTATGGGGTTAGACCAGGCTGGTCAGGTTTTGAATCTCAAAAGTCTCTAGCTACAGAGACTGTAGAGTCTCTGGGCTGTTGACTCTCCACAGCTGGCTTTTCTTATGGTGAAAATGGCTTTCCTTACATCAAGCCCTGACAGCCCATGTTGACCTTGTTCTCTGTCACAGCTTTGATGCCTTGTCCAGCATTCAGTCAGCCATGCCCCAACTGGTATCAGTTGCTCCACTTCCCCAGGCAAAGGACTTTTACATTTGCCATTTACTGAATTTCCAGAAATTCCTGCTGGCCCATTCCTCCAGTCTGGCTAGGTCCCTTTGGATAACAGCTCTGCCATTGAGCACAGCCAGTTCCCTCAGATTTGGCAGCTTAACAAGAGGGGGACTCTGTGTTTCTTTGGAGCTATTGGAGAAGATCTTAACGGGGCAGGTCTCAGGACAAAGCCTTCTATTGTCTGATTTTCTACCAAGCTCCAGACAGAATACAGCTGATTAATCATGAACCTCTGCAGGTTAATTTGTTCCTTCATTTAGAGTCCACCCTTCCAGACTCTAACATCCTAACCCGGGTACAAGGAGGAGGAGGAGGAGGAGGAGGAGGTTATTCCTGCCTTGAAGATCTTCCTCAGGGAAGTGAGCTTTTAGAGCCACCAGGGCAGATCAGAAAAGAGTCACAGCAGAGAAGTGGTCAGCATGAGGAACTGCTAACAGCAGCAGGCAACAGGTATATTAGCCAGGAGGCAAGAAATTTTATGAGCATAAGATTGGGAATGAAGTGAAGGGAGTCTGATAGTGTGCTAATGCGTACAGGTGAAATATGGCTCAGAGAATTAATTAAATTTTGTTTGGTCTGAAGCTGTGCAACTATCATTTTTATTATAAAGCAACAACAATGTGTAAAAATCACCAACATAGATTTAAATTTTGAGATCAATAGGAACTTAATTTCAAAGAAGTGGAATATAAACAATTAGATTCAAATGGATTGCTGTGATTTATATGCTTAATTAAAGGTTTGTAAATATTAATAAGTTTGACAAGTTGCTATTTTTTACCAAAAATCAGAAACATTTGGGCAAATTCAAAAGAACCCAAAGTTGTAGTCTGTATGCCAACCCAGCTGTTTAAGTTTTTAAAAACATGAAAGAGGTAGCTACAGTTCTTTGGAAATAAAAGCTGGGTTTTTTTGTTCTTCATTGAACAAATCACAAAATGTAGTACATGAGTCATTTATTTCCAGCCAAATTAAAGCATAAAATTAGCCATGAAGTATTCTTGACCTATATGACTTTGTTAAACAAATTATTTGAATTGTCAAGAAAGTTTATGTTATATTTTTTATTTTGACAATGCATCATATGAAGTGGTTATTATCAAGCCATTGAATTCCCTCAGCATATTTATTAGCAAATCCCTGCATTTACAGAGCTTCTTTGCTGGCTGCTTAACAGAAGACATGAAGGTATGTGTATTTTTTATGAAATTGTTACTGAGGAGGATCAGAGAAACAGGACCATTCCACTGAAGAATGGGATAATGCTCCTTTCATCTGAATGACAATTTGGTGCTGGTTTTAAACAGGGTTTTTTATTGTTATCAGAAAACAACTTAGTGGCATCAGGGTTATATAAGGGGATACAGAGTGTGAAGAAAGCATGCAGTTTCTAGCCAAATTGAAGGGTTTGCCACTTTATGTCATATAGGAGCGATATTTGTTCCCCTCTAATCTTCATCTCTTTCTTCCATTACTGCCATCTCCATGTGCTTTGGATCATTCCCCATGCTGTTATTACTGCTGATAGAAACACAGGGATAAAGGTCATAAACCCAAAAAGCTTCAGAGCATTTAGTAATAGCTCATATTTATACCATTGTAAATGGAATAATGTCTTGAGTTTCTTGCTGTCAACAACATAACAACCATGATGATAAAATACATATCTGCAAAGGCTTCTAAATATCCAGCTCTAAAGAAGTGAGAGGTGGCTGAATCTACCAAGAGTTGTGAATATGCACAACAGAGCCAAAGAAGGGCCAAGAAAGAATGTAGAGGGTTGGCATACCAAGTATGGTAAATAATTATGTTCTAAAACAAGGTTTTTAAAAGAAGTAAGCCGTGGAGCCTGACAGCTTTCTATATAATCAGAGCAAGAATCTGTATTTTACAAGTTTGGTTATAGCAAGTGCTATATTAAATTTGCAATAATAGGACTTTACTGAAAGCGTATAACATGCTCTTTATATAAAGCATAAAAAATGCTCTTTATATATATAAACATGGAACAGCAAAAGTAATGCCTGCTTGCATATAACAGTCTACTCTGGGGGGCAGAATATAGATTTAGGTACAACAATGAATGTTCTTCAGGAGTGCTTAAAAATATAACAGTGTAGTTTCCACCAAGCAAGGGAACATGATATAGGTTTATATTAAACCCAGAAAAACAAAGTGAAGTTTTTCTTAAGCAATTGGCAGAGTTGTGTATTTGGTAGTTGTCAGCTAACCTGACACCCAGCTGCAAAAGAAGAGATATACACCAAACAAGTTGTTGAATGTACTTTTGGCCACTGTTGGTGGAGATAAACATCGAAGAGAAAAATTCTCCAGGCTTCTTTTCCCTTTCAAACTGTATGATGCTGAGATGGAGCAAATCATAAGATAGCAAAACAAATTTTTTTTACCATAAAAATGTGCAAAGTAAAACCAATCAATTTCAGGAAAGAAGACCTTAGTAAACTCAGAGAATTGTTTGACTGCATATCCTGCGAGGCTAGTCTGAGTAGAAACGATATTTTAAAAATCTGGCAGTTCTTTAAAAAAGGACTTAAAAGGCTCAAGTTCAAGCTATTCCCTTGAAGAGGAAAGACAGAAAATATTGTAAGAGACCTACTTGTCTAAATGAAGAACATTCATAGATTTAAAATGAAATAAGCAAAAAGGAAGTGGAAACTAGGCCAGACTAATGAGAATGAACATGAAAGTATAGCATGAACATATAGGAACAAATTGAGAACCATAGGGAGGGAAAAAAAGGAAAAGGAGCAGCAATTAGCAAACGACAAAAAGAATGTCAAGTAAAAGACAAGAGAAAAAACAAAGAAAAAGGTCACTCTGCTGCTGCTAGAAAGGCTAATACCTTTACTGCTCCTCTGCACCAATTTTCAAATCATAGCTCTGCTGCAGCTAGGAGCCCTAATAACCACTAGTGGCAGACATAAGAAAATAAGGAGGTGAGTGACAAGTTATATGGATTTGTCATGAATGGATTGTGTCAACCAAAACATAATTTCTCTCAAGTAGAGAGCAGCAGGCCTTGTGAATAGAAAAGAAAAAGTGGATTACATATATCCTGACCTGAGCAAGGCTTTGACAGACGTTCTCATAAGCAGCCTTGGGAGACATAATCTAGATGAAAATAATACAGACTAGAGACAATATTAATGTTTTGATGTCAGAATGAAGGCTGTGTCAAGTAGGGCTTTCCAGAGTTCTGTCCTAGCTCTAACATTATTCAGTATTTTCATATGCTTCTTAAATTTGCTGTTCAGTGGGGACAAATAAAGAATACTAAAATCATGCAAAGATACACTGCTGCACAGACACAAGTCACAGTTCTGATACAAAAAAAGAATAAATATTATCCTATGCTTTGAGTTGAAGACAGGATTGCAAAATCATGCTGTTGTGCAAGGAAAAAAAATCATACTTACACGAATAAAATAGGATACAAAACCCATTAAGCAGCCTAATCTTCTACTAGGTACCAGCTACACATCATTTGAAGTGGTGTACTGTTTTGGTCATTGTATTTCTAGAAAGACAGGATGTAACATAATAGTTTTCAGACAGAAAACACGATTCAGTAAGGAAGGAAGCTATCCCATATCAAACAGCACAAAAAATAAAGCAGCGTGGAAGACTGCATGGGAGCAGCATGGAGAGATTTTCCCAGTGACAAAAACTGAAGCTGAATTTAACTGAAGCCAGCTACAGCTGCAATACAAAGTGAGTTATCTTCATCACTACAGCTCATGTAAATCTGAGTTACTATGTGTGCCTTTAAGTGTCTGTTTATATATATACATACATACATTGACGGTTTGTAGATAGGTAGATAAATATTCCTGCCTTGAATCAAGGATAAGGATCTCTGATTCATTGCTGGTTAAAAATTAAAAGAAAACATACAAATTAACTTGAGTAATTTTAAAAGTATTTGTTTATTTTCATGAAACTCATACAATCTTTTTATTTTGCTTGGATATCAACCATGTTCATTCAGAAGTAAAAGTTTAGCTTACATAATGAAAGAGTTTGTCAAAATCATGGACATTTGGATTATATAGCACTGGAGATTTCTAAACACATTTTCAACAAAAAGGTAGCTAGATACATGTTACATGATAAATTCTGGTTTAAGCATGATATATTTCTGGTTTTTCATAAAAGAGCTGCTTTCCTGAGCTCTTCATGAATACATGTGATTATTCAAATCATAATATAAAGTATTACACTTATTCAAAAAATCTAGTGAGCTATATGTACAAACAACATATACTACAGAACACTGACAAATAAAAATAGAAAGTTAAGTGAATAAAAAGGGCAAAGTTATCAACACATTTTAGACCACTAATTTGCAAGAAAAAATTAGTTTCTTGATTTTTATGTCAATCAGAAGACATAAAAATTATCAAAGAGACAGAGAGAAATATGGATACATTGACAAAAGCTGTGCCGCAAATGAAATAGCCATTGAGGGCAGAATTCTGAAAATTAACATCAAACACTTTGGTCAGAATCCTGTAATCTTATAATTATAGTCAAACATAGCAGAGATGTATTGCTAACCTATAGAGACAGGAAATTCTGCAGATTTTCTATGATGGCATTTTAACCTCTTTGATTCTCTTTACAAAATATTTTTATCAGGGAATATTCATTTGAAATATGTCATAGAAAAAGAAGCTTAATGAATATTCAAGGCATGCAGTTTGTATTAGGGCAAATGTCCAAAACAGAATTGTTCTTTTTGCCATTTTAAATGCCCTTTAAGCTTGAAAAACATCCAGTTATAGAATAAAAACAGTCTTGTGTCTTAGCATTAGCAACAAATTTGGGATGCAGAATATGCAAAATGGTTTTTGGAAATTGTTCCCAAGTACTCTGTATGCTGAAAGAGATTTGTATTTCTGTAATTATTCAAGTTACCACTGAGTAATTTAGAGTGCTGAAACTGTCCATGAAAACAACTGGACTCAAACACACAGCCATTTTGCAAATATGGTGATGTAAGGTTTTAGCACTGCTCTTTTGCTTGTTGCTGTCCTTTGGAGGTTATATCCACTGCAGCTGAAAACAGTGAAAAAGAACAAGAGAGCAAGTCCTGGTGTCAATTACGGATGAGGAAAATTTGAATATGGCTGATCTAAATTCTGCCAAAATCTGATTCTGACAAAGTAAATAAAGAGGAAATAAGATCATAACAAATACAAAAGCGTTTAGTAGATCTGTGTTTAATTTTTTTGAGATCTTTCATAAATTGCGTTTGATTAGGCACAATTAATATGTTCTTTTGAAAATGGTATTTGAAAGAAAGAACCTACTTAAGTCTAGTTGAAGTCCAATTGTTCCTGTAAGGAAAGAGATAAAACAAGCAAATAACAGAGAAGGGAGGATTCTGAGAAGTGATGAACCTTACACACCTAGAGTTAGACTAAATGCCAGAACAACAAAAGCATTTTTTTGTCACTGATGTGACTTTAAGAGCAGTATATCCTTCCTAAAGCACTGTCAGTGCTGACACTGGCTAGGATCACAAGCTAAAAAATAACCTAAGAATGATGCAGGAAACAAATGAAAGAAATAAAAATTATCAAACACCAATATATCAACTTTATCAGCAAGTATGATAGTCAGTAATAGACATTGCGAGGCTAAAACAAAATATTGCTGCAAAATCAACACACAGTATAAAAACTATGATCATAATTACAAATTAGAAAAAATGTCAACTTAATTAGCCCCATAAAATTGATAAATCAAGAGATATTTTTTTTCTGTCTTGTTTCTAAGCAGCAAGCCCAGTATTTCTACTACTTTTTTTAAAATTTTATTTTGTTTTTCTTGAAGGATGACATAATAGGGGAATTCAGAATTGCTTGATCTCAGAAACAACTTCAGAAAACTACGTCAATGTGCATTCTTTTCCAAATATTTATACCATTGCAACATTAACAAAATCCATGACATAATAGGAATGTACTCAAGTGGAAATTGTTCTAACAAGGAAAAGAGCTAGTTCTCTGAAAGATTTTCTTTAGTTTGCTAGAACTTCAAATTTTATGGCCTTTCATATTCAATATACAGAACTAAGGTTCTCTTTTAGAATGTATAATTAATCTTTAATTACTGCTGTGTAGAAAATAGTGCAAATGTATGGGATTCTCCTTATTTAAAAATTAATCATTTCCCAGAAGACTTATGTGATTCATATAATATTAGGATGAGTTATTACTCAAAAATTCCTTTATATATTAACTTACAACAATCATAAAGCATGTACACAAAATGGATGGTACACTCAGCCATCCCCCAAATGCTAACATTGTCTTTTGCATATGAGACACATAGTGAGAAATAGTATGGTTTTGTATATCCATGCACATGTGGATATGCCAGTATTTATCCCACAAATATGTCCTGATTGTCCTGCATGTGCTGTGTGATAGCACTCATGATCATGTGCTCCATAACCCTGCCTAGAACCACGGTCAATCTGACAGAACTGCAGTTCTTGGGATCATCCTTCCAGTCCTTCTTGTGGGTGTTATACCTGCCAATTTCCAGTCTTCTGGAACTTTTCCAGTTAATGAGGACTGCTGATAGATGACATAGATAGAACATTCAAGGCCTCATAGGCTAGAAACTGAAAGTAATTGCAGCAATAAAATCAAGGGTTATCCTGTTGCTTTGTAGTTAAACTTTTAAGTCCAGATACAAAAATTCTATTTTTACTTTTTTGTCATTCAGAAAGCCATCTGTTAGGTCTTTCAAAATTCCATTGTTTTTACAATAAGCTTCTTAAACAATTGTTTTAAATAGAAACCTTTTAATTGCCACCTGAAAATGGGAAATATATTTATAATCACAATCTTTAACAAGTGTCCTTATGTTATCCTATAATGTGTACTCCTCTCTGTAAAAGTATCAAGTTTGAATTTCCTCAATCAGAAATACTTTGAGAAGTGTATTTTAAAATATTTTAAAATTTAATCTTAATTCCACTTTATGTGTCCAGGTGCCAGAACCAAAAGGAGGCCTCAGGTTTCTGCAAAACTTGGAAGTTCTTTACTGCTGTAGCTGAAGTCCAAGGATAACAAGTAAGTTAACTAAAAAACATCCAATTTCTTTCTACCTTTTGCCTTCAGGCTTCTTTTTAGCACTATTCATTGTAGTAAGGGGACACTGATCCACTGTTATGACAGATGCAAACTTTAGTCCAGTAAAATTTTCAGTGCATATATTAGAATCCTGCCAAATTCAGGCAAGCACACAGGCAGATATTCACTAACTTGAGACTTTTTTTGCATGTTCATTTCACTGCAGATTTCAGCAGTGCAATGCTACTGCAAATCAGACACTCTATTTTGAAACTGATGTCTGCACAGACTTTCCACAGCATAACTGTAGTTGTAGTCAGACAATTCAAACTAAATGTCTTTCATTTGTATAACATAGATGGAGAGAAAAAAAAATAAGAAAATACTACCTATATTACTCCATATAATTTAGTTTAGCTAAGGCAGCAATATTGCCACTACATCAATAATTCTTATACTCTGTAACCTTTAAACTCTGTAAACTTGGCTGCCATCATTGCTGCTAAAGGACACGGATAAAAGAACAATATTCTAACTGTATAAAATTCAAATAGATGCAAGAACAGCAATGCTTCAGTAATGTCTCCAATCACAAATATTAGGAACTAATAAGCAATAATGGCAATAGGCTGCAAAATCTTACTGCATTGTGTTTCCTTGTAGAAGACTGTTACGCAATACGCATAAAGCAATTTAGTATGACATGAAAGCTAGATTATGAAGCATTGATTTTTTCAGCCTTAAGACATCAGCCAAAAACTGCATAATCATGCAGAGATAGTATTTAGAAAACTTAGTTATGCATAATTATGGTCATCTCAGATCAGTGACTCTGCAGTGGGCTTGGATATCCTGATGCTTCAATGTACTAAAAAAACACAGTTTCATATTAAGAAATGGAAATTATGTAGAATTCTAATGCCTTTGAAATCTCTACAATCCATGTCAAAAGCAATAATTTTGAAGAGATCATAGGTCAGATTTAAATTTCAAATTAAGTAATGATTAAAAAAAATTATTTTCTAATACAGTAAACAAAATTACACATTGTGAGGTGAAGACCAAGGTTCAAGTCATGACCCTTATTGTTCATACTACTTCAGTAATGGTAAGGGGCCACACCTCTCTGAAATCCACAAAAGTGGGAGCTGGCTGTGAACCAATGTAAATGGTTTAGTAGTCCTCTGCTTGACACCCCTACCTGTTACTCACCTAAGCCGGTTTTTATTGAGTCAGTGCTCGACAGCAGCTTGAAAATTAAAATCCATTTTATAGGATTTCTCAGAATTGTTTGTTTCTTAATACTTTAGAGCTTGCAGCAACACTGTTGGAGGGAGCCCTGTGCATAGTGTTGAGATAGAGATTTTTCAAGCTTGGAAAACACTGGAGAAAAGCACCAGTCTAAGCAAAAAGCAGAATTGCCCTCAATATCACTTGTGAAACTCCAACATAGCTGTTAAGCACTTATAATTAAGGCTTCTCCATGGCACAAAAAGGAAGGCAGCAAGATTAGATTTTCCTACCAGAGCTGACAGAAGTTGGTCTCCTAGAAAACCTAATAAGAAAAACTGTGAAAAAGAAGCATCATGTGAAAAGAGAATATGCAGTGAGAGTGACGCTATCAGAAAATCCAATGGGTACAACCTTTCAGACCAATTTTTTTCATCTACATGAATGACTTAAAATCTCCACACAAAAGTCTTCTGCCCTCTTCCCTATTCCACTCATGGCTTCCATGCCTTTCCAGTTCACATGGGACATTAGAATTCTTTGGCAACTTTGAACTATCCTTAAGGAATAGCTTGGAACCCCTGTACTGGTTTCCCACAGCCTTAGGAGTGAGCTGGATCCAGTTTCCTTCTTGAGACTGAGACACCTCGTATGAAGAAGTGTGAGTGTGAACACATTTGAAAAGCAACAGGTGTGGTTTCTGTGTGGAAAGTGAGTCTGAACTTGAAGGATAATAATTTTTAGTAGTTGCCCATGTGTTTTTTTTTTTTTACCCAATTTCATGTTACCTGCAAAGAAACTTTTTAATTTTCATCCTGAGTGGGAAACCTTTTGGGGCATGACTCAGCCTCTTTCAGGCATGCACTTTAGCATGAGATAAACTGCTTCCTCAAGGTGTCTATTGCTCTTTATTGACAGTAATGGGAGTCCCAGGGGTAATAACTGCAGATGAGATATACTCTCACTGTAGTTTAGTTAAATTAATCCTACCTGAAATGCACCCACACCTTTTTCATCATGAATATAACTCAGTTTAATGCCCATGCCCAAGGACAATAACAGCCAATGTTCATTTAATTCCCATACTGTATTTAGTATGCCACTCATTCAATAGAGGCCTTTTTTTGCTTGCTGCAGGTAGATAAGTGGAACTACAGATTCTTAATTAAATTATGTCATCTCCAAGGGCACTTGGCCCTTTCATCCAAGGCAGTTCAAAACACTTCATGGCTCAGTTATCTGTAAGGAAAGGCCAAACAAAAAGCAATCTCTGTAGCAGTGAGGTTAAATGTCTCTGTTTGTTCTAGGTAAAATCTTACCTATGGAAGATCTCTTAAAGACAAATCTCACTGAACAGCAGCATGGAATTCCATTACTGTCATGAGCTGATCCTTTTCCACCTACTTGCTACTCACTGTTGCTCCTCCTGCAGCTGGCAAGATATGCAGAGGGTGAGATATTGCTGCTCAGCTCAGCAGAATTTACAATGCACACTGTATCATCCATTTTGCTGCTCCTTGACAGGTGACAGAGATGTGCAACCTAGTAAAGGGAATTTAAACTCTATTTTCCATATGTTTCTCATTTGCACTTCACTGATGGAACTCCAAATCAACTTGATGGTTGTCGTTATCGTTTGTAGCATTCTTAATTAAAAGTATAAAGCGGAATTTAATTCATACTATGTTTTCATTGTTGGGAGGGAATGTTCTTTCCAGATGATTACTGCATTGAAAAAACAAACTTCTATGCATAACATTTAAGAATTAAGCATACCAAAATACAGAAGAATTGGTAACATGTCACTTCTAGTATGTGGAAGTGTTTAAGTTCAAGCCAGGCACTTTTTAAAGGTATTTTACTGTCACTTGCGACATCTTCATTGTGCCCTATAAATTCCAGCATGTCCTGCAGATGAAAATCTGGCAAGGACCTCTGCCTCTAACATGGCCAGATAAAAGCCCAAGTCATTCTGAAGCCATGTATGTCCTCCAGTAAATTTGATACTATCTCATTACTACATAAAGGACACAATCTGTCAGCTGACAGGGCATAGTCTCAGGACTTGTTTGGGCTTGTCCTGGCATATATTTTATCTTGGTTTAGTTTTCAAAAGGCACATGCAGCCACGTACAAATAGTGTTTCAGTTTGAGTACAAATTAGGCAACCATAAACTTTTGAGATCATCCCTGTGTTTTAGATTACATATTCAGAATGTAAGCACCATAGAAAACTTGGCCATTTGCCTTTGACTCGCATCCCCTGCCACAAAAAAAAAGAGGGGCGGGGTGTGAAAATTGTAAGCTTCTGTACATGCAAGTGTATAAATATTACAAATTTAACATTATAGTATACTGTAAATCTTCCTGTTATTTACAAATTCACAAATGCCTCTATAGCATGGGAGACATATTTCCACACTGGTCTGTACCCAAGTTGCAATTTATGGTCTGGATGGGTAGACAAGTAGTTTGTTAAAAGACTGGATTACCAGATTGAAGGTTCAGATGATCATCATTAAAAAAATCAACATAACCTTATGACTGGTATCAAGCAAAGTACTGCAAGGGGCTGCCCTGGAACCCATCCTGTTTTTCATCTTCCTCAGTACATCCTTCCTTAAAGTAGGATGTGCTTAAAGGGAGCTTATAAAAAGATGCAGAGTGAATGTTTACATGGTAGCTATTTATAGAACAAGGGAGAAGAGTTTTAAACTAAAAGAGGGAAGATTTATATTAACTGTTAGGAGGAAATTCTTTACTCAGAGGATGACAAGGCACTGGAACAGGTTGCCCGGAGTAACTGTGAATACCCTGTCCCTGGAAGGGACCTTAAAGGTCATCTAGTTCCAAACTCCCTGCCACGAGCAAGCATGCCACTCACTAGACCAGGTTGCTCATAGCCCCATTCAACCTGGTCTTAAAACTTCCAGGGATGGGGCATAAACAGTTTCTCTGGGAAACCTGTTCCAGTGCCTCACCACCCTCAAAAGAATTTCTTCCTCATATCTAATCTACGTCTACCCTCTTTCAGTTTGAATCCATTCCTCCTGTCATTATATGCCCTTATAGAAAGTTCCTCTCCAGCTTTCCTGCAGCACTCTTTAGGTAGTGGAAAGTTGCTAAAAGTCTCCCCAGACCATTCTCTTCTTCAGGCGGAACAACCCCAACTCTTTCCATAACAGAGGTGCTCCAGCCCCATGATCACATTTTTGTTCCTTCTTTAAACTCACTCCAGTGCGTCCATTTTCTTCTTCTGTTGGGGATCCCAGAGTTGGACAAAATAGTCCAGATGGGGGCTCATGAGAGTGGAGTAGACCTTCTGGCTACATTGCTTTTCATGAAGATCAGAATACAGTTGGCTCCCTGGGCTGTGAGCACACACTGCTGGCTCATGTTGACCTCCTCATTGAACAAAGCCCCCATATCCTCCTCCTCAGGGCTGCTCTCAATCCATTCTTCCCCCAGCCTGTATCTGTGCTTGGAATTGTCCCAAGAGAGGTTCAGGACCTTACACACACTACCATAGATAGCTGAGTCTGATAGGTATTTTATTTCTAGGGTTTTTTTAATATTTCTTAAGACTTCCCAGAATTGATGTTTCTGCCATTTTTTTGCACTATTCCCAGTCTTCTACTGCTCTATGATACATTATTCTTCAGTGATAGATTACCAAAAGTAAGAGTTAATCTAAACCTGCCACTTGAAAACCACTTTTTTCATATCAGAAAATGCATCATATCAGAAAGGGTCCTTCTTCATTCACCTTCCAATACCCTTTAGAATATTGCATGCAAAGGGAAGTTTAGACAAAATCATAAGTACCTTATGTAATCATAATATTTTCATCTTAATTTGAGAAGTCTAATAAAGAGAATATTTTTCCATGCCATGAATCACACTTGATTGTGTTGATTGCACAGTTGCTGTATTAGCATTATTGTTCTGACAGAGAATATTGAAAGTTTGTAACATGAAATGAACTGTTCAGTTGCATCAACAAAAAAGTTATTTGATGATTAAAGAGCATAGAGACCACACTGAAACTGGAAAATCCCACTTTTTAAATCTAACCATGATGAAGAAAAGATTTCATACCTTCATTATATACAAAAAAGCATAGTGTGCCCCTTTTAAATAACACCTACCTAGTTCTGGGCTTTCATGCAGATCATGAAAAATTAGTTTTTTCAAATATTGCATTTAAAATTAATTAGAAACTTTGGGAAGGCTAAACATTTCTGAGTAAATAGGGTTCTTACAGTGTGTTCTTTCTCACTGTCATAGTTTAGGGATGGTATTCTTCAGTTTGGTGCTCCCATTGAATTCACATGCAACTTGCTCACTCTCCAGAGTGGAAAGAAGAATTGAAGGCATAAAAGGCAAAGATCACAGGCTGAGATAAGAAAAATTTACTGAAAACAGCAACCAGATAAGAAAATGAAGAGTACTAAGAGTAACAGCACCAATACTAATGACAGTGGGTACAAGAAAGAGGCAAATTATTAACATGGAAGCAACAATGACCTATGGCTCCTTCTGCCATTCTGTACCAATTTAGAATGGATCCCCTTCTTCCTGGAGGAGATTCCCTTTTCCTTCCACCTGGCTATGATGGGAAGTGGTACAGAATAACCTCTGGGTCCTAACCTGCCCTTCCCTGGCGTGTTGGTTTTGCATGGCCTGGTTTTTGGTAGTGAGGGGGCCACAGATGTGGCTTGTGTGAGAAGCTGCTGGAATCTTCCACCATGTCCAGCAGAGCCAATCCCTGATGGCTCTGAGGATGGGCATGCTGCTGGGCAAGGCTGGGCCGATTAGAGAGGCTGGTAATGCCTCTGGAATAATATAGTTAAGAAGAAAATCAAAATAAAGGGTGCACAGTTTTCCTTCCAGTCAGAAAAGAGAAGGAGATGAGAACATGTGAGGGAAACAACATGGAGACACCAAGGTCAGTGCAGAAGGAGGGGAGGAGGTGCTCCAGGTGCTGGAGCCGAGATTCCTCTGCAGGCTGTGGTGAGACCATGGTGAGGCAGCTGTGCCCCTGCAGCCCCTGGGGATCCCCAGGGAATGCAGAGATCCACCCTCAGCCCGTGGGGATCCACAGGGAATGCAGAGATCCACCCTCAGCCCCTGGGGATCCACAGGGAATGCAGAGATCCACCCTCAGCCCGTGGGGATCCACAGGGAATGCAGAGATCCACCCTCAGCCCCTGGGGATCCACAGGGAATGCAGAGATCCACCCTCAGCCCGTGGGGATCCACAGGGAATGCAGAGATCCACCCTCAGCCCGTGGGGATCCACAGGGAATGCAGAGATCCACCCTCAGCCCCTGGGGATCCACAGGGAACGCAGAGATCCACCCTCAGCCCGTGGGGGAGGTGCCCGTGCCGGAGTGGGTGCAGGCCTGGAGGAGGCTGTGACCCAGTGGGAGACCCATGGACAGAGGGCCCTTGGTTCCAGGCTGGAGCAGCCTGTCCTTGGAGGAGTGCACCCCGTGGAAGAGTGACCCACGCTGCAGCACTTTAGGGAGGACTGCTTGCCTGTGGCGGTAATTCACATGGCAGAAGGTACAGTAGGACTGTTGCTCATGAGAATGAGCACTGGAGAAATTCATGGAGAACTGTCTGGTTCCCTGTGTGAGAACCCCATGGTCTAACACAGGGAAACTATTTATCTGCCAGAGCAGCAGAAGAAAATCTTGGGTGACAAACTGACCGAAACCCCCATGCCTTCTTGGCCCGTTTTTGAGACCACCCCAGGACACCTCTCTCCCTGCACTGTTGGTGGGAGGGAGAGAGGGGCTGGGGGAAAAAAGGTGTTTCAAGGGCTTATTTTACTTCTCATTGTCCTCCTCTGATTCTGTTAGTAATAAATTCACTTCCCAACTTTTAGTTGAGCCTGTTTTGCCCTAGAAGCAAAGGGTCCTTATCTCGACACATGAACCCTTTGTTAGTTTGGTTTTTTTTCTCTCTTCTACCCAACTGTGGCAGGGGAGGGGGAGTGAACAGCTTTTGTGGGTGCCTGGCATTGGACCAGCAGCAAGCCATGACACCTGGCTACTGCAAAAATTAGCCCTTTCCTGGCCAGAACCAGGACACTCACTAGTTATTTCAACAGTAATTTTCTTTCCATTCACTTTGTCTACATAATTATCTTATTCATAGACGTATATTTGAGGAAGAATCCTGGAAGCAAGCTAAAAAGCAAATAGCAAGCAAATGTAATGCTCATATAAGGTAAAGAAAATATCATCTCACCACTTCAGTAAACCTTATGTGAATAGCATAAGATTTATGCTAAACAACAGAGCTAATTAAACCCATCACAACTAGTATCCTATATCTGAAAACAAAAGTTTTATTCTAAAGCTTTTGTGATGCCTTGTTGTGGGGAATGGATATAATTTAAATTAATACAATGCAATTCAAAGGTATAGCTATTATATGGGGTCATTGCAATGCAGAGTTTACATCGTTTGGGTCTTATTTCCATATCACCATATCTTGTTATGTTTTGATGTCTTTGTGTAATCGTAAAATCACTTCTCCTGAATTTGTGTCTTGTTATGATGTTGCCATGCTCAAATAGTGATGCAGTTATTCAATTCTGGTTTTCCAGAGCTTTCTATGCTAGTTTTTTTGAGATGCATACACTATATTTGTATTCTTGTCGGCAGCTGTGAAGAGAGAATAGAAAAGGAACATAAGCAGAATCAAATCAAATCATTTTATGAAAAAAATCTGATTTAATCTTTCCAGTGTTACTCCAGCCCCACTTCGGAGTTTGATTAGCAGTGATGACAATAGCGTTATTCTGAGTTGACCCTTTACTAATTTAAAATTACATTTCTAATATCATACTTTATGTGGCCACACTATTATTAGACAAAAGCCTGTCTGAACTGAGTCCTCAGATGTAAAACACTACCAGGGATCATTTTCTAAATTGCAGTATAAAAGATGCATTCAGCATCATAAGGTAAAGAGGCACGAATGCCAGCGTTGAAGGCATATCTAGCAGAAGGGTTGCTGGCTGACTGATTAAATGTGATGTGATGCTAAAGTTTGCAGTAGCACAATGCTGCAGTTTTAAATGAACTTCTTTGTGATTCTCCTTAAGCAGGTAACACACATTTTTCCCCCACATCCTGCTATTACTCAGGGATGAAAGCAGGATACATGACTCATTGTGTAGTGTAAATTATTTTGTGCTATAGTTTTGATACTGAGGAACATTTTAATACACTCGACAATTTCAGTCATATTTTGTATTCACTTCTGTGTATTAGACATCATATATTTTTGCATATATGTGTTGATAAGGAGGAAGATAATTGAATATCTTCACATTTAGGTAACAGAAAGTTCTGATACTGCATTTACAGTCCGTTTCAGGCAAGGAAGTCAGGAGACTGCCATGACTGAGTAAGGAACTGTTGGTCAAACTAAAGGGCAAGGAGCATAGGCAATGGAAACTAGGACAGGTAACCTGGGAAGGGTACAGAGAAGTACAATTCTGTAAGGAAGGGGTGAGTAAGGCAAATGCAAAACTGGAACTGAACCTGGCAAGGGAAAGCAAAAAATAACAGAAAGGGCTTGTACATGTAGGTAAATCAGAAAAAAAAAGGTCAAAGAAAGTATATGCTCTCTGATAAACAATGCTGATGAACAGGTAAAAACAGATGAGGAGAAGGCTGAGGTACTTATCATGTTTCGCCTCAGTCTTCAATGGAACCGTCTCTTCCCACACATCTCAAGTAGATGACAGCATCATGGGAACTGGGAGACCAAAGGCCTTCACTGTAAGCAAAAATCAGGTTCATGGTCACCTGAGAAAGCTGAATTGCGTAAGTCTATGGGACCCAATACTGTGCATCCCAGAGTCCTGAAGGAAATTGATGATGTACTTGCTAGCTCTCCATGGTATTTGAGAAGTCATGGCAGTCAGGGGAAGTCCCGGGTGCCTGGATAAAGGGAAACACAGCACTCATCTTTGAAAAGGGTAGAAAGGAAGAACCTGGGAACTCCTGACCTGTCAGTCTCACCTCTGTGCCTGCTATAGATCCTCCTAGAGGCTATACTAAGGGACATGGAGGACAAGGAGGTGATTAGAGACAGCCAGCATGGCTTCACCAGGGCAAGTCCTGCCTGACCAAGCCAGTCAATTTCTATGATGGAGTGACCCCAGCAAGTGGTCAAGGGAAGGGCTTGGGAAGGGCAAGGGAGGTTGTTATTACAGCGACCTGATGAGGTCTTCATGGGTGAGAGAAGTGGACGAGAATCTTGTTTCATGATCAGAAGGCTGGATTTATTGATATATGATATATAATACATTATTACTATACTAAAAAGAATAAAGAGAGAAGTTGCAGAGGCTGCTAACCTAAGAATAGCATAGAAAAGAATGAATAACAAAGTTCTGTGTCCAGCAGAAAGCAAGGACAAACTCTTCTGTGAGTGGTCAGCAAATCCAAACACTCACAGAAGCCCAATCACCGCTGCACCTGTTGCAGTCCACACCAGCCGATAACAATTGTTTACATTCTTCTTCTGGGTCCTCAGCTTCCCAGAAGATTAACAAATCCCAAAGAAAGGATTTCTATGAAAAAATGTCTGTGACAGGTTGTCATTTATATGATCATCTGAAAAGACCTTGAAACCAAATTTTCTCCAAACTGGAGCATGGTGGATTAAATGGGTAAACTGTTAAATGGATAAGGCATTGGTTGAATGGTCTCATGCAGAGGTTAGTAGTGAATGGCTCAAACTCCCAACAGGCATCAGTGGTTTCTGACAAACGGCGTCCCTTAGGGGTCCTGCTCTATCCTTAGGGATGAGAGTTATTTAATATCTTCATTAATGGCATAGACAAAGGCATCAAGTGTACCTTCAGCAAATTTGCAGGTGTCACCAAGCTGGGTGTTGTAGTCCACACACCCGAAGTACAGGATGCCATCCAGAGGGGGCTGGACACCAAGGAGAGGGACCTGGACAAGCTAGAGTAGTGTGCCAATGGAAATTCCATGAATTTAACAAGACCAAGTGCCAGGTGCTCCACCTGGGCCAGGGCAATGCCAGGTATCGATCCAGGCTGGAGGATGAACAGACTGAGAGCAGCTCTGCCGAGAAGAACTGATGTGTGCTGGTGCATGAGAGGCTGGGCATGAACTGGCAATGTGTGCAGGGGATTCTGCCCCTCTGCTCTGGTGAGACCCCACCTGGAGGGCTGCATCCAGCCCTGGGGTTCCACCCAGCCCCCCCAAGTCAGCAAGGACATTGACCTGCTGGAGTGAGTCCTGGGGAGGCCACCAAGTTGATCAGAGGGATGGAGTGCCTCTCCTGTGAGAAAAGGCTGAAAGAATTGGGTTTATTCTGCCTTGAAAAGAGAATGCTTCGGGGTTACCTAATTGCAGCCTTCCAGTACCTGAAGGGAACTTGCAGGAAAGATGGGAAAAGACTATTTACAAGAGCATGTAGTGACTGGACAAGGGGAATGGCTTCAAACTGAAAATCAGTACTATTGGATTAAATTAGGTTAGAAATAGTAGAAATAAGTTTGGTTTCATATTGGAAAAAAAAGTTCTTTACTGGAAGGGTGATGAAGCACTGAAACATGATGCCTAGGGAAGTTGTGGATGCCTCATCCCTGGATGTATTTAAGGTGAGGTTGGGTGGAACTCTGATTGGAAGGCATCTCAGCAGGGGGGCTGGAGCTAAATGATCTTCAACATCCCCTTTCAACACAAACCACTCCGTGATTCATTTCCAACAAAGCAGCAGTCCCAAGACTAAGGAGGTACAGGTCCATCTGACTGTACCTTGAGTAACTGTCCCTTCTCAAAAACAAGAAAAAAAAACCCAAGCTGATGAAGTTCTCTTGCTTCTCATCTATGTCATTGGTCTGAGTATGGACTTTCTCAGACTTATCTCTGAAGAAAGCAAGGGCAGTGGGAAGGTGTTTTAAAATTTAGTTTTCATTTCTTGTTATTTAAGTGATAATGAGAAGGGAGATGATCCTCCTCCTGAGACCACATCCAAAGTATTGTGTTCAGTTCTGCTCTCCACACCTGAAGAAATACAAGAGTCCAGCAGAGGACCACAAAGATGATTAGAGGTCTGGAAAATCTCTTATGAGCTAGGCCTGTTTAGTCTACAGAAGAGTAAAACTGAGAGAGGATCTCATCAATACACACAAATACCAATACACACAAATACCTTAAAGCTGCATGTCAAGAGGAGGGTGCCAGATTGTTTTCAGTGGTGACCAGTGACAAGATGAGGAGCAGCAACCATAAACTCAAACACAAGGGAGTTTCACCTCAGCATGAGGAAGAACTTCTCTACCCCGAGGGTGGCAGAGCACTGCAATAGGCTGCTCAGGGAGCTTGTGGAGTCTCCCTCTCCAGAGACATTTAAAATCCACCCGGACACCTTGCTGTGTAACCTGCTCTAGGTGCCCTGACTGGAAGTCTGCACGATGTTGCGGCATCTCTGGCTTCCCTGCATCAAAAGGTTTGTAAGATTTTATAACTTTCTATCACCTTTTCTATCACCGTATCAATAAAATATTATCTGTCTTGAAAGGGGGTCTTTCTGGTTGGTATTTGAAAGGGACTGGAACCTAGTGATTCCACCATGAAATGAGGTAAATTCCTTTTACTCACTTTCCCCTTTTACCTTTTGAGTGCTTCTTTTTCTGAAATGTGAGTGAAAGATGGGTGGTAAAAGCAAAGCCATTTAGTTTACCAAACTGATACATTTATAATTAATAATGAGAAAAGTAAAAGCACTTTGAATACTTCATGTATATAACTCTAGAATCAGATTTAAAATCCAAATATTTAACAAAATATTTTTTAAATTGTATGACTGTTAAAATGGGCTGTCAATGGCACTTCATGTGTTACTTTCATGTATTATTTATATTAAAAGTATTTCTCCGAAATGTCTTTGTTTACCATCTTAATTTTGATTAAAATATGGTTTATTTCATTTTTTTAATTTTATTTCAGAATAATTCCATCAAACTTGAAGATACAGTTTAGATTGACTAAAGTCTGTCCTTTGCAGTTGCAATAGCTTCACATTTAGATGTGATTTCAGAGAAAAGTGGTGACATCTAAAACATCTGCAATATTATTCTGTCAAATAGTCAGGGAGGTCTTTACGACCACCAAGTGATAATGGAAATTGCAGTTAGACTTGTGTGTCAGACTAGCTCCATTTACTGCTAAACATCATTTTTTTAAACATCATCAGAAACAATGACAAAAGTTGTCCAAGGTGTTGTTATCACAATATGTATGTTTTACAGTGTTTTCTATAAGGCATATTATTTCTACAATGCATTGAACATACTTTTGAGTAAGAAACATTGCTAACAAAGATGCCAAACTCTAAAGGAAAATATCGATTACATGAAGACTTTTCTGTCTCCAGGCTGCCTCAGTTCAATAGTACTTCAGAAGAACCAGTCTCTTTTTAATGTAAATGTTTCTTCAAAGTGGGGAACATATCTAACATGAAAAGTACTAGTTACCTTTATGCACTGAAGGACCTGAGGAGGCTGGTTTTTTATCTTAGCTGGCATGGCTGCACCCTTCACTGTGTCATCAGACTTCCTGTCTGTTGGTAAGAGGATATTCAGTTGATAAATTTTAGATTTTATTTTTAAAGAGCATTCTCCACCTCTTTAAAGTTCTTTCCACCTTCCTGCTTCAGTGAGATATCAAGAATATAGTCAGACTCTCAAACAGAAGAAAGTAAGATAGCAGTTAACACTAAAAAGTTTCTCAAACAGTATTTCCCTTTTGAGATAAACTATTTTGCCCCACTGTACATCTTCTTCATGTAACCATATGTCAATTTTTCTTGCCTCAAACTCAGAAGTTACACCTACAGCTGCCACCAAGGGACACATGCACAAAGACAGCAGAAGTTAGTGCAGAAAACTTTACACACCCTAGAGTTTTATAAGGAGATTTTCTAAGGAGGTTTTCTTTGCTGTTTATGTCTGACAAATGAGACTATCTTATGAATCACACTGGCTGAGGAGCTGGGAGCTGGCATTCATCAAGTATGTCATGCCAGGGAGCAGATGGGTGAGTTGTGACTCTGACTTGTGTCGTGTCAGAATACCCTGAGCACCTTCATGACACTCTGAGATCCTGAATTTGCTTTCTCTAGGCAAAATCCCACTAAAACCAAGTCAGGAGGCTCTTTATTAGGTATACAGAAATCAACAGCCCACAGATCAATAATCTCAAATACTTTTAAATGACGCAAAACTCAGTATTGATTTTGAAGGGGGAAAAAATTATTATATATGAAAGAAATTATTACAGTCTCTAACTATCTTTATAGCTTAAACATCTGACCATCATTTCAGGAATCAATGAGAAAAAGCTGTTTTATTAATGCTCTGAAGTGTTGCTGCCTAACCCTGAAGACAAAACTTAGAAAATTTTTTTCATCAGTAAAGTGTGCTAGACTGTACCAGGAATACACTGAAATAGGTCAGACCTAAAAGTTCTCAGAAGTCTAGAGCCTAAGTCTAAAATAATGTTTTTAATATCACGTATACCTAAACCACCAGGATGGAAGGAAAATGTAATGTTATGGCAGGCCATTCTTTGCCACACAGGAAGCCATTATTTATCCCATCCATTTGATCTTAGAAAACCCTTCTGCAGTTCTTCATTTGTTCTGAAGCTGGTGCTTTTGAAAATAATGACTTAAAATAATTAAAATAAACCTCTGAGAAGGTTCACAAAGTAATCTAAATTTATGCTCCCCTTTAAAAGAGATTCCCATAGACTACTACTCATTTTTCAGGGATATTTGTCTAATCCATTGCTGAATTTATGGGCTTCCAGAATGTCTGGACAGGATGTGTCGGTGCTTTATTATCACTTTTATTTGGATCCTTTTTTTTTTTCCTAAAATAGAACATTTGTTTTCATTGTTGGAATAAATCCTTTAACTCCTTTTTATTCTTTATTTCAATTGCATACTAGGTTGTTTTCTCCTTCTTACAGCATACTTATACACACCTTACAGCATACTTATCTTTTACATACTTATAGATTTGCTACCTCATGTCCATCAATCATCATTCTCAAATAATAAACCCTAGATGTTTCGATCTCTGCTTACATTTCAGGCTTTGTAGTGTTCCAGTTATTCTCATTTCTCTTCTGTGGATACTTTTGTAGTTCAAATTCAAAATGATAACAGCATTCCATTTCTGCCCGTGTAGTTCTAAGTGGAAATTAATAGCAACTGGCAGCAAAAGCAGTAGGGAAGAATCCTATTCCAGAGAATCCAAGCTTTTTGCTGTTTATTGGGATATTTAACTAAGCTATGTAGCCCCCTGTGACATAATAGTATGAATTTCATCCCATATTAAAGTGTTGATTTCACTATCCTAAAAGCATCTAGATTTCGAAGTCTCATAAGGCATTGGGAAATGCTAAACTAACAGCCCACTGGATAATGTCATGCTCTATATTTAACAAGATAAGCCACTTTTTATTTCCCCGAGTAGAGCAGAACTTCACATTAATGTGAGGATAATGCATTCATTTAACTGTGATAGTCTCAGCAGTTTTCAAATGTGAGGGCTTTTTTAGAAAATAAATTTCCAAAAGAAAATAAAAACAGAATTTCAGACACAATATTTTTCTCTTAGGATGCATCAGTAATTAATTCAGTTCTACCAGAAGTACTATAACAAAGAAAATCGATAAAGCCCTTCCAGAAATATAGACTATGAGTTTGAAGCTTCTCTGCTTTTATTTTGTTATTCCTGATAGACATTCTATTCCTATGATCCATAATGAATACTAAATTAAAATAACTGGTCTATAAATTCACAATAGTGAGACTTCTGGCTTTCATAATTTATTGCGAAAGAATTTTTAACTGTACTATGGCTGAGTGGAATTCTTTACATGCTGTGTGCAGTTATTCTGTGCAACAGCTGCTCAGACAATAATTTCTTACTTAGAAAAGTCATTGTTGCTTTAGATACACTGAGACTGTTCCTCAGTGTTTTACATGTTGCAGAAGGGAAGCAAGCATTTATTACCTGTCAGAGCAATGGGAAGTGACCCTTAACATTGTATCTGGGGAGAATAAAGTATTTTCACAGAGCTTTCACTTCATAAAGCATGTCTTCCATAACCAAAAAGGCCTTTGGGTCAGAATTCAACAAAATAATAACGATAAAAAGTTGATTATAAAGCAAATACAGAAGTTTACGTGAACAAAGCAAAAGTCTTCTTTTATCCACAGCAGAGAAGTGAAAATCAAAAGTGTTTGTGTACTGTGGTACTCACTTGTGATTCCATCCTCAGGCAACCTCAACTCAACCTCTGGTGAGTGATAATGGCTGCGTCTGCAGTTGCCTAGGAAGTTGAATATAAATTGCCTAGTTTGTACTAGTTGTTATCTGATATCCATACAAATGTGTTCATTTAATTACAGATTTAATAATAAGACTTAAAGATTTAAGCAGAGCTCTGATCCTGTTGGGATCACATCGCTTTCCTAGTAACAGCAATCTCAGAATCGGCATTTGGGGGTCAATCAAATATGATTATGGGTTTCCTAGATCCAGGATTTCCATATCTGATTAGTCAAATGGGCTCTGCATCACACTCTGAAGTAGAAGGGAACAGGTGGGTAAAAGAATAGGGTTTCATTCCCAAGTAGGAAAATGGCAATGTCAGGGGAGCATCATGACCTTGACAAAGAACTGAGGACTGAGCACTGTCAGCCACGGCTGACAGAGCAACTCAGATAAGAACTGGATGGATTGGGCCTTGGTAGGGGTGTTGCAACAGCAAGTGACAGGAAAACAACACCTGAGACCACTGAAAAGGTGCAGTGCACTGCAAAGGTCACTATGGACAGGTGGACTGGTTGCCTGTGCCAATATCTGCTTACAAATGCCCCTCCAATAAAAAAACCTGGGGGAAATATTACGACATGGACATCTGGCATTGTCTATGAACAGAGAGCCTCTGTCAGGGTCAAGTGACAGATCCTGACTGTGACAAGCACCATGTTTGCCCAGGCTGGACTGTGCCAGCCCACCACAGGGGCTGTGGTGAGCAGGACTTGGCTAACCCCAGCTCTTTGTGTGTATGTGTGTGTGTGTGTGCATGGACAGACACCAAGCTCTTCCTGACACTCCTCCTCTCTACCTTTTTCCAATTCATAAATTGAGCTTTGCAGCATCCATGGACAGATGTTCCTTTTTGTCTCATTGCAGTAGAAAATTGTGTCTTGGGACTGTAAGCTACCTAGCTGGATCATGCACATAAATTTGCTCCTCTGTTGGAGAAATTGTGTACAGCATTTCCTCTGAAGCATCTATCTCCATCTACAAAAACATATTACAAGTTATTAACTGTGTCATGGATTGAAAATATGCTATAGCAATGTCCAATTTTGCTGTATTTGTTTTCCTTGATCTTCTTTAGTGTTTTAAGTAACTTTTATTACATCGTATACTTAAAAATTCCCATCCAACATTTTTGTACAGGTTCCAGCAATGCATTAGGCAATGCTGCTAAAAGTTATCATATATTTAATTTCAGCTCTTCTGTTTATTTTCACAGGTTCTTGTCCTTTCCTCTTTTATCTAACAGTATCTTTGAGAGGCAAGGGGCTGGGATTTCATGCCTACTTAAAAAAGAGGAGCAGAAATGAAGAGCAGCTTGAAGAAAGTGCATCTTTTTCACATTTATACTTGAATTGACAGTTCTAATGTATAGTATGTACTTAAGCAACTGAGTCAAAATAAAAATCTCATTATAACACTCAGGAGCACTCTTTTGTTTAAAAAAAATTTTTGAAGTATCAGAATTCAGCAAATTCATTTAGAATCAGTAAAACCAGGCATTTTATTTAAGGTATTATCAAAACAAGGCAGTAAATAATACTGTCTTCTTCCTAATGGCATTCTGAAACAAGAATTATACATGGGATTATGCATTTTAGATGCTGTGTTTCATATTAATGTATTGGTTTTATAATCAAACAATTTTTTATGCAATGATTGCATATATATCTTGAAAACTTTTTGAATTTGACTATTTTTATTCAACTACCGACTGGTAAAATGCAGCAGTGATACAAGGGGAAGGATTACTCGTTTTTTTGTTATTTTTCTATTACATTTAAATAATATAACATAGATAAATACCTTTGTCTCTGCAACTATAGAATATATATGCCTACATCTAATAATGTTAAATGTATTTTCTATTTATTGTTGATATTTATAGAGTATGGATTTATAACTCTTTCCTTAATGTATTCAAATGTCTATTTGTGCTATAAGTCTGAGACTTATTCAAGTTATGTGAGAGCAAAATGTTATTTTCCCCACTGTATTAGTCAGTTTGATTAATATTGTTTTAATGATGTCTGCTCTTATAACAGTATTATATTCTGCTTCTCATTATGCTGTTGCACTGCCTCCAGTATGAGTTCCACAGTACCATAAACAATTGATTAGTCAATTGTGACTTTCATGACTCATATTTTTCCTAGGTTATACTATCCAGTTATCCCTACATGGAAAATCTTCTTTTTCTCAATTGTGTCACAATATTCTCAATTATATTAGCAATTATTAACATCATTCTATATTTCTCCTTTCTTCTCTACTGTATATAACCCCTCCAAACAACACATAGGGTTAATATTCTTATACAGACATGGAATAATTTCACAAACTGAATTCTTGTTATTTACAGTACAGAACAAGATTATAATGAACACTGCTCTTCATTCTTTGAGTTGTTATTAGTCTCACTGTTTGAATAAAAATGGACTTGAAGTAATGATCTAAGAGGACACTTCTGCCACATTCAAAATGAAAAATAATGGCAGGAGGGAAAAAGATATAATGATTTTATACCAGTCAAAACCTCCCAGGTAATACAAAGCCCTTTTTTTGCATGAGAGACAATATTAAAAAACCAAACCAAAACAAAACACCAAAAAACAAAGCAAAACAGAACAAAACAAACCCCACAAAAAACAAAAAAGACAAAATGAAACCACACCACCACCAAACAGATGACATATATTTCCTAACAGGAGGAAATATTTCCTAGTGTATACAATGACATTTTTTGATGAGTTTCATGACACCCATTATGAGATGTAGTATTACTGGGAGAAGACCTGCATTGTCCACTTGTAGAATAATTAAGCCTTCCCCTGCTCAGTGGATTATACCTGAAAGCAAAACCACAGATGTAGATAACAAGGCAGGAAGGCAAGCTTATACCAAATTGAAATCATAAAAGGGGGGGGGGGGGAAAGGAAGACTAACACAATTACTTTTAAAATATGAAGTCTTTTTTTCTGCTCAAGTCTCTTGGTAATGCTTTTTAAATTTAGTTTTGGGCAGCAACAATGAATAACAAATGATTTATTTTTCAAGAACACTTTCTATTTGAGAACATAAACCAGCTTTAATGACATAGTATGTTATTCTGCACAGGAGACTAGTCTAGTTTAAACAGAACTAACCATAGACTTGTAAAAAATCCTGCATCCAGCATCAGCTCATCATTGTTTACAATAAATCTTTGTCTAAAAATTTCCCAAGGCATGAATCTACACAAGTTAGGGACTTGTTCACTCTTTTCTAAATACACTTGCAACTAGTATTAGTGTGAATTCCTACCATTGTCCACTACATAAAATAAGATCACTGATCCATATCCTGAGAGATAGATGTCTAGCCAACATTTAAGTACTTTAATAAGAAAATAATCCATTAGAACCTTGCCTTACCTGAAAACTTGTGTTAATTCTTTTTCCAGCACTATCCCAAATTCTGCTGCTGTTCAGATTCATAACCTGACAAGTTTGATTTTCTTGCACTGGTATTGAGTCACAATGGATGGAAGCAAAGAGAAATTACAGAGGTTATATACTCCATTCCCTGACTCAAACTCAAATCAGATATATCTGTGTTATTCATAACAGATTATTGAAAATTGGTGTTAAAGAGAGGACGGGATGGTAAAAAAAATGATTAAAACACAAGAACCATACTATGTGATAACTGTGGCCCTGAAAAGCTGGTGAGGAAAGTTTTGATATGCTATACTAACAAGCTGTAGACAGATGCTCAAAAATCATGCATTGTTTATTAACCATCAAAAGATTTCTGCCCCAGCAACTGGAAGAACCTAAATGAAAACAGCAGGATATTACCATTTGCCATTTTAGAGATCACTTATAGAAAAAAAAATTGTAATAGAAGCTTGGGAAATAAAAGATAAAATGGAGTTATATTAAGTGCTTAGTATTGGGTCCCATAACTCCCATGTACTGTGGACCGGAGTTGGATGATTAAATATTCTTTCTGTTCTGGTCTAAGTTACAAATACAAATGTTATAGGACTTATAACACTTCTAAAGGGCAGCATTTTTCAGTCCTGCTATGGAAAGTACTTCTGCTGAGGAATGAATTTTCACAGTTTGATACTGACATGAATCTTATGAATTCTAGTACAAACAAAATGCCTTTTAAGCTCCAAGTGAAGTTTTCAGTTGAAGCAAATGCAGCAGAAGCGTAAAAAATATTTAGACTTTTGAGTAAAGACCTTGCATGAAAAGCAGGATGAAATGGAGACTTCTGGATTTTAGACCAACTCTACTCAAAAAATAAACCTAAGAGATATTTGGCAAACATGCAAAGTGTCCCAAAGAGATTTGTATTTTTCAGTGCTTTTTCCTTCCTCTAATCCTATTTTCAAAGCATAAGGCTTAAAAAAAAAAAAAGAAAAAAGAAAAAAATCAAACTAAGAAAATGTCAGGGTATTTGAATGTTTATAGTCTTAACAGCTGGGGTGAACATTCTGCTGTGCACCACAAAAGTCTGGGTCAGTTTATTTGACACATTATTCTGCCTACCCAGAAGAGGCTGCCTAACCTCCACACAGAAATACAGCCTGTTTGTTTTGAAGTATCACAGAATCATAGAATGCTACGGGGTCAGAATGGACTTTAAAGATCATCTGGTCCCAACCCCTCCTGCCATGGGCAGGAACACTTCCCACTGGACCAGGCTGCTCAAGGTTTTATACAACCTGGCTTTGAACACTGCCAGGTTTGCAACATCCACAATCTCCTTGGACAACCTGTTCCAGTGTCTCACCATCCTCACAGTAAGGAATTTCTTCCTAACTAAATTTCCCCTCTTTCACTTTGTACCCATTTCTCCTGGTCCCATCACCTCAGTTTCTGACAGAGTCCCTAACCAGCTCCCCTGTAGGCCCTTTCAGACACTGGAAGGTTGTTGTGAGGTCTCCACAACCTTTCTCCTCCAGGCCAAACAGCTCCAGCTTCCTCAGCATAGCTTTGTAGGGAAGGGGCTCCTGTTCCCTCATCAACTTTGTGGCCCTCCTCTGAGCTTGCTCCAACAATTCCATGTCCTTATATTGGGGACACCAGAACTGTGCATAGAACTTCAAGTGGGGTCTCACAAGGGCAGATTAGGATGGCAGAATCACCTCCCTCAACTGCTATCCATGTTCCTTTTGAAGCAGCAGAGGACTTGGTTTGTCTTCTGGGCTGTGCGTACATAGTTCCAGCTCATGTTGAGTTTTTCATCAACCAACACCCCGTCTTTCTCTGCAAGGCCACTCTCAACAGCATTGTTCAGCATTGCAAGTCTCTAAAATCCCACATATGCTTGCTGCATGGGCACCTACCATTATGAAAAAAATGTCCAAAACTTTCTGCTGTGACAAAGAGACATATCACTCCTTATCAGGAGCTAGTTACATTCCCAAAACCCAGCAAGAAAGAAGGGGAATTGAGAACTTCCCTATCACATTTGTCCCATCTTTTCAACATCCTACAAGCCTGAAGTGGCATACCTGGAGGTATTCTGTGCAGAAGCACTTTCCCTGCTGAAAGGGAGCAGGAGAATGCAGAGCAGCACAAAACAGGCAGGAGCAAGTCTTATGCTGCAGTCATAATCAGCGCACCTGACCAAAGGAAAAGGGTTGGGATCAATACTCCCTTTCAGTAATGACTGCTGGTCAATGCACAACAGTAGGTGAAGAAAAATGCAGAAAAACTGGTTCATCCTCAGTGAGAGTCAAAAACATCACCTCCTCTCTGGCCATGCAAACCTAACACTACTAGCTGCAGCAGGGCTTTGCTGAGAAGGATCTGATGCTCCAAGCTCTTACTCTCACTACAGAGAATGATTTAAAACCACAGTTAAGTATTAATAATAATAATGAAGATTACAAAGACAAAGAATATTTAAATGTTTTTATTTTTTGTTTCACCCCTTCATTTTTTAATAGAGCAACATCGTAAGGCTCTCTTCAAAAGCCAAAGGAGAGTGAATCCTTGGTAGAGGGAGCTTTCTGATCACTAATTTCTACTGTATTTTTATATAATCAGTGGCATATATTTGAGCCTGACCTTCACAGACAAATGTCCCCTTCTGTAAGTCACTGCTTTTTATGCCTTCCATGGGTGCCGACTGGTGGCACAACTACACAAGTCTTGCCAAGTCATGGCCAACACATACTCTGCTTTTCAATTTAATATGTTTACATTCAAAACCCTCCCCAGCTCTGCTGACCAGGCTGAAGTCTTAGTGAGACCAGAGTTACCTAACAATAGCAACAGCAACTAAACATTTTCCAATTATTTAACATTCCTCACAGATTTTAATTACATTTACCTCAAGGTCAGAAAATTCCACATCCCAGCTGGATAAAATCCCTGGGTAAACACAATATACAGTAGGTATTCAATCTTCTAGTAAAACTGTTCTTTGATTTTTTTTTTCATGAGACCCTTATGATTGTGCATTTTCATACTATGAAGCTCATAATAAAAGCATAAGCTTTTGATTACTAGATTTTTGTGCTATACTTTTCAAGCTGTTAATAAAGGCTAAACTTAAAACTATATCCTGTTTGTTCAACTTAATGATACAAAGCATAGGGACACTAGTTTAAGGATTAAGGCTTTGTTTGGTAAAAATCACCCACCATAAATAACTTGCAGAAAGTATATAGCCTACTTAAATGTCAGGAAAGCTTTATTTTAATGACTTAGTAACTAAGACATTAGTTGCTAAGACATATGAGCTTATGAATACTCTGAACACATAAAACATAGAAGAATAAAACTACCTGTGTGCTTTGTTAGATTTTATCTGAAATTTAAGTATATTTACTATTTTCAGAAGACTACGATGATAGTGATTAAATAAGCACCACTTTTTGCTATTGATTTATTGGCTTAATCAATTCTTCAATACTATTCACTAAAGACTGTCAATATGATGAAGAAGAAAAAAATCAGACTTGTCCCACTACTGCTCACTTGGGAAAGTATATGGTTTGGAAATAATTCAAAGGAAACTAGTTAGAATCAAGGAGAAATCACTTTATTAATTAATAGAAAAAGTGTTTCTGAAGATTGCATTGATTATTCTTTGAATAATATAGACCAATTCAGCAGATCCTGACAAGCAAAAAAGTGCATTTGGTTTTTAAAGAAAAACCTGATAATAATGCAGAGAGTTTTTAATATAACTCACCCATTTGCAGAGCAGATATATAGTGCTGAGCATTGAGAATGTTTAAAATCAGAAGCAAGAAAGAGGCAGAGAAGTAAATATTCCTGAATTAAGGAAATGCAGCACTATAGAAATCTGTTTTATCAAACCTATTGCTATTCTGGACAAAATGAAATGCACAAAGCCAGAAAGGCGATTATGGTCTTTCCCTTTGAAAATTAAAATTTAAGAATGAAAATAAGTTTTCACCCATTGATGGGAAAAATCAAATACATTTATTTTAAAATATGGCACTATATTGGAAAAGTTTCATCAAATTAGGGCAAAAAGTGCCTGTTATAAGTTAGCACATGATTAACTACTGAATAATGAAAAGTTTCAGTTCCAAAATTACATCAATTGCATTTTAAATGACAGGAACCCATCTCATATTGACTGCAACTGTGCACACCTCCATACATATACTTAAAGATTATAGGAGTAGGAGTGAGGACAAAGGCAAGGATACACAAGTGAAAATAAAACTGATTCTATAAATCTCAGTTGTCAAGACCACATACACAGTCAAAAGCATCTGTAAATAATGGTGTGCTAAAGCATGGGTAGTTACAGAGGAAATGTTGTGGAAAAGCTCATGGCACAAAAAGTTCAGAATCCATCTATCCTTGGATTTAAATAAACTATTTAAAATTCTTCTAATAAATTTTGTCAATTCTAATAAATTCTGTCAAATGGTGGCAAATTGCAGCAGTCCTCATGAGTCATATATAATACTGTAGCATCATACCTGCAAAAGTAATAAATTGAACTTAAGGCAAAATTCATGCCCATGTATAGAAGCAAAACCTTATCAACAACAATCACAACTGTTTTACTCAATTTTCTCTCTTGATGTAATCATGTATTCTTTTCAGAAAAATAAAGCTTCCTGGGCATATCAATGCATTATTCAGATGCATGTTAGAAATCTTATGAAAGTATGTTACATGAGTCAAACACTTATGATTTTCTGATAATATCTACAGAGAAAGTTTTCTTTCATATGGGGAATTTAAAGTAAATGAAAACTGGGGTTTTTCCTGAATTCTGATTACTGTGTATATTTTATGTGCTGTTTATCTAGGTATATTAACCTGACAAGGAAGAGTTTCATTTAATGAAAAAGTTCAAATAGAGTTAATTAAAGCAGTAGCTAAGGACATTTTTAAATATTAGACAGTATAAATGGTTAACACTGTTGCATATGGACTTGTTTCACTGTACCACAACTGCAGGACGTTGTAAAAGCATATTTCATTTTTTTCATACACAACACTCAGAAGTATGCTAGGTCATTTCCAGGCATAAAGAATTCCTCTCTCTAGGAGATCTCTCTTTTATTCTTCCTTGTTTGGCTGTTATCTTTAATCTAAAATAATAATGTATGCTTGCTTCTAGTATATAGAAACAAAACATGGACTCTGGTATTCAAGCAGGCTGCAGGATCAAAAGCTTCATCCCTGCGTGACAGGCTGTGGAGTAGCTGCCCCTGGAGAAGGGCTGAACTTGTGCTCCTGGCTCACCGTTCGTGGCCCAAGAGCCTGGCAGGCTCCCTCCCTTGCACAGTGGTCTGCCTCACCGGCAGCTTGCACGGGGAAGGAACACAGAAACAGCAGCAGCAGCTATCTGCCCGCAGGCTGCAGGATGCATCATTTCAGGCAACTAATCTCTATTAAGGGGGCTGCAGTAAGAGACCTGCTCGTGCAGGAATAGAAAAAGGTGAATACGCTTCTAATTAAGGGCTGGTATTAGGTGACAGCAGAGCTGCAGCCATGTGATAATATTAATGACATTTTGAACTGCTGCAGACAGATCTTAGTCTGTGCTTCCAGCTGAAGCTTGCTTCATAAGAATGGGGCCCCGAGGCTTCGTCTGCCCAGGTGCAGAGCTTTCTCTCAAGGCGCTGAGTGCTCTTAACCGACACACAAAACAGAGAGACTTGCCACACTCAGCCCCCCACCAAAATGCCTGGAATTTGCAAGATCAAGTATATCTTGAACGTGAACAAAATGCAAACAAATACAAAGCAATCTTCTAAAAATGCTCATCTTTTTTCTCTACCAAAGTCCCTTCATGGCTGATTAAAAACACAACAAAATTATGCAATGTCAACCGTTCCTGTTAATGATGCTGATTTTTCTTTCTGAACATTTTGTCCTGTACTCAGCAGCACCTCAGTCTGAATTTAGCCTCCAGCTACATTGTTATACCCTTAATTTATAGCAGGAAATCTGACACAGATTTCTACAGCATTGTATTGCTGTGCCTGCTTCCTTTCGGACTGAAATCAGTCTCCTACTTAAATTTAGGTGTATCTGTCATTTTTCATTTCATTGCTTCAGATGCTAGACATACTTTGCTGCAATTGCTGGTACTCTGCTATGGATTGGCAGTGCCTCTGGCTTGTCCTTTAAACCTCCATCTGTCTTTGCCTTCCCCTGGTCCTGCTGATGCCAGCTGTGCCAGTAACTGGACACCATTGCTGGAACATTGTCTCTCTCCAGTTCACACTATTTGCAGAGAAGCCCAATAACCATTAAAAAAATAAATAAATAAAAGGAGCTCATTACACCAAATGTTACTCAGTGGTTCCAGCACTGGTGGCACCAGCACCTAGAGCTAGTCCTAGCAGCAGTGCTGGGACATAGAAATCCAATATATGAACTCAATAACTCTGAGTAACATCGAAATAAGCAGCTTGCCTGATGGTCACGGAACCAGTATCAGTTACACTAAGTCTGGTTCAAGGTATTATCATATGTAAATCTTAGTAATATTTAAATATTCATTACAGGCTTTACATGCCTTTTTTTGCATGCAGGCCCAGAGGTGAAAAGGATATGCAAATTTTCTGTTTGGGAATCTAGAGATCACTGCATAAAACCTCTGGAAATCTCAAAGAGTCAAAATGCATATCTGAAGTTTTCAAGATAGCCTCTGGCCCTTATATATATATATATATATGTGTGTGTGTGTGTGTGTATATATACGTATATGTATGTATGTATATACATAAGATATGTGTATATATAAGGGCCAGTGGCTATATATATGTATATATATAGACATGTATGTATATGGATATATAATCTAATAAGTCAAGTTGCAAATAATGACCCACATAAATAGCTGCTGGATTTTTAAAGATAAATGAATTTTCATTTCTCTTGTTCTTAACTGCCGATTGTTTCCATATGAAAAGCTATTTATGTATGCTCTTAATGCTAATATGATGTTGATCCAAGTCTGCATTAGGCATGCCTTTTTATGTGTGAATCATGAATGCATCCATTTATCCATATTACTGGATTTCTTTCTGATTTAAGAGAGGTCAAATCTAGGTAATGGTTTTGAGCTGAATGCTACACAAATATGAGATTATCATTACTTGTACTAATGGAAGATCTATTCTTGGTTATCCCAAGTGAATGTCACTATGAACTTTATGGGAAACATCTTGCTTGTGGGTTTACTCACTCTGAAGTGTTACAGAAATATGATTTAAGGATCTATTTATTTTTATACTTATTTTTATTGATGGTGGTGGCAATACTGTCCTTAATAGCCATTTGTGTATAAAACCAGCTGCAATGTTTACCAGATAGTCAACTACCTAAGACAGAGACAGTTTCATAAAAGTCCTTAAAACAGTCTCCATTAAAATGTCTCCACTGTGAGACAAGCTAGAACTACTCTTTTCTAAGTGGAAATATCATTTGGGAACTAGAAATCTCTCCCGACCCTGATTTTAGATTATGGTTTTAAAGCTCTGACATTCTGCACTACAGCTTAAACTACCACATGCATAAATGCATACACTGTTCTGTAGATAAGCCATTTTTCCAAATGAAATTAAATCAACATCTGCTTAAAACATAATGCTGCAGACACTTGTGGGCAGGAACAGTCTGATTTCCCCATTGCATGAGTATTGATTTTTGATTGCAGAGGTTATTCTGCAGATGAAAAGATCAAAATCTCTTTTTAGCTGCTTTACTGAAAACTTGCACTCTACAAAGCGAAGTGTCAAAAAACAATTCAACATATTGACTAAGAATGTAGCAATAACTGCTTTGCTTTTTTCTTTTTTTTTTTTTTTTTTTTTTTTTGGTCATTTAGATCCTTTTTTCTAGGATCCTGCTCTAAATGACCATAAATTTCTGTTCATATCATTACTACCCATACAGCCAAAAGGGGAAAGTGTGAAGTTGGGGAAAAGAGAAGGAGGAAAATGAGACATGACAAACTCTCTAGTCAAGTCTCTTTATGCATGAAAAGAACTTGGCCCCAATTCTGCTCCGTCTTCCATTTCAGAATACACAACTACAGTAGAGAGAGGCAGGAACTCAAGAGGTAAGGAAAAAAAGAAAATCAAACAGAACTTCTGTATTGTAGACAAAAAAAAAAAAAATGCTCAGCACAAGAAAATGCATAGCTGCAGATCTGTGTTCTGGAAGCACTTCAGGGCTACAGGCATATCCCTGTTTGATGAGAAAGTTCCTGAAAGCACTCCAACTTCTGCATCAGTGCATGGGTTCAGCACCCCAGGAAGTGGAACTCCATTATTCATGTCAGGGTATGGGAGCTGGATTCCCATATGCCAATATCCCATGAAGCCCCTAATCTTACTGTGCATACACTGTGCTTTCATAGCACATACAGGCTGCAAAAAAAAAAAGGAAAAAATGCAGGTGAAGCTTCTGCCTTCTTCAAAATGAAGAAACCGTGGTTCTCCTGCTGACCTTTGGTATTATAGTTCCCTGATCAGAGCACTCACTCTGCAAACAAAAGACCCAAGGTCATTTTTCTGCTCAGCATGAGCAGATTTAACCTCACATCTTTTACCTCCTATGCGAGTGTCCTAAATATTAGACTGCAGACACTTCTCTGCATGTGACTAGGAAAGTATCATCCCCTCCTACTGAAACTGCAGCTTTACAGCAAAAACCGAAATTCGCTGGAGTAATAGCAGAATATAGAAACCCAAAGAAACTGTCAACTTCACTCCTGATTTTCTCTACCTCCTCCTGCCTATATACTGGGGACTGAAAGGGGGGGTTGTGGCCAGTTCACCCATGGGAGAGAGCCCTCCACAGACTTCTCCAGGGCACATCACTCTTCCCACAGGCTGCAGTTCCTCACAAACTGCTCCAGTGTGGGTCTCCTGCAGAGCCAAAAGTCCTGCCAGCAAAATCTGCTCTGGCCTGGGCTCCTCTCTCAGCTGGGCCCCTGGTCCTGACATGACCCTGCTTCAGCACGGGCCTCCCATGGGGTCACAGCCTCCATCAGGCTTTCACCTGCTCTGGCATGGGATCCTCCATGGGCTGCAGGTGGATCTCTGCATCCCTGTGCATCCCCATGGGCTGCAGGGGCACAGCTGCCTCACCATGGGCTGCACCAGGGCCTGCAGGGGAATCTCAGCTCTGGAGCCTGGAGCACCTCCTGCCCCTCCTTCTGCACTGACCCTGCTTGGTGTCTGCAGGGCTGCTCCTCTCCCATGTTCTCACTCCTCTGTCTGGCCACAATTGCTATTGCAGTTTTTTTCCTCTTCTTAATTGTGTTTTTCATCAAGAGGTGCTACCACTGTTGCTGATGGGCCCAGCCTTGGCCAGCAGTGGGCCTGTCGTGGAGGGTGGGTCTCTGTCAGCTTCTCACAGAAGGTGCCCCTGTAGCACACATACCACCACGCATACCCCAGCCTGGCCAGAGATTGCTTATTTATTCATTTACTACAAATTGTTTGTTTGTTTAAAATGGTGAGGTTTATGGCACTGAAACTTATCTAGAAATTCTATTGAAAGCAACAGTGTATATGCAATACCATGGAGTACTGCGGTGTGATGGTGAACTGTGCAAAAGAATAGCATCAAAATTACTTTTTTTTCATATTCAAAGTTGACAAATCTTTTTCATTCCAGTGAACTGTCTAGGTTCACTTTTGCAGAGGTAGTTCCTTGCCTTATAAATGCTGCAGGTTTTAGATATTCTGTACTCCTTTATCCTGTTGTAAGAAATTTATTTTGTCTTTTCTTGTTCGTTTTTATTTTGGTCAGTTCTAATCCTTCTGAAGTACATACCATTATCTTCTCAAGCTTCTACAGATTTTATGTGAATAAAAAGCTTTTAACATAGAGGAAATGCCTTTATATTATAGCTGTGTCCATCTAAAATAAAAAATGAATGTCCCATTCTCTTTCAGCTGTCCCATTCAGCTTTCTTCACATTTATTTGAATAACCTAAAAAAAGACATTGACTTTGAGAAAAATTTCGGTTTAATCTATATTTATTTATATTTCTATTTTTAGGAACTTTAGTAATACACTTTTTCTCCACCACCCACTTTAAAGTACACCACCTCTAGATGAAAAAGATAAAAGTCAAATATAGTTTATAAATTATGAGTAGGATGCAGGTTCTGAGTGCACATGGCTGGAGATGTGATAAAACTACTTTTTAATCTCCCTGTGCTTGACTTCATGATGTTGCTAGATATTCTGCTCCAGAAGAAATGGCTTACTGGTGAGAAGGAAGATGGGCAGTTTTTCATTTCCACATTCTCTAACATTGTGACTTTTTCTTGAACTGGTAATAATACTTTTTCCACTTCTATTTGAGAAACAATGGGCCAAAGAGTTGAGGCTTTACTAAAATATAATGTAGAGCACAGGGAAAAAATGTGTGTGAAATAAAGGATTTTAACATTATTAAGGTTGATGGGGCAATTTGAGCTTTGTAATTCAAACAGCAGAGGCAGTGTGTTGTGAAGTAGAAATATATGTACCAGCATGCCTCAACAGAACATGTTAAAACAACATTTTGGGGTTTTCCCCCTGCCACAGATTTAGCTGCACATATTCTTGCGTTTTAAGTATCTCCTAATATATTGAAATGTTATAAATCTTTAATTGTCTTTGATGAGAATTTAAATCTTCTTTAAATCAGTCAGAATGAGCATAAAGCACTGACACATCTAGTCACATCTGTGCTCGAGAGAGGGAAAGATTATAAGAAATGGGGCATGCAAGTGAGTGACACAGTCCCACTCTAGCTTTAGCAGTCTGTCAGCTTAACACTCTCGCTAAATTAGAGGCTGAATCTTGAACATTTTATCCACGTCTCAAAATAGATACAGGACTTTTTTCTACATTTTTTTCTCATTCATGTAAATCCTTACCCCCGTGATTGCCTCTGACACTCACATTCTCAAATTCTACTGCCACAGTGCTGATCAGCAGCTATTAAAGAAAAGTAGTTTGCTTGCTTGCTTGCTTGTGTGTTCAGCAATTGAAAAAAAAATGGCAGGCAAAGGGCACTTTAAACAATCAGACTGCAGACATACCTTATGCCTTCCTTCAAGCAAAGTTAGATAAGCAGGTTAAGCTAGATTCCTCTTGAGTTATGGAAATGCAACCAAGTCAAACGAGTTCCATGACAGACTGCTTGCCCTAGTGGCCTCTGCCTTCCTTAAGCTGTATATATCTGCTTCTAGGAATCCCTCTATATTTGACAAGAGTTTCTGGGCATAATCGTCATAACGATCAACAGCTTCTTCACTTCAGCCACCAAGTATGAAGTTTCTGGGGCTTGAAATTGTTGTTTTGCTTTTTTTTTTTTTTTTCTTGGATGAAAAATCCATACAGCAGAAATTTATCCAGGAGACCATCACATACTGCTCACTGGCTTGGAAAGCTATGCCTATAATATTCTTCTTGTGAGCTGCCTAGAACTTCTGAGGGTTTGATGTCTCCTGTCATTAAAAAAATCACTGTCATTTATTGGTCCCATGCAAAGTTTTTTACTTCTAGGTAAAGCTGAACAATCTTAAATACAGTCTCAAAATATATGATCGTATTAATAAATACAGTCAAAATATAAGGCATAAGAGAAAGGAATTTTCTGGTTTTCCAGAGATCAAGCTAACTGAGCTGACTAGTATAGGAGAGCTGTTATCTTTCAAGTGACCAGATTTTTTAAATTTACTGAAGCTGTTACACTTTCCTAGTTTCCAAGAGATAAGGGGCATGAGTGAAGAATGACTGTTCTTCTGGGTTCTCATAACATACAATTCAGTCAAAAGACACATATGAAATATAGAAACTCAACTATAATAGACTTAACTTCTTTTATAAAGACACTATTGTACTGAGTTGTCTTACTGTGAGGAATAGAAAAGCCTAGATATGGGGAAGTAAAAGGAAAACACAAAGGGAATAGAAAGCAACTACTCTTCTCCAGGAAACAATGAAATTAAAGTTAGAAAATGAAAATGAAATGAATAAAAATTTTGCATTAAAATAATTGAACTGGAGAGAGAGGCAATGCTGCTGTTTGTGTATTGGTACTGAAAATTCAGACACAGAAGAGGATTCTGCATCCCCTGATTCACTGTAATTGGGCTCTTAACAGAGAGATTCAGAGCCAGCATCAGGCTATTCCACTTAATAGTCAGTCCTGTTAATGTACCAAGGAGCCTTTATTCTTGGTACAAGAATGACTCTACAGTTCAGAAGTGTTAGGCCAACCCAGATGTATTTACTCTTCCAGAAAGAAAATGTTCTCTCACAAAATATCCCAACAAAACTTGTTTTCATGTCCCAGATAATAAAGATGAGTCACAGATGTTTTGCCAACATAAGAAATTAATTGCAAAGGAAAAATACTGCAATGTGAAAGTTGTCTCTGAAGTTATTATGGGAAAGATGAGGGACAAGTGTGTCAAACCATGACAACAAGGGTAGAGGCAGGGTAGTTTAGGAGAAGAATGGTAGGATAGTAACTGTTGAGTTAGAAGTTATCTACAAGCCATTTACCATTGACATACTGCAATTACCATGTAAACTGTCAAAAATTGAACACATTTTCTTAAGTAATAACAATAGTGAGCCTTAGAAAAATTCTTTTTTCATAGTGATTAGTTTTTCACTGTCAGAATATTAGTCTGTTGAAGCAGTAGACACTTTACTGCCATAGTTAAATGCAGGCATTGTTATAGTGCAAAAAAACTCAACAGCAACAACAAAAAAAATACCCCAAAAAGCTTTTCTGACTTCATTGGAAACTCTTCTTCAGGCATACCCCTTTCCATAACCCGAGGCTGTTCCTTAATTTAGAAGTTAGGTCTTCTGTCTGCTGGACAGAAGCTTGAGCACATACCAAGATTTTAGCTTTATAGTGCACCCATTGACTTCACTGGGATGTGTCAAAGCACAGATTTGTAACATGGATCAAAACCTAGCTTGGAGACAGAAAGTTGAGAGTAGGATTAAATGATCAATTTTCAGTCTTAGATAAAGGTTAATGGTGAGGCCCTCAAGGCTCAAGAGTAGGTGTCACCATGTTTAATGGTCTGGGAAGAGGATGAGTAGTGAGAAGCAACTGGCAGATGCCACAAAGATGCTTAAAAGGGTCAAACCCATGATGGACTGTTAGTTTCTTCACAGGGCCCTAAAGGAGCCAAAAGGATGGGCAATGTGAGGATAGTAAAAAGCAAAGTAAAAAAGTAAGAGGGATTTTTGTGGTTTTTTTCTTTGAGTATTGATAAATAGAAGCTATTTTTGAAGGAAGAAGGAAAAGAAACACTGCACAAGGCTCAACAAGATTCATATTTAATTAACAGATCATTAAGAGAACTTGGAGAAATATCTAACCATTACTTTAAAAATTAAAATATTTGGAGATGCCTAATTTAGATCTACAGGTGGACAACCAAAATGATAGGAACTCATGACAACTGTGTGATTGCCATGGATACTGAACTAGATAAACCTTGAGTCTGGTTCAGTACTGTGAAGTCATGCTCCAAGCAGCCAAGGATCCTTGATGAGTATGTCCTTGGTGAGTGGGTTCCTTAATTTACTACAAATAAGATTTAGTTAATTGAGCATAATTCTTTAGTTCACTTGTGAATATCTTTTCAAATTGAAAGGTAAGAGGTAGAATTATCAGTTCTGAAGCTGTTGATACCCTTTGAAATGAGATAGACCTGAGTGTTTTGGGAGGTGTGCTCCTTAAGCTGAAGACCAGATGTTTTGCAGAATTAATGAGTCAAAATGACAACTTGAAAGCATAGTGGGCAAAGCATCACTATTATACGCATCGTTTGATGCCAAACACTGGACATATCAGGGACTCAAAACTGAAGGGGCAGATTGTAGCTAGAAAGAAGCAACATCCTCTCAAAAGGAGGAAATCACTGAGGCAGAGAGAAGCAAAAGGCCCCTCCAGTTTGTGCTGATGTCAGCCATTGTGTCACTGCTCAGTGATCACCAGGAGTACAACTGCATTCCCAGCACACATCTTGTACCAAGCTACAGGAACTGTCCTCCACCTTCTTCTAAACACTATATATAGGGTAAAGAAATCGTACATGAAGGAATCATAAACCTAATTGCCAAAAAAAAAAAAAAAAAAGATTTGTGTTTAATGAGTGCACAAAAATCACAAAGACTACAGCATTTAGTGAGAACATTTTACAAAGAGATACAAAGTAACAAGGGAGAGTTATTATTGCTTTTGAAATACTGCATCTCCTATTTTATTTTTGTACATATGTTTTATTCAGAGATTTCAATAAATTCTGATTACATTCAATAGACAACAGGAAGACTCTCCTAATTAATTTTTCAATATTTAATAAAAGACTGATTAAGGTTAGAGACAGTTTCTAAAACAACTGAGACATAAACATTCAAATGTATATGTGATTAATTTTCTTTCAATGGGAGATTAATTTCTGGGTTTTTATCAAGTGAAAAAAAATTAAATTTATCAAATTACATTTAATCCAAAATATGTTATGCATATTAATTTGGCTGACTTTCTTGTTTCAGGGGGAAAAAAAAGCAAATTCCTTTTTATGCCCCAGCTCACAGACCATCTTCCAGATGGAAAAGGTCTTTAGCAGCAAAACAGGACAAAATCCACCATTTCTGTTGCAAATGAGACATACCATAGCACTGAGATTGTGACTGGCACTGGCTGTTTTCTAATCTTCCTCATAGTGTTATTGCTCTTCTGAGACCTATTATCAGATGGAGCCTGCTATAAATCTGGTCCCCAAATCAGGGATCAACAAATGATACTGTGACTTGGCCACTGTAGGTGGTAAAAAACTGTGGCTGCAGGACTGAAGCTATGACAGATGCCACGAGGGATACAGCAGCTAGGTGACAGTCACTAAAGCATCCTTCTGAACACAGCCTTGTCCACTGAAAATTCTGAATTCTTCCTGAAATCAGTCATCATTTGACCCAACCATAAATGGGTGCCTGATTGCTTATTTTGTGGAGCCAAAGGCAGTGAATTAGGATGTTGTCCTTATCACACACTTGTGTTTTGCTGGCTAGAAAACTGGTATGCCTGAACCAATTAAACCAGTGAACAGTTTGGGCTTAGATGGATCTTTGACCTCTGCCTGTGAAGGAAATTTAATCTTGACATCCATCAGTAAAAGTGCTGTAGGGCCCAATTAGGCTTTACTCTGCCATTTAGATTGCTTATATAATACAGATACCATGGCTAGTTTACTTTTCACATTGACAGGTTGCAGCTTACAAACCTTCAGTACAGCCTTGAGCACAGTACTTTGTACTAAAAGTTTGTTGTGTGGTAAAGCAAAATATTTACTTTTCCTTATATGTAGAAATCTCAGAAAATCTGCAGAAAATCTCAGATTCCCAACTTCTCATTTCTCTGATATGCTATTCCTTGTAATTATTTACCCATCAGGGTTTCCAGATTTCTGGACTCTTCTTCCAGTGGATAGATTTTTTAATGCTTTCAATCTTTGAATTTAAAAACCCTCTATAAGAAGACCTGATCACCCAAGTGTGTGCATTATATGCATCAGAGGATGCATATAATACTTTGTAAAGTCTGATTCTCAGACAAAAAAAAAAAAAAAGGAAGAAAGAAAAAAGAAAAAATAACCATTTTCCTTCAGAAAAGGATTATACTGACAGTTAGCACCATTTTCCTGAATACATCAAATCTCGTTTGTTTTTAGATGCATATCTACTTACTTTAATGCCAAAAATAAACACCTTATTGTTTGTTTGCTTGTTGATTTCTCTTAGCCCTGCAGAGGTAATATAACCATTTGAGACAGCTGGATACTATTCCATCTTCAGCATCATCGGCAGAATTGCTCACTAAATCCCAATAGTTACACCTGTTCAAAACCCTTACAGGCAAAACAATCACAGGTACCACTAAGGGCATAATTTAGCCCTTGGAAACTTTGTTACTGTTGATGATTTGTGATGTGGAAAGAAGCCTGCCTGCCTTTTGGAGCCTGGACTGAGTTTCAAAAACTGCAACTCAGGAAAAGCTCATTTCTCTCTTTAGGCAAGCTCCTGGGCTGTGAAAATGAGTATGATGCCTGAACAGAAGAAGACCCTCACTCCATAAAATGGGCTAGTTTCACTGGTGGGCCAGCAGAGCAAGGGCTGGCTCAAATTTCACAATGAATACTACTGGCAGCCCGAGTTATCTCTGTGTCAGTTTGACAACTCATCCAAATAAACACGTGAGCTGATGATCTGAAGGTAAATATTATGACAGAAAACTTGCTAGGAAAAGGTATCTTCCGTGAGCAAGTAATTTAATATAGAAGATTACTACTTTTACAACATAAACTACATTAAGTACTTGGTGTCAGCAGTTTCAGTATATCCTTCACTGGCAGCAGTAAGTAAGCCTCAAAAATCTGACTCACAGGATTAAAGTGGTGAAATCAGTGGGAGACAAAAATTGTTTAGTAGTCTGTGTGCTGGAGTATGAGGTGCTTAACACCCATGGCTCTCCAAAAGCCTTCATAATTCCCGCAGTGCCATCTACTGGTCCAGAGCCCAGATGGACCAAGAGTAATTCATTCACCCGTCCATCTGTTGCAGACTAATGATGTGATCCTCTCTTAGGATACAAAGAAAACAAATAATTATTATTATTCTAATAGCTCTTCTTGTCTTCTATATTTTTAGGTTAATATTCCTGGTTTCTTTCAAAGATGAATATTTAGTATACAGGTTGCTTTATGATACAGAATGCTTTTGAAATGAATGCATGTGGTCTACCTGAGCTAGAAATTAACTTTTTTAGCTTATCTAAGTGCAGAGATAAACATTTCCTACTTCATTTAGATACAGACATATATTTTGTTTTCACAGAAAACAAGCAGGTGGGCATGTTCGCTTATGTGTGCTTTCCAAGTTCCACAGCTCTGTTAATGTCTAATGATTTTCTTACATTTCATACAAGAATTTAAGAAATTTACATGGGATTTCACACAGTATGAAATAAGCACAGGATGGTAATTACAAAAATTATAAATCTCTAAAATTCTATGAAGGTGTAGGTGTAAAGACTTAAAGAATGCAATTTCCAATCTCAAAACACTGCCAAAGCCACAGAAGGAATTTCCCATAAAATAAGAGACCAAACAAAGAATTCCCACAGTGGGAACTTGGGATAAGCACAGAGAGCAACAACAGGAAGATGCTAATTCCAGGCCTGGTAAGGCAGATTTATAATCCAATCTTAACAGCAGGTCAGATCAATTCTTCCACTGCAGGAGCTAATGGTGAAATCCTGTGGTTCTCATTGTGTGAGACCTTCCCTGGTGTTTAGTAATAGTGATTAATAGATATTTTGGCCCCACTTCTAAAGCTGCAGGAAAGCAATGAAAGACTAATATCACAGCTTTTTCTCTAATTTATCTTAAAGTATTATTATAGTAACAGTTCTCCCATCCACCTCAACTATGGAGCCCTGTAAGATTTACTATTATGCTATTTAATATCATTCTATTAGTACTTAAGTTTATTTTGGGGCAAATAAGTTTCAACATAGAAACATAGTGATAACTGAGTATTTATAAAAAGCCAAAAGCAGGATCTCAGCAACTAGCTGAAAATAACATCTGGATGGAAAACAACTGACAGAAGTACAAGCTTGGTGTAAATAAGCTTATTCTGACAATATGAAAACAGAATATTATCATTTTTACAGTACCCATTTCTGAAGTGATCAGATACCCTCAGAGATAAAGCGGCTTTGCAACACTAGTTGCCCAAATAATCAGTAGAACAGAAAATACAGAGACTTCTGTGCCTAGTCCCAAGATAACATTTTCTTATCTTAGAGAAAGTTTCACAGTCTCCTTCTTTGATTATGGGTATTTATCACAGGTAGGAGTGCAGCCTGTGGTCTACATTAAAGTCCTCAAAGGAAGATTTTCAGTAATATTTGGCAAAGTACATTAAGGAAGTCAGGTTAATCTAATACTGTATTCTTTGAATGTGTGAGTTTCTGGTTTTTACTTTTCCTAGACATGGGACCCAGTGGTCATATATTCTAGTATCAGTCAGTTTCAATACAGTATATCTTATAAAACAGGGTATTTGAATGCATACACAGTAGAGATTGTTGAAAAATGTGTTTGTACTTCCCAGTCATCTTCAAAATGACTTTAGTGATTAACCAACAATGTGTCTGGACTGAACTATTGCATTTTCTTTTTTATGGTTAATACTCAGAAAGAGGCTTTTCATCAGTCTCCCTCCCCTCTGAATGTCTGCTGCTGACCTCCACTTGTCCTCACACTAGGAGGCTTCATTATTTATTTTGACATTGTCTTTCCTCCTTCTTGACCATGCTGCTTCATATTCTTTCTTAATTCATTTATTCCTCAAAGATTAATTCATTACTCAAAAAGCATTACTTATTTCTCTTTTATTCCTTCCTAGTTGGATATACATGCTTAAAGTAAATGCCTCTAACATCTGTAAGTTTCATCAGCTTAGGTGACTAAATATTTCTCAGCCATTATCACTGAAGAACATGCAGGCTTTTCTTATAGATTCAGTGAGTTTTGCTATATAAATAAAATAGTTCCCATTAGTGTGATATTCTACCTCCATTATTTATGTTGCTCTTTTCAAAAAATTTTTGTCTTTGCATTTTTATATTGTCTTTGCATTTTTATATTGTCTTTGCTAAAATCTGCTTAGGTGTAGAGATGCTGCCAGAAGCCTATTGTACAAGGAGGTAGTGATCCACATGCTTGCTTTCTTCTTATGTACGCTGGTGTAATTTGAATAATGTGTGTCCACCTACCAACAGTCTATGTCAGAGAATCCCTGACCTCACAGGTGTATGCCCCAGTTTCATGGATACCATGGGAATGCTCTATAAAATGTCATAATTGTTCAACATATGCATAAGAAATGCACAGTTAATTAATTTACATGTATTTAGTGTGTATTCAAGTGTAAGTACAGTGCATTGTCTCCTCAAAATGAGATGAGTGATTCTTTGAACCACTGAATCATAGAACAGTTAGGGTTTAAAGGGACCCTACAGATCATTTAGCTCCAACTGCCCAGCCACAGGCAGGGATGCCAGTCGCTGTGCCAGGTTTATCAGAAGCCCATCCAACCTGGCCTTGAGTGCTTCCAGGGATAGTGCCTCCACAGCCTCTCTTAGAAACCTGTTCCAGTGCCCCCACAACAAAGAATTTTTTCCTAAAATCTTATCTAAATCTGAACCCTTTTTGTTTAAAAATATTGCCCCTTGTCCTATCACCATCTGCCCGTAAAAAAGTCCTTCTCCTTCCTTATATAAGCCCCCTTAAGGTACTGGAAGGCTGAAATTCTGTCACTCTTTTCTTTTGCAGGCTGAACAATCCCACCTCAGCCTGTCTTTATAAGAGAGGTTCTCCATCCCTTTTTCTTATTCATGCCCTTCCTCTAGACCTGTTCTAACAGATCCAAATCTTTCTAGTTCTGAGGACTCCAGAGCTGGATTCAGCACTCCAAGTGGGATCACACAAGGACAGAGTAGAGGGGCAGAATCATCTCCCTTGCCCTGCTGCTTTTGATGCAGCCAGGATGCATTTGGCTTTCTGGACTGTGAGTACACATTGTTGGCTCATGTCCAGCCTCTCACCCATAAGGAACCCCAAGCCCTTCTCTGCAAGGCTGCTCTCAATGAATTCCTTTCCCAGGCTGTACTCATGCCTGAGACTTTCACCAAAATGTTACTTGTACCTATTTGAGTAACTTTATTGAGATATGGTATATATTGTTCAATGGCTCTTCAAGGCTCAGTTTACACTCCAAATTTGGCTGCTCTCAGTGACCCATGAATGGGAGAAAGATGCTATAGAAATGCTAGGTAATTTAGAGCTGGAGAACCTCATCAGAGTTGAGAACTTTGTGACGCTTGCTATGATCCGTGAGGAGGTGTTTGCCCAGTGCTGCAATAACTAGGATTCCCATCATCAGGAAGAATGTGAGGTTACTACCACCTTTTCTATATTTTCCAGCTTTTACTCGTACAATAGTTAAGAAGATTTGAGTGTTGTTGTCTTTCTTACTGCGCACCCAAAAGAATTGTCACCTGAGTGCAAAACAATAGGAAATTGCTATGCCTTCAACAATGCACAAGGAATGAAGAGAAAGCTTCCTTACTATATGAAAAATCTTCTGAGCAGCCTGTAAAGATGGTGAGAATAGTGTGGAGAGAGGTCTTTTCCAAAGGACTTTTAAAACAATCAAAGGAGGAACCACACTGAAGAACAGTCACTAAGCAATGATCATTCCCTTTACATCATAAAGTATTTCCTAGTTCCAACAAAAGCATGTGACATTGTATCTTTGTGACATTGATATCTTTGAATATGCCTTGTCATAGTAATTTTACAATTTTTTTGTGAACCTAACCTATCACTCCACTTCTAAGCCAAATTTATACTGCTACAGTTTTTTCACTGGCTGGGATACATTCTCTTCCCAAATTGCAGAAACACAAAAGAGAGAAACCCTACCCATCCAAGGTGCCTCAATACAGAAAGGGAAGTTATGCAGAAGACTGAGCCCTACTGCTGCAGATGCTGTTGAAAATGTCTTGATGAAATATAAAAGGCAAAAACATTTGTGAGCCAGCCTATGAATCAGAAAGGGAGGGTGGGGCTACAAATAAAGGAGAAACCTCTCTCTGAAGTGCAGAGGGCTCGCTGGACATAGAGATTTTTCTGTCTATGCTGCTCGGCTAAGCTTTCTGTTTTATTTACATATCATCCTCTGAGGCACAGATCCTTTCATGCCCTTTGTACTTAGGATTAGTGCTTCTGTCTAATCAGGGAGAAACTAGGAATAAATCCATCTTTCTCTACAACATTAGGGATTTCTGAAACCGTGCATCTCAAACTAGATGTAATTCATATATGCAGGAAGAAAGTGAATTTAGCTTGGATTCAGGAGTGGAAACAAAATTAAGTGGAAATTGAATACTTCTGAGTGCAAATGTAACCCTGTGATCCCCTCTAATTCATCTTGGTTCAAAGCCAAGCAAGGAAGCTTAGACCACTTCAGCAGCTGTTTAATCTGTTTGATTTTGCAGTTGGAATCAACTAGTCAATATGAATGTGAGACAGTTTAAGGATATAGCCTTTATTGGCTATATTTCTTAGTCACTCACTTCTGTGGATGCTTCTAGCTAGCAGAGGAACAGTCAGACTGGTCAGATTAAGCCACAGCAGTTTAAACAAGTCCCTTTGATTTTGTACAGTAACAGAAGAGATGAGCAGTGAGGCAATCTCATCAGTGACAAAATGACAAATAGGAGCTCGGGCTGGTAATGGCTATGCCTAACTCAGAGGGTTCTTCCCATCCAGAGTGAAGCTCAAGAAGCTCAACAGATTAATTCATCTGCTGGCAGTGTCAGCTGCGCCTTCATTCTCTGTAAAATGCTCTGTCCTAGTTGAAAGAACTCATGGCTTAAACCTACAAGCTTCATAACTGTACTGCCAGGGAATAGAAACCATTGCTCAACTGTTTAGTCCTCAGCTTTCTTGACATGTGATGTGTTACTTAAAATTATTTCGACCAAAAAAAACGCCCCAAAAACAGAAGAGTAACTTTCCCAAGGTCCTGATCCATATCTGGATAAACAAAGATAAAAATTCATCTGAAAATTGTCCAACTTATTTCCTCAGTGATATCTGAGAAATATCACTCAGGATAATAGAGTGGCATAAAGGAAAGAACCATTTTTTACACATATTTCGCTATGTTATAAATTTTTGGTAATAGACATAAAAGAAAGAGCAGATTGAATTCTGTAACCTTGAATAACTTTGCAGGGCTTGCAGTTGGGGGTCATGCAGACTCTATGTGCAATCTGTTTAAATTTTATATGGATGTTGTTGTGACACAATGAATATGGAACAGTGTCATTGTTCAAATCAGGAATGCCTTAAACTTTGACTCACAACAGCCTTTTTACTCCCTTCTCTAATTACAAATTCTGCCATATGAAAGGTCAAGAAACTGTGAGGTAGGACAGCCTGTAAGACAGAGGGAGAGCACTCCTTTGGTTTGGCTTTGACCTAAATCAAGCTGACAAGTCAGCCAGTCGTCTTAACTCCAGGATGTTTCTGAGTAAAGACTTTCAAACTCTGAAGCAATTTTCAGAAATCAGTCGGCAATGAGTGGATACCGAGACATTAGTCTTAGACCATTGAAAATGTAAATGTTTATACTCATAAATGTTTATAATGTCAGATAGATGTTAATTTAGTGGCCTAGTAATATCATCACTTACATTTCCTGAGGTACATTCTGTTCTATTTTAAAACCAATTACAACCCTCCCAATTATTCTAATTAAAAAAAAATGTTTTTAAGAACTTAACAGTTACTGTTATCCCAATTGTCATTCATTAATCCTCTAACATTTTTTGAGAAAGATAAATGCAATAATTCCCAGTGACTATCACTTGATGCAGAGATACTCAAGACCCAATTTTAGCAGAACTTAGATACCTAAGTCACATATTCATTGACTTGTCTTCTGATGGAACATAGGGATAGAATCAGCATCAAACTCAGGTTTTTTTCAAATCCAAAGTCAGGACCTGAGGTTCTGGTATTAAATATTATCAATATTCACCCTTGTTGTGAGATCTGGGGGTTGCTGAATTCATTAGACAGATTCCAAATGACAATTTAGGAATAAAAGTGACCTTGTCAAGAATCTATGAAAGTCTTAAGCTTCTCCAACTGTAGTTCTCTTAAGACTATAGCTATAAGAATTACTGCCTTATTACGTACATTTTTGCCTTCAAAATTGCTTAAAATTTTCTTTTTGTTTTCTCCATCACTCATAAAAAATATGGGAAGTTCTTTGGAAAGTCACTATTTTATGTTTGATAGGTATACCACAGGGGCTTGTAGTTTGTGCTCAGACCTTCTTGGGAAGAAGGATGGGGTTTCGAGAACAAGAAAATCATAAAATATGCATCAGAGAGAGGAAGGTTTTAAAGCCGTGCAAAATTCATATGCAAAATCCCCTGCTGAAAAAGAGTCTAAATTGGATATAAAATAATTCAGAGGAAATGAGGGAAAAAAAGAAAGGGAGGGGAAGAATATGTCAGACCACAAAGTCCTTTTACAGGTGAAATTCAGAAGCTCATTAATCAACTATAAAAAAGTGCTGCAGGCTACGAGTTGGAATTCCAGTTCCTAGATTTGAATCAGGATATGTTTGTTTGATTGCTTTAAACATAAACATGAGAGAAATTGTTCCTTTTTTTAAAATCAGATGAGTAATGGTGAACATATTCACTTAGGCTCTTTTTTTCCCCTTTTTATTGCATCTACAGTATCTCTTAAAATGAAACTTTAAGTCAATAATTTAAGAATTTAAAGATGTACATCTTTGTAGGAATTGTTGCTCTTGGGTCAAAGTCTACTTTTTAAAAAATACTAAAATATTTATATTTGCATGATGAGATATAATATTTTATTCATGGGCTGAAAATACCATTTAAATAACAGTATGAATTATTTTTTCAGACTCACTGAATGAACATTTTATACCTTGGATAGAAAGCCTCAGTGCAAGAATACCCATTCCCCTGCTGCTACAGGGCCATCAGCTGAAATGCTGCCCAATATAATCTCTGAAGAACTAGCAAGTCTCTGAAAAAATCCTGAAATAGATGGAAAAATGATCTTCATGGAGAGAAAATAAGATAATCAATGGCACTTGTTGTGTCTAGTTGATTGCTAGAACTAATTGAATAATATAAAGTAATCCTTGAAAATTGCAAGGGACATCCTCAAAGCCAAAAAGGAAGCAAAGATGGACATGGTAAGGTGAAGGCAGAAAATGGGCATGTTGCTACACTCAAGACAGCGATTGCCAAGTACCAGACAGGAATCACTGCATCCTCACATGGATGCTGCTTCCAGTTCCTGTGGTGTAACAGCACACACTCCCCGAAATAGATATTTCCATGTGGCAGTAGCTAAATGCTGCTATAATAACAACCAACCAAAAAAGGGGCAGGATGACATACCACACAGGACTACTTCCCACAGTCCAGATAACAAATCTGTGGAAAAAAAACAGATGACATAAGACTTCTGCTACTAATTCTAAAAATCATGGGCCTCATTGACCTTCAGAAGCTGAGCAAAGCACATAGACTGAGCACAGTCCTCACTTCAGGCTTCAGTCTGGCACTGTCTTATCAGAGTATCCAGTTCTTCCACATTGCCTGAATCTAGCAGCAGTGCCATGGCAGGCTCAGACATGTAGAAGCTGCCAGAAAGAAGATATGAACTGGCAGGACACAGAAGGATGTTGTATCACTACTGCTTTCCGCAATAGCAGCTTAGCCCTGGCATGTGACCCTTCTTGCAATCTGCCCTTTCTCAAGTACGTGCAGCACGTGTTTTGTGAGGAGACCTAAGATTTCAGGAACACATTTTATGTGCCAAGACATTAGGAGTTTTCTGGGCAGTGTATCTTATTTGCCTGTTCCACTCATGACAAGTAACCTCTCTTCAGCAGGCTCAGAGGACGCTTAGGAAATCAGGCATTATTGGCAAGATAGAAATTCTCCTGCCTACATTACAAACCTTGCTCCCAAGGGTTTCTACTTGTGCTAGGGCTCTCAACAGCTCATTTGTTGGCTGCAACAGTTAGGCTTCTATGAAAATGCCAGCTATGGAAGCACAGATGCCTTAGGGAGCTTAGGCAAGCAGGGAGAGCAGTTGCCAGCTCTGAGCAGGTTACTCTTGCCTACTTTAGTGGCTATTTTCTTGCTCCAGTGTCAAAATCCCTTTTAAAAGCCTGGCCAGAGGCTCTTAGTGCTCAATATACAAATAAACCCGTTAATAGTTTGTCACTACGGGACTGATTTTCGCAGCAGGGTTTCCATATATGGAGCCAATAAATAAGTAATGGCAAGAAAATAAATTCTGTATTTGATTCTCTGATATTGTTCCACAGCACTGTTTCCAAAAAGGCAAACAAGAGTGAGAGTACTTCAGTTTTATCTATTTCCAAAAAAAAAAAAAAAAAGAAAAAAAAGGGAGAGAGACAAAGAATTCATTTGCAGAGGCAAAAATAAATCAAATACTCATTTCAGTCATTGCTTACTTGGGCAGTCATGTCATGTGAACAAAATTACATATATGAACTGGATTATTTGTTCATTTATGTCTATGAAAGCAGCAACTTGGGGAAAGTATATAAAAGCACCTCAAAATACATCAAAATTCAACACTTTTCCCCCCCTATTTTCTATACCCATGCCAAATACACCTCTTTGAAACAGTCAATGTGCAGAGCAAACAGGAAACGTCTATAATAACCTTAGACTCTCTTTCATTCTGCCTCCATGCCCTGAAAAAGGCAGTCCTGATGCAGCTGTGGCTGACACAGCCAGCTTCCAGCACAGCCTCTGCTACTGAGCAGAAGTAGCCATGGTGATAGTGAGGGGGAGATGACTGCATGAACAGCGTTAAGTGGATTCAGATATGTTCCCTTGGAAAGTATTTATCAGTTAGGACAAATTGGGGCAGCTCTTAAGGTGCTTTGACCTATCTAAGGGTAATTTGGACAGGGCACGGTACCCTAATTACTGCGACAAAGTTCATCCTTTGGGCTGTATACAGCACTGTGGGCTGAGCACCAACAACTCTAAATAATTTAATTGCACTATTAATATTCAGCAATGGCACCATCTGATTCAGTGGACATGAAGAAGCAGACTGCCTAGGTGTCATAAGTATGGATGGAATATAACTTCTGCATCCCAAAGCAGGAAATGCCTGATAATCTTATTCTGAACTGCAGCTTCAAAGGTCAAAAAACTCTTAGGGAAAATGCAGCAGGGAATATGGCGTGTATCCCATAAGAAAGAAAATCTGAAACGCAATGAAGAACTTTGAATTTAAATAGCCTTAATAAGGGGATAAATGAAAAACAAAAGATGTAAAATTAAACTCCTAAACATGTATTTAAAGAAGAGAAAAAAGCAAAAGTTTAGATGATAGTGGGTCCTAGAGGATACAAGCATTTTAAAAAGTCATGAAATATGACTCAAACTGAGGAAAAATGTGAGCAAACTGGGAGGAAAAAGCCAATTTAAACAGTGGTATTCAAAGAACAAAATAACAGATTTGTAAGGAGAGTTTTTAGTTCGAAACAAACTGGTACATTTCTTGAAGCAAATGCAAGTAGAACACAACCTGGTTGTTGCATTTATTTTTCTCCAAACCTGCAAAGCAGAAGAAGGAACGTGGCAAAAAAGTGAAAGGACAGGGAAAAGCAGCAAAATAACATAGCAAATAAGTGAAAGACTACCACTTATCTGCTAATGTCTCTCTCTCTTACAAATAGGTCCTTGCTACTTTTCCAAAACCGAGGTGTTCCCTCTTATTTTTATCCCCTCTACAACCTTCTCTCATAGTTTAAAATAACTTTGTGCTGTTTTAAAAGATCAAAGAGTAAAAGAGTAAAAGCAAAAAAAAAACAAAAAAAAAAAAACAAAAAAAACAAACAAAAAAAAAACCAAAAAAAAAAAAAAAAAAAAAAACAATCAACACACAACTCCCCCCAGAAAATACACGCTTGCATATCTCTTGAAACTTTCCTGGCTGGTCTCCAGTCTATTCAAAGTGCTCATCACCACCATTCACAGCATTTCCTTGTCCTGCCCTGATGACAAGCAGCGATTGCACAGGGAAGTGCTCTGGGGAAGCTGGAGCGCTGAGCTGTGCCAGGTGGCAGAAGGCTCACACATGCCACCATGCAGAACTCTTTAGAAGCCAACAAACACCACAGAGTGGGAAACAGCATCGATCAAAAGGAAACAATCTACTAATACCACCAAAGCAGCCTGTCAAAATCAAGCTACTAACTGAAATGTAATTAGGTTTATCTGATGAACAATATAGTAGTACAATGAGCCATTATAATAGTCTTAGGAGGAGGGACAATTTTTTTTTTTTTTTTGTTTCTGATGGTAACTCTAGGAGAACATTGGTGCAATAAAGAAAATATTTTCTGTGATTGTCTGAGACAGTGTAGCACAATTAAACTTTATGCCAAAAGATGGCATTGAGAAAGAAAAGAATGAGGAAAATTAGGATTTCTAAGCATCCTAGAGAAATTTATATCCAAATTTCTACTTTTTTACAATACAAGAATTAGGGAGTTCCTGATGAAATGTGCAGACAGCATCCCCTGGCATGTGATAATGTAAAATGTAGCATTCTTTTTCTGTCCCTTATCTGATGTCCCTTTCTCTGATCAAATAGTTTTTCTTCAGCTCATTATTCTTCCTTTGGTTTAAAAAATTTTCTTTAGCCAGACACAAGTGCCTCTAACTGTGAATTTGTACTATAAAAGCAGCTATTAAAAACAATCCCAAATAGGAACAATATTTCTAGATCTTTATTTGGCCAATAGTACTATGACTGTTTGTCCTTAGTGCAGATATTACAAAATGCACCTTCTGTAATCTGTTGCAGAAGATGCACACCTGCTGCTATCTGTTTCTCTGTGTTCATGCTGTGTGAACTTATTATTTGGTCTTCAAAGAACCATGATAGCATTCCTGTGACAAATTAAATTTTGTGGAATACCACTTCAGCTCAACTACATTTTCTTCCTTTTCCAAATATAGCAGAAATCTTTCACCATCTTTGTTATGATGACGCAAAGAGTTCCTGAAACACTGGAATTTATTCTATTCTCTCCTAAAGGAAAAGCACAGAAGGGATTTAAAATGTTAGAATGAGTACTTTACTGTGGAGTTCACATTTCCAACTCTTTACTGTCCTTTTTAAATGCTTAAAAGACTTTCAGCAGTGACTATTTTCCGTGAACTAACTAAGCTTTATTCATCACAAGTTGATTCTCACTCAAATAAATGTTGCTTTACATCTCATCAGTCCTAGTGACACTCTGGCAAATATGAGGGTGAACTGTTGCTATAGACAGTCAAATATCACTACTAAGACTTTCACAGATTTCCACAGATATTCTGTGATGTAATTTAATATACTTTGTTCTTATTCATAAAAACAGAAGAATTATACTAGGTACAAATAGAATTATACTAGGTACAAATATACTGTATTTTCACCTCCTTATGTGAAAACCTGCCCACTATATGGCTCTTGATTGGTTTCCCTATCTCATCAATTAAGTATTTTCTCTCAACTGTAAAACCTAAATAGTTTAGGCAACATATAAGTCTCTGTGCAACAGCATATTGGCTAATGCAAGAGTAAAAAAATTAAAATATTAATATAAAACTGTTATACAGGAGATATTCACCACTAGCTGTGGTTTCAAATGAGACAAATATTCCTGCCTTGTTCAGTGGTGCACATGGAATTTGGGAGTGTCTGATGAGCTGTGGTATTTCAAGGACTTAAGTGCAGCTGGGGTCCTTTTTTTCTGTATATGGAAAGACAATTTTGTTCCCCTAGATAAAAGTACCAAAATTTTCAGTCAAACTTCCAAAATTTAGACACTGTATTTTACAACTAGTTACAAATGTTTTCTAGTTGGTTGATCCTCATTTAAGTATGCAAATTCTAAATTTTCTAATTGAGTTTTAAAGAAGTTTTTAGACTCTTCCACTCCTTATTTCTAAGAAGCATAAGAAAGCAGAACAAGGAAGGTCCATGTCATACCCAAAGCAAAGGCACCAATGCCAGATGAAAATTCTTTTCATCAGTGCTCTTAGACATTCTATTGCAACTAGGTGTTCCATTTCAGTGAAATAAAAAATAACACAAGCAGGCCAAAAACAATCACCTTACCTGTCTTAAAAGCAGGAGGACCCCAAGAACTTTTTTTTTTAATTATTTCCCAGATGCCACACAGACTGCAGACCCAGTTCAAAGTAATTCTTATTGGTATTTCATAGAAAGATTACCTTTTATTCTGTGTTCACACCATATCACACAAGTGGGTGTTACTCCATCACTCAGCATGCAATTGATATTTCTATTATTATAAAAATTGATTGTAGAAACAGGTTTAACTACTTAATATAGCACTAATTTTCTGAAAGAACTTGAGAGCTTTTAGACAGTACTCCTACACCATTGATTTCCTGGGTCATCCTCATTTTGAAGAATGATCTATAAAAAGCAACAAGTATAGTTTCCAGCCCTCATCCATGTTTCTTGGATGGCAGAGGGACTGAAAACACTGAAGATTCCCCTTTGCAGTACTACTGAAGGGAACAGTCATCAGGGAACTCAGAGTCAAAGAACCTTTCTCACATGAGAGAGTTAAGCTGTCAATTACTGTCATGATTCATGATCCAGGAGAGTTAGAAGCACTAAAAGCCTTCTCCAGCAAAAGATGACTCCAGTGAATTGATCAAGGTAATCTTTTCTTAAACTGTTTTTGTTTTTCTGGTTTCTTTGGTAGCTCTTCATTGATATTCTTTATATAGCTAGCAAGTGATTTCAGCTTATAAAAATCAGTCTGGGAAGTTATTTTGCTGTCTCTCTGGGGAGAGCATGCTTCTCATTCTAATAAATACTACACTGCGTTCATATGTAACAACGTACTTTAAACACACTTACTTTAAAGACTGTTATGAGTTTCATGAGGATAAATCTGCATGGTGCTCCCCTGGCTTCTAAGTTACCCATCCCTACAGTCGGTGATGTGGGCTTTACAGTTTTCCCTGCACATTCCTGTAACAGGTTAAAATTTGGCTTACCAATAATCACACAGCAGCTGTATATCATTCTGTGCTGAGATATATGAGTATTATTAGTCTTCACGAGTTCAAATAGAGAACATTCTTCATTATGATAAAGCTGGGGACACACGCCACAAATAGCTCTATTCTTGCATGGTTCTATTTTCTAACTGGTCTTTAAAGAAAATAAAGAATAGAAATCAAAAGAAGAATGGTCCCAAGAATACTCACCATGTGAAGATTAACAAAACCACCCTTGACAAAATAATTTTGGAAAAAGAACTATAATTCAATGGAAATCAAATTTAAAAGTGCAAGTAAAGCATAAAACTAGTTTCACTTTGAAATATTAAAAAATAGTACTGTGGCATGCATAGTTAAATAGCGATAAAATGACAGTTTTGACTCTGAATTAGAAACCTTAACCTTCAAAATATTTAAACATATCTTTTTATAAATATTTGCTATATTTTATAAATTTTTGTTTATAAATATAAATTGCATCCCCCTGAATAGGGATGCAACTAAGATCCTTTGAATAGCTTTTCAGAGGCTTAAATATATAGTATCAGACAGTCAAAACTTGCCTGATTTATATGAATTGACATTTTTAAAAGCATTGGAGTGCATTTATTGTTTTAGCTAATGTAAATTAATCCTATGACACAGTTGTGGACTGCTAGTTTTGATCAGGGTAAAACTCAGAGCATTCAATGGTGATTTTTATTTTTCTGTAAGATTTCTTACTGTCTTGTGAAATTTCAAAGAAAGGATATAAGCTAAAACATTAATTCTATTCAATCTTTATAAAAACATGAACTTATTCAGATGTCTCCAGGTTTCATAAGTAGATGCTGATGACAAAGCACTTCTATTTAATTATTCATGTTCAGCTCCTGCCTGAAGTTGACGATCAACCTTTTTCCTACATACAAAACCCTTTTTGTTTCTCTTTTTTTCTACTTTTTTCTAAAGTTATTCTATCATGATCTGAAACAAGTTTCAGCTTTGTGATGAATACTACTGGAGAAAGCAGCAGCAATAGAGCTACAACATTCACAGTTCTTGAACTTCCTGTCGTTTGAAATTGCTGATTGTATGTACATAATATTCCTTAATGCATTTTCAAATATTTTTACCTCTGTGTTTCTTCTCAAGCATCACATCAGCACAGTTTAAGGGCATATAATGATATGTTTGTATTTATGCCACTGCAAATAAAACACATTCTCCTCTGTTCATGTTACAATATCATTTACAGTATACTTTCTTAGAAGACTGTTCTGGAAAACTCATTTTAGTAATTTTTTATAATAGTTCCTGTGGTGGTGCCAGGTTTGGGAGAATAAAAGAACACATGTAGTGCCAAAACCTTCAACTGGTATCACTGTGATATTTCAACATAAACTTTTGATCTTGCTGAATATTATCTCTACAGCTACTTGTTGCATGGATGCCACTGTCACCATCACCTGCATAACAACACTGCTGCTAAAGTTGGCACATTCTGGGTTAAAGTTTGAAGCGGGATGACAGAACACTTCTGAATTCTTCCCTGTTTACGAATCCTTGGCTAGCTGTAACAGATATAGAACAATAAAATCAGGAAGCACACAGAAAAACAACGCATCCTTTTTTTTCTTTTTTTTTGTTAGTGTGGCTTCTTTCTCCTCCTTGATAACAGAAATATGCCCAGAGGAAAAGCAGCATGAACTACAAAACCTAGTAGAAATAAATAGTTTTGAATACAAATTCAAGGCCTGAAGGCAGGCATAGGGAGCTCTATATGAGCATTAGAAGGAGCTGGAGTTACTGTTCTGTAAAGTGGAGGAAACAGAGTAGGTGAGGCAGTCTGGATGATTGGGTTAATTGACTCAGTTGTTCCCTTTCCATATTATTTCTATACTTGGAGACAGAAATGGATGGCTAGAGCCCTGCTGATAGGGATTTTTGGTACTATCTTCTCCTCCTCAAAGATTATTGGAGACACTCTTCAGCTCATCATACTTAAAGAATCACTTCAAATTAAAATGTGAAGAAATTATAAGGGCAGGTTTTCAACCCTTGAACTCATAGCAAAAAACAAGTGAATTTATTTATTTATTTATTTATAAAAAGAAAATAAACCCCACCTAATTTCAAAGCGATTATAGCTATGATATCCCAGAGCAATTAATTCTGATTTAAATTCTTAACATTGGAGGAGACATTACTAAATAGGAAATTACTACCACTGGGTTGAGATGAGTTATTTGATAAAATGAACACTCAGGGTACATAATTTATGAGAACTGAGCATGTCTCTCAGAAGTCAATGACTCAATGAATTTTGTAAGCTATTCTTCTGGCAAAAAAAACCACTGCCCTTCCAGAGCCTAACAATACTATTATATATCAATGCCATCTATAAGCCTAGATATTATCTGGTAACATGAAGATATTTGTAGGCTTCTTTAAGTCTATTAGGACTTTCTGATTATTTAGATAGTTAAGATTTTTTTTTTTAATCAAAGATATTGTTTTATAAACATCACACTGAGAGAATCCAGTCCCACAAAGCAGTTAACATCTCCCACTGCAATTAAAGCAAATCAGAATTGAGGCTCATGAGACCTCTGAGGACTGGGCACAAACACCAGCAAGATGAGTTTTTCCCTACTTACCATCTAAATTCATTGCAAACAAGATCCTCTTCTCTTGAGAGGACAGTTTCTAATTTAAAACCTGATTATCATCCCATTCGTTTTTGCTAGTAACTCAGTCCTAAAAAATTATTATATAGTTCTTTATATTTTATTTATAGAAGGAAGAGGATAAAGGAAATTATATTAAATTGGGAATTAGGGTTCATCATTGTCATTTGTACGTGTTCTTAGTTTTCATATTTTCCCTTTTTTGCCCACTCTTCCTTGCCTTTCATCATTATGCACCTCGTCTTCCTCTGTACTTATCTTAATTGGATGCCCTTTCTAAAGAGGAAATATTTTAATCTCTGAATATTATAAACATATATATAAATATGTACACATTTATACAAATAAACAATGCCAATATGTGAATTCCTACAATTTCAGTCCACCCTTCCTAACTTCCCCCTTCAAATTTACACTTCTCATCAGACTGTATGCTAGGCAATGAATTATTTTCTTCCCTATCACAGTCTTATTTTCTCCTACCACTACTAGGAAAATAATCTGAATTCAGTTGTATGCATGTATGTATGTATGTATGTATGTATTTCTTGCCCAATATTGTTACCTAATAATCATAGTTTTTTTAAGAAGACTTAAAAAAAAATCTTTGAAAGTGTGGCATTAGTTAAAGTTCCACATTAGAAGGGAAAATACAGCAGAATAAACAGCATATTTAGTTGGGGACATAGCTACTGCTATAGATAAAAGAAATTAGAAAAGCCATCTCCTCTCTACAAGATTAATTGTGGTGGTGTCGCTTCCGTAGAGTAGATGTTTTCAAAGAAAAACATCAGCTTAGTAGAAGTTCAACAAGGCAACACAATAGCTGATAAGAGCCATGCTTTGCTCCTGGACTTCCCCATGGGCTGCTGGCATCTGTTGCCTTTCCTGCAGCACCCAAGAAGAACCCAAACCTGATCATTGCCTTTCCTTTTACTTGTACAAGATAGGCAATGTAAGAAGCCAGCTCTGACCAAGGGTAAAATCATGCTGTCTTCAGCTTTGCAGTCAGGATCATCTTTCCCTGGAATGAAGAAAAGGAATAAATGAATATGCTATAAGGAACTCTGGAAGTCTGGAGCTTCTCAAAGCACAGCTGAGGGAGATGACATTGCTCAGCTCTGAGACATCCTGTCTCATTTCAAATATCTGCAGAGATGGAGAATCCACCACCTCTCTGGGCAACCTGTGACAGGGTTTGGCCAATCTCGCAATGAAAAGCCTTCCCTCCTCAATGTCTAAGCTGCGTTTGCTGCCTCTTCCCTCACCATGCACACTGTGAAGAGTCTGTTTTCAGTACAGCCCTCCTTGCACTGGGTGTTGGAATCCTTAAGGTTAGAGGGTTTTTAGGAAATGGTTAAAAAAGTATAGGCCTCAGACTGAAGTTTTGTTAGCATTGCAAATACAGCAGAAAAGTTTCCCATGCAAGCAGAAAAGTTTCCCAAGCAGTAGACGTGACAAACCACAATAGGTCTTTGAGGAATTGGCTTTAGGATGGCAACAAAGTTATTTAATGTATATCTTTAGAAGGTTAGCATGAATAGAACTCTGTTCTTTGTCTCTTATGAACTAGTCTTTGTTTTAGCTACGATTACCTATGTTTTATAAGATTGGATAGAATGCTTGTCAATATGTGTTTTCTGTGTCTGATTGGCTGAATTCTAGTCTGAGATGATTTTATGTATTGCTGTATGAGCCCTGTTGGAGGAGGCATTTTTTGGTGTGGATCAGTGAGCTGTCATGTCTCCATTTTGTATTTTGAGACTGATGTGCTGGAAATAAAAGCAAAAATCTCTTCACTGGTCTGGTTACAATGTTATCCATATTTGGATATTTTGCCGTGGCCTAGTGGGTTCCTTTTTTAAGGCGTGGGTTCCTGACACCATTGGACTTATACCTGTCCCGTCCCCCGCACTGGGTAGTTCCAGGCAGTATGGTAAGATCTTTTTCTTCAGACTGAGCAAGCCCAGACCTCTCAGCCTCTCCTGTGTGCCCCAGATGGACTTCTATTGGGCGCCTTGTAACAAGCCAGCATGATAGCGGTGCCTTTGCCCCCGCCATCTGTACGGCTCACATACAGATGGCACAACTAAAGACTCTGGAATTAAAACCCTCTCACTAACAGTTTACCTCAGGAGAAAGGACAAAATACAGAGAGACTGAAAAAACTTGAATTCCTTTTCCAGCAGATTCTATGCTATAAAACATATTGCCATTGCTGCTCAGAATTTCTTCCTTGTGCATGTCAGGATCTCTTCAGTAGTGCAGAGTAAGTTTTGTAACGTTATCACCCACAACAAAAATTTATTTTCACATTTTTCATCTAATTAATTACAAAGAAAACAAACAATATTAACTGAATACAAAAGAGAAAGTTTATTTAATTTGTAATATCTGATTAGCAAAACTTCAGACTGTAATGTTCAGTTACAGATTTGAAACTGATTCTGATTTCTGTCTTCTTGACTGCTATTAGGTATCTTAGACTTATATTGGCTATGGTAAAACAGATTTTTACTTGCACATTTATGTAATAAGAGATAAAGTTACTCAGTATAATAAAAAGGTTGTATTTTACCATTTTAATAGTTTAAGAATTACATTTATAGATGGTCTTGAGCATTAATCAATTTAACAAAATGTGAGTTGCATGATGGTGGCTTGAACATTTAATGGAGCAGTACATATGTGAGAGGGAGCTGATGAAAATATCAGTGACACAGAGGATTCCTTATCGTGGTTTAGTGAATTAGATCATTTCCTTTCGTATCCCTTGTATCTAGCTTCCAGCATTTCTTTTCATGCAGTGCTGCTGATGCAAAGATCTTCCATAGCCCAGACTGGGCCACAATCTCTCCTTTATGTGGGTTAACCAAAAATTATTACTATGGAGTCCATCTTCTGTCTTTGTTAACAGCTATTTGTTGCAAAGGGAACTCCGCTGGAACAGAACAGACAGATTAATGGGGAAAATGAAATGGCTCTGTACTGCTCTGTCGTCTGTGCCTGCTGAGTCCTGCTATTTCAGCTCACTAGCCAGCTTGGGATGACCTCCACAGCTGATGCAGGGGAAGGGGAAAAAGCTGAGTGAGAGCAAAGGGAGATAAGGGCATATCACACAATGGAAGCCAATTCATCTTGTTTAAAGGAATGGTGTGGAAAGTAGTGTGGATTGTATTATGGATGGAAGTAGTTGTTTGGAGAGCAAGAGGAGATCCCTGCCTTGCCCTTAAAATCTTAACTCCTTTTAAGACAAAGATTTTTTTTTTCTCTAAGTTGATAGACCTTATAAAGAACTTAGCAATCTTTTTGTAATTATTTACATTTATAAATCAAACTGGGTGAGAAGCATTAATGACAGGGCTCTGAAGAGGGTTCAGTTACTTCCAATTTACCATATGGAGAGGATTGTAAATAATATCTTCTGATTTCAGCTTTTTACATGTTAAAAATATGCCCTGAAATAAATGAATGACCTTAAAACACCATTACAAGACCAAATGCCCTGTGTATTTGTACAGGTTTACAGAGTAATTTGGAAAAATTAGTCTGATGTATTTTTTGTTGGCCTGGATGAAAATGTTACAGCTGATCCTGATCATGCAGAGGGATCAAGTGCTGATTAACCTGTTCTTTTGTTGTTCATTTCTATCTGGATTAAACTAGGCCCCTGAATATTCTCATTTAAATAGCAGGTGGCATGTTGCTGTGCTGAAGAGCATCCAAAGCAGAGTGGACATGAATGACTTCTACCATGCAAGACACCCCCACAGAGCTTCAAGTTGACACTACAGTCACATGGCCTTAAAAATTCTTACCCCAAATCACAACTTAATGAATATAGACTGAAATTGCCTGCAAATGTTGATTGCCCAAGCCATACTGCTTGTAAGACTGAGAGATTCAACTGGATTTATAATTCTTGTTTTTCTGGGTTACTCCCAACTACTTAAAAGGTGCAGGGTTTGGGGTTTTTTGAATTTTTTAAATATATTGTGCACTGCGATTCACAAAGAAATAATTTGGAAGTAAAATTCAATAAATTATATCATTTAATATTTCAGTGACACTAACATCTTGTAGATTGCTGTATCAAAATTTATATTCTGGGCATGTTAATTTGGGGGTTGCTATCTAAAGGTTTACAATTAGAAAGTAATTTTTGTTGCAGGCAAACTGACAGACTTCCATTTAACTATGCATTATTCCTGACCTCTTACTCAGAACAACTTGCACAATATACTACTGGGTTTTTTTAAACAGTGGCTTTCTAGCTGCACTGAAAATTTTCCAGAGGTCTCCTGTCTGGCCTCTGACTGATGGGTTTGTGAAGGTATATTTCTGAAACAAACACATGCAAATACCAACTTCTTCAAGTCATGATGACCTTTTACACAGGATTTCAGTAAATTAAAATTTTAAACCTCAAATCCGTACTGCTATCTCTTCAGTATTGCATGTACTTATAAATATTTCAAAACTAATATCAGAAGAAAATCAGGTTGACCTGGAAATATGTAATGCATATGAATGAATGGGATTAGAAATGTTATACAAAAAAAGTGTCAAGTTCTATGCCTAACTGTGAGGTAAATTATCCTCATCTTAGTTCTTTCACAGCGATCAATACACAGATCTAGTGCTGATGATCTTTCCTGGGCACAGAATTATTACAAAGTCTTCCACTTCAACAGCCCAGCCATTATGGTTACAGTGTGACATCCGTGAAAATGACCACTCCAGTCTCAGAAATAGACTTTAAACTTAGCATTTCTGTATTATTGAGGTGCGATGTTTTCATTCTTCCTGAGTTCTTATGATAGTGATATCAGAACTGAATGTAAGTCTGGTTTCAGAAAAGGCTAGGGCTGATTAAGTAACACTGAAATCTGACACAGTTCTTGTACAATTCTAAGCATTTTCTTAATTCAGGAGAAAATAAAATGGGATTGCTATCATTATATATATCTATATATCTATATATATATATATATACATATATATATATATATATATATATATATATATATGCTGCAACTACTTTTGTTATGAAATAACTTTGCATGTTTTGGCTTAAGGATGAGAGATATTAAAGGAAGTTGAAAAATTAACAAACATATGATTTAATTATGCTCAGTTTAACCATGAGAGCAATGTAAAAGAAGTCAAGGATCTAAAACCAAAATGCTGCATAGATGAGGTTGTCTACTTGGCCAATCCATTTTTAGGTAGCAGTAGTATTAAAGCAAATCAAATGCTTATCTGAGTTTCCTGGTATGCTTACATAATCTGATTCTGTATATATCAGCTGAAGAGCAAAGCAATCAAACTGTTTTGAAAATACTGAAGGCAGAGTAAGAAGATGAGTAATGGCCAGTGGGGATTTGTTATGAACCAAATATGTCAACCCAGTCAGATGTCCTCCTGTGACAGGCTTCCAGCCCTTTTGGATAAAGGGAAAAGCAGACAAGCTATGTCTTGAATATGATAAAGCTTCTTGATATTCTTTCAGATTACATTCTTATGAATAACTAAGTGAAAGGATTAGAAGGTGTATACAAACTGTTTGGAGAACTGGACCCTGTAGGATCTACTGTGTGAAATCCTAAAGAGATTTGCTCTGGCTTTTGGGAATAAACAAATATTCATTGTAATAGAGACACACCTTATTTTTTACGGTACCAGTAAATTTGCACTGAATTCAATGTTGTTCTAACAAATGAGAAGGGTGTTCTGTGTAAAACCATGGTGCTATTCAGTGGGGTTATGTGCAAGGATCCTAGTCAGAAGCAGTTAAACAAACAGGAACAACTGACCAGTTGTTCATACAGACGGAAGGCAAGATGCTGGAGAGCAGCACCATGGAAAGGGACCTGAGGGTCCTGCTCAGTGACAAACTGAACATGAGCCAGCAGTGCCCTGGCAGCCAGGAGGGTCAGCCCTGTCCTGAGGGACATCAGGGAGAGCATGGCCAGCAGGGCAAGGGAGGGGATTGTCCCACTGTGCCCTGCTCTGGGGTGGGCTCACCTTGAGTCCTGGAGGGCAGGTTTGGATGCCACAATGTAAGAAAGATGTTAAACTATTAGAGAGTGTCCAAAGGAATGCTGTCAAGGTGATCAAGGGCCTTGAGGAGAAGCCATATGAGTGGCTGAGGGCTCTTGGTCTGTTCAGCCTGGAGGACACTGAGGGGGAGCTTCACTGTAGTCGCAGCTTCCTTGTGAGGGGAAGAGGAGGGACAGACCCTGATCTCTGTGGTGACAATGACAGGACCCAAGGGAATGGCCTGAAGCTGTGTCAGGGGAGATTTAGGTTATATATTAGAAAAAGTTTTTTCACCCACTGGGCACTGGAACAGGCTCCCCAGGGAAGTGGTCACAGCACCAAGACTGACAGAGTACAAGAAACATTTGGACAGCATTCTTGGGCATGTGGTGTGACTCTTGGGGCTGTCCTGTGCAGGGCTGGGAACTGGAATTCAATGACTGTTGTGGGTACCTTCCAATTCAGGACATTCTATGATTCTACGACCAGGACTCGGAAAATTAGTTAGGTGCAGTGGAGCAAAGATAGGCCTGAACTAGACATATTATGCAAAAGAACACACAAAGTGGACAATTGCCTTAATACCATTCTAGGTTGTATGGCCCAGTAGTTTAGCCTACAAAATATATGATGCAAGACAATGCTTTTACTGGTTAAAGCAAATGGAAAAGAGTATTCCAGGAAATATGTAGATTTCTTGAAGTCATGAGCAATGACAATATTCAAGATGTCTTGAAAATGTGATCTATGATAGAAAATGGAATTTATTTCTTTTGTTTAGCATCTATAAGGGAAGAGGATAAGAAATAAGGCAATAGATTTAAAGTATGTAAAAACAAACAAAAAAGATTACTGCAGAGAGAAAAGAATAATCTCTTCTTCGTGATCATGATGAATAGGAAAAATTCATAGGTACATATTTCAGCAAGAAAGATTTAGGTTAGATATGAAGGAAAATATTATAGTGAGATGTATAGTGAAGCTTGGGGATGGATTGCCTGGCATTTCGAGAACTGGATATATTTATTAACAGGTTGGCAAAACATCTATCAAGGTGACACAACTCATAGTTAATCTGGCCTTGAACAAACGGGTGGACTGAGAGAAATATTGAAATTCTCAAACTTCTGATTGTGTGCTCTGATTGTTCACTCATGGATTATTGTCTGGCCTACAACTTATTTAAAATAATATTGTATTTAACTCTTCCACACAGTTTAATCATGACTTTCACTTGACTACAAAACTCTTTGCCTGCTTCTTTTTCTTTCTTGCAGCATTACTCTGGACAATCTGTATAGTTACCCCTGCTTGCTACACATTTTTGATTTTTTTACATTCTCCATAAAAGTTCACCCTGCATTTGAACTTCTGGAAATGACTGGAATTCAACTGTTACGAAGAAAAAAAAATATTTTATATCATTCTATTTTAATTTTTTTTACATAATCTACATGAATATATCAGATTTTTCATGTAATTGTGCATCTATGTATATCATATGTCTTTTATCCCCCTTTTTTTACAATTCCTTAAAATTCCTCACAATCTGTTTGGCTCTTGATTTCCTTAAAAATTGTGAAATGTTCAATTTTTTTAATCTTACTCCAGATTTTATAGAATTCTTGATTGATTATATCCATAAATATGTTTTTATTCTGATAAACTGAAAAAATGACATAACAGCCATTTTTCTTAGAGACTTCACAACACTTTCACACCGCCACCTTAGTTCCTTATTAGTCATTCCTTCTTTTTCTATCAAGTTATTTCCTTTTAAACAGCACACTCCATATTTTCACTGTTTTCTCTATAATACATAATTTTATAGTCAGCTCGGAACCATCATACTGTGAATTCCTGATTTCTATTGTTCATCAAGTCAAAAGGAATAGTTCAGCTTTACCAAGAGTCAAGAAGCCTCAAATAAACATTCTCTTAGATTTATAGACATTCTGCTACTTGCACATACTTTCGGTTTTATGTCTTTTTTTTTTTTCTTTTTTTTCTTTTTTTTTTTTTTTTTGATAGGAAGCACTGAATGGAAAAAGAATTGGACTGAATTTTCAGTGAATAATAACAGAACTAGTAGGATTAGACACCAATCCAATTTGCATTAAGACAGCCGCATAATGCATAAACCATACTCCAATAGACACGACAACAGAAAAAATTTACAGGATTTCAATCTCTTTGCCTTTAGTGTAACATCTATATGGAACTGTAAAAAAACTGCATTTTTTACTCTGTCAAATTTTTTTCAAGTGAGTTCCAGTGTAAAGAACAACAATTTCCTCACATGATCATTCATTATCTATACAGGTGCACATCACTAATAAATATGCAGTTCCTATATAAGCTAACAGAGTAAGATTCCTCCTTTGTTATACTGACACCAGAGTTTTCTTCACATTTGCAAATGATGGATTCAGAGTAGCATCTGAGAATGGCAGGAGATTTCAGATTCTCCTATACTCTTGACCAATTTTGATAGGACTGTGACATGCTGTATGAAATATAAACGATTCAGTGCAGGGAAACTACAGCCTATAATGGTGCACAGGAATGCCATTTGAAACTGACAGATATGAAAAAAGTCTTCCCCTGAGGAAAAATTGAGAACATCTTAGCATTGTTCAGGCAGAAAAAAAAAATCATTTATTTTCTTTTATTTTTATCTTTTGTTCCCGAGTGTGTTCCCATTACAACAAAAATAAAATCTAAACTTAACTCTATGATTAAGTGGAGTTAGGTTCTATGCCCAGAAATCATCTGAAATCAATTGAAAAAAATGTTCTTTGATTTTGTAGGGACCAAAACAATGATGATTGTTTAATAGTTTCCCTAACTAAAAAAAACAATGATGAATCAATGCTTATCTCATTAAATGTGTTTCATGTTTCATCTGATTTCCTTCTAGCAAGGTATTCTCTCTGCTTTACATTTCATCTCAAATTTTGTCTCAGACTATCAGTTCTCAAAGTTCAAAAGAAAAATGGTCATTTTTTTCTAGGATTTGCCTAAACTATGAAAATTATAAACTGAGTTTTATCAATTAGGTGTACATCTTCTATCCTTAATTTTATTTCACTGTTTCTGATAAGAGAAACTCTATGACATGGTATTGTTTCATTCATGTGAAGATGATGAAAACATTTCTATAATGTAAAACAGCAAACAACCTATACAGTGTTCATCTGCTGTATCACTTCAGCGCAAAATTAATGCAAGTGGAAACAAAATCAGTTCTGCTATGTATTCTCATTTTGAAATTATCAGACAACTCAATTATTGCAGATTGTCAAATATAAAATCAAATTATTCAGTCCTTCAAAGTAAGGGTGAAAAGGTCTGATGAGTAAAATATTCAGACTCAACTTCACGCTCATATATTTAACTCTAATGTTAACTCCATCTTGGATAAATACTACTGACAAACAGGCAGTTGTTAAAAGAAATCTGAGGTTTGTCTGAGCCTATGTCAAATCAGTCTATATTCATATAAAATACTTCACTTCTTTAATGTTATCTTCCTCCAACAGGTTTTTTAATTATGCAATTATCATTGACCAAGTACTCTGATGCTGATAGACTTATGGTCAATTTTTTACTAAATTTGCATGCAAATGTCACATCATATGGTTCTTTTGCCCAACTCAGTGGTAGAATTTGTTCCCAGATTCAAAACTAAATTGATGTTCAATGGCACATTTCATCTGCTAGGCGTACAGATGGGAAAAGGTTGCAAGTTGTAAGTTTAATTGAGATTTAAAAAATTATAATTATGTAAATGCGTTTATGTAATGTAAAATTAAAATATGAAAACAGGATATAAGGGTAAAGAAAGAGAAGTAAGTTTGAATTAAGCTAGAAAATGTCATTATAGGAATAAAATTTTATTTGACTGATATTTCAGAATCTCCCTATCAGCACCTGCATTAACAGCCTGGGCTGTAGCCTGTTGTCTCGGTTGGAATAGGTTTGATGGAAAAAAGGATTTTCCATCAGGCAGATTTGGCAGCAGATAAGGAAGAATACACTGGAACTGGAAGCCAGTGGAATTTTCAGGGCTTTGAGACAGAAACATTTCTTTAACTGGAAATAGCTTCCTTCTGCCTCTGAAAGTCATGTTCTCTCCCCACCTCCCTCCCCTGTTGAATCACTGGGACCTGAGAATATTGATCCATTATTTATCTTTGCTCAATGGAGTGGAAACAGAAATATTAGTAAGGAACTATTGGAGATGTGAACAAGAAAATAACAATTTCAATTTTGGTTTTAGTGTTCAAAACTGTCAAGGAGACTTTATTAATGGGAGTAGAATCCTTCTGACTACTCTAAGAATCCACCCATACTTAGGGTGAACATTTCTAAATGTGATAAATTCTATTTCTCATTAATCTTATCCCCAAAATCACAAAGAGATAGAAATCACCAGGGGCAAATCTTTTGAATGGTCAAACCTTCTTTCACAGTGCCAGTGACAAGAGAATTTCTGATTCACATGCCCAAATATTTCCTGCAGAAACACAATGCCTACACAACTACATCAGTTGCAATTATTATTGTTTTGTCTATTGGGGATTTTTTTCTATATTAATGTCTGGTTTTTCATAATGGTTATTTAACTGCAAGAGAGATTTAACACTTAACTTTTGTTTGATATTTTTTTCCACCAGGTAGTTTACCCATTTAAAATATATTTGCTAATTATGTGTGTGTGATGGTGTTTAGGATGTAAAGATCTCTTTATTTGGTTCATAGTAATTAATTAGTTTTCACTTGAGTGTTTTTCTAGCTGTGATATTATGAGATGTTGAAAATGATAATTGATAGATTTGGTTAAGTATATTTCACTAATTAGGGTGCTCTGGGGATTTGTAATTGATTTAATTGAAGGAGTTAGTAGATATATGGGTAGCATATAAAAAAAGAGCACATGAGACTGTGGGAGACAGATATTTGGAAACAGAATAACTAGCTGAGAAATTATGTTTTAGCTGTTGACTGTTCATAAGGAATTGATCACAAATATAAGATTTTTTTCCTAATTTTGCATTGCATGTTAACTTAGAAAATGTTATTCTGTAGGACTTTATTTTAATACATAAACATTTTTTGTATATGGACACTTGCATATATTAAATATATATAGATTTACATGTATGTAAATCTATAAACACATATATATACATTCTACATGCCTATCTATTTATAAGCATTTAACTTTTGAATATCTGGTCTCTTTCCTGTTTTTTACTCTGTGTAAGAATATACTCATATGTACAAACCTACTCAAACACGCTTATGTCATATTTGCAATTTACATATTCCCATGAGGTAGAGAAGGTAAGGGAGATAACTTCTTCTCAGAGAAGGAGTAAGCAAAGTGATAGCACAAACTTGACAGAGAGGAGCAAACATTAAGTATATAAAAAAAAATCTGAGGAGTTTATGAGAGGAACAAAGAGGACTGGAGCCAAAGCTGCATGCCAAGTATTGCTCAGCCACATGGACTAGGGAAAACAACATTAACTTAATTGACCTTCTTTCAGTCTGTGTGTCTGTATCTCCTCACATCAGAGTTGCCGTGTCCTTGTGGACAGTGCCTGCAAAGGGAGCCATCAGCATTTGTTGGCCACAGAAGGGGGAGCAGGGAAGGCCCACGGATAGCACACACACGCCCACATCACTGGGGCAGTGATGCTGTGTGGGTCCCTCCTTCCTCCACGGGCAGGGGTCCTCCCATCAGGGTGACTGCACCTGGTCTCTCGCAGGGATGGCCAACACTGCTAAATCGCTGGAAACAAAGCTGCAGGCAGGTCAGGAAAAGCTGAGTCTCGTCTCAGCAGTCCTGAAACCCAGTAAATCCAGCACAAAGATTATGCCCAGATACCAACAGCACTTTATTCCAGGGATACGATGTTGTGGTGTGCTGTAATGTGCCATTTTGGCCTTCAAGGTCATTCCCCCAGGTGTGCCTATACGTCTCTCCCTTCCCCCTTGCCCCCATGCTGAGTGAGTCCTGTCAATCAGGCTTAACATTCCAGCAAGGCGTCGTGTGCTTGGTCAAGTTCAAAGGATGCCCCTATGCCCAGAGGTCATTGGCCTGTCTGGGTGTCATCTTCCCCTGAGACCCTGCCCCTCTCACCTGGTTGGTGGCTCACCTGTACCTCCCCTCCCCCTGTCCCTGAGCTTAAAAAGGTGATCAGACCATGCAGCCACGTTCTGTTGGAGCAGTTCCTCACATTCAGACCTCTGTAACCATGGAATAAACCTCTGGACATTAAACCCTCCAGCAGAATCCTCTCCTTTTTCTCTTCACCATCGCCTGAAGCTATTCCTCCTGAGGTAAACGGGGTTCCTTACAAGCCTGGACTTGTTCAGTGCCCAGCTGCAATCTCCAGCAAGCCAAGGTATCTCTGGGGTGACACACCGCAGTTGCTGCCTTTGGCCCGGCAGCGAGGGTCAGACTGGCCCAGGCACAATCTAACTGGTAATATTGGGAGCCTTTTTTCCAATAGTACGTAACTAAAAATCACATCATATAGCAAGTATTATTGATATAACTAATTGTCTTATAATACATCTTAGTCTTGCAGCCAAGATATGGACGCTGTCACTTGTACCTTATAGAGTAAAATCCAGTTTCATGTTCAAGTAGATTAGCAACTAAAAATCCTAAAGGAGCAACCCTTGCCTATAGTTTGAAAAATGTTTAAAAAATATATTATTTCAATAAGATTAGTGAAATGAATAGAATTAGGCTAAATATAGCGCACTGAAACTATAGAAGTTGCAAGAATGTATAACTTAATTCATATCTTGAAAAAGCTGAAATTCTCAGGGCAAGTTGAGAGGAATAATAAGATGCTGAAAGTGCAGCGAAGGGAATAGAGAGTGTTTAAGGCTAAATTAATGAATAACCAAAGGTTATGCATGTCATGTAGTAATAAATACTGAAAGAATAAAAAAGGTCAGTGGGGATGTACATGAAAGTCTAAAAATAATTGAAGCAGGAAAATAGCCTATCAAAGTTATAAAGTACCCAGAAAGAACTTAGAAGGACTTAGAATGAACCCTGACTGAGAAAAGTAATATGGAAAATAATAAAAGAAAGAGTCAAAGTGATGTAATGTTAGAAGCACCTCTAAAATATTATGCCGTTTCTGCTTAGTAGGAGGTGTGCTCTTTGCAGCAATGAAATCAGCTCCTTCATTGCTGCAGCTCAGAAGGAAACAGATGTAGATTATTTCAAAAGACTAATCATGAATGAAATAATGAATGAAAGATACTTTAAAGACAGTTTTATCTGTGTTCCAGTATGAAATTGTAAAAGCATCAGGGTACTACTTCAACTCCTTTTTCCTAATTCTGTTCTCTCCTCCACAGTATTTTTAATTAAGATTTAATGAAATTGTTCATTTTTTGAAGCATTTTGTTTCAAGTCTGAGCACCAGGCAACAGAAAATTTGCATGTCCCAGGCACGCAGGGACTGTGAACATAAATATAAAAGGGAAATTATCTTATTTCCCTCAAAAGCCTAAATATTTCTGATTTCAATTCAATGATGGTTAATACAAAATAAAAAGTTGGAATGAACACTGAATGTCAAATCTGTACTCAAAACAGGAATGACTTTGAATTCAGATCAGCTTTTACAGAATCTTCGCCCATTTCATATACTGCCAAGGTTACTTTGGCAATTTCACCAGGCAGTCTCTTCTAGTGTTTCCTCACCCTTGTGGTGAAATAGTTTTCCTTCTAGCTCCCTGGAATTTCCCTGTTGCAAAGTACACAGCTTGCTGTTCTTTCATAGTGTTCAAGAACAGTCTGCCTCTGTTCTTTCTTTAAACACCCGTTGGGTAGTTAAAGACAGCATTAGACAATTCCTTAGCCTTCTCTTTAAGTTGAATGATGCCAGCTTCCTTGGGCTCTTCTCATACATACTCTTTAATCAGCTTGGTATTGACTTTCTTGTACAGAGAAATGCAAAACTGGACATATATTTTCTCAGGCTGTCTCAGGAATAATCCTTTGATGAATTGGCTTCACTTTATAGATTTGGCCTGGTATCACAGGATCACAGAATGGGTCATGTTCGAAGGGACCACAGTTGGTCATTTGGTCCAACCTCCCTGCTCAAGAAGAGCCATCCAACAGCACATTCCACAGGATTCCACAACCCTCTGGGTAATCTGTTCTGGTGCTCTGTCACATGCACAGAAAAGTTCTGCCTCATATTCAGGTGGAACTTCCTGTGCATCGGTTCCTGCTCCTTGTGTCATGACTTATTACTTGGCACCATCGAGCAGAGCCTGGAGCCATTCTCTGACCCCTTTCTTTGATGGACAATGTTCAAGTCCTTCTCAGTCGTTTCTTCTTCACGCTGAACAGGCCCAGCTCCCTCAGCCTTTCCTCATAAGAGAGGTGCTCCAGTCCCTTAATCATCTTTGTAGCCCTCCACTGGACCCTCTCCAGGAGCTCCACATCACTTTTATCTTAAGGAGCCCCAACTGTGCAGAGCAGTCCAGATGTGGCCTCACCAGGGCTGAGTAGAGGGGCAGGATCTCTTCTCTCAACCTGCAGGCAGTGCTGTCCCTAATGCACCCCAGGATATTACAAAGGTCCATTACTGACTCCCATTCAAACTGCAGTCCCCTGTTCCTCCCTTTTGCCTTAATCTCCAATACTCTCTAAAAAAAGTTTAAGGTGCTGCTGGCTAAATTAGTAAGGCTGTTGGCAGATATGCTCTGCCTCTGCTTTGTTATCTGATTCCTGTCCTTTTCCAGCAGTCATTGTTCCTTGAGGAACTGGGGAAAATCCAGTGAGTGGAATGGGGAAGACAGAGCCAGGCCTTCAAGGTGACAGAAAAATATTTCTTAGAGTGGGGAGCAGAGATTGCTGAAAATCACTGAAAGTAGTAGAAGACCTTCCTTGGAGAGATATGGAAGACAAAAATAGACTTCTGTATAAATCTGTAGCATTTCTATTCTATCGTGCCCACTTTTTTTTTTTTCCTGAGAAAAGCAAATTATTCTAATTTGAAATTTAATAAAAAAAAGATGCCTTTTTGAGGCTAAAAGCTCTTATGCTCTTCTATGGAGTGTGCACCAGGAAGAAAATGCTTAGGGAAATTCACTTCAAGGTATAGATTACAAATTATCCTGTTGTGGCATTATGATGCCATCATGAGTCAGCTACTTTATTTGAGTGCTATTGCAAAATTGTTCCTTTCAGGGCCTCAACACACAAGTGTCCAAAAGAGAGCTAACATAAGCATTCCTCTGCTTAGACACTGTAGGAAAGCCTGTAACTCTTCTTCACCTCTGCTTAACACCAGAGATGCTTGCAGTCAAGACTAAGCTGCTTTTCTCCTATAAATGTGTTTCTTAGGTATTTTGAATTATCAAATCTTGAAAGCTCAAGAAAAACTTGGCTTACTAAAAAGCTTTTAAAACTAATCTGATTCTTCCTTGCAATAAAAATCAGTGCTCATTTGAGAAGGTGAATTTTCATTTCTTCTTGGTCTTGAATTCTAGAGAAAGATAGACTGAAAATAGGTAAAACAAATTCCTTTCAGAGCTTTTTTTTTTGCAAATGTATAGTCAGTCTCCAATCCCCTGGCACAGAGATCTGCAGCATCTTTTTGTAAGCAGAGGAAAGCATGTTTCCAGAGTGAGCACCCTTGACCTTCACCTCCCAGTTCCTCTCTCAAAAATTCACATGGCTTCTCCAGAGACCTTTGCCCTTTTCTCTTTTACCAGTTTTAAAGACTAAAAGTCAATCAGATCCAGTTCCATGCTAAAATGAATGTATAAAACCTTTTTGTCTTTCTTTGCTGTAGGTTTCAATGTTTTCCTCCATCATGAACCTCTTTCTTGCAAATTTTGGCAATCTTTTAGGTTGTCATTTTCTCCCTACACAACAAGAGTCTTCCCTGCATTTCATACTGGGTGTGATAGTAGCATTATTGCATTTTCTGCTTGTATTAAAAAATTGCCTCTTGAAAATGTTAGATAAGAGAAATATATTTTTGAAAAATATGACTGACTGTTCACTTATTACATCATCATAAAATTCTTTTCTTTTTCCCTGAAATCAATTTAGACCAGTATGAACAAAGCAAAATTTAATGTCAAGAATCTACACTTTATCATGTTTTCTGCTGCATCAATGTAGCTGAGTGTTAAGGGTATGAATACTGAAATTAACGTAAATATGTTCTTCTGGAAAATCATCTCCTTGTTTTTTGTTTTCTGCTAGTGTATCCCTGTGTCCTGAAGCTATTTCTATTCCAGTTTATAATTTTTTTTGCCTTTAGATTTCTCCACTTCTCTGGAGAGTTTGTTCTTTACCTTCTAGGCAACCAGTCTTAAAGAATCAATATGACATAGTTATTTGTTGTTTTTATCTCTCCCATCTTGCTTGCCCTTCTTCCTGCAGTTCTGGCTTTTAAATTAACCCACAACCTCTCTCCAGGCTTTTACATGTTCCTACAAGGCATAGGAAGAATGAAGATTATAAGCTGCAGGCTGTAGCTGTCAGAGAATTATATGCTAACAAAAATTTTAAGATAGTGTTCTCTTTTATTTGTAAATGATTACTCAAGTTCTAATCTCATGTCAGTGTAAATCCAACCCTATTACTGGTCTAAAATGAGATCAGAATATTTTCCTTTATTTTTTTCTTAGTATGGATATCCTACAGTCATTTTGGTGTTTTGTCTAGATTTAAGTATGCAACCGACAAAGAAAATTTTCAGTATTCCAAAATTCTAATAGTAGAAAATTTTTTACTTGCAAAAGAAAAAACTGCTACATCCAATCCATACAATGAAAAAAAATTTGTATGGCTAACACTGATCTAACTGTTGGTGCAAAGGAGATGTCTGCAGAGGCCACAGAAGGGGTCAAGTACACCCCAAGTTAAAAGATGGACAAAGTGAGTGGGTAATCTGTTGGTGGAAAAGCACTGCTACAGAAACTTTAATACTACAAACAGTTAAACATTTCTCTCAATGTGCTGACTAAAAATTCATCATTTAAGCCCTGCATGTGCTCACTCTGAGTGGAAGATTACCATTGAGGTGAAAAAATCCTCATGAAGAGGAGTGAGATTCCATAGGACAGAGTGCCACCAGATAAGTGCCTAGGTCTCACACTGTTAGGTTATTTCTTTCATTTCCAGATTGTACTTACAGGACAGAATTCTATAAATGTATAACATCATCTTACAAATTCCCTTCTCCATAAAATTTGGGCATATTCTCCTGTGTTTTTGTTGATGCACAAGTATTCACATTAACTTTGGTGAAGGAGATATTAATGCTGCAGTGAGCAAGCAATTCCTCTCCCCAGTAACAAAATAACAGCAGCAAATAAAGGATATTTTCCATGTGCCTGAGCTATGAAGTCCAATGAAAAAAGCCCCTCCAGGCTCTCTCGGAGGTACTAGAGAATACAAAATAAGCCTGAAAGCTACCAATATTTAAATTAGCAGAATCCAGAGGTGTGTTTTTATTGTTTTGTTTATTAATATGAGATAGGATAATCAGGGAGAAAAATGTCATTGCAAAATTAGAACAAAAATAGCACATTTAAGAGCTCGCTTTCTATTTTCTTAGTGTTTTCTTCACTGAGTTTAATTAAACTCTCCATAGCCTGATGAGAAAACTTCCAATTAAGTTCTCATAATAAAAGAGTAAACATAAAATAACTGCCTTCATGGATTAGTACATCTGAAAAGTAAATTCTAGTATATTCTTGCAAACTTTAGTGCTATGAAAGAACTGTGTACGTTTTTTTTTCAACGTTGTACGTTTAAAACTGATATATTCACATAATTGAAGCACTATTCTAGTGGAACTGAAAATAGAAAGCAATAAGGTTACATTTTTTTATATTTTTAGTACTCTAATTCTCACAGTATCATTATGCAACATGTTGGTGATCCCAGCAACATATTCCAGATGGACTAGTTTGGATGAGTCCAAGGGTCAGTTAATCCTCACTGAAAATTTTGTACAAAGAGTGTCAGAGGTGTGAGATAGGAAGTGAAAGGCTTGAAGGAATGAGGAGGAAAAGAAAGTTATCTGTTGTTTTCAACCAGGTCAGGGGAATATAGCTATATAGCTATATATATTCAATAGCTCTCATCCTGCTACCAGGAACCATGAGACACTCAATAGGTTTGCTGCTTAGCCTTGGAGAATGCTGAGGCCATCCACTGCAGTTATTAGATGTCTGTGTCTGTGTCCAGGGTATTCTGCTTCTGGGAGGAAAAAAAAAATATTCAAAAGAATGAAAAGAAGGAAACATTCAGCAATATAGTTAAAATCAGTATCTGATATTGATGCCAGGAGTCATGACACTTTGAAGAAGATGAAATTTTGAGAAAACTCTTTCAGATAGCAGATAAGCGCAGCATCTCAATTGGCTTCGGGAAGTGATAAGAAAAAATTTCAGACTTTGATGTTCATGGAGCATGTGTTGATATTTTAATAAAAATACATGATGACTCCATATAGTAGGTGTGTTAATGCAGCTACATCCACAAAATCATCTTCCTGAAAAATGTAACTTCCTTGAAAATGAGAAATATTCAGCTGTTTCTAGAGATAGAGAAGATTTTATCTGCAGTAGTATTTTCATTGACAATCACACCACTCTGGTCAGCTCCTAAGAATAATAATGTGGGAAAGACAGATCACCTTCTGAACCTCACATTCACATAGAGTTCATGTTTGCTGACCACAGGCAAGGTCTTCATTAGCTTTTTGCTTTTCTCTTCATTTTGTTTTTTTATATTTTTTTACATATTGAAATGCTATATATTAATAGGACCTTAAGTAACATCATAACAACCTGAACAATGACCTACCTTTCCCATGTCCCTTCATTTTCACCTCTAACATAGAGCTCATCCTTTTCAGATTGTACTCTGTGAGGAAATTGCTGAATATTATGCTAAATGCAGATACTAAAAAATATTAGGTGTTAAAGGTTATATAGTTTCAAATAATATTCAATGATAGAAATTGACTATGAATTTATGTTAGGCTTAAACAAATACCTGAATATTTGCATTTTGAAAAAAGTTTGTATCCTGACTCATCTCATAACCCAGAGTTCTCCGATTAAATGCAAGTATAAACATTAGATTTAATTGGGACTTTATAATTGAAAACTGCTAATTATTTGTTATGATACTGTTGATACACCTTGTCTGTAGAATTACAACTTACTGGAAGTTTTCTAACTAAAAAGTTAACTAAAAGATCTAATACATTTTGTTAGAAATGAGGTTTATTGTGCCATGAGCAAGGCAGTAAATAAATGTTTGTTCTGATATGTACCGTCCTGGCTTTACTACTCTATGTAGTAAAGGTGTTCTAGCATAGGAAACTATTCTCAAATTTAAAAATAAACAAAAAGTTTTGTTTATTGTGGTGATTTTTATGGACTTCTGCAATCTTATTTCTTCCAGCTATAAATTCTTGCTGATATTTGCTGTATTTCTGCTCCTACATAAGGTATCTACAGAGCAAGTCTCAATAGTTGGGTCTGATGCAAACTACTGAAGTTATTAGTCACCCATTACTCGAGTGGCTTTTCAATAAGGTCACAGATTTAAGGAAAAAATACTTAGAGAATAAAAGTTACATTACTGGCTTGGAAAAGTCTCTGAATGTGCACTTCCTTGATGTGAATTTCTAGTCAGTTAACTGCTAATGGAAGTTGATGTGGTTGTTCAGCCATTTCAAATAAACTTTCTGTCTGAAACACCAATAATTCAACACTATGCCAGAAGGAATGATTTCCAGCAAAAAAAAAAAGTTCTTCATTTCCCACTATACTATCTTATTGTTTTAATTGGTCCAACAAACAGTGGATGATGCATCAGAAGGTAATTTCCTTTCAAACTGTCTTACAAGCTAAATTTCAGAATGAAAATATCAAGTGACCTAGACTTCTTATCCTGGACCTTGGAGGTAGTTTCCATCTTTGAAGTGAACATCCCAAACATCTCTACCTACTTTACTTTGGTTCACATTGACAGCTGTCTTGGGACAGATAAGACGGATCCTTTCACAACAAAACTAAACTTGAGAATCACTTAATTCACAAGCTGAATCTTGTTCTGAAGCAAATCATTCTTCAGATAATGAGGTCAGTGGAGAAACCCCCTGAAAAGAAGCCAAGACCACCCCTTATTTTGCTCAGCACATCCGTACTTGTTTCTTAGCTCTGTTAGTCCTGTAGCATCATGTGGGATGATAAATTGTTCCTAGCTGAGGCTTTGCAAAGAAACTGACTACCAGCATCTACTTGCTTTATTTTTGTGACATAAGTGAGAGTCCTGATGTGCTGGGGCATTCCATGCTAAATATTTTCCATTGGTTCATAAATTTGTTTCCTCTGAAATTAAAATAAACCAAAACAAAAGTGAAAAACCAAACCAAAGAAACAGACAACAAAAGAAGAACCCATCAGCATACTTCAGACCAACAGGAGCTCTTCAGCTCTCCCATTTCTAAACAGCAACAAAGTGATTCATAAGAAAATTGATTTTAAAGGCCTAATGCTGTTACAATGTAACAGGAAAGGATGTTAATGAATTTTGTGATTTGTACTTTACATTTGGGCCTATCTCAGAGTTCCCCTGTGTGAAAGTCATGGCAAACTGGAGCAAGTCCAGCTAAGGACCACTGGGATTTTGAAGCATCTGATATGCAGGGAGAGGCTGAAAGAGCTGGGACTGTCTAGCCTGGAGAACAAAAGGAAACAATGATCTTATCAATACAAATAGACAACATACTGGTGATGCCATTTGAACATTAAAAAAAATGTTTTTTCATGTGAGAGTGACTGGTTGAACACAGAAGCAGGTTACCCAGAGAGCTGCCACAATCTTCTGTATTAGAAGTATGAAAACCCTGAGTAAATGCACTGGGTGACTCCGTTTTGAGCAGATACATTGGACTACATGATCTCCACAAGTCACTTCCAACCTCAAGCATTCTGTAATTCTGTAGTCTGAAAAATTAAACAACCTGTAACTTAGTAGTGTTAAATACTTAACCTATACAGTGCCTAGAACCGAACATTTTAGGGTCTGTGTAATTGCACATTTTTAGGATACATGAAGAGTAGTGAGTTCAAATCAAAAGTCACTGTGTTTCTCACTTTATCACAAAATCTTTTGGTATTAAAAATATATTGTCATTATTTTCTTTTCAGGTTTTCTTTACTGCTGATTGTGGCCTAGAGATGCACTGTACAAGAGATTATGTTAAAAGATGCTCAAGTATGATTTTATGTTATTTTCCAAGTTTGTCAAAATATGATTGAAATTTTGCAAAAGAAAATATTATTTCTGGCCTGGTTGACAAAAAAAGCAAGCCTCTAATGCATTTTAAAGCCTGCAAAAATCTATCTCATTAATAATTTTTTAGAAATTTGCTTATGCATTACTGCAGGGTCTACATGATAAAAATTCTGAAAATTATGTCCCATCTCTATATCAATGGTTCTTTAAAGAGGAAACAAAAATACTAAAAAGTAAATTTTTCATGAGTATTGCAGTAAATACAGTAATTATTAGATTAAGTAAGCAAACTGAATTATGTAGAGTTGTTAATTGGCTAAGATTCCAAAATAACTTTTACTGAACTAAAATGAACAATAAATGGCAAGATGTTGCCATCATAGAGTAGAGTGAACCAGAACTTTCTGCAACAGTAAAATTCAGGTAAAATCCTAAATTTTTCATTGTTAGTGTTCAGGGCTTATATAAGAGTAAAGAATATTTCCAAGGAAATAAAGCTGTATAAAAATATAAATATAGAAGAAGAACTTAATTTTTCCTCTAACTTCCCCTTAATCAAACAAATATGATTAGTTATGGGATTAAAAGAGGCAGTAAACATAAGTTCATGGAGATGGTTCAGGAGAAATGTATAAGTCATGTTGGAGCTGACTCCTCCTAATGGATTTTATTCTTAGAATTGTTAACTAATGCATACTGAAGGGTTCATCTTAAGTGACTTATGTATCTAGGAATGAGCCAGTGCAATAGTTGTGATCGGGAAGCTGAAATAAAGCAGTGTTTCTGTCTTATTCTCTATCCTTTAATTATGAACATCATAACCACAAACTTAGCATGTCTTCTAAATTGCTGGAAACTGTGTTTTCTGGAGATGTATTTTCTGTTATGGAAGTGTAGGAGATAAGATTTCTGGTAGGTTTTGATTGGCAAGCACTTATTTGTATATAATTTATTGCACACACTAGGTAGTAGGTTGACCTTCATGGTCATCCATTCACAAATTAGAGAGAGCATGGCCAGAATTCTGTCCATGCCTCCACCACACTCCTGCCCCAAACACAAAGGAAACTAAGTTGTTTCCATGACCACATCACTTCTAGTGCATCTGTTGACCCTGACAGCAATATTTTCTTTTACCAAAGAATCTGTGTGGCTTAGAAAGTATAGGAGCAGATAAGATAGAGATAAGCCTAGGCTGATCACTTTGTAACTAATCATCACTTATATTTTGCACAAAGCAAGACAGAGCTTTCAAATAAAAAGACATTTGGCTACTGACTCATTGGTCAGAACTCAAGCTAGAATCAATCAGCTCTTGCATGTCAATATAAATATCATTAAAATTGTGTCACAAGCAGTGAGGTTGGGATTTCTAAGCTTTCACCTTAACCTTCCCTTTGTTACATCACCAACAGAAATTATTGATGAGAATAAAATTGATAGGTAAACTACAGAATCGTGTAGTGATTGGATGGGACCTCCAAAAAAATCATCTGGATCACCCTCACTGTTCAACCAGGGCCACCTAGAGCCAGTTGCTCAAGACCATGCCCAAAGGACTTTGGAGCATCTCCAAGAAGGGAGAGCACACAATCTCTCTGGAGCAACCTGTGGTGCTGCTCAGTTACCCTCACAGAGAAAAACATCTCCTGATGTTCAGGTGGAACCTCCTGTGTTTCAGTTTGTGCCCACTGTCTCCTGGTCTGTTACTGGGCACCACTGAAAGCAGCCTAGGTTAATTTTCCTCAGCATCCCCCTTCAAGTGGCTACATGTATTGATAAGATCTCTCTAAGACTTCTCTTACCGAGGATGAGCAATCACAGGTGTCTCAATTTTTCCTCATAGAAGAGATACATCAGATCCAAATCTGGAATAAAGCCATCCCTGGACTGAAGGCCTATTTGTTCAGCCACAGCTGTGATTACAGAAGGTGTTGTCTAAATCTATTATATCAGTGACCACACTGTCAGTCTTAATAGTGATTAGCAGCAGTCAGTTTTGGAATTTGGGCTTAATTGCCTTACTTAATACATGTTTCAGCGCACCAAAATTTGCCTTTCTAATTTCAGTGGAGATAAAGGCAGACATCTTTTGAGACTGTGCTATAGATTCGGCTAACAGCAGAAAATTGGCTGCAAGTAGCTCAAAAAATAAATTCTTTAATGTTCAATTGATTATTTAACATTTCTGTTCAGTGTTTTCTAATTAAAGACTATAGGCCCAGTAGATCTCTTCAGTATTAATAGACATTATATGCTCTATGTTTTGCTTTTGTTTTGTTATACTATATATATAAATTATATTTCCTCATACATCCCCAGTGACCACACCTTTTTCATTCAGAACAAAAGTGAACTGAATAATATTTTTCCTCTTTTCCACTTCTGTCTCCTTGCAAGAACTACATCTTACAAAATGCATTTTAATTTAAGCAAACATCATAGAAGAAGTCTATATTTTCCCACAGTTCTTTCTACTCTGCTGCAGATCCAGAGAACTGAACATGATTTCACTGATATGACAGTTGCTGAACCACTACCCACAGCCTAATGCAAAGCCATATAGCAAGAATAACTGGAGGCAGAAGCAGAAAATCCCTGGCAGGAATAGCTGGTAGTTGGTCTTTCTCAACTATCATCTTACTCTCAATGAGAAATGGAGACCAGACTACAGCAATTAAATTCTAGACACAGCAAAAGCAGAGAGTCAGCAAAGGAATTTGAAGAGATGGAACTTGAAGTTAAACAAAAACTGCAAGAGGAAAAGTTAAAAAAAGACAAAATTTAGGAGAGCATTTACTTATTGTTAACATCTCCAAATATCAGAAACTAAACATTCCTATTTTTGTATCTTCAAATATGAAATCTATTTGATAGAGATATTATTAAATACTACTAAAATTTTACCCTATTTTGCTAAAAGGACAAAAGCACCTGAAACTCATCAGGTGACTCCATTCTTTCATTTCTAACTTTACATATTGCCCTACAGATGACAACACTGTTCAGACTGTTCAGAGTCCATAAAGCTGGGAGTATATAAAGTAGTCCCTCTTACCTAACATGAAATACAGTCAGTGTAAGGATACGTATCCACAGTCGTCTGGTTTCCAGCAATATTTCAGCTTTTAGGAGTGGTGTGAAGACATAATTACGCATGCTTGAGTCTCTTCCTGACAGACAATTGCCTTCTGTCTCCATCCATGACACATCATCAACACTTCTGTAACCTTCTATTACCTTTTCTATGTCTGCCTCCAGGAAATCACATCTCAAATACTCAAAAGATTTGGTTCATCTAAAAAGATTCACAAAAAGTCCCAAAAATTTTTTTGGCTAATGTTACACATCTTATACAAGCAAGTACATGCCAGTCTGTACAACTTATTTAAGAAAGGCAGTAGGTTTGTATCTTACTAAAATTTAATTTTAGTTTAACTCCTTTGAGACTCAAAAGTAAATTTATTACAGAAATAGAATAACCTTCTACTTGTTTGCAAGTTGTAGGTAACCGCCTTGGACACTGTGAAGAAGACAATTCAGTCAAACAGCTGTCCATGTTATGCTCTGCTTAACTAGACTAAATGTGGCACAATTTTAATTATTTAATGCCGAGAAAATGTCAAGTATCACACAGATGAATGTGGTTTATACAGATAAGTACCCATTGGAAAAGGCTTCTGGATATGTATGTCTTTAAAGAGCAAATGTGAGCTGACAGCATACCTTCAAACACGACCACAGACCAAAAACTTTACCCTAGCCATCACATAAAAATCTCAGAATGATACAGGCACTTCAGCAGTTGATGTAACTTTTCTCCACCAGGTCAGACATGAGATGATATCTGAATTTGTGCTTCCTTTGACTAATTGTGTAAGAAATTATCTTACCATTACCCAGTTTTATTAGTTAGTGAGCATGTAATTAACTCAGGGTTTACCATTAGAGGTCTGTATGGAAGGTTGCTCATCCACATTAAGAGAATATAGAATATAATTCCTATAGAATGGGGAAACCTCATATGTACAAAAAGCAGGCAGATTAATTCATAGGGCACCTCACATTGCAACTTAAAAAACTGCAGCTATATGGCAAGAGAAACAGACAAAAACATGTCACTCCCTTTGCCATGCACTGCTTTCTTGGAAGCAAATTACATCAACATGACTGATCTTTTCTAAACTTAGTGGGGTAAACAGAACAGTGAGTGTACCTTGTGTCAGAACCTACGACAGTCATGGAGCTGCAGCCACAGAAACATTTGCATCAAGCAGCAGCCCACCCATACTCATGACATACACACCTCCCACAAAAAGCCTTTACTTGATATGGGTGCCCTGAAGGCAAATTACAAAGGTGATCTAAGTAAGAAGAGGTACAAATAAGTCACTATCACAGATGTATGGTCTGTGTCAAGCTTTCATACATGTGTGGCACAATTAAACAGCACCTGTGTCTCAGTTTTCAGATACTTGTTTTCAAATAGTGTCTCCGTCATTAAGAAAAGAGGGCAAATTATGAAAATTTTATCTTTTAAGTCTGATATACACCACGTGTTCAAAAAAACATGTTAACACAAAGTGGAAACCCATAAACAGCTTTCTGAATGGAGTAGTGTTATTCATGAGGAAATCTCATGACTGGGGAGCTATTAACAAAGACAGACCTGAGGTCTATTCTGGACTCCTTTTTTAACACATTTAAAAACAATACCTTAAAATGCATGTTGAAGTTCACTTAGAATATGAATGGGTTTGTTTTCTTGTGGAGTTGTGTAGATTCCAATTAAAGTAGACTAATAAAGGTATAATTATATGAGAGAATAGATGAGGCTAAGTGACCACAATTTGAATTCCCTTCAGTGTTGTAATGAATTCCCTTCAGTGTTGCTTTAAACCTGATAAGAATGGTCAGTCTTAGTGTACAATTTTTTCTACTTGTGCTTATTCTAATAACAATCTTCATTTTCCTAATAACAGCAAACAAAACTTAGTTTCTTTCTGTGATAGCTATTTCCAGTAAACCAATACCTTCACTCAGTATTATTCAGCATTTTGTATTCCAACTAGCTTTATTTCACTACAGTTTTGAAAAACAGACAGTAGATCTAAATGAACTAACTTTGAAGGAGCAGGTTTTGAGTTTTGCTTACTCTCTCCCTTTCTCTGCTCCCTGCCAAACCTTGATATTCCAGGGCTAACAGCTATCCTTTTCTGCAGTAGCAAAGAGCTCAGAAGTTATACAAAAACATTTTGCAGTGTGAATATCCATAGTAACTTACCATTCATGCATCTAAATGTACAAAAATTATAAGGGAACTATTGAACTAAAGAGCACATTCTTCAGTTTGCTAGATGTTATCAAATGTATGTTTATGCCATTATTAAGAATATCAAGTAGATAATTTAAACCTTAAAGGATGTCATGACAGTCTGTAAACAGAACACATGTAAGCAGATTGCTTCACCTGCGTAAAATACTGATGTGATTTCCCTTAGAAAATAAATCATTGATGTGTCAGAACTACATTTTTAAACATCCAAAAACTTCTGAAGGTCTAAAAGGTATCTTAAGCCTTTTTATAAGCTGTGCTTGGATATACAGGGAGAGAAGCCACCCTAAACAGTATTCAGCTTTAATCTAATACCAGGATATGGTTGTTATCCTTGCAATGTCATATTAATACCCTATCATATTTGTCTAATTGCATGGCAGCCATTCTGTCCTGCTTAAGCACTGAATGTTGATGAACCTTAGATGTAAACCAACAAGGGCAATTGAAACTAATGGAAAAACAGATACCTAGAGACTGGCTTAAAGTAGACTGAATGGAAGAGCAGAAAACCCTAAAATTAAAGAAAATGAAGGGACAAATGCTTGGATTTAAAATAACTCGACTAAGGTTTAAATATTATGGCATACTATGCTAAAATCTAAAAAAAAAAAACTTTAACTATTTACTTAGGAAAAAACATGTGGAAATTCTGACTAAGCATCTTGAATTACACATTATTTTTATCAAATTACCCAAACACTATTTGGAAATATACAATGAAATTTTTAAGTGATTAGTGTTAAGGCCACCAGCACTTAACATTTCATACACAGATAATGACACTCACAGTCAGGCCAAACATGACTATTGTTTATTACAGCATTTTTGTTTTAGAGAACTCCTGAAAGCATCAATGCTAAGTAAGGTGATGACTTTTGACCAGAGCAATAGTAATCTGTAGGCTGAAAGAAAATATGTATTGCAGTATAAGCCCTAGTGGACAGTAGTGCACATAATAAAACTACCAGACATAAAATGTTAGGGGTATAAAAACTTAATTTTTTTAGAAACTGCCTATTGACTAGCTGCTTGACATATGGCCAACAGGAAACATGGAACAAGAATGACACCTAGTGGTACCAAAGCCTTTCCATCAGGGAGGTTTCTTGTTACTCTTGATTTGCAAAAATACAGTCACATATATACACACAAACATACACATTGTCTCGGGCTTGTAACTGAGTTTACTTTTCACTCTTCTAAAATCAGTGATCTTCACCCCCACGTTGTCATGGGACGATCTATAAATACCTGGTAAAGGAGAGATGCCCTTAACTTTGCTCCATTTATACTCCTCAAGCCTGGCAGCTGCAGAAGGCTGATGTGCAGAAGCAAGTGTATATACCTTTTTAAGTTAACTTCTTTTTGATTGACTAAATGATCATTTTTTATCACCTGAACCCCCTGAGATTTGCTTTCATTAGCTATCAATTTTCTTTGAAGAATTCTTAGAAGAAATATTAAAAAGAGAAGATAGTATTTCTGAACTTTGGCTGAAAAGGGATCTATCTTCCACTACCATCAGATCTTTGAAAAAGGCTGAAAGATGGATTAGGGGAGAAACTGGCAAATTAACTAGAATTTGTATGTAGATGAATGTATTGAATAAAAATTCCGAGGCAAAATTTAAATAAATTATCATCTGGGTTTTTTTTTTTTTAATATACTCCTAACATAAATGCTTTGTAATGCTCCATTTAATTTAAAAATTGCAATGTCATGATCCTTTCTTAATATTTACCTGAAAATAACAAATGCCAAATCTTATAAAATCCATAAACAAGCAGAGAAGAAAAGAATGGTTTTCCAAAACCATATGCCTTAAATAAGCCGTAATGCTTTCATTGCTCCCTGAAATATTCTACCCTGTGCTCGCCTCAGAAATACATGAATACTGTTGATTGACAAAAGCCTGCAGAGATATGAATCAGAACATTTTAATGTTAATTTATATGAAGATGTAATGATATTCTACTGCATATTTTTCTGCTTCTGAATCTATTTCTGGACCACTAGTAATAAAAAGGCACTGCTTCTTTCAAAGGTCTAATTACAAACCTCTAGAGAAAACAGTGCAATAGAATTTAAACATTGTCACAGTCACTGACCTCGAGCTGAACAGAGAAAGCACATCTGATACAGTCCTCCACTTTATTTTGCAATAGTGGTAAAAACCCACATCTAATACTGGTTATATTTATTTACACGTCATGCTATATTATAAAAAACAAGACCTAAGAAACTACCTAGATTAATTCTAGACAGATAAAATGCACTCTGTTTTTCGTGAGCTTATCCTTGTGAGTCAGGCTTCAGAAGTGCTATGAGCTTTCCTATAATATAAACAAATATTTTCTTTATGTAGAAAGCATGATGGACTGTGCCATGGTGTAACCCCAGACAGTGGCCAGGCACCACACCACCTCTCACCTACTGCCTCTGCAGTGGGACAGAATTAGGAGGGCAAAAGAGAGAAAATTCCCTAGATAAACACTTTAACAGGTAAAGCAAAACTCACACTTGCAAGCAGAGTGAAACAAGGAATTAATTCACCATTTCTCATGGGCAGGTGTTCAGCCATCTCCACAAGAGCAGGGCTCCTACAGTTCCCCCTTTCCCCCCCAGCTTTATAAACCAAGCATGACACCATCTGTTGTGGGATGTGCCTTGGGTCATTTGGGATCATCAGTCTCAGCAGGGTCCCCTCCCAGCTCTGTGTGCCCCCAGCCTCCTTGCTGGTGAGTTGGGGTGAGATGCAGAAAAGGCCTTGGCTCTGGGTGAGCACTGCCCAGCAATAAAGAAAACATCCCTGTATTTTCAGCACTGTGTTCAGAACAAATCCAACACACAGCCCCATACCAGCCCCTGTGGAAAAAAATAGCTCAATTCCAGCCAAAACTAGCACAGACTGCTAGATAAGTGTCTTAATATGCTGGCCACTTTGTTGAGGATGAATGCAGATTCCTAAGAAATAGTATTTTTCATGTTATGAAAATTGCAGTCTAATGTAAGTCTTACTTGTGAAATGCTCTTGAATGCTTTTGGTAGACTTGGTCAGGACAACAGCTTTCAAGAAATTGTATCACAATGGGCTACATATTGAGGCTTCTATTATTAAAATCATGCAGGCGTGTGAAGGGGAGAGTGCAGGGATGTATACATGTTCTGTTAAAAGATTGGTGGGTTTATCATTGCATTATAGCTGTAATTCATTTTATAGCAATGACTTTAGTCAATGGATGTAGCAAGAATTGCCTGTTTGGTCCTCTAATTAAGTTGCTTGTGTAGAACTGAGATTTTTGTTGTTGGGTTTCTGATTTCTGTTTAGACTCAGTCTAAATGGAACTTCCTTGTGACTTAAGTTCTCCACCTGTAAAATGGAGAAAGTAATTTCTGCCTACTCCCTTTTATTCAGCTCTGCCTGTTTAGGTAATAAAGTATACAAGATAAAGCATGTCTTGATTTATTTGAATACACAGATTTTAGCAGCAAGAGAGCATTCTTGCACGGGTCACCAGAAGGAACTAGACTGATTAGGTTTAAAAAAGAATGGCTGTTGCTTTGTTGCCTTTTACCCAACTTGGAAATGAAACTCGAGATAACTTTAGTAAGGAGGTAATATAAGAGCAGCTCTTTATTTGAAGGCCTTCAGGGTCAGTTATGGAAAGATGCCCACAAAAGCTCACCCTCCCAGGGGTGAGTACCTTTTTGTATGTTTTAGGAAATTAGCATAATTGATAAAAAGCGCCAATTAGGAGGACAAGTGGTGATGCAGTTCCCCCCCTGGTCAAGCCTCTTCTCTGGAGTCCCCCCCTGGCACTAGTTGTCCATGAGAATGCATCTCAAAGAGCTGTTCTCAGCCTTGGTTCCCAGGAAGAGCCAAGACAGTGTAGGGGCCTTGTACCTCCCGGGGCCTGGAGCTCTGGAATTGTTTTGTCTTGCTGCCTAGGGAAAGGCCATGGAAAAGTACTGGGAAAACTAATCAGTAATACAATAGGCTTACAGGACTACAAATATATGTGCAAAGAATACAGAGCACATATCAAAGGAAAAAAGGCAAAAACCATGCAGCATCAGCCTAACATCTCAGGTCAGAGGAGCCTGACTTGTCTGTTGCCCTGTCCTTCACATCCTTCATTGCTGATGTATATCTGAGTCTATCACAGTTCTGTTGTTTCTTTGTTCTTTTTTCTTTCTCGAGGAAGGCAGCAAATGCTACAGTCTTTTCTACAGTCTCCCTTAGTTGTATCTCTGTTGGTAGATTTGAGAGTTCTAGGGAACATTCCCAGGCATATAACTCTATTATTTATTGGGGTAGATTGACAGATTTTCTCACACTGTTCTAAGACAGAAAATTGTTTCTCAAGGAATGCTTGGGCATGATTCCAGTTTCACAGTTTTCTTTATAAAGTCTTCAATGTAAAATGGTAAGCTATAAAAGAGGTTACAGCAAAATATGTGTGGTATGGTCAATGTTTAAAAAATGTGTGACAACAGTGAATGGTCACCAGCCAACAAAATGGTTAATATCTCATCAGCACTGTAACATCTGGATGCCTCTTCGGAATATATATTTCTGAAGCTACCTGAATTACAAACTCACCACAACATTTCATAACAAGTATCTCTACAAAAATTTCCTTAAACTTCTGTCCTATTGCTACTCCTTTGATGTTTGTTGCACAAATACTTCCTCCGTTCTTTTGAGGCAGTAGAGCTCTTCTGGAAGGAAAATTAAAGGAAGAAAGCAAAGAGAAGCTGCTTAATTTTTCTCACTTATTAAATCTTAATTTAAATGGTGTCTAAATTAATAATTAATAGCAAATACATTGCGTGATTAATCAAGTCCCCTTTTATAATATGATATTATTTGCATTACAAATATACATTATTTATTTTCTCCGTGTAACTGTTTTTAAAAGTATAGTTTAAGAAAAGAGCTGGGGTTTGAATAATCTGGGAGAGTAAGCAGAAAGGCATTATTTTAAATGTGTTTAAAATATTGATTCTGTGTCCTATAAATATTTTTAAGTTATCATCCCTGAAATAAATTTTCTACCACGGTATTTAGCAGCCAGCTGCAGAGTAGAAATTGAAGACCTTAGTGTGAGTCCTTGCAAATTAGCTCAGGGAACTGCATCAGTTTACTTGCAGTTCATACATTTGCACAGGAAGTTCCAGCTTATATGTTAGATCTTTCTCTGGCTCATTTAATTTCCTCTGTATGAAGAACATTGCAAGTGGAAAGTGGATCCTACCTTTTGCATCCCACAATCTCCCACATTTCCTACTTTCTGTTTATTTTTGAAAGTGAGAGATATTTTCCCTCCACTCTTTGTGAATAAGTCTCAGATTGCCTCTTTTTGTATATTCATACCAGAAAGGCATCCTGCCCTGAGCATTCATTTGAAAGGCATTGTGAAAAGGAGGCACACATAGTGAAACAAGTTCATTTGAACCAAGAGTCACAATAATCCTTTAAATGCCATCTTCAAGTCTAGAATGAAGGTTCAGGTCATTTCTTGTTCTGTCTCCACATCAAATAACGGAAAATTCCAATTTCCCGTTACAGCGTGTGTGTAGAAAATCCACTTTAACAGCTGAAATAGCTAGAATTTGGAGCATGTGTCCCTAACCTACCCAGGTGAGTCTTCATAGGCTTTGCCTGCTCAGGAAAGTGAGGAGACTATTTCATCGCAGTTAGAGTCTGTTGAAGGAATTAAAGTGTAAAAGCAAAAGAATACTGTCAGAGAGTTTTATTCCCTTCAAGGTTTTCTCACTCTCTATGCAATGAGTCTTGCTTGGAAAAACATGGCCTCAGGACCATGTGATTACAGACTGTTAAATACTCTGCAAATGGCCACGGCATGAAATAGAAAGGAGAGATGAGAGAACAGAAGGAAATCTTGCATATCAGACTAGTGTAAGAGCAAAATGTAATCTCTTACCTTATCACCTTCACCATATAGATAACTGCTGTAAAAAATGCTTTCTGAAAAATTATTTTTTCAGAAAGTTATCAATAAATGAGAGTTCAGAAGAGAGAACAATTTTCTGATATTCTAAATCTGAATAGTTAGTTGCCTGTGTAAGGCTAGCTTTGTTTTCTTTTGCTTTAATTTGTTCTCAGCTTTATTACAACCCCTCAGGCTCTGGAAATGGGTATCTTCAATTACAAGTTATTTAAATCAGTTTTCCAGAAACGTATTTGCTGTTTTGATCAACTTTTGAATGCTAATTAGAATATTCTTCCTACTGCTTTTCTCCTTAGGAGATAGAAATTCAGCTGTGTAAATCAGCTTTTGATGATGTACACAGTGGTATGTTTGACTCTGAATGTTTAAAGAGAAGGAAATGTTGCAATAGCATATTTACCACAACCATATTTGATTGCTCTTTGTCAAGAGTAGCAAAGAATGGCAGAGGAAAAACAAGTTTTATACCTAAGTGGTTAGACTAGAGTTCAAGAGATCAGTTATTTTGGATCAGTTTTTATGAATGAGTTTCTTAAAAGACTAGGTTAGTAATTTTTCCACAACGCTTTTCCTGTCTGAAAATTAATTCCCAGTCCTTTATGTCAAAAATGGGACACAAATTTTTCTACCACACCAAAATGCTTTGAGGCTTCTTCCAAAGATTTCATCACCCTCCTCAAAAATTATGAGTACTGCATATGACCTGGGGAGTAGCTTTATTTTTTTTATTTTTAGACAGTGGAATATTTACAGGAAAAGGAGCAATATTTTCTTCATCACTGTCCATACTACCTCTTTCCCAAAAGATATTTTCTTCATAATTAAATTGTGTAGAATGCTAAATAGCAGCCAAACCAAGTGTAGGATCCTGCCAAATCAGCATGATGTGTCTGGTGAGACAAACATGATTTCTCCTCTCAGTCCATTGAAAAAAATTTACCTGTCTTATGACCTAGAGTGCTCACCCATGGTGTGCTAGGCATAAAGGTGCTGCAGTTCTGGTGCACTGAGACTGAGCCCACAAACACACTCTGTGGGTGCTGTTTACACTCTCTGGACCAAAGCAGCAGATCAATCCCAAGATGAAAACAGTGCCTTTAGAACTGACACCACAAAGAGCAATCGCGTAAGTTTAAACTAGTCTAATCAGGATTGGAACTAAATGAAAGAGGACCAAGTGGTTCCACCTAGTTCTTATTTTCCACCAAAGCAGACTCAAAGATTGCTGGTAGATCTCATGTCCTCCACACACGACCCTTACAGGGCTCTGTGTGGCAGGCCCAGGCTCCCCTGCAGCCAGTCCCCAGATCTCACGCCACGGCTCCTGCCTAATCCAGATGGACATGTGCTGCTGTCTCACAGAAACACATCATTCTCTACAGGAGCTGGCCCCCAGGGCTGTGTTCTCCTCTGTGTCTCCCAGACTGCCTGAACTACTTGCCACTTCATCTGTCTTGAGGCCTGCAAGCTTCTTGTACAGAAACGCACACGGAGCAGAGATCTGTGCATTCCCACAGCACAATGTCTGGTGAATGTATAATCTAACTGCTTATATGTGTCTGCCCCTTTCATTCCCCTCTCTCTCCTTTCCTATGCTTGTTCCCTCCAGATCCAGCTTTTCTCTGCCCACGTCTCTTCCCCAATGAGCAGCCTGCTTCAAATCACTTTTCCTGCATTCAACCCAGTCTTGCTGCATCCACAGCCAAGTCTGCTATTTTTGAGGGACTAGAGAGAGGACTACAGGTTTGGTTATGTGAATGTTTTGTGAAACCTCCTTAAGGGAAGGCTATCAGTGTTGGTCTGTGGAGTTAATATCTGTGCCTGGATGCTTGTCTGTATCTGTATTCTGCTCTAGAAATTTATCTGGGCAAACTGTGAGGCTTATCTCACTTCTGTGCATAATTCTAAACTAACCAGGTGTTAGATGTCCAGACAACTTAAAAAGTAATTCAGAATTTACTCAAAATTTATGATGTCAAGGCTAAAGATGAAGGAGAAGGAGGTATCAGACTGACAGCAGTGTTAAGATTTTATGGTTTATTTCATTAGTTAAGCCTTTTGAATATCAACTATCACAAGCTTTTGCAGCCTGGCTCTTCTCTTTGGGTAACTGAATATCTTTCAAAGTTAGAAATAACCACAAGCTGATTCTGAATAACAATCAGAACTCTGGCTTCACACAGATAACTAAGACTTGGCTGGATAACACTCCAGGGATCCAAATGGATATCTACAGTTTGTTCTGAGGGAACATAAAATCAGTTTGTTACAGTGGTACAGTTACAGTTTTTGTAATAATTTTGTTCTTGAATTTCAGATTTGAGCACTTCTGAAGTGATCTCGGATGTGTCAGATTTCAGAGTATTCTAAAATGCTTATTATTTTCTGTCTGGACCTGGAAAATAGTGGATTTGTAAGTGTGAAGTAGAGAATAAGAGGGTTTTCTAGTGATAAAAAAAAAAAATGTTGGGTGGGAGTGTATAAGTAGTTCAGAAGTCATCCATATTTGGTGGTTCTAGTTTTGTAGTTGTGTGTCTCACTGTCTGCAGGGGTATGCAGTGCTTCAGATTCAGTTGAAATAAACAAAGGAAAAAGATTTTTTGCCACTGTGTATTTATGAGACTATTGACAGCAGCTCAGAGGAAAGAGCATACCAGTACAAAGATTTCCACTTAATGTGATCACTAGCTAATTTGATCCTCCCTGTTATTTGATTTGATCTCCAGGAAATAAATCATTTCCATTGATTCTTATTGTGGATTCTTATTGCTTATTTTGTTCATGTCCACTTCAGCTAATCCTGGATAATTCAATCAACATTTATTGAATCTGTCATGGAAAAGGGAAGAGTAATCATGTTGTTTACAACATAAAAATAGATTTGTATCATGTGTATTTTCTATTCTGCTTTTCAGTTTTCCTGCATCAGTAGATTATGAATTGAAATTGGTAGTTACCTTTGAGAGAAGCTGAAAATTAACATTTTATGGCACCTGCAACATGGCCAAGCACAAGATGAAATTAAAAATGTAAATGCTATTACCAAGTTTCTACTTTGATTTGTACTGATATATTAAAGAGTCCACACTGTTGGAGTCAGGCAAGCTACACTGACAGGAAAGCAATCAAGCCAAGAGATTACATCCTTGGTGTGTTTGATCATTAGGTAAAATGTTTGTTTTAAATTGAAATTTCAATAGTTTGGGTTTTTTTCTCAGATCGTTTTATCAACATATACTTTAGGTCCTTTCTTAAGTCCACTGGGGATAAATAATCTATTTCCTTAATATGATCCAAGTAAGGTGAAAAGAAATAGCCAGCCCATAAGGAGAATTCAGTTGAGTCAGTGGCTGTGAAGTATGTGGGTGGTAAAATTTAAGTTAATTATGATGGGAGCGTTAATTATTCTTTTGAACGACTAATGCAAAGGGATTTCATACTAGCTGCTGCTATTAACATGAAGGGGTGCCATGGAAGTGATTCTCCCCCTCATTGATTAGTGAACATATTCCCTAGGCATCAAGTGTGAAAATACAAAATCTTCTTAAACGCAAATACTTTCTACATGTTTATCTCAAAATATGGGACCCCAAACAAGTTCCCCTATTGAGCAATGGATAATTAGGACTGGATTTTAGTTCAATTTTCAGTGTTGTGACTGTCTTTTTTAAGAAGACACCAGTATAAAAGCAAGCAGTAACTCATTGGAAACTGGAAATGTTTCATATGCAAACAACTGCTTCTAATCGAATCTTTGCTCTAATTTTATCATGCTTCATTTTTATGGTCAACCACTCAAAGAGGATCAATATTTTTGCAGCATGACTGAGAGGTTTTTGTCGTATGTATAAGCAAATAAGTACAATTGTATTATAAGGTGATTGTGTTTATTTTAAATAGTCCATATATATATATGTATATATGTGTGTGTGTATGTATGTTGCAGATTACTCCAATATATAACATAAGACTGTAGAAAAAATCTAAAGTCCAATGTATTTACATTTTAAACCATGATTTTAGTTCAGGGATAGGTATAAAGAAATACCTGAGAATGACCACTGTTTTCAGTTCTTTGTTAAGGACCTACTGAAATGTATAACTCTAGAATGTTCTCTGCTCCAAGGATAAATGGGAAAATCCATCATATATCTTCTTTTTATAAAGTTTTCTTGGAAAGAGATGGTCATCTTAGTGAAATGCAAATGATTGTGCTAAATATTGAGCTAGAGATGGAAGTTGTCACTTGTCTAAATCATGTCTTCTGTTTTGTAACTGGAATTACAATTAGCATATATTAATGTAAATTAAATTCAGTACTTTTCTCCACATCTCTTTAAAACTTTCTAAAATATTTAAAATTTTGTCTTGTAAAAGCTCTTTAAGAATTGTCTTTCATTAATCTATCAAAATGGAGATATATATGCTGTTGTATCATAGGATGATGGCAGTTATTTTTACAACTAATTGCATTAATTAGTTGGATGTATAATTCAGCATATAAATTTGTGTATTATGTGCAGAGACTGGAAGATACCAATACCCCAATTTCCAAGAAATCAATGTTCCAGTATCAGGTTCCAAGGCTCATAAACTGACTCCTCTGCAAGACACATAAGACAGTAGCTACAGATTTTATTTTCTCCATGCTGCGTAAGAGAGAAACTTGTGAGAAGCAGGCCGTTCTGATCTGCCAGGAACTGGTTTCCATCCCTAAATCTGGACAAATCCATAATCTTTAAAGAGTAAGCCACAGACAGTTTTTTTAAACAAAGGACTCCTGCAGCAGCTGAGGCCAATAGTCCATTTTGACTAGTTTCACATCTCCAGCTGTGCTCTGTCCCCACTGATTCAGAAGGAACGTGCAAGATAAGACAAATGGCATCAATCTAGTTAATTATGCATCATAAAAACCCATCTTCGTGAGGTGCCGCATAACAAAAATTACTATTCCTTCCCATTAAATATAAAGGAAGCTTAAGGTGACAGGCCCAGTTGTGGATAAGTATATTTTGTAGGTGGATGAAGTCTACCTACCATGCCTGTAGAAGTTCAGGAAAATAATGAGCCAAAATAATGTGCTGGTTTGTTTCAAATTTCAAAAATGTATTTCTTCATCATAACACTTTGCTATTTTTGTATAGAGGCTTCTGGAAAGAACTCAGAGCCCCAGTCTCTGTGCAGTGGCTGTTCCTTTTCTTGCACAGAAGAGACAAACACAGACAGGACAACCCTAGCCCAGACTGACTCCATGTCACTTCTGTAATTAAATGCAGATCTTGGAAGAGCTACGTCTTCTCGAGAGAGGAGACACTACCTTCTATTGCCTACAAGAATTTAAGGTGATTAAGTCCTTAAATGTATTTCTTTCTCTTAAATAAATTAACCTAGGAGGAAGAAATCTGGCTTTTGTGTCTCAGTAGAGATTGTGAACATTTCTTCTTATTCCAAGCTTCCATGAAAACAGCTGAACTGTTTTCATGGAAGCTTGCAATAAGAAGAAATGAGTCTTGCAAATTCAGTCTATTGGGAAAATGTAATAGCAATGCTGTTTTGCCTGCAGGCAAATTGCACTAATCTTGCAAGAGTAAACTCTAGAAATTCAAAGACAGCAATAAAGGTATATTTTAATAAACCAGTACTGATCCAACAATCTGTAAAGGAATAAAATAAACCAATGAAAAAAGATGCGGTCAGTTTAAATGACTAATGACTCTAAGTTGCATGTAAGATAAAAATACAAATAAAATTTCCTTCTGAAATTAATTGAAAATTCCATTCAATGTTACTGCAGAAAATCCATTAAGCTCAAGTAGCCTTGCCATGAATTTGTTGATAGGCAGAAAAGATAGGCTGTGTATCTTGTCACTGGAATCAATGATGCTTAACCAGGACCTCTTGCAAAGGCAGAAAAATATTTTGTCTATGTAGTAAAGATCGTAGTATCAGATTAATTCAGTGGCTTCTTTTTCAGATTCAGAAAGATTTAGAACTGATTTAGTTTTAGAACACTTTCGATTTAGAACTGTTCCCTGTATCTATATGCTACCACTTTAGTACTAACCTTGCTGCAACTACCAGCAGGTTGAGGTACTGCATAACAGCTGCAATCCAATAAAGGCTGACCAAAAGCTAACACAAAACTCGGAATTTTTCACATTTTGGCATTAAAGTGTGAAAATGAAGACCTGGGCTTTAACTTCAAGATGAATGTAAAAAGCAACCAATACTAAGGTGCAATGCAGTCCTGGTTTTATTCTTGTTGAGAATCCAGCAAAGTTCTCCTGATTTAAAATAAGTAGTGGCTTATACAACACCATGTCTGGTACCATCATAAAGATATTTAACTAGAGATACAGGCATCTGGTAACTGCATTAGGATGACTGTTATTTAAAATACTGTGACTACACTGAGTCTTCAAATCTAAAAAAAAAAGAATACAAGTCTGTACAATCACAAGTCTGATGGAAAGAGTGGATACTGTGTGATTTTCTCCTTTTAGAGTAAAAATGCAGGAAACCAAATGAAGCTATTAGAAAAGTTAAAAAACAGCCAAAAGGGTGATTCTCCAAGGAAGTGGAAGTGCTTGCCAAGATGTTTTTTAGATGTGGAAGGTTCACACTGATTCAAAGGAAATTGCACAAATTCAGTACAGTAATCCATTGTGGTTCAATGTGGAAACCAAATTCAACTCAGACAGTCACTAATCTACAGAATCATTGAACAGTTGATGTTGAATCATGGGGATCATCTACACCAACTTTCTGCTAAAAGTAAAGTAAACTTCCAAATTTCTCAGGTCTAAGCATGAAGATCCCCCAACCACTGTTCTATACTCAACAACTATTTACAGTAAGAATATTTTCCATGCATCTATGTGAAATTTCTCTCACTGCAAGTTGCGATCATCGTTCATTGCTTACTGCCTATGCACTATGCATCTCTGAGAAAACTGATGTCTTTTTCTAACTCCCCATTAAGTACAACAATCACATCACATTTTAGTGCTCTCCTTCAACCATAGAACAAAGCCAACAACCTCTCCAACATGTCCATTCACACCGTATTCTCTATTTCTCTACCCCTTTTAGTGAGGTAATTTTCTGGGCATCACTTCCTTGGGCAATAAAACACCTGCTCTATGTGGAAAATTACTAAAGACTGAAAATTGGAGATGAGTGCAAATTGCTGTCCTTACATCCTTTTCTAGGCACCTGTTTTGGGCAACTATGGAAGAAAGAGTACTGGGTTAAAAGTACTTTAAATTGACCCAGCATGTCTGTCTTTATAATCATTATCATGAGCTTATTATTTTTTCTTTTTTTATTACCCTTAGCTGTTATTTGTACTACCACAGTGCTTTTGATCAGCTATCCTGTTCTAAAGAAAGAGAATCAGGGCCAAGTATCACTATTTCTGAACATTTTCTACCTGTCCTCAGCCAATATCAGATCTCTCTTTTGTATGTTTTTTGTGTCTTATTTCACTTTATTCAAATGAAACCTTGCCTGGCAGTGGTTTAATAATCAAAGACTGTTGGTTTTACTGTATTTATCACAGGTTAAATGCCAAAAATACTGCACCAAATTATCTGCTTGAAATATGACTCCAGAGAAATAAAAAAGTCTAAATGGACCATTTTCTGCTAAAATAAAAGAGAAAGTATGAACGTCTTAATCCCCTTTTAATATTTTAAATGAATAAAAACTATTTTAAATTTTACTAAATGAATCTATTGTATTTAAACTCCACATTAAATATTCTTTCTGTAATGATAATCAAAATGGTGATTATCAAACAGTACAGTGTTTGCCTGGGGTAAAATTTATTTTTATAAGAAATGTAATATTTTCTCTTCAAATATGCCAGCTGTTCAAATTTTCTTCAATAAAATGATATCAAAAAAAGGGATGATGTGCTTTTTTCTAATCTCTGCCTTTCATACTCTCATCCCATAATGAATAAATTCTTTCACTTCTTAAAGGCAGAACTCTAGTGAAGCGGGATTCCATAGTGAAGATTTTCCAAGGCTTATGAAAGCAAATAGAGAAAAGAAAAACCAAGACATTAATAGGTCACAGCCTCATTCCTTTTCTTAATCAGAGGAGTAAAGGCAGCATGACAACCACACATTTTCTCAAAATCTGAATATTTGAAGTGTATAATGTTGTCTAGTGACTTGGTGCAATTTCTCTCATGGTGCATGGCTTGCAACAGCCACAAGTCTACTGTGACAGTCAACAGTCAGGAACAAGCCTGGTTGTGCCTGTTTGAAGGAGGAACAGAAGACAAATGTGATTTGTTTGCCTGAAGTCTGAAGAAAATGTTAACAAATTTGGGGGGGTTTAAGTTATCAAGCATGACTTCACAGTGCTTCCAACACCATAAGCATTGAGATCTGTTCACTCTCTGTTCATATCCATGTTTTTTCACTGTTCACACATCTTCTCTGGTATTTTCAGTCTCCAATACACAAAAACTTGCAAGCAAACTTGTGGCCTGAAAACTGCAGCTGCTGTAGAAAATACTCATTCACTAATCCTGTCCTGTCTAATTACCTTCTGTCAGAGAAGAAAGCCCTTTCTCTAACAGAGCTTACAGAAAATGGGCTTTGGTGCCCCCAGTCATACGCTTTCTCAGACAGCTGCCCTGCTCCTCTTCTACATGCTACCACGTTGCTCAATTCTGCCATGCAATTCTCTTGTACCAACATTCTCTACTCCAATTCAGCCAAAGTAAGGTGTATTTTCAAAGGATGTTTAAACAGCTCTAGGGTAATTTATTCATATTTGCTTAAATTCATAACTTGGAATGTGTCAAGGTCCACCAGTACAGGAAGACAATGTACAGTCTTCCCAGCACAGAGTCTCCCAACCTGGGTGGCTTACATATGCCTCTATTAGCTAAAGCCTAAGAATTGGCCTTTAGAATGATCTAAGTAAATTCCCCAGTCGACCTTTTCACTGAAATTAGAATTGCTGATTTCTATGGTACATAGAGAGTTTCTCTGAATATGGTGCATCAACAAATATGCTGTGAAATTATACTTTCTAATTCATCAAATGACTAGGTGACTTTCCTTTTAATTTGAAAACTGTATTGTTTAAGACCTCTCCCAACTAATTCCACTTACAGCAGAAAAATATCTTTCTTATTTCAGCCTCATAGAAAGAATAACACAAACCTAAACCACATCTTTAATCCTAACTGTAGATTTTCCAGGTACTGCAGCTGTAATTCTCTGTGATACCTCTCTTCTCCAGCTCAAGATGTCTCTGCCTGAGACATGACTACTGCTGGTATTTGTCTTCACTGTTTATAATGTTTAATTCCATTCACTCTCAGAATCTCATCCTAGCCGTTACTGCATTCACTCCCTTGTTTTAGTCTTCTACTTCTTGCCATTGAGGTTATCCTTGTATACTGCATTTCTTCTCTGTTTTAAATACTGGTTATGTAATCTTCCTGGTTATCCAATGGCCATTGATTTTGTTTCTCTCATTCAGCTCTGGTCTGTCATATACCCACACTTGATAATGAGGAGACTGCTTTGCATCATCCTGACTAAAAAGCTTTACATGGGTTGACAGTATTTTTCTTCTTATCACAGTTCTAAAAAATAAAGGTCAGCAGTGGTTGGATTAAAATCATTGTCTTACATGAAGACTGCCATTATGTGGAAGGATTTAGGAAGTCAGCTGCAGACATAAAGTACTAAGATGCCATTTAAGAGGTATAAGCCAGCTTGAATGAGATTGAAAACACATGGCAACATCCATATGACTAGATCTAGAAATACTTATGGTTTCTCAGGTTCAAGGGTTCGTTATGACTTTACTTCTCCACATGATAAAATCCGGGGAAGATTCTTATCTTCACATTCCACCACGTGCTCTGGATTCTCCTGAAAGTCAGACATGTATTTGGTACATACAGCACACTCCATGGCTCCCTTTCTAGAGGAGTTATCAGGGTGGCAGGTTAGCAATGGTACAGTGCAATACTTTACAACCAGTTAATGGTAACACATCATCTAAAATTTACATGTCCTTGGAACACAGGTGAGATTATGTTGTCTTCTCAGCACATGCAAGTTTAAAATTACATAGATGAAAATGCCCATCCTGGAATGTGTAAATAGCTGATAGTGTAAATAGGTTAAAAAACTCTTCTTCAGTCTGGCATAGTTTTTGCTAAAAAGATCATTGTCTTCTCAGTGAAACAAAATCCAAACATTCAAATCAAAAGTTCAAACTATTGCTCATATCTGAGGATTTTCATGTGTTGCTACCTGCCAATAACGAAAAAGCATATGAATTCTCTCTGTCAATGTCTATGTAGGATCTATTGCTCCTCCTCATTATTCCAAGAACTAAATATCTTGCAGGTGCAATATTATTCCTCCCATACTTCCTCCCATGCTGATTTTGGCTGAGATAGAGCTAATCTTCATAGTGTCTAGCAGGGAGGGGGCCATTTTGGATTTGTGCCAAACACAGCAGGGATGGTTTTGTTATTGCTGAGCAGTACACAGAGTCCTTTCTGGCTTTTTCTGCTCCTCACACTGCCCAACCAGAGGGGAGGCTAGCAGTGCACAAGAAGTTGAGAGGGACCACAGCTGGGACAGCTGACCAAGTGACCCACGGGCCCCAGCAAATAAAGGGCCTGGGTAACAGGAAGCAGAAAAAGAACAGGTTAAGACAGTAATATATTCTGGGTGTGCTTATGCTAGGAGACCTGAGAATTCACCTCACTCCAGGAACTGGTTGTGCACACAGCTATGTCTTGACCATACACAGGACTTAGTTCCGGAAGCACAATCGCTTTTTCATGCTGGAGGCACATAGCCAGGTATCAAAGGAAGAGAAGCCTTTCTTTCTCTACTCCAGTGCCAATTAAGCAGGCAGGTTTTGGCTGTTTGTCCTACAGGGAGGGTAAGTATGCTGAAACACATTAGGGCAGTCTTCATGCTGTTCTTTAAACAGACCAAAAGCATTACATTACAACCACATCCCTCTTTTCTTTTGATCACAGTGCAGCCACTGTTACTGGGAACACACTGGACTGATTACACCCTTGAAACAAACTGAAAGATGGTCCCTCCCCCACAGTATGGCACAACAATAAGACTTCTGCAAACATTTCAGAAACAGAAAGGTATTAGTGGAGCTTTTCTAGACTGTAAATGAGCTTGTTCACACCATTCTTGTTTCTGGAACAGGCACTTTCCTAACAGAAAGATTTCCTGATAGTTTCAAGAAGTGATTGTGCAAGATTTGAGAACAAGATTGGTTTGGCCTAATGGGTGCTGAATGCTTAGTGATAAGCCTTAAAAACACCCAAAAGAAGTACTGTCATGGCTTTCTTCACAGTGTGCTGTTCCTTTATTCTCTGTTCTTCCTGTCATGCTTGAGCCTGGGGAGCAGCTTGCTTGCCAGAGACTCTTGATCAGGGGCTGTGACTAAAGCACCACGCAGGGAATTCTGTTTTCTTACTGACACACAGTGTGTGTGTCTGTAAGTGGAGTCTGTCTGAAAAAAAAAAAACAAAAAAAAAAACAAAAAGGTTTTTGTCTATCCCCTAGTCAAAATACTCAGCAAGGGCTAAATTGGTTACCAATTGTGTTGGGATTTAACTTCTCTCTTTAAAATTTCCTGTGACTGCTTAGAAATATGTTCCCAGTAACCTTTTCTTTGATAGAAATGTCTTTCTTGTTCTAACCCTTTCATAGAAAATCACTTTCCATTTCAATTCTTACTGAACTACCTCAAAAAGAAATAACTTTTATAACAATCTTCAAAATATTTTTTTGTCTTCTCTTACGTTTGTGTCAGAGGCTAAGATTTTTCTCCTTTCAAAGATTTTTCCTTCACAGATGTGCATGGGCCTAATTAGAGCCCTTGGCTGGATATTTCTAATGAAAGAAAAGCTGTAGTGTAGGAATGCATCTTGTAAAGGAATCTCGAAGTAAGCAGTAATACCTCAACAATGAATAATGCCGGTTTTGGAAGAGTAAGACCACTGGGAACTTTTCCCTTAATTGAGGGGTTAAATTATTTGAGGGTTGAAATCACGCCTAAATTAGGCTAAATCTGAGCTGAAAAACAACAGTTTCCTTTGTCACAGAAGGACCCTTCACAGCCATTCATTTTATCACACAATTTCCTCCCTCTGGGAAGGACACAACATCACCTCATAATGCAGTGAAGTACTTTGTGTGCAAGTGTCCATATCCTGTGGTGACAAAACTGAGACACTGCTGCTCAGCAAACAGACTACTCCTTGTAGCACCTGCGTTCCATTGTGACACACCTTGGAGACCAATGGTGCTCTGCTGCACTGGGCTTTATTTGTTCCCAGGGCAAAGGCATTGCTATACTGTTCTTCAGCAGTCACTGTCCTTCACAACTCTGCTTTAGCAATTTGAGCCCATTAAAGTCTCCCTAAATACGTGGATCATTAAGCTTGATGACATAGGAGCCGAACTTTACAGTCACAAGCTTCCCTCAGAATCACAGAATTTATAAATCTAGATGAGAAGTGCCTGCTAAGTAAACTGTATGGTCACAGCTATTCTGCAGCTAAGATCTCTGGCACAGATGGATTTCAATGGACTGAAAAATCAGTATGATAAATCAATAATGCCTTTGCAGAATGTATCTAGTTACAGGACTCTGCAAGTTCCACTCTTATTAGCTACTTTGCACCTCATCCTTAGGGATACCCTCTGAGACAATATCTCTCTGAATGATCTGTGGATCTTGTTCCATGACTTATTTGATGTGACACTGTAATTTTTCCACTTTCCCATATTATTTACCTTAGCAATACTCACAAGCTAATTTTTGTATCTCGTTTCAGTCATGTTCTTTCTTTATTTGATAAATGTTTTGCCTTTTTTTCAGGTTTTAGGTTATATAAGAAAATGTTACCTACCAATCACTGTCAGGATGATCTAGGGGTTTTAGAGATAACCTCTGATTTTGCAAGTGTTTATCCTAATTCTCATCTGCTTCACTTGCCTTACCAAACACTAGGGGTGATTGTAATCCTGTGTGTCCTAATTAATCAGACTCCAATATCTGCCTAATCTTTTATTAGCTGATATTCTCCAGGTGCCTGTTCATTACCTCCCTCTTATCCCATCTTTTTGATAATTTCATTATTCTATAGCATCACTACCTATCCAACCCAGAGGTCTAATGTTACTTTTCCCAGTTCAGGCCAACAGACCACCAGATACCATCTTCCTTATCTGAGCTGTGTTCCCCATAAATGCTTTTGGATAACCAAGATTTGCCAGTTATACCTTCTGTGTAAAGATTTTGGCAGCCATTTCTTGTGATACAGAATAGTTAAAATTTTCCAGAGGTTGCTGTCCTCTCTGACTATACAAGTTCAGGTGATTTTCACCCTATTTCTGCAATCTTATCTTTAGCTTTGATTAAATATATTAACACAATGTAAAATATACTGTCAGACTCATGACAAGGAGCAAAATTTAAAGGAAGAACTGTATTTACCTTTTTGAGGCAAGGTTATTCTTCTCAAGTGATAACTGGTCACTGTTACCAGCTTTTAGATGTCTGGGAATCACCTGTTTAACTTCTAATCATTGTCAGGCACTCTGACATTTCGATGATTTTACAAATGAGTTTTTTATTCCGCTCAGATAATTCTGGATATACAGGATGAATCTGTCAGAATTCTTCCTCACATAATTTTTAACATGCTTTTTATGCCTTCTGTCCAGAAAGTCTCTAGAAAAACCTTATTTTTGCCTTAATTTTTAACTCATATTAATTTTTGAGAAAGTTGTCCTCTGGCAACAAACTGGGAACTGACATCCTCAAAAGACTGAACTATTTCATCAGCAACAGTTATTACAAACTTCTGCAGCTCTGCCCACCAGGGATGGAAATTAGAACATAAGCTTAATTTACCTGACTGAATAATGATGACTTCGGGACCTTAGTGATGTGACTCAGACTTCATTGACCTGGGTAAAAAGGTGCAGCATAGAACAACTCCCCTAAGTCATACTTGTTCTGCTTCTACTCTCTTGAAAAAGTATTCATGAAGTTGCCTGCTTGCTTAGGAGCTCAACAGACTGAAGTTAAGATGCTGTGTCTTTTCAATGATTTGCCACATATATCTATGCTTCCCACCTAATTGCAAACTGTCTCTGTTGAGACCATGGGTGGTTTTGGAGTGTTGGGGTGTGTGTGTGTGTGTAAGTGTGTACTTCAGTTCCTTCCACACAAGAGAATTAGCACATTGAAACCTTGGAGACTGAAGACTCCCTACAGGTGGTACAGTACGACTGAGGACATTGTGATTAAAAATGACTAAAGGAGGGTGACAGCAAGGAATCCGGCTAAACAGACATGCAATGAAGAATAAATTAATTCCAGTTCTCCATATAAAGGCAGTCTGGGTTGGTAGTTTATATGTCAGATCTCTGCATACTATTGTTACTTATTACCGCAAGAGTTTAAATAAGCAACCAGCTGATCCAGTTTAGAATACCCTCTGGGAACCTAACCAGGAAATATTTTGCCCTGGTTTTGGGCTTCTTGCTCCCTATTCAAAGTTTCTACACACACGTATGACCACTGGTTGCATAACATGCCTAGCGTACCAGAGGCACTCAGGGAAACGATAAAAAATGCCGTTGTTAAACCAGGAATCCATTTGATTATTGCAGCTTCAGCTGCATCATATTCAGATTTTCAATGGATGATCCCATTCTTTAACATTCTTCATGTAAATACATGGCTCCAGCTAAGTTTGAGAAAATTAGTTCTTCAAAATCACTAAATGTTGAGATTTTCTAATGTAAAACACTCACAGATGTCCTCCATGTCCCCAAAACACTTGAAAATTTGAAAACATGCATTGATATGTCTATGTAAGTCTTCATGAGTGATCTATTGCTTGCAATAAAATCCTCAAATAGCTTCCACTGCAGTTGATGTTAGATAGTCTTTTCAGAACAGGTAATTAGCTGGATATTCACTGCAAAAAAATCTCATTATTGTTTACCTGCAGAACAACTGGAGACTTTTTCCCCAAGGATTTGTTCAGCCTGGTGCTAATGTCACTTTCAAAGAGCATATGAAGGTCAGTCTTATTTGAAAGATTTTGTTTCATTCTGCTAGTTAATGTGGTACTTTTATAGGCTGACAATCTATAAAAGTTGTCTTTTGGCAGTCTATGAGATACTTTTTTGAGTAATGAAGAATTTCTTAGTGTCTAGGTTCCCAGTTTTAATAAGACAGGCAGATACTTTGCTTTTTATCCCAAAGACCAACCAAACCTGTTATGTTGATCAATCCAGTTTGAAGCTATGAGGTTTATCTACCGGATTGATAAAAGGTTTTAAGCTTTCAGAACTATGTTAAAAAAAAAAAAAATTGAAGAGAGGCCAGTTTCCATTTACTGGATGATTATCCTGCATCAAAAGCATCTGTGTCCATAAAAAGGTGTCTTTTGCATTCCTGCCTGAAACTAAACTGAGACTAGGCAATTAATTCAAAGTACAACAGAATCTCTCTTAAAAACTCCTCAGATTGATTAAATGATGGAGGTTGTAGGGTGGAGGGGACATATTTATTAAAATAATGTCTGTTTCTCAAAGTTCAGATTGAGTTTAAAATTAGTTTTTGAGTAGCAGAGAAACAGTGAGAAGTGGGGATGTTGTCAGGGGTTCTGGACAGATGGATGAAACTTCTGTTTATCTATATCTGACAACTGGAAAGCTTTGATGAGCGACCCCAATATTTCCTGTGTCAAAAGCAGTGAAAGACCCCAGTATTTCCTGTGTTAGAAGCAAAGAGAGGAGTAATACAGGTCTATCACCTGCTCCCACCCTGTTACCTCTCTAGGCAGAGGTTCCAATCCAATATTTCCCAAATTCTGCAGAACTCAAAGTAATTCAGAGAATAATATAAGTTTGAAACACTATAATCAGGAGAGAACAACAGTCATCATGACCCTGTTAAAGGGGATATGAACAGTCCTGCACTTGCCTGGAAGGAAGTCAAGGAGTGACTTAATAGTGCCACAGCATCTAGAGCTGAAGAAAATCACACCAGGGCCTTACTTTGTCTGACTCCTCAGCAATTCAACAAGACCAGTAATTGTTACCCAGGTTGAAACACTACACAGGAATAGATGTGTCCTGTTAGATGTGTAATTGTATGTGAGAAAAAAATGTTGTTCAGGCATATGTTTCTGCTGAGATATCTGCAATATTTTTTACACATTTCAGCTAGCTTTTCTAGTTAGATTTTTTAAATTGTGAGCATTCAAAAGTCCATGAAGGGCCTGTGATTGCACCACAGCTAGCAAAGACTGAAGCTGCCCTTATTTTATATACCTGAGTCAGTTTTGTAGGGGGTGCAGGTACCCAGGTGTGGGGGCTGAAGGGTGTCTGTGTGAGGAGAGGCTGGGATTCTCCATGCTGGATGCACCTGGAGCCAATCCAGCCAGTGCAGGGCACAGCTGAGCCATGGCCAAGGCGGGGGAAATTCAGGGAAAATACACATAAGAAAGGAGGGAGGGGAAACGTCATTGTCATCGGCGGCATTGTCATCATTGTACAGGAAAGATGTTGCTTTAATGTTTGTCTTTTTGTTTCACTCTACTCATGTCACTAATTAAATATTTATTTTATTATTAATAGATTAAGTTCTTTTTCCCCAGGTAGAATCTGTTTTGCCAGTGGTGTTACTCACAGGAGATCTTCCTGTCTTTCTCTCCGCATGGACCTTTCTCATTCCCATCTCCCTTCTTTGTCCCCTTTGTCCCACTGAGGCTGTGTGAGAGAGCACATGGGTGGTATTTTGGCTGCTGACTAAGGCGAGTCTGCCACAAATGGTGGAGACTCAGGTTATTTTCCAAAATCTAGTCCGGACACATTTCAAAAAATGTTACCACATTCATATGTCTATGCAGGGCATTGAACTGTATGCAGTAGGTCAATACAAAGCTTGTTTGGTTCTGCCTCCCATTTTTTTCCAGAGGTGGGAACAAGTCACACTATTAAAGCACTTCCTGAAGAGTTTTTTCCTGTTTTTCAAGTAATTCTGAATTTTTGGTGCATTCTGAAATTAATGTCCTTGCCCCTTATCTATCTCAGGGACACAGGATCTCCCCATATTTACCCACCTGCTCTTCATTTTCCCCTCTGTCAGAGCTTGTAGTCCATTCAGCCCATTCCCTTGGGAACAGACCAGTTGTTGGTCACAAGCTCTATGGAGTTCACTCTAAGAGCCCCATGAAGTACACTTTGAATACTGCTTTACCAAAACCCACATATAGGAAAAAATTCTAAACATTTCTTCAGCAAGGTGTTCATTATATGTGAAGCATTCTTTTTTCCCCCTGATGTTTTATCTAAATAGAAATAATCATTGTGGTTTTTATCTTAATAAATGGATTGAATAAAATCCCCCCAGACGGTTTCACCAAGTTGCAATGCTTCCTCCCAAGCTAGCAGCATCATTTCCAAATGCACAAGTTGTTCCTTTCTTGGATACTTAACTCCAAAAATAGGAGGATTAGATTCCGTTTCCTCATTCCTCTGCTCATACATATGCTTACCTATAATTGAGATCTCTTACTTTACATCTCCTTGCTAGGAAATTAGGTCTGTGAGTATCTGAGAGATAGGATGAGAGAGTTTTAAAGTGCTTGATACTTGTCAAATTCCAGATATAAATTAGACTCTGTAATTCAAAAAAAAAAGTCATTTAAATACCATTGGAAAGAAAACTATTAGCACAATCTAATTTGTATATGCAGTCATGTAAATTCAAATAAAGTAAAGAGTAACAGTTCTGCTTCATCTGAGGTGTTCTCATTTTTCTTCCTTAGAAAATAATCTTAAAGCACAAAGTATTATATATTAACAACTTTTGATAAGAAGCAGATTTTAGAAAATAATAACATGTATAGGTGATGATAGCTTTAAAATTTGATTTCTTGGGAGGTGTACAATGTTTCTACTTCTTGTTTGATAAATGTAACTGCAACTAAATTACTCTGCAAATTTATATGCAGGAACTGCAGTCACTAATTGGAAGCTGAAAGCACCAGACACTCCACTAGCCCTAGCCTATTTCTGTACCAAGTAATAGGATTATTGAAAACTCTGTCCTTATATATTGTGTTCAAGGAGAAAAGCACTGAAAAATTCAAAGGTTTAATTTAGGCACCATTAGAAATACACTGCAATTCATGGACTATTCTGTGCTGATAGGCAAAATGAGCTACTCAGCAGGGAGCAGGAGAGAGTGCACACACAAAAAAAATAAATTAGAATGGCCTTTACATTCATCTCACTGTGTGGCATGTACTTTGCATTACTGCTTATGTACATTTTGGTTCATAAAATTCAACAGTATGAAGTGCATATAAAACATGCATAGTGTTTTCAATTCAGATTACTAGAACAGACCTCTTAATGGAAAGGTACTAATATGAGCTATTTCCTTCGTGTATGACCCTGAAATAAAATAGTTCATCAGTTACTTCCAGCTAAATCTACAAGTTGAGAAAAAGTAATAGACTCTTAGAGCTCAAAATATTGGTTGTTATAAATGCCTGGTTCATTTCCTAACAAGGCATGTTAAAGTTTCACCAAACTAGAGCATTGCTTTCTTTAAATAAGAGATCCTGTGCAGGCATCTACCCCACAGCTTTAATTCACAGATATTTACAAAAAAGCCTGTTTGAACCACAGCTTTTGTATTACTTGCTCCTAGCAAAATGTAGGAAGGCTTCATTAATTTTCACATGCAAGAAAATACATAATTTTGTATATACGTGCAGCTTCTTCTGCTCACTGTAAAGGATTTGAAGACTCAGTGAAAATCTGTTTAATAAGATCCCACAGTGTTGTCAGTGTGGCTGTTGGTACTTTTAATGCCTTTCTTTTCATTGTATTTCATGTGCATATATATCAAAAGCTTTGCTTTCAGGAATATTAGTAATAGAATAGCCCACACCAGGTTGTGGTGATGTAAGGTTATGTTCTTCCCCATCAAAACAATTTTTTCTTCTTTTATTTCTCTTTTTCCTTTTCTTTCTTTTTTTTTTCTTTTTTAATCTCATTGCTTGAATCTAAATTTGGGTGTGTCATCTGTTTGTGAAACATGAGGATTCAAACAAGACGGCATTAGAATTCTAATTTTGCTCAATTTCATTCCAGCAAGGTATTTCTGCAGTAAAGTATTACTCTCTTTGCAGCATCACAGTATCATAGACTCCTTGCTTTAAAGATAAATTCTTCAAGGATGATGCAAATATGATTTTTAAAACTTTATATTAAAAATAACTTATACACAGTATAAAGCACAATGTTAATTTCTGATTGATTTATATAATGTAATATATAAGTTTCAATTATTTCTTTGGCTTTAGCCAACTTTTCTATCTGAGGATGATTTAAAACTAAATATTTTAATTAAGATAGACCATTAACAACTTTTAATATTAACGAACTACATAGTTATGAAGTTTTTAAACAGAAGATTAGTAGAAAAGGCCCAGATACTTGATATATTAATGGAAAAAGAGACATCTTGAATTTGTTTCAACTCAAGAGGGTGAAAAATAAATGAAAATTAGATGATTTATGGAAACTAACTTAAATAGGATCCTGCATGAGTGAAATTATCTAAGAATATCCTGCATTTACAGTTCAGAAATGTAAAGGTTACAGAATCCTTTCTGATCAAAACATGAGTTGGTTTTATTTTACAGACAGAGTTCCAAGGTAGGCAAATCACTGAGATTCATTCTGATTTTCATAATCACGAAAGTTTGACTTACTTTGGTTGTTTAGGTCATACCTGAAGAGAAAATTTATCTGGACAGGCTATGAGGTAGTCTATTTTTCTGAGATGAAATTAAACTATTTCTTCTTTCACCTTCCTGAATGAGGCATTTATTTACCTGTAATGATGTCTAAGGATTTTTAGATTAGTACATATATTTTTATATATTTTTAGCTTTGTAAATTTTTAATATATGCCTATATAGTTTCTAGCATTTTCTTACACTTTAGAATAGTACATTACCCTTTCTTTCACTTCATGTCACCTTCTTGAAATTGTGTTTAGTCTTATTTTCAAGAAAAGAATTTCTAACAAGGACACCCTGTTTTGCACCAGCACCTGGGAGACAAAAATAACAAAACAACAGGCTGAGCACCCTTGGAGAGACTTGGGCAGGCCCCAGGGTGGGTTACCAGGCATCTGCTCCCCTACTGGATGTGCTTGCTAGGTGTGCTAACTGATTAAACTTGTAAAATTTGTGAAAATCTGATGCCAGACGTGGGCATAGACATATTTTGAGCACATGAAAGTTTTCACTAAAGGACTGGTCTTTAGGTTACCGCTTTAGTATCGTTTGCAAGGTTTGTCTTTAAATTCTAGTCAACAGCAGCATCATGATGGAACATGTTAAAGATTTGAAACGCCTTCTGAAACCCTGGACTCTTCTGAGGGGATAGATGAACTCAACCTTGAGAAAAAGAGGCAGAGAAAAAGTTTGACCATGTGCTGTCCTCGCTTACCTTCCCTGTTGATCACATGCATTCTATTTCACTTTTACAGGTGATCCAGCGTATAAATTCTTCTGAATAAGAGCTCAGGCAGGCATAGCACATGGCCAGATCTAAATGAAACAGCTTGAGCCTGTACATTACGACAAGGAAGATATGACACAGGCAAAATTGAGCTTTTCTTGCTCAGTTCCTGCCATTATCCCTGGCCATTGTGTGTACCTTGCCTCACCATTTCCAGTATTTCATAATGTAGTTAGGTTATGAAGTGGTCTCTGCAATCCTCCAGAACATTCACTGGTTTTATATTCATCATGAAGCTGAATTTTTGTGCCAAGTGTTGCAATCAGTTCCTCCCATGTGGTTTCTTTCATTGATAAATGCTAAGGGTAACTCTTGATTTAGCACCTTCTAGTTGTAAATAAATGGTTCTATTGGCTTTTTGGATCTTTAAATCATGTGAATAGCTGCTGAGATGATTGGCACTATTATTTGGCGGATGGGGATGCAATTTGCTCCCCTTTTATAGCAACATTTATCATGGCCTCCAGACGAGAAATGTTTATTCAAATAGCACAAATAAAGAAAAAGTATAAAAATTAACTATTAAAATAAAAAAGATTATTTTCAGGACACACAAAGTGAACACATTTCTTGAAATTGAGCAAAAGAGCAGGATAAGCCAGGTGAAAAAAAAATTAAAATTTGAAAGTTGGATGGAAAAAGTGAATGATTTTTCATAAGCATGTAATGAAGCTGCAGGATTCATTCTAGGTTAAAAAAAAAAAAGACATACTAGTATCTTGATTTGGTCAGGAATTAAAATTATATTAGTGAGGTAACTAGATGGAGATGGTCTTTCTGAAACAGTGGCCAATAATAGAGTTTACAACAAGAGAGATGAATCAGCAGCTCTCTTTTGCTGCATAATGCACTTCAAAGTGAATGCTTTTTCCACTTTGTTTTGTCAACATTATTGTAAAAGTTCTAGGGGATTTTGGGAAATCTTTTTGCAGTAAAATATATTGGACAGATGAGGAAAAGACCGAAATGAGTCTTACTTACTAAGACAAGGAATTTACCGCTGAGGAAACATTGTAAATAAATTGCACCTTTATTTTGGTTTTCCTTAGATAATTTTATAGAGGCCTGAACAAGTGGTGATAAATGAAGTGAACATATTTCAAAGAAACTCAAACCAATTCCATCAAACTTTAGTGACAGAAGTGGTCCCACTAATACCTGATGACTGTTGTATGAACAAGCACTTCAAGTATTCAGAACACTGATGCACTGGGCCACACTGCACAGAAAATAGGCCTATTTCATTTATGCTTTACTGATGAATGGGGTTTTTTTTTTTGTTTTTTTCCATTTCAAGAGGTACAAGCCTAAATGAAAAGAAAATTAAGATTTGGAAGAGGAAACATTAGGATACTATCTCACAAATATTTGCAAATTTTCTAAACAGAAGCAATCTCTTACTTCTGATTTTTTCACACTCAATGTCAAATTTTATTGTGTTTTTTACTACATAATGCACATGGTCCTTACTGAATAATTTCTCTTTTTCTCTTATTTTTAACCTTTTTAAGGGATGATTCATTCCAGAGATTAATTAGCTATTTTAAAATGGGATTAACCTCTTTTTGGAAGTGTCTCTCCCTCCTACAGGTAACAACAGTCATGTTTTAGTAGCTCTTGGTCGCTGGGATGAATATCAGTGATAGAGTCAGGTATATTTTCTACTTGCTCCTGCTAATTTAATATGCCAGCAATGGCCCCACTCTCAAGAAATAGTCTATTTTGGGGGAATTTTTAGAACTGTTAATATCATTGCCTTTTCCTAATTTTCAAGGTCTACATTGCCACAGTTCCAGAAGCAAGGCTGGAATCCTGGGTGGACACATACAATTAATTTATATTAATGCTTATTAGTGTGCGTAATTATGTTTTATGAAGGCATGCTATGTCTGTTAGGATGTATGGCAATAACTTCAGAAAAACTAAAATATCTTCACTGCCTTCTCTACTAGCTGACTTGTGGTTTGCTGCAAAATGCTTCTTGGGGCTTATACTATGAGAGTGTAATATGTTCTCATCACCTTCAATTGACATTTCTGTTAGAGTCTGGAATTATAAAGGAAGCAGTTCACTGTCTGCTCTTTTCAAAGTGCTCCTTTGAGGCCAAAACACAAGAACACAATTTGGTTAGAAAATCAAGATGAGAATGTATACAGTGCAAATCTTGGACTCAAGGCATTCTTACTGAAGTTGTGTGTGTACACGCTTACGTGACAAACATATCTTGACACTATGTGTCTTGCTTTTCCTCCAGGCGCATTGTGTTTGTGTGGCAAACTGTCAGTAGCAGCAGGGCAGGGGACAAAGGGAGCATTTAAGCAGTGGCTTCTGTGAGAAACTTCCAGAAGCTTCCTCTATATCCAATAGAGCCAATGCCAGATGGCTCTGAGACAGACATGTCACTGGCCAAAGGTGAGCCCATCATTGGCAGCGGTGGTGCCTCTGGGATAACATATTTTAGAAGGAGAAAAAGTTACTGATCAGAAGGAAAATGCAGCCAGAGAGGAGAGAAGTGAGTATATGTGAGACAAACACTGGGGTCAGTGAGGAGGTGCCAGGTGCCAGCCCAGCAGCCCGTGGTAAAGACCATGGTGAGGCCAGCTGTGCCCCTGCTGCCAATGAGTTCCATGGTGGAGCAGACACCTACAGGCCCTGGAAGGCCCCATGCTGGAGCAGGTGGATGCCCAAAAAAAAGCTATGACTCTGTGGACAGCAGGTTCGTGTCAGGATTCATGGCCTTGTGGAGAGAAGGGTCCATGCTGGAGCAGGTTTGCTGGACTGGTGACTCCACAAGGGACCCACACTGGAGCAATCTGTTTCTGAAGGACTGCAGCCCTTGGAAAGGACTCATTTTGGAGTAGTTTGTGGAGTACTAGCTCCCATGGGAGGGTTGCCACATGAGAGCAGGAAAGCATTATTGCTCTTGAGGAGGAAGCGGTGACAGAAACAGTATGTGACACCCATTCCCCATCCCACTGAAATGATGGCAGGGGCGAAGGTAGAGAAATTGGAATAGGGAAGGAGGCATGAAGGTGTTTTAAGATTAGTTTTAACTTCCTATTATCCCACTCTGCTTTTGATAGGTAAATTCAATGACTATAACTGTCAAGTGATCTCCCTATCCTTACCTTGATTCACAAGGGGAGTAATAAAAGGGCTTTGGTGGGTCCCTGTCATCCAGCCTACTCAACAGACATGAATTCCTCTTTGGTTTACAGCCCTGGTGAACATAGAAACATGGAATCATTAAGGTTGGAAAATACCTTCAAGAAACTCACTCAACAAGGTTTTTAAAACGGCTTAAAGTGTTTCATGTACTCTGAGTTATAGTCAAAGGAGGAATACTGACAAGATATTCTCAAGAGGCCAAAACAACAACAAAGACTTTACTGGCAACCTCAGAAAATCAGAAAACTTTAGCAAAAGGTTTAGAACAACATTCAATCAACATGAAACACTTCTCAAAGCATTAATTAAGCCCATTCAACTTAGCAAACTCTAAGCCCATTCAATTTTAAGTTACTTAAAAATTCTAAGAAGGAATTAGAAGAAAAAGAGGAAGACTGAATGATAAAATAACCAAACAAAAAAGCAACCAAACATATCTATCAATTCTGGTTCCAGTAATGCTCAGCTGATAGAAATTCTAAGAGGAGGTAGAGTCAAGACAAATGCTTGTTCCTGTTCTGCTCCCTGTGCTCTATTACAATGGGCCCTTGAACTTTGCATCACATTCCAAGACAATATTTGAAAACAGAATACTCTTAAAAAATCTCTAAACTCCATTAAAAATGAAATTATGAATGATGGCAAACCAGCAATTTCTCTACGGATGAATTCAACAGAATTCATGTACTTCTCAAAATATGCTAACAAATAATAAAACAAGCTACAAACTTGGGAAGTTATTAAAGAGGTGCGCATGTCAAACTGATATGCTCTTTACTCATCAGCAGAAGAAATTTTAGTAGATACATTTCCTGTGGGCTGACTGCTCTACGATTACCTAAACTATGTCCCAGCCTATTCCAGCTCCAAACCCTCCAATGCAATTACCCCAGGAGCACTGCAGGACACCATCAAGAAGCTGGGAAGGATATGGGAAATGTCTTCACAGTGAAAAGACAATAGATGAAAAGGCAGGGTACTGCAATTAAAATGTAGCTAAGAGCTACAAACCGATATTTAAACTCTTGAAATCCTTAGCTTTTGGGAAAATTAACCAGTGACCCAAAGCAATCTTGAATTGCTGAGAACAAAGACATGTTATATAATTCAGTTTGTTTCCTCTTTGTGGAAGTAAATACGTAAGTGGAATTTTGCTAAGAAATATTTTCCCCGGATTACTTTTTAATTATGCACTGCAATATTAAATAGGAGCACAAGACACAATGCAGTAACACAATATAGATAATTGAAGTACAAAGGAAAAGCTAAGAGTTCTATTTTACCACACACAGGCAGGGCACTGGAGGCCTGTAAAACTTCATTATCTATGTTAGGAAAAAATTCTGAAATGAATGATGTGTCATTTGATAGAAACTAAATTCTAGCCATCCACTGAAATGCTAAGCAGCATATGCAGGAGACACTTTTGTCACTGCTGCAAGAAAAAATATGTGTTTATTGACTGTTAAATTTTGATGCAAACAGCTATGCTAAACTGAGCAAAACTTATTTCAGAATCACCTGCTTAAAGTAAGCCACAAATATGTAACCATATCAATTCTCTCTGCATCATTTTCTGCTTCAGCTGATGAAGATGAGATTCAAGAACAATTTGTACCGAGAAAAATAGCCTGATATGTCAATGTACAGTGAAAGTTAATACATAGTTAAGCAGATTCTTTACATACTTTATTCGATGGCATGCCTAATTTTCACTTAGTTACTACAGTTCACTGCAGAATTGGGTATTGTACACAAGTGATTATTGCATCACATATTCACTATATCATAAATTCCTAAAAACCATATTGTCTTTGATTATTTGAGTTGAGAGCGTAAAGACAAATTTTTGGTGTAGTTGCTCAGTAAATACTACAAAGAAAATTTTCTGTACTAATTGTATAGTTGTTCAAGGATAATGTCCAGTGTATACACATCCCTGACAATTTGATTGTTAATTATCCTAGCAATTCTCTGCATGATAATTATTTATATTGTACATAAAATGTTTCTTGTGTTCACTAAAATAAAAATTACTCCTCCATATATCATAGACACGCTTTTAAATTTGAACAGACTGTTTCTCTATAGCATAATTGCAACAATGGATTTGCCTTTTATTACATTTTCATCCACTCACTACCCTTAATTCTTCATTTACACAATTTAATTTTTCTTTCAGAGGAAAATATATTAAGAAGTACATTTCTGGGAATAGAGAGAAATGTTCATTCCGCCACTGAAGATCAGCAATTGTGGAGGTTAGACGTATTCCAGTTTTGAAGACAAGGCATGAGACCTAAAATTGTCCTCCTCTTGCCCTCATTCCCATCTTTTGCTTTTGCTCTCCTTTTCTAAACATCTTCATTCTTCTGCTCCACAGCATCTGTGTTCTTCCTTTGGCTTGTCCATTCCACAGCTGCTGCCACAAAGGGATGAGGAGGAATATTATATTCTGGCAGTGGGGAAGCGGGTGAGAATATCCCTGTCTGGAGAACTGGCTGTCATGTCCTCCTCTTTCCACATCACTATTTCTACCTTTTTGTTTTAAGAAGGTTCTCTAGAGTTGTTGAAATGAACCCAGCTGATTGCTAGTTGGAAGGTCTTTAGGAAATTTCTTATTTTTCAAACAGTAATAACTTCTCTTGTGGTTCCCCATACAGATCCAGAGGTGAAGGAGTGGTTGTTTCAGTGTCTTACAGAGCTGGAAACATTTTTTTGTTGTTGTTGTACAGTATGGGGATGACTAGGGTGATAGATTCCAGGCAGGATTTTATCAGTTCCTGAATGTCAACAAAATCTGACCTTCTCATACAGCTTGAGTTTAAGGGTCCATGGGGCTCTCTTACTGCAGGCAGCATCTATAATGCAACAATCTGGAAATAAATTTCTGCTTTTATTAATGAGATTTGTTAACAATGGGATCTTTCTTTGTAGCTTACTAATTATAGTATGTTTTGTTATTTCTGAGTCCTCATCAAAGATAAGATGAAGTGAGGTGGGAGTTTATCCGAGCCACGGATTATACAACAAAAAAATAAAATATCTTTCCAGGCCAAACCAAAGTCAAGGCCTTTTCTCCTCAGTTGCATGTGTTACTTCTCCAGCACAAAACATACTTTCTGTACAGACACAACTCACTTGTAGATGTACATCCCGACATTTAAAATAAAGAGAACTAGGAGTCAGGGCAAAAATGTGGTGATGATTTGTCTCAGATGGTATGGAGATTTTTGCCATCTGCTTCTCAAAAGTTTTAAAAATATCCATTATTTTTCTCTGATTTTTAAAATACATTTCTTAAATATTGAGAGAATCTAAATGGGGAAAATGACTGTTATTATTCATTAGGCACTTTGTGAGACAGACCTAAATGTTTGAATTACATAGTCAAGTCTCCATCATTTATATTGTTGGCATGATTGTCATCTGTATTTATGTTATTACCACAATATCTTTACCCTTCGTAATCTACAAAGCATTTAACCTTCAAAAATTCCTTATGGTAGGGTAGTAGTAGTATTCCCTTCATATAGAAGCAGCAGCAGGAGTGGTAATAGCTGCACTATTTTATTTTTGCACTATTATTATTGTATAGTGCAGTAGGAGTACTGTGTGGTATAGCAGTGTTAGTATCATACATGTGACTGGGCAGACACATGGTAAAGACCAATATTCCATAAATATTGAAGGATGTACTGAAGTAACTAGGTGTTTAGAGGGCCTTTCAAACTTCAAATTATTTGAGATTTTGAGTTTTTTCTTATTCGCATCTTTATCCATCCATATAGTTTTACTGTTCCCTCAGCAAACATTCAAAAGGCTTTATTTACATTGCATTCAAATATTTTGAACTGTTCTAGCAGCTGCATAATTCTTTCTCCACATCTCAGATGGAAAAGCAAAACTCGTGGTCAAATTTAGCAGAAAATATTGCAGATTGTGCAACTCTGCAAATTATTGAAATTTCTTAAGCCTATGGTGTTTGTTGATTCTGACTGTATGCAGCCATGACACCTAAATGCAGTATGGAATTTTCTTTGACTGAGTTCAAATATTGAGCTGTTGAAAACTACCAGTTCTCTAACTTTGTCCATATTAAAGATGTAATATGAATAATCTAAAATATGTGATACCTACAGTATTTTTTGCTAGTTTTACAACGTTATTACACCAAAATAATCTTTGTCCTACTGTTAAGGGACAAGAGAGGTAACGAACCTGTAGGGAGATAACACCTGGATGCCTATGGTAAAGTGGTACAACAAAAAGAAAATTCTTAATTTCCACATCTCAGAAAGATTGTTCCTCTTCATTAAAATGGTGAAGTAATGTAATAACTCATATGATTACACTCTTTCATAATTTCAGAAGTTTTTAGAAGTACTACTTAACAAAACATTATAATACACAAAATGGCAGGCCATGTTAAGGGGCCATATTAAGTAGAAATATCACATCAAAATAGTGTAGGTAGGAATTTTGCTTCTATTTTAAATACACAATCTTAAAGCTCTCTTCTTTATACCACTCCATCATACATCAAGATCTATTTTCCTCTAATTATACACAAAATAATAGTATATTATAATAATTTAAAAATCAGACCTGCTTTACTTCAAAACAAATTTAGAGGTGGATGAGAACTGCTACACAGTTCCCTTCAAATGACCACCATTAGGTAAAATTGTTTTTTTCTGCAGCTGACTATACCACTGAGAGCCATACTAGCAAGCAGGTCGATTAGATAAGAGATTATTTGGTTTTAAGTTTGTCCCATGACAGAAAATCAGCATTATCTAGTGCTTACTGGATGATTTATGGGATAAGAAAATATACCCTGCATCTTTTAGCTGGCTAAATGCTTGTTAGATTGCCAGGCAGGGAAGTATTCTGGTGTTCCTACATTTCTGGATTGGGATAAAGGTTACTTCAAGGATAGTTATGGTGATGCTCAGGGTGGTTATGGTGCTTCATCTGACTCCTTATCTCTTAAATCCAATACTATTATCAATGAAAATCCAATAATACTATCCAATAACTGCCATTACTGATTTGCACTGAAATAAAACACACCTCTAAATAATATCTCTTAAGCAATTTGCAGCCTTTTAATTACCTTTTACATATTCTTCAAATTAAAATATCTCAGGCTTCCAGAACTTCCCTGAGCAGGTAGGGTATACCTCAGCCTGTTAGAAATGAGAACTCATTTTTCAATGATTTCTAACAGAAAACAGGTTTTTTTTTTTTATTCAAAACTTCTCAATTTGAAAGAACAAAAGCCTAGATTTTACTTAAATTATAAGGATGTTTTGAGGTAGAGCCTTCATCTCCCAAAGATGTATGAACATATGAGAGCGTCTAACAGGGACAATATTTGGTGAAAGTCAAAATAAGAACACAGGCTAAAAAAAAAGGCTTTATCACTCGAACAAGCACCTGAGAAGAGTGCTTCTCTTCCCTATGAAAGAAGACCTGGATCAAAGGGAGGCCAAGAAACAGGACCAGAGGCAAGGTGGCAAGCAGCAGGACAGCAGGACAAGAGGCCGTGGGCAGAAACTGATGGGCAGGAAGGTCCACCTGAACATGAGGATACATTTCCTTTGAGGCTGACTGAGCACTTGAACAGATTGCACGGAGAGCCTTTGGAGCCTGCCTCACTGCAGACATTCAAAAACTGTCTGGATGCAACCCTGTGCAGTGTGCACTAGGACAGCCCTGCTTGAGCAGGAGGTTGGATCAGATGACCCACTGGCGTTCCTTCCAATCTTACACATTCTGTGATTCTGTGATTCCAAGGTAGATGCTTCCCAAAATGGTGTGCAGCACTTACAGGCTATCCCTCTCTCCCGCCGAAGGCTAGCAGCCTCGAAGCAGAAATGAAATGGAGCTTTTGTTAAGACCAGCATGAATCAGCTTCCCAGTCTTCAATAACTTAGGAGACCAGTCTGCCTGCTCTAGAGTCAAGCATAGTTGTATTTCCTATACAGTCACCTGCTGCACACTTGCCAAGGCGTTTTACAAAGCTCAGTTCAGCTCAAAATGAATATTGATAAATGACTGCAGGAAATGGTAGGCTGCCAAAATCAAAAATCTACATATATCTTTTCCAGATGGTTGTGATATATTTTATTTAAATATTATGCCACTGATTAGGTGTGAATAAGTTATTTTCTGTTGAAGTGATCCTTTAAAAGAGTTCCCATATACTTTAGTAGCTTTTCTACTAAGAGTGTTGCTCAGGGCATTGGAAAGAAAATGGTAGTGAAGGGGAATATTTTTCTCAGCATACTCCAAGTCAGTCTATTCTGACAGGCAGCAGGAGCAGGTAGTGATTTGAGACTGAAGTCATATCAGCCTTCAGGCTTTGGAGTGCATGAGAAAATGCCTTCTTTGAGTCTTATCACTGTCTATTCATCTCCCTGAGCTATTTTTCGAGATACTGTGAAAGCAGTTTGTTCTCCTTCTGTGAACTGTATTAAATGCACTCTATGGGTTTACTGTGATAGTATATTTATAGAGATGCTCACTGTTTCATTTTAACACTAATCTACTAAGATATTGGTTTTACATGGTTCCTTGAAAAACATTATGGAGTCATGGTCATGATGGAATAATGCACTAGCAAAACTTATCTTCTAACTAGCCCTTCTTTTTCCTAAAAGAAGGTACTGAACAGAGTGCTTATTTTCTTTGACTATACAAAATTTATATCCATCATTCACTGAGTTCAAATTTCAGCCACTATTGTTCAAATGTGAAAAAATAAACAACAAGCCCCCCCAAATTAATTTTGTAATTATATTTGGGGGCCAGTAATTGTTTCATAAGACTGATTTGTGTAATTTAACACTACTAATGAAATTTTATTTCAACTGTGATTTTTAAGTTTTGAACAATGTGTAGCAAAGTTTCTATTTTATGCATATAATATGACCAAGGAAAATGATAAATTTGTTTCATCCTAAGAATAAGAGTATTTTCATGATATTCAAAATCTCTGTGATTGGTGAGTAGTCTTACCAATTTAAGAGATCCTAAATTTTCAATCAGATAAACATAAACCACCAAACTGTTAATACAAATAAGATATTTTTTAAAAGAATATTCTGTTATAGCCAGTATCTGTCATGGCAGATGAGGTTAAATATCCACAAAATTTCACAGCAACTATAGGTTGATCTTGAAACCATGACAACAGTGTGCCAGAGGAAGTGAAGAGTCCCCACAAACAGAATACTATAAATCCTTATTTTGTTGACAAATAATTGTTCTGCATAGATTGAAGCAGAAACTCTAATAGAGAATAAGGTTAAGTAATGACTTAGTGGTACCTGACAGGTTGGAAATATAAGCTCAAGTTATCTTAGGCAATAATATTGCTAAAAAACACACCCCCGCAGAAATTTGTATATGTAGGTGATAGAATAATGAGCTGTGCCAAGACCACCACATGCGCATTAGGAATTTTATTATGTAAGTATGAGTGACTAATCACCTGTTTCTGCATCATTCTTTCTTTGTTATCTCTTTGTATAAAAAACTGTGCTTGTTTCCTAAAAGATATCAGCTGTGTTTGGTGCTTGGCACCCTATTCTGCAGAACTGCAATAAAGTCAAGTATCTCAGCTCAGTATGTTGATTTGCTCATGCACACTGGGTAAAAGAACTCATATTTGGGACAACATGTGTAGTACTTGAAATTACTCTGCTGATCTGCACGGTGTGTGACAATGACTCACATTCACCCACACGCTGAAAGGTAAATTCATCATCCTCCCCACCAAACTCCCCCATTTCCTACCATTCCTGTGTACCCTGCTCAGGGGCAAAAGCACGCTTCCTCCATTTGCAAAACATGTCCCTTTCCATCCTTCTCTCATTAGTCTGATTACAAATTCTGAGTGGTCACCAGCATTTATCCTTTCAGAGGTTTAAGTTCCTCTCCCAGGTTTCCCACCTTTCCTGACTCTGTATTACTTTGATCCTATTCTCCCAAGGTTGGGGGTATCCACATGGTACAACTGCAGCAGCAATCCCTCCTCTCCAGACCTGGTCTGCCAGAGACACAAATAGGAAAAAGAAAGACTGGACGGCAGTCTTTGCTTCTGTAAAGCTACTTTGTACTTGGAAACAACTTGTTCTCCCCTCCTAGGTAAACTAAAATGTATATAAATAGGTATATCTACTTTCAGCCCTGTTCTTTTGGGCTGTTTTCATGCACAAAGTTTGGCAGCTAGGGGAGGAAGGTAGATCAATGGGATGAGACCTGTAGAGCTGAAAGGGACCTGTGCCTGTGGTGCCAGCCAGGACATCTGCTTAGGCAGGAGTGAATGTGTCCATTGATTCTGAGTGAGTTCTGACTTCTTTTTTAACTGCTCAGGTCTTTCTAGAAAGCCAGATCATTTCGTGTGATGAAAAGTTAGTCAGCTAGGTAGCATAAGCATTAAATCAGAGATCAAATTTGTCACATTCAGTTCCATTTAGATGAGTAAGTAAGCATCAAATGTGGATCACAAAATATTATAAATTATAAAAGCAAAGTAAACACTTTCAATTCATTCAGCTGATGAATTAAGGACTCATTAATGGCAGTGAGTCACTTTTTAATAAAATCTATCAACAGAACATGAGAAAGCCCCTGTGGTTGTCATGGTATTTAATATAAAATGTATGGTGAGATAAATGGCTGAATTTTAATGAATAGCTCCCACTCTATAAAGGCAGATATTTAGGCTCTAAAGCCATGTAGCACACACAGTAAATTGTGTGGATCCCAGGCTTTGCTACTGGAATTATAATTAGTCTGTCTGCAATACCATGTGTAAAACAATTCCTTCTCAGACCATGCAGAGATTCTGTTGTGGCAGCAAAGAAATTTCATAAATAACAGCAAGAACAACAGCCACAATATGGGAATATCTTTTTAACAAAAAAAACCCCAACCAACCAAACAAACACAAAAAAAAAACAAACAACAAACCAACAACAACAGATGCTAATTGTTAAGGAAAATCTTAAAATAGAAACATCTCAAAAGTGGAAAAAAAACCAAAACCCAATAAGATAGGTATTTTCTTAAGCAGGAAAAGGTATCAGGCTCTTTCTAGAAATCCAGTGGAAATTTTTTCTTGACTCACAGGGAATATATGAGTTTTGTGAGTTGTCTCTGTGACAAGCAGCAAAGAACAGAGAAACGGGCAAGTTATGCTTATTTATTAGTTTTCCATTCTTTCAGTTAGTACTACTAAGAATCTTGCTTAAAACTCTTGAGTTAAGAGATGCAAAATATTACCTGTTCACCAAATTATGGTGTCTATTTCATTTGCCTCTTCTTTGTGATTATAAATACTGCTTTCTTTCACCTGAATTACATATCACTCATAAAAGAAACTATGATAGCCACACAGTACTTTGCAGAGTGAATGATTCCATCCTGGCATGAAGTAGATATTCCTGAGTCTTGTTAAAAGTGAGCAGACACAAGAATTTCATGAAAGAGGAGAGGATCTCACTTTGCTAGGACAATGGGGCACACAGGCATGCTTAAGAATAAATGTGTATTTGAACAGGTGTCATTAGAAGTGATGTAACAGGACTAAAACTGGGTCAAAGCCAACTTCCTCATATAATTCTTGGGTGAATATAGAATCAAAGTGTAATTTTTTTTTATCTATAGGACCAGTGATTCATTAGAATTATAAACAAATACTGAAAGATCAGTTTTTTAAGCCAGAAAACATACGATTCTGGAGGAAATACAAGTAAAAATAGACAACTTGGAAGAGGGACTGCACACTGAAGTGTGCGTTGTTATCTGTGCTAGAAATTTATTTTAAACTGTACCTGTGTATCCAAGTTTAGAAATATTTCAGGGGATTCCTGTTGTGTCTGCACAAAGTTTGCCCAGGACTCAAGCCCTAGGACTAGGCAGGTGTATTGGCTTGTTCTCAGCTCTGTTTGCCTGACCAGTGATTTATTTTCTCTGTGCGCTGGGATGGGACACCAAGATGATAGACTACAAGTAAGAGGAATAAAACCAGGAACTGCAACACTGCCTTGTTTGGGGATCATTACTTGTAAAGTGCCTTAGTATAAGTAGTAGCATACAAAAGAGGCAGAAAGAAGAAGATTCCAGTCTCTCTCTATCATATTTAAATACAAGTAAAATAGTGTGGCAGTTAATGTGAAGATTATTTTGAGAATTTGTAAAACTAGAAATTACATCATTTTCTTAGTTACATTGATTCAAAATTAGACAGTACACATACACATTTCAAGATCTGTGCTCAACTAAAAATTCTGGGATGCATAAAGAAAGCTGAAACAGCTCCCCTCCCACTCTGTAGTCTTTTCTCCCCAGAAATCTGATTTTTCATTTGGATTTCTTTTTCAACCAGGTTCCCTGGGTAGCTCTCAGACATCAGGGAAAAATAAATTATATGGGAAGGAATGATGCACCCTCTGGCATCTGATTTCACTGTCTGTTTGAGACATTCATCTAAGTGTTCAGAAATATCCTCATATGCACATATTGTTTTCAATCATATGGTAAAAGAATAACAAATCTGCTTTGCTGATCAGCCTCTGTTACAGACAAGCAGAAAGTGTCATGCCATTACATGTTTGTCAGGAGTTCTAATATTGCTAAAAAGGGTCAATTTGCAAAAGCAGAGATTCAATAAAAATATAACTTAGGTTACATTAAGAAATGTCTAGATTTTATGGTTTCCCATAAAGTCAGTCATAAATATATATTCTAGTGTTGCTTATAGGCAGAAGTTAACAATTAACTGTTTTGTGACCATCCTAACTTATAGTTCATTCTTTCAAAAGGTAGACTAAAACATGTGGTATAGTAAAGTTTTGGGCCTACAACATAAACATCTGATGTCATAAATAAATTTGACTTAATAATATTGTAAGGTAGTTTAAATACATAAGCAGACACACACTTGTAGTTAAAAGCTTATATCAATACTATTTCTTTCCTCTATTACTTGTCAAAAAAATGATTAAAATTAAATATCTCTGTATTTTACCCTGTTCTGGATAGTCCTCTATTTACTGTGATTGGAACACAAACTGAGGACATCATTATTGAGGGTCTGTTGTTAATTTAGTTAAATTAATATTAGCATTAGACTTTACCTGACCAAAACAACGCCTAGTGGCTTGTGGTTTAGGGAGAAAGAGACTGGACAATAAAAGATTTATTTAGTCTGTCATATTCTGAAAAAAATGTTGTTTCAAAATAATCAAACAAAATTTAATGCATCTTTAAACTGTGTGAGATAAGAACTTCCTGTGCAAACAACTTTACTTTTCCATTACTGAATTACACTTACTTTTTTTTTTATCAGCAGAAAAAAAAGTTAGCAAATATATTTACATGTCTAAGTTAAGTTACTATGCTAGTCTGTTGCAGTATCTAGTAGCCTCACATCTGCTTCCTGTACTCTCAATTTTTTTGTAAAGAATCCATATGTTTCAGAGTCTTTTTAGAGTTATCCGGCTCATTTTTGGGTGCTGAGATATCAGTTACCACACTTAACACAAACAAAAGAGGCCTGATCCCTGATTGTTAAAGTGGTTGTAAACACTAAGAAATTAATTGTTTATGACACATGAAAGAAGATTATGATGTGTAACCCAAAAGTGATGTCATAATCTCCTTTCATCACTACGTAAAGTTTATGACCAAAACTGTGATGTTTTCCTATCCCAGCAAGTGAGTTTCTTTTTTTAATTCCATGGCCTATTGTTTGCAGCTCAAACCATGGGGGCATGCATTAGCATCCGTACTCTGATTTCAGGGAATGCTTTGGGAGACAGGGGTGGGTCCAGGCTGAGTCTTCCCACTTTTGAGCAAAATTTCACTCCATCCATGTGCCAGAACAGTTTTCTCTTCTAGACTTTTCATTTTTCAGGTTCTTTTTATTACAGAATCGTAGAGTTAGCTGAGTTGGAAGGGACCCACAAGGATCATTGAGTCCAATTTCTGACCCTGCGCAGGACCATTCCCAAGAATCACACCATGTGCCTGAGTACCCATTTTTCAGCATATCTTTTACTTCTCTTTGAGGAATTCTATTCATTTGCTCTATTCGATGGTTTTAATTTTGTTACCTTTCTTTTTCTTCTTGTTCCTCTTTCCTTACAAACTTTCCCAAGCGCTCTTGATATTGGCCACTATACATTGTTCTATATAAAACCAGAAAGTTATGTTCAGACAGTAAAATTGGCTATCAGTCCAGGCCGCTGTTGATTTTTACATAATTACACTCTTGAAGAAGCTGCCAGAATATTGGTGAGGTCTGAACAGCCCTCTGACTGCAGTAGCACAAGGGTGGCACAAAACTGACTCTATTCCTTCTCACTAAAAGCTCTGCATGCCTCTGAATAAGAGTCCAGAAGAGCTCAACTCCCCACATTTTTGTGTTAGGATATGAATGGGGTTTGAAAATAATTTGCCAAGAGTATGGAGTCAGCTGGCAGCTATGGTAAGCTTTCTCCTTCTTCCTTCTGGCAATTTAAAACGTGGTGTTATGGGTAAATCAAGTTTTTAATGCAGTATCATTCTTTGAAAACTAAGCAAAAAAAAAAAAAGAAAATCTAGCATAATAAAATGTCATTTGCTGCTAGGTTTAATCAAGTGATTATGTGTTTCATTCAGTCTCTAGAAACTTCTTTATGTATTAGTAGAGTTTTTTCCCCCAGAATCGATGCATCTAAACACAAGAAACTCCTAGCCTTTTGGCTGAGGCTGTAGTTTTATTTAGCTTTAGTTTGCACAGAAAGAAAGATTTACTAGTGTAGAAACATAAATCTAAAGAATGGAGGACATGACCTATGGGAAACCTACAGGAAGCAGAGATATGGAAGGGTTTCTAAATGATCTATCAACAGAATGATTAGACAGGTAAAAAGAGAGACATGGTGAGAGCAGTTGCAGAAGCAAAGACAGAAAATTATTTCAAGCAAAACAAAAAGCAGTTTAGAGGTCAAAGATGATGAAGAAATATTGTGAATGTCTAAGGTTTTGCTAAAATGTCACTAAAGATATTAACAAAAATAGTACCCTTCAATGTAAGGGATAAATTGACCATAAATAAATGGGGAAAACCAGTCTGCATTTAATGAGCTTGAAGTAAAAGGGATTAACAAGGTAGTACAACAAATGAGAATACATTTAAGATAAAGGTGGGATATCTTTCAAAGAGCAAAGGCTGCCCTTTTTACGTTGTTAAATAAAAGATCCAGAAAGTAGTGAGAAATTATGTGGAAAGAAAATGCAAAGGTAAGAGTTGTGTGGAAGAGTCTGAGAGTTAAAGAGAGGTCACAATAACAAGAGCAAAGTTGAGGGGAGAACTGCTAGAAAGTATGCAGATCAACAGGGAGAAAGGAGAACTGAATGTCAGGAAGAAAACAAGGAGGCAAAAAAAGATGAGAAGAAAGTTGTGGTGCATTTCAGTAATATCATCTTGCAAGAAATGGACAGAATCCTACATGGGGAAGAGGAAAAGAGAGAGGGATGAAGGGAGAGACAGAGAGAAAGAGAGGCAGGGAGGGAAGGAGAAGACAGAGGAAGATTTGAAGTCTGAGTCAATGGTGGGGAAAAACAGATGGAACTAAGGAGTTTTAAAGTAGCTGGAAAATAGTTATTTAGGTAAACAGATGGTAGAACTGAACAGAAAAAGCAGATTTGAAGTGAAAAGATACAGCCTTCACAAGTACTTAAGAAAATATTCCGCTGTGTTGAGGAAAGTGTGAAATATGCAGATTCAATGACATGAGAAAATAGTAGTTAAATGAAGCAGTGGAACGCCAAGGACACTGATCAGGAACCAGTGTAATGACCAAAGAGAAAATAAGAGAGATGCTAAACTCAAATTTTTGCCATGTTTAGCTTTCCTTTCATCTATTTAATCTTCCTGATCAATTTATTAGCTATTCTCAAAAAGGATGATGCCATAGCTCTCTAGTTTTCTTGATTCAAAACAGTTCTGAAAAGCACTTAAAATTTTCTCTTGCTCTCTTTTTAAGATAGGAAGTTAAAAGTCTCACATTATTTTTTGATTCCAAGAGATATTCAAAATAAAAACCTACCATCAGCTCTGCTGGCATTTTTCCCCTGAGAAAGTGCAAAGCTGGAACATCAGTAAATATTGCCTTTTTGCCTAACCTTTCTCCCTGACCTCATATTGACTTAACAGAATCTTTACCACTGTAAGGGACCAAGAGTTGGTCAGCTCCACAGGAGCAGCATCTGTTTTCACAATGGTAAAGAGTAGAATAATTCCCATTGCTCTAATATAGTTCATTTCCAAAAAGCTTTGTGGTTTCTAATGACATATTCTTTATGCTGTAAAACTGAGCACTAAAAAAGTCACAATACATGTAAAATTTAAATGTTTGAAAAGGCTCAAAATTAGAGAAAATCTGACTATTCAAACCAGAATAACTATGCTATAAATTACTCACCAAAAAACCTTTCCTTTAAAAGTGACCTTGGTCCCAATCAAGAATTTAAGAAAAAAACCCACCAGCTCTGGGGAGTTTTTTTAAATGCATGCCTCATCAAGTTATCATAATTAAATCATCATTTTCATCAAGCAGTAAAATGTGACCAAAGTAGCATGCAAAATTATTAATCACAGCACATATAGAATTTCAATTGCAAACAGTTTAAGATGCATTTATTAAAGTTTTCCTAAGATAACAATGCAATAAAGTCATGTTAATGTTTTGTTATTGGAGGAGGAGTTAGAGGTATTTTACAAAGTTTATTATTGAAAATATGAAATCCCCAATCGTTAAAATTACTGATATGGAAAAGGGATTTGTTTTGATATATGTTTCTGGGATTCTTACATCATCACTTAATAAACTGAAAAAATTAAGCATATTCTTTATATGCCTATATACACTATAGTTAAAGTCAATGCCAAAGATAGCCAGAAATCCTTATCCACAGATTTAAGTCCTCTCTACTTTAAATTTTGACATTCTTAAAAAGATTTGGTTACTTTTTTTTATAAAAATGAGAGGCATATTAATACACATAATCTATATGTGCATGCATAGAATACCCCATGGGAAATAATTTGATTCAATTATATGAACATTTAGTCTGTTATAGAAAATGAAAATATGTGATTTAGAGAATATAACTGAGATCACTTTAAGACTCGTATTCTGCAACAAGGATGTAGTATGCTGAGCAAAACTTAATGCCTGGTCAATGTTGTTTTGACAAGAAAAGAAAGAAATGACAAAATTTCTTTGCCTTCTTTACAGAGGAAAGGCTTTCCTACATATGAAGTGTCCTGAACCACTTCTATATTTTCTGAATGTTTTTTGATCATTGAGGAGTCTCCTTGCTGCCTGCCTATCCATCCATTAAGAGGATTTGTTTCTTATAAAAATACAGGGGTGTTCTGATTTCTGAGAGATTGTTCCTTCTGGCTTGGTCATATCTGGTGTTTTGCTGCTCTGATTTATGCTCAGATCTCTGAACTAAGTTTTCAGTGGTGCATTTATCATATTTATCCAAAAGAAATAGGTGGGACAAAACATCCCACTCCCAGGTGCTATGGCTGCATCTACACTGTAATTTTGCTGGGAGGCCACAGATGCTGCCTGAAGGTTAGGAGAGCACAACTCCTTCTACCTTCACTGCGCCTGTGGACAGCCCAGACTCCAGCTGATTCTGTAACAAACAGTGCCAGGGCTATCCTTTCTACTCAAAATCAGCCAAACCTCAGGGAGATAGGTTGCAAAAAGAAGACAGCAATTCCAAAGTACTTGTCTCCTCCAACACTGTGAAACATTAACAAATTCAATAATAAAGTATAAAAATAGGTGTGCTTTACAGATATAAGTATACTTGGAGATATCTTCCCTAAGAAAGAATACAAACTGGTTTACCTCAAACTCAGACACAACAGGAGTTCTGAAAAAAACCAGAACTGTTATGGAAATTGCTGACTTGAAATGGACTAGTTTTATTTTGTTTGGGCTTTTTCTCTTTATTTTTAATAATTATGACAACAAGGATAATACAAGGAGTTTAATAAACAACGAGGACTGTTATTGGACTTGACAAAAAGATCATCTTTAAAATTGTAGGTTTTGATTAAAAAATGTCTCCTTTTCTTCAATTTAGTGGCCAGGTAAAATACAGTTTGGAGAGCTTTTCCTGCAATGCCCTCATTCAAAAACAGGGTAAGCCAAAGCAGTTTTCTTGGGTCTGTGTGCCATCAAGTTGTAACATCTCTAAGGACAAAGAATCCACAATATCCTTCTGGGAAACTTGTGCCAGAGTTCAGTTACTTCCAGAGTAAAACTGTTTTACCATGTGTTCAGATTGAACCTCCTGAATTCCAGTTTGTGCTCATTCCCTCTCATCCTGTACTTGAACATCCCTTAAAAGCTTCTGGCTCTGTCCTCTTTGCATCCTCCCTTCAGGCATTTACAGACATTGCCAACTTATTCCTCCTCAGATGAAAGAACTGGTATTTCCTTTTGTCTAGTTTCATGAGGTCCCTATCTGCCCAATTCTTCAGCCTACGAAAGGCAGCACAGACACCTAATTTACCAGCCCCTCCTCTCAATTTTGTACCATCTGTGAACTTGATCAGTGTGCACTCAGTTATGTTTCCCATGTCATTAATAAAAAAAATTAAAGAGAATTTCACTCAGTATTGACCACTGGGGTACCCTACTGGTTATGGCCTCCAACTAGAGCCCAGTCATTCAACCAGCTCTAATTCCACCTCACTGTCGGCTCAGCCAGCTCATACCTCATCAGTTTCTCTATGAGAATCTATCTCACAGGAGACAAGGTTGAAAAAGTTACTGAAATCAAAGCAGATGATATTCACTGCTCACCCCTCAAATACCAAGACATTCATTCATCATGCAAGGTTATCAGCTTGGTCAAGCATTACTTCTCCTTCAACTCATGCTGATGTACTCACCTCCTTGCTTACATGCAAATTCTTGAGGTAACCCTGCTTCATCTGTGCTTCATTGTATTTACTTTCCCTTTTTTTCATATTGCTCCAGGCTCTTTGGGCATCAAAAGTGTCCTTCACTACCCCCATCAGAACTTCTGGTAACTTTATTTCCTCTGAAATTCCAACTTAAACCCCTCTTTACCAGGTCAGCCATCCTGCTGTCAAATATACTTTTGCCATTGTTAGTCAGCTTGATCCCATCTCTCCTAAGCAGATTTTGATCTTCTAACAGATCATGGTGATAGAAAACAAAATTCTGCTCCCAGCACCAGCTCTGCAATCAATTGTTAACACATTGAATCACTGCCCTCCTCCTTATATCCCTTGCCCTCACCAGCAGAATTTTGGAGAGCACTATCAGTTTTTATTGCCCCAGCCATCACCCTCAGACCTCTGTAGTCACTTTCCATATCCAACCAGGGTGCCACTAGTGCTCCCACTCGTGTCCTTACAGAAAAATGGGGGATTTTCAGGTGGGGGTTTGAACAGGGCTCAGCACTCTCTCCACATCCCATAACACAGCCAGTGGCAAGCAGCAAACTTTTCTAGACAACAGGCCAGGCTAACATATCCATATTATTTATCAGTGCATTTCTTGAAAGAATTTCCAGTCAGCCCAAGATTTCCTCCTTTAAAATGCCCAAGAGTAGTTCAGGCCATACAGGCGCTTCCCAACAAGCAGAAAAGACAAGGCCATGATGCTTTTTGCCATCTGTGGGGCCAGGGAAGTGTAGCCATATCAAAACATGCTAGGTCGTGCTGTTCTTCCTGAGGTCAGCCTAGGGGACCTTAGTCCATTGTCTCTTCTAGAATAAAAGAGGAAATTGAGGACCTGGAACGAAGGATCCCTCAAAGGAAAAGGTGTTGTTAGTTTAATGAATGTAGGAGAAGGGGAAAATGTTAATGGCAATAAAAAGACAACATGAGATGGAAAGAGAAAGCATCCAGTATATGTTTTATTTTTTAATCTTAATACAACAACAGAAAGAAACGTCATATTTCACAAGGGGTTACTTGGAATTGAATGGGTCATATACTGAAAGAATTTGAACAGAGGATGACTCTTTGTTAGTGGGCTGGTTTTAAAAAAATGAAAAACATTTTCCAAGTCGGACACAGCACAAAAAGGCAAACACAGCATGATAAAGCAAAGGAAGAATACCATAAAGGGGTTGATAGAAATGAAGATAAAACTCAAGTGTGCACTCAACATAGAAATGAGTTAAATAAGAAATTAAATTTGAATTTATGGAGACTAACAAAAATGGGTGTAAGATCGTTAATAGAAGATTAGTAAAGTCCATCCAGTTATTTGCATACAAATAAATATGTGATAGAATGAGCCTAAGTAGAATTCTTTTAGAAGATAAAAATAAAAGTATATTAATATCATGGGATATAAATTGTCTTTAGAATAGACCAGAAGTGCAATGATGCTTAAGCAATTAAGATAGAAAAGGAGAATGAGAATTGTGATATATAGGTAGGAGGATGATTTTGCTAATATATCTCTTGTGCATTTTTAGAAGTGATGAAGTTGAACAATCACCATGCAGGCTGTATGCAGAGAGGGAAAACATGGACTCCTTAGGTAATCACAGGCTCACAGGCCAGACTGTGAACAATTTAAGATGGAGTGGAAATAATTAAAGTGCTTCTCTCAGCTAGGATGCAACTTGTGCTATCTTATTTTACCTATGCTAGTGTTTGTATAGATGGTGGAGGGAATGTTATTTCAAACAAATATTTTGCTACAGCTGGACATTTTCTCCATAAACTTTATGTTCTGTGTCCAAAATCCTAGAGGCTGTGATTTAATCCTGCCTTTTTTTTTCTTTTCCTTTTTTTTTTTTTTTTTTCTGTTCAGAGCCATGCATTTTTTTTTTTCCTACTAGAATTGCTTTTTTACTTGTCATTTCCAATTGAAGTTATCTCTCCTGATTCTTAAGGATAAGCAATCTTAGATATTGGTCAGGACTATCAGTACATTTGGTTTGTTTTTCAAGTGCCCAGAGGTTGGCAGGATTCACAAAAACTTCAAAATTTACAGCTAATCCATGAGAATATCCCTCCCCTTGGAAAGGGTTAATGAAGAATTTAAGAAAGAGTTTGACATCAGCCAGTTATCAACAATTCAGCATCAAGAATTTAAGCCACCCTCTTTCCAAGGGGAAAAGGAAAGGAGAATTCATGGTGATCTTTCCACATTTGACTTGAGCACATGTACCTTATTCCTTTTTCCAATCTATTTTAAGTACATTTACATGCTCTTTTTCCATCTCTCTTAGTTTGATGTGTTTCTTTCAAAGCTGCTGCCTATCTCCTTGACAATAATAAAAAGTAGTTAGATGCCTTCATTTGTCTGTGATTAAAGACTCTGGGCCTTTGAACATATCTGTGGTTTTGTATGTCTTTACAGGGGAATTTTCAACATCCCTCACACCATACAGTGCATTTGGTTCATAGTTTTCATAACACTGCTCAGAATCATCAAGACAAAAAGTTAAAACATTTAATAAGCACAAAAAATATCTTTGTTGCAACCATTACTTATTTGTACTCAATATGGCAAGAGACTGCAGACATGAAGCAGGATTTCACTGGAGCTTTACATTGCTTAAATATGAAAAGAAAGAGGATTCTTTTATGTTCTTTTAAGAAATCACACTTTACTGCATTTTTTTTCAAAGAAATTAGAATAGAAATTAGAATGGTTTAATCCAGCAAGTGAAGACTGGAATATGGTTACTGTGTTCAAATATGATAGGGGGAGCAAGGAACAAAGGAAGTAAATAAATTCTAACTTTGACAATTAAAGCAAATTAGTCTGACATAACCATGAATGAATGCTGAAACTCCATGGATTTTTTTTTTTCCAAGCTATAAGATGAAATTGAAAGATTCTGGAACATCTTTTTTTTTAGATAAAGAAATGTAAATAGCAGTTTTATGGTGGAATTTAGTACATTTGCAAAGTGTTTGGGCTGATAAATTTCCTAGTACTGTTCTTGGGAGACAGTCTGAAATTAATTCATCTGGAGGAAAACATTTGGGGCACATGAATGGAAGCCAGGCCGTATCATTTGGTCTCAGAAGCAAAGGATGGTCTCTGGCCTGTTACATTAGTAATCTAGTTTGCAAGTCTTCACTCCTTTCTATTGACTTTCTTGTCCCCAGATGCACCTTATTCTGGAGTTCCATATTTTCCTTTCTTTCATAAGCACCATTTCTCTTCACAAACATCCTTATACCACCTATGCCTTTTTTTTTAATTCTGATTTTCCCACTCCTACCATTTCATTTTCCTGGTGTAGGGGCTCTGTGTGACCTGACTTGGCCATGACAGAAGGTCTGTATGCCCATTCTTCTTTCTTCCTTTGACTTTTGTTTACAGATGATCAGAGAAATGCTTTGCATCCAAAATATTTTTAATGACACCTCTATTGAATAAGTAGGAACAAACTTGCATATTTCCTCCCCTCTAGGGTCAGGCCAAACATCCTGGGTTCTGAATTAGATGTTTGATTTGAGAGCTATATCATGCAAACTTTAGTTCCTAGACCTCATTCGTTATTTTAAATTTAGGAAAGAGGATTAAGCAGATGTCAATGCCCTTGTGCACGAGCTAGCAGAAAGCCCATCATATAGCATTCCAAAATCATGATCACTTGTTCATCAATATTTAAAGGGATATTTCTGTCTTATTTCAGGAATGACAGGGGAAAAGATATTATCTTCTAGAATGATTTTAAAGAAAAAAAAATAAAGAGAACACATATCCAAATGTGAAGTAGGGACAGATAAGAAACAAAATTTGGCTGCAGTGCCATTTTTATGATGGGAAGATAGCTTCACCGTCTTAACTTTTTGCCAAGACAAAGTACTTCCACAGTATTCCTCTAGTGGAAGACAGAAATTTGACATAAAGGTACAAAATGGTTGACATCAACCCATAAAATACTTTCAGCATATTATCTGATACTGGAGATTTATATCCTTCAGTGAAAGTATGTTGTCAATCTGTGCATTCCAGTGGGAACTTGGCTAACTCATAGATTATTTTAATAGATATATCTCATAAATCAAAGATTCAAGTTGAATCAAAAGGAGTGAAAATCTCAAAGAATAGAACAGAGGGGACATCTAAAAATCCCAGATACTCCCTTTTTCGAAACATGGCTTTATGGGCAGACTTACAATGAAATTTTAAACAGGCTGTCAGATGCATAATTTAATTTTGACTCAGTAGATTTACTCATATGGTAACCTGGTATCTAGAAGAGAAGTAATTCTGCTAAGATCTGTTGAGACATTCAAAAAATGGTGAAGAAAACTTTAGGCATTGGAGGGAAACCCAGGTAAATCAGAAACCAAATTAAACACAAATACAAATAGAAATCATAGAAACAGAAACAAAAATAGAAATATTGCAAAGAAACTTGAGTAAATGCAAAATATGCCCCATTTCCCAAGTAAGTAATATATTCTTTAAAGAAAATAGAAAAGTTGTTCACAGTAAAACAAATACACGAATAAACAAACACCAGAGACACTGTCTAAAATAGCTGCTAAACAAGTCTGTGTAAGAGGCTAAATTTCTCCCTCTGCTTTCCAGAAATTCGATGCAGAAAGAAAATATTTAATCTACTTGTTTATCCCAAACCTTTAATTTTAATCATGATTAAACTAGATTTAGTTTATTAAGGCTAAATTTTTCTATCACTGGGAACTCATATGCAGCACAGTGAGATCAAGCTAGTATTTATAGTAAGAACACTTTTGTGAGAAACTAATGAAAAAATCAAAAGTTCTCCACAAACAGGCACATAGTTAGTTCCTATCCAGCCTCCCTGAATTTCCTTCTCAGCCCCAGGTCCATTGACTTCTCAGGCTAGAGCCAAGGAAAACCCATCAGCTCCATGGTGTCAGAGGCTGAACTCAAACTGACATAAAAAAAGTTTTGCCCATTGTTACAAAAACCGTGTAAAGAAGATGCAACCAAAGAAGCCTCCCTGAAAAATACCTGACTGGAACTTTGGACTGTGAGTTAAACCACCTAGACAGGATGCTACTGTGCAATCATTCCAGCTTGGGGAAGGTCAAGCAAGGCTGAGGCAGAGGAATGCATTCCCAAGTGGTTTGTTGTGAAAGCCAAATGCAGCAGAGATTCTTCCCTGGCTGAGTTTGGGGCGGGGAGACCACAGCCCACAGATACCAGGCTTACTCCCCCCCAAAACAAGAAAGGGGAGGAGGTTTCAGGTGTGACCTCTGGTCAGAGGCAGTGAACACCCATCCTCCCTTACACAGACTGGCCAAGCTGCGGAGCCCCCAACCCCACAGGTGACATCCGTGGGATATTCACGTGAGAGGCCACTGAGAGAGGGTGCCATAATCCAGCAAAGAGCCTCTGCAGTGCCCCCCCAGAGTCATTCCTGAAGCCTTGCACCACAGGACTGCGTGTGATTCAACAAACCCAGGGTTGTAGGAGACAATGGCAAACTCCCCCCACAGGGAGATGCCTGGGTTTTCCTACCTAGCCTGTGCATATATTCACCCATTGAATTCACTGCCAAGAAGATGAGCTGGGAAGAATCAACAGAGCGTTGTTGGGGTCCACAGAGTGGTGATATTTTCCTTATTCTGTCACTCTCTTTCTGTCCCCCCTACATACTTTCTATTTCTTTCTTTCTTTCTCTCTCTCTCTCCCTCTAATATTTGCTATCAAATAAAACCCATACTCTTGTCACTGACATAGGGTCTTGTTTGCACCTTAATTCAGGCAGAGGCATTTCCAAGAACTTCAGTCACTGGGTATTGACACATGGTCTGGGGAGGGTCCAATTCCCTGGGCCTTTGACAGCACCTGGGCACAGTGCAGAGGGCAGGTGGCCCCACCTCTGGCATTTTACCCAACACCTGTACCCTGAAAATCTGCAAACATTCAGACCTGAAGTTAAGAATATCTATTAAGGCAAAGCTGGAGGTGTCTATTAATGTTAGTGTGAGGTGTTTGGTGATGTTAGGCTCATATTCTCCCAGTTAAAGAAGGAAAAACTAGAATGTTTTGCTGCTAAATAAATGCTGAAGACAAAAACCACCACCAGAGCTAAGCAGACTATCCTGCTGTATGTGCACTGACCACTGCAAGAGGCTGAATGATAAATAGGTTTGAGCCCACAGGATGCAGAAGATAAAAATCAAAGCTTTCACAAGTTAAAATTTTGAGTTTCATAATTCCCAATTATTTTGTAATGTTACCTCACAGCAGTAAGAATCCAGAACCAAGTAAAGAAAGCAGCAGCGACATATTGGAGGCTTTTTAAGTTGTGACAATTTGTTTCATATTTTCAGTAAAAGTGTGGCTAACAGGAAGACATTTCATAAGTAGTTTTTTTCTGAATAATGATTTTTCACTCTCCAGTCAGCTACATGTAAAATAAAGACTAAAAAAAATAAAGTTGATTGAGAGAGAACAAGCCTTTTGATCCCTGAAAAATTCACCTCATTATATCTCTAAGAGACTATCACCATTATTTTAACAATAATCATCTCTAGGATGGAATACATTTTTTTATCTAAGAGACTGAACAAGCTTTCAAACCCAATTTCTCCATTTCCTCCACTTGCTATAGTTTTTTTCATGTTCTGAGAGAAGTCCTGGAGCATATAAACTCAATTACTTTTGGATGGAACTAAATCTCCTGAGCACACATAACATTTTCCAGTTGCTAATGTGCTTGCAGTCCACAGGAGCACTCCTGAGCTGCTGAAGAATAAAACTCTCAAAAGAGCAGTGTGGAAGTCAGGCTCTCAGCACCAGTCATTTGACTGTATCTGCCCTGTCCTCTGATCATACAACATGCTTACATGCAGCATTCCTCAAATCAATGCTAGCATCAAAGACATTTTGATACTTATCTTCTCAGTCAATAGCTGTTACCTGCCTCAGAAGCTATGAGTGTGCAGGAATATTCTGATGCAAATAAGAAACAGAGGAACATTTGTTCCTGAGGAACATTTGACTGACAATAGGTATAGACCTATTGTCAGTGCAACACTTCAAGCACTACCCAGCTGCATTCCTTGCAAACAGTACATATTATTTTTTTAACTTTGCTTTCATTCAGTCTTAAATACTTTGACTATAATTATGGGGAAAAAATATATAATTCTTGTAAATAACATCTTGGACTATTAATTTCAGTTTAATGAGACTGTACTCTTTCTCAAAACTTGGGTATGCTATTTGATTTTGATCTATTTTTCATTTTAGTCCAATGGCTTTTAAATCAGGTCACTGACCAGTACATTTGCACATCCTCAATGAAAGCAAATTTACCCACATTATGCTTTGTGGAGCATTTTAATGCAGCAGCAAGCTCTAAGATTGTATTATAAAATCTTGCAGATAAGGGCATATAATTTTATCTGAATAGCAATACTAGTTAAACATACCATGTCAGTACAGCTCTTCTCATTCCTGTTCTTTACCATTTAGCAGCAAAAATTCCTGACTGTCAGTTAAAATATTTGTCTACTGAGATCTCAAGAGTTAAGCAAGTAAAGAAGTGGGACCAATTTGTAAAAAAAATCTTGAAAAAGATGCAACAATGTCTGATTTCGGGTTTTTTGCAGCATTTGCTACATCTGATTACTTTGCAGTTCCTAACAATAGTATTGATGCAAGGCACTATATTGAACTTAAAATAAATTTCCTATTAAATTTTTGGCCTTCTATTTATTTTTAATTTTTTTTTTGCTATGACACACAATATTAGATTTAATTCTCCATTGCCAGATTTTTTAAGAGAGAGATTATTTGTGGAGTTATTATTATTATTATTTGTTTATTCTACCTGTCATAAGGCCAACCAGAAATTCTTACCTTGTTTTATAACCTATGTAAAATCCCAAAGGAGAAAAACTTTGAAAGGCACATTTAAATAACCTTTACAATTATTTCATTTATCATAAAACTCCTAAAATGCTTGTCAAAAAAAAAAAAACAAACTAAAGCTTTTATGTTAATATGAAAGAAATCTTTGGAAAGACATTGAAGTCATGCAATGAGATATAATTCTCTGATACAATGACCAAAGTGGAATTGAACTTAAGGAAATCTAACCTTTATCGAAAAATTATTAAGATGAAGAGATATCTGATCTAGAAAGAAAGCTCCCAACAAGTATAAATTGATACTATAATTCAATAGTATCTATAAACATGTTCTTTCAGTTGAGTAGTTGAGGTAAAAAAAAATCCAAATGTTTAAATTTAAATATTGAACAAGAATATTTCCAGTATCTTAAGTATCAGACTTTGAATAACAGCATGCCAGTTATCTGCTACAGAGGAATTTTTTGATAAATATGAATGATAGGATGTAAAGTATTTTGCATCTCTCTTCATTTTATTTCAAATAAAATAAATATTGCCGACACTGAGGGGATTTTTTTGCTCTAACATAATTGCTACCATATGTTTTAACCATAATCAAAGACATTGTGTCCAATATTTTGGACTTAAAGCCCAAATAGTTCTCTGATGCAGTGACCCGCAGATCCCTGATTCTCAGCGGTGGGCAGGGTGTGTGCTGTGTCCCACCTGTTGCATTGTTAGCCAGCTCCCCGTGGGTGGAGGTGCTCTGCTGCTGTAAACCTTCATCCTCACAGCTGCAGAGATGATGATTTTGATGGTGTGGCTCAATGTGGGCAATTAATAAACCCAAATAAAAGAACACACAATAAAATTATGCTTTTCTTTTGAGAGAAGCAAGATGTAACATACTTTTCTAAGTTTCCAGGCCTTAGGCAAGAGAAGGCAATCTGTAAGGGACCACAAGGTGCTCTGGTCATAGATTTAGGTGATATAAGTAGATTCAGAGCAATAACATAGTCAACACCTACTTTACTCCAATGTGTTCAAGCTCTTCTCTTCAAGACCAGGTTGGATGGGGCTTCTGAGTAACCTGGTCCAGTGGAAGGTGCCCCTGCCCATTGCAGGGGGCTTGGAACTGGATGATTCTTAAGGTTCTTTCTGACCTGATCCATCCCATGATTCTGTTATCCAGAAACACCTTGAGTAAAATAATATTTATCAATAAATATTAGACCAATAGCCACAATATAAAAAACATTTATTTTCCTTCTAAACTTGCTCAAATTCTGGGAAAAGGACATAATACACACATATTATACAATAACCTGACTGTTAAAATATCTCATGGCTGTTTTAATATGCAAAGTAATTTTTACTTAAAAATGGTCTTTATCTTTTCCTAATAGGAACCTTTTGAGGGAAAATGGATGCAATTATGAAAAATAATATTATATTTTCTCACATATAATAATCTATTTCCTATCACATTAATAGAGACTGTCAGGGCATAAGGGAATGATCTGGTTACAAAAGAATATTAAAATTTGAAAATAGGTTCATTAAGGATTTTAAAAGAGGGGAAACCTAATTAACATTCAACTTTTGTGTTCTAATTACATGATGATTGATCAGTAGTCACCATTGTCTCCTGTCACATGCACTAATAAAAATCTCTCCCAAGTGCACAATAAAGTGCCAAACAGCCATTAACTGAATTACATAACAAGCAACTTTTATTTAAACATTTTTAGTAGTCTTGGTTGCATTGTTCAGAGTTTGGTTTTGATTTTTCTTTAGTTATAGTGATAAGGGGACATTAGAGATTCTTTCCAAAATATATTTTTAAAAAAGAAGGAAAAGAAGGAAAAAATAAGAGAAATCTATCATATTCACAAATGAGCTTTAGGTAATGAGCTTTAATTTAATGAGCTTTAGTTAGTTATTAGACTACTGCAGTAGCTTCAGAATAATCTCCAGCAGAATCCTGCCACTGGGGCCATGGACTGCAATCTATACACTGGCTTGGAGGAAATTTCCACTTCTCTCAGACAGCTCTGACAGGGAGTTTAGAACTGAAATGCCATTGAATTAGTAACGTTCCAATTTATCAAACCTGCAGAGGATTCACTTTTTTCTCTTCTCCTCTTATTGAACAAGTGATACAGACATTATTGATGAAATGGTCATATGCTAGTCCATCATATGGAGCATTCCAGGTCAGTCTGTAATTTATGCTTTTAGTGCAAAGAAGAAAAAAATCCAAAAACTACAAGCCATTTTCAGAGAGTGACAAATGTCAACATTCAGCACCTTGTGATCAATTTTAATTCCTGCATTATGTAAACACACATGTTAATTTCCTGTCATTACAGTAATTTCAGTAAACATAATTAAAATAAATATGGATCTGCAGTTAATTTACAGTTGTACCTTGAGCTATTACTGCTATTTCTGATTCTAAATGTGTGTACCTAGCTGTAAACAGAATATAGAAATTGCACAGCTAGTTTTTACTGCACTGAAATACAAAACAGTTCTTACAGTTTGGGACTGGAACTGAACAGTCTCCTCTATTTAATGAAAAGATGAAGTGAGGAGAAGGATTTCAGAAGCAAGACATTCTCATACAAAAGCAAATGGTCTACATTCTTGGTGTCAGCAGAGATTATCTTTACAAAAGATATTATCCTTAGTAAAGGTTAAAATAAAAGTCAGAAATTGGTTGCTAACAGCTATAACTGTATATCAAAATTAGGAAGCATAACTTTTAACAAGTACATATAATTTTGAGAAATGCAGCAAATTAAACTTTTATTTTGGGAAAAACATAAATTTCTTTTGTTTGAAACACAAAACATAAGGAAAAATTCCCATACAGCTAGTAAAATTTTACAAGACCCTGAAAACAACAAGGAACACTTTGTCTTGCAGACCAGATAAAATTCTTTCTTTTTCTTATAATTAGTTTTAGATGCATTTTCAATTTATTTTGTTGGAGGAGTGAAAACAGCAGGTTTAAAAGAACAAAATTTGATGCTTCAGGTTCTGAGATTTGACCTGAGCTGAGAAAAGGCTGTGGTGCAGTGAGGAGATGCAGACTCTTTCTGGCAAACTCTGCAGCTTTGCAGAAGTGTTTATCAGGCTTGTAGGGCGCGCTTGGACTCATAAGAACAGTCTTGGCTGTGCTCCAGGACCTTAACTCCTGACTGCATGGTTCTTGCCTGTTCTCAAGATCAGCACAATAGTGTTTATGCTGCAGAAGAGCCAAACTCAGCAATGCCCAGCTTTAAGCTGGCCTCCCAGCACTTTCTCAAGCAGGGAAAGGACCACAGTCATTAAATCCCAAGCATATTCTGTGTCTGTAGGTCACACACCAGCATTTGCTTGCCTTCACGCCATAAGATGACTAGCCCTCTCATTTACCTGGAAGACCAAGTTACAACCAAAAGCACCTGAAGTCTTGTCAAAAAGAAAGGCACACAGCTGAGAAAAAATGTTAAAATCTCCTTAAACTTTGGAGGATTCTCAATAATATCACTAAAGGAAGCCTCACCCTCATTGTCAGGAGCGGAAAGGGCTCCAGGCAGATTGACACCCCAGCCAAGCATCCAGAAAGCCTGCTTCATGCTGCAGATTAAATGCCTGCTTTTAGTTTTCTGAGCAGAAGAAATTTTCTAGCATTGCAACTCTTTGATACAACAGGTAGGAAAAAAATGTGTGCAGCTAGACAGTACCATCAAGATCCTGGAGTCCAATCTGACTCACACCACACATGATATCTGATGCCTCCTGTGCACATTCCCTTTCCCTCCACACCACAGAGTTGCCATGTGCTCTGCCTTTTGGTTATCGACACTGTACATTCAGAGTCCACAAATCCAAGCCAGATTCTCTTTTTTCAGACCTTCCCCTGCCTTGAAAAGTAATGCTGGTTATATGGATAAATGAGACACTGTAAGTTCTAAGAGTTGTAGTTTTGGCTTAAGAGCATTTAGAGGAACACAGGGCAGGATCATCTCTTACTCTGAGGAGAGAAATTACCATGGGCATGCCTCAGTTCTGAATATTGGTAATTTTCCAATTTCTTGTAGTTTATAGAATCATAGAATAGTTTGGGCTGCAAGGTACCTTAAAGACCATCTAGTTCTAATCACCCCACCATAAATGGGAACCTTCCATGAGACCGGGCTACTCAGAGCCAGCCTTACCCAGCCTAGTCTTAACATGTCCAGGGATGGGAGTTCCACCTCCGTGGGAAACCTTTTCTAGTTCTTCACAACCTGCATAGTAAAGAATTTCTTCCTAGTATCTACTCAAAGCCTTCCTTCTACTCTCCTTCAGTTTAAGGCTATTCCCCACTGTGCTGTCACTACACACCCTTGTGAAAAATTCCTCTCCAGCTCTTTTGCAGGCCCCCTTTAGGTACAGGCAGGTGCTCTAAGGTCTGCACAGAACCTCTCCTTCTCCGGGCGGAACAGCCCTCTTCCTTCTGCCTGTCTTCATACCAGAGGTGCTCCAGCCCTCTGATCAATTCAGTAGCTCTCCTCTGGATTTGTTCCATCAAATTTATGTCTTTGCTGTGTAGTTATCAGTTTCTTTTTATGTATAGGTATACATTGTTTGTAAGTTGTGAAATCTGTTTTGGCATTCACTGCAACACCAATATTCTTCTTCATGTTAGAAAGCCTGCACTTAGTAAGCAGCTTGTGTAAGAAGAGTTGTTGGGGAAGATTCTACTCATGAGTCCTTTAATCCTTCTTCACAGATTATGAACCCAGAGGATACTGACTGAGCTAAATCACTGCCTTCTTCTCTATGTGGACTGGAGGGAAAAATCAGCAGTGTTAAACAACACTTTCAAGTTTCAATATTGTTGAAACATGAATAATTTTTCTTTATTACCTTCTTTTCATAAAATATATTCTTCATCCTTTTTTTACCATCTCAGAATTCTAGAATCATCTTCATTGAATTCATTTTAAGAGTACCTTTGACATTATTAATACTTCTTTACCTTTCCTGGAAAGAAGCATCACAGTGATGATGTCCATGATAACATCTGTCTTTTCATAATTAGACCCCGTTGATAGCTTCTAGTCATTCTACTAGCAATGAAAGCACCTTCTTCTGTTTGCAATAAAACAGATATGAGCCTCTATTGCTTAGGATCCATCTAGGCTAAGATTAGCTTAAAAATTAGCAAAATATAATATCTTTGACAATTTCACCTATTACTGAAACTGCATTATGTAGCAGCCTCATTACCTACGGCTACATGGGTTTATATTAGAAAATTATTTGTTTATACATACACTCAAATTTACCAAATTTCAAACTTTCATAAAGTCATTTTTCTGGCTCTGCTTTCTGCCCAAGGCATTTTTGTGTGTCACAGGTGAAAACACTTCAACAACTTTTAAGTACAGTGAGCAAAACAAATACTTTGTCACCATTATTTAAACATTTTAGAATGAATTTAATACCTTTGGTTTGCAATAAACCCTTGACATTTGACAAGAAAAGTCTTGGAACAATAAAAGAAAGCCCACATCTATGTGTAAACTAAGCAAAATGATTTTTAAATCCAGATATTCCCAAGTTTTCTTGGTACCAGATGTGCATCTATAACAAAGAAACTGAAATAAGGAGGAAGCTGTTAAAAAGTTCCCAGTCGTTATGTTTATAGGATAAAACAGGAATTTATTTCATTCATCTGATTTGAACAACCAAAAACCAGCAGAGAGGTAATGAAGGGCTTTGCCTCACTTCTAGAGGAAGGCATAATAAGGACTAGCAGCCAGATTTACCCTGCTTAGGGGAGTCTGGTTTTGTGTTTGGAGCTTCCAAATAGCTAGTGATCGTCTCTTTGACTTCTTTTCCACTGAATAAGAATTTACCTTGGAAGAAGAATATTGCAGCCCCTGGCTGAGAGCAGGGAGAGACCCAGAGAACATTTGAGATCATGACTTTACCAGTACACAGGAAGTGCCAAGCAGCAATCTTCAAAATGACCTGTCTAGGCAAAGCACTTTGATATATTCTATTAAATTATGCTCCAATATATAAGATAGCTAAGTGCAAGTTGTCCAGTGAGAGTGGTCCATGGCCCATGCTAATCCTGAACCATGCCAAAAAATCTTTTGAGAAAGTGTGAGATCTAAAAGCATGTCATGAGCTGCTCTGGCAACTCACAAAATTAAGTTCCAGCATGCAGAAATATTCCTTGACATTATCATGTTTACTAGCAAAGCAGCAAAAAGATGTGGTTAAACTGTACAACTTTTATGCCTTTCAGCAGGATTCATGTTTGTTTAGTCAGCTGTTATTTTCTAATGGTCTCAGAGAAGGATTAAGCATCTCAGGAGGTATCTGACTGTAAGGACACACAGTCAATATGCAGTGAGACATCAGGTAGAGACGAGTTTGCTTAAGTGTGTTACCAAAAAGAGCTAGGTTTGACAACAATGTCAGTAATGTTGGCCTGAACCTCAGACTGGTCAAAGTTTCCTGCTCTGTATCTCATTTCTGAATCTGTTTTTGATGCTACATAGGGTTAGGAATAATGTTGTGAGCACAGAAAAGGAGACACCTCAGCCATCTAAAAGGAATTTTATTCCTTACAAAGTCATGCTTACTCTCGTATGGTCTTATCTGGCAAATGTCATTACCACATTTGCACATCATTGTAGAAAGTGCAATTCAGTGGAAAGACAGCAATGTTTTTCTACCTAGAAAAGGCCATTTTCTCATGGTTCAAGTACTGTCACGTAGAGCATGGGCAGGAACGCAGAAGCTGAGAAGGGAAAGATATTGATTTGGAGGAACTTCAAAAGAAACTGGTAACTGCAGATGTATTGTGTGAGGAGCAAGATACGATTGGTGTGAGTTGAAATACGCTCTGAAAATTCAGCCTGAACCATGTTTGTGTTGGAAAGGACCTAAAAAATCATCTAGCTCCAGCCACCCTACCATAGGCAAGGTCACTTTCCACTAGAACAGGTTGCTCATAACCCCTCCAAGCTAACTGTGACAGAGATTAGGCATGCACAGCTTCTCTGGGCAACCTGTGCAAGTGCCTCATCACCCCCATAGTAAATTTCTTCCAAACAGCAAATCTAAACCTACCCTCTTTCAGTTTAGAGCCATTCCCCCCTTGTCCTGTCACTTACATGTGTTTGTACAAAGTCCTTCTCCAGCTCTCTTTAAGTCCCTTTAGGTACTGAATAAGCACTAAAGGCTGCTCTAGGGTCCCCTCAGAACCTTGTCTTCCCCAGGTGAAGCAGCCCCAGCTCTCCCAGCCTATCCTCATAGGAGAGGTGCTCCAGCCCTCTGCTCGTATTTGTGGCCTCCTCTGGAGTGCTTTAACAGGTCCATGCTGTTCTTGTGTTGGGGACACACCACTTCAGGTGGGGTGTCATCAGAGCAGAGTAGAAGGGTTGCATCAAATTCCACTTGTTTTATCTTTTCCCTGATATATTCTTTCATCACACTTTGATACCATAACCTTTCACTAGACAAGGAAAGGAAACAGATGAAATGAATTGATTCTTTTTTCTGATGTTCAATTACCAGCCTTATAGATAAATTCACATGCTTTAAAACTTCCCTCCCCAAACAGGTCATCTGTAGGCATGGAGAAAGACGGGAAGCAAAATAATATGCTCCAGTTACATATTCTGTTTTCTGTGTAGCTTTATAATGTGCAAATTATTCAAGAGAAATAGTTTCTTGGATCAAACTGAGCTGAAAAAAACATTAGTGATTGCCTAAAGCAACATAAATAAAAGAACAAAGTTATGGTTTTTATTCAGTGTTTGACTTTTGTTCTTGTTTTCTTTTCCATTGCTGAACCACACTTCTCAACAAAAAAAAAGACACTGGGTGTTTGCAAGTCTTACATAATTTCACTTGGGGACTGTAAGCTTTAGCTCTCCAAAATCAATGCCAAATACAGTCAAAAACACAAAGAGAAAGATCCAGCACCAAGTAGCTCTGGAATGTTTCCAATTTTTAATTTTGCTGTAAAGGAAATACAAACTTCAGCATATAGACATAAAGCCTATACTCTTGTAAATAAGTCCTCAAGACAACCCATAGAAGACTGCAATAAGGAAGAAGTAAAATGAGGAAAATCACATGAAAAGGTAGTACTAATGAGAAGAGAGCAAGCTTGTAAAACAAGGGACTTCTCAGCTGAGGTCTTTACAAAACTTGTACACATACATCACCTGTACTACTCGTGAAACTGAGGGATTTACAATAATTTACATCTAAAAATATGGTAGTGATTATCTGTCACAACTTGCCAAGCAACAAACAGACCATCTTATCAACTTTGATTTCAATTTTCATCAGTGTAACCTTGAACATGCCCTAGACCTGTATAAGCAGACATTCTGTTAAGTATTATAATTCTTATTAAAATGAAGTGAAAAAGTAATAATTCCACATATTGCAAAGCAGTTAGTGATATCATCGTCCCCTTGTGTTGTATGCATATTTGTTTATCAGCATGAAGCAGCTTCTTATCTCTTTTCAAAGCCCAAGGCAAACAAAGTAAACATTTAATTTGAAACATCAGTAAACTTATTGGCATTTTTGACTTACAGTGAACTCCCAGTTCATTGAGAAACACCAAACAACACAACTTTCTCTACAATTGTATCTACTGGTGTGGGAGAAGTCATTATTAATATCACTGATGCCTGTTCTTATACAAGCTCCTTTATTCCAATATCATTTGAGAAAACATTAAGCAGACATGGATTGATGATTTAAACAGATAAACTCAAAACTAGTTTTTAATCCCCTGAATATATATGCAAATGGATGGTGATGGCTTTAATGGAAATTTTGCCTGCATAAACATTGCCCTCTAATGGGAGAGGAGGAACAACAGCTCTTCAGAATTTATATTTGGATCCCATGAGTCATAACCATTTTAAAGGAATGGGTCTTATTGTGCTTTTATGTAGTGCTTTGATTAACCTCCCATCGCTCCATGGAGTTTGAGGCTTCAGGGATCTTCATCAAGACTGATTTCCTGGATAACACAGACCATTTATTTTCACCCAGCAACCCTTTTATTAGTACAAAAAAAAATCCAAAATGTTTTATGTTAAAGCATTTCACTTCATAGAGACTGAGACTGTTGCATAGCACTGCAATGAAGCAGAGAAGCTCAGTATCACTTCAGAGCCCCACAGCAGCAGAGAACAAAATAAAGGATATACACTTCAATAATTCTGCAGGATACTCTCTGCTTCGGGTTGCCAAGGAGGAAAAAAAGAAGGAACTCTGCAGCCCTGTGAATATGAATGGCAGAAATACTTCTTTCCACTTCTAGTCCTGACAGTTGCTCAGCTTGTATTTTTCTTTACACAAATGATTGTTTTATTGCCCAGCCAAGTGACATGGTTGGCCTCAGGGCACTGCCTTACACTGTCTTGGTCACCTCTGAGGTAAGAGTGAGCAAAACAAAATAAAAATAAAGTTAAAAAAAAAGCCACAAACAGCAAAAAAACCCAAAACCTCCTAAACAACTAAAATACCACACAAAAGCAAACACAAAAATCCCCCAATCTCAACATACAAAAAAAATTCCACAGAAAAAAAGGAAAACTAAAAGACAAAAACATAAACAAATAAGCAAAAAACTTCCTTGATTGTGTCTAGAGGAAAACTTTCCTGCGGATCCTGGAGAAAATATTAGAAGTGGTGTTCTCTAATACCATGTGTCCTAACGCTGAGTTACCCTCCTTTGGCAATATAAATGCTCTCAAAAGGTGAAGTAGAGCTTCTTTCTTTCTTTTTTTTCCCTTTTTTTATTCTCCAAACTAATTTTTATTTCTCTGAACTATGGTGAGTCCAGCACCTCCCCAATGTTTGATTATCTGCACAGCAAGTGAAATTCATCTTACCTTAAGGCTAATTTTTTCTAACATTAACCACCAGTCACTGAATCCTGCTCTGACTTTTTCTAAGAATGTTATAAAGTTTCCACCCATCAGATTCACTTATGTGTGAAATGATCTTTCAAGCTGCTTTTCAACAAGCTCGAAGGGTTGAGTGCTGTAAGTCTCACATTGTTTTGCAATTCATAGATCACTGTGAGTGCCTTCCTTCAAGCTGTCTCTATACACCCTCCTTGAATTACAGAGGCAGATGCAATGGATTATCATTTCAGCCTCAACAGCAGTGCAGCTAGAGGCAAGCTCATGACCCCATATCTACTCCTTACCTATACAAGGATCACATTTCTTCTTCTTGCCCCCAGCATTACACTGTGGAAGACACAAGGAGCTGGATATTCTGGGTATCTTAAAGCCTCATTTTCCAAGATTTACATTCTTCCCCTGCAGACTGCCTTCATTTCTTACCTATACTAACTTATTTTTCAGCATTTAAGTGCCTTTTTTGGGGCATCCGAACACTTACCCTGGTAGTTCTATTTCTGCATGAGAATATGCAGTCCTCATTGCTTATTTTTCCATCAATAGTTTTGTCATGGCTGCAATTTCCTGGTAAATTGCTTCATGATCTTAAAGAAAAATGTTACATAAATAAGTACTAAAATGATAAACCAAGGGTAGACTTTTGTTATTTGCAAAAAATAAAAAAATAAATTAAGAGATTTGCAGTAGACAAGCCTCTAATTCATTTGATAGAACTGTTATTTCTAAGGTCAAATTTTTTTATTATTTTGACATTGGTTACCACATTATACCACACAATATAAATAATAAATAAGTGCAATGCATCCAAAAGCAGTTCTTACTATAGGGTTATAACAATATTTTTAAACACTAAATTTCTTTACTAAGGCTCAGTGAAACAGGAAATCAAGAAAAGACACCAGGTCTGCATGAAATATTGAGATGTTTGATTGAGCAGGGGTGGGAAAAAAATAAGGAAGGTATGGACATGATAGACTAAGTACCTCAGAGTCATGAAGGTGATTAAATGATTGAAGCATCTGTCGTACAAGGAGCATCTGACATATAGGGAGAGGCTTAGAGATCTGGGAATGCTGAGAGGGATCCCAGAGGGATCTGAGAACTCAGGAGAGATCTTATCGTTGTTCATAAATACCTGATGAGAAGGAGCAAAAACTCTTCTCAATAATTTCCACTGGCAGGAAGAAAGAAAATGGGCAGAAACTGAAACACCTGAGAATACATCCAGGCACAGCAAAACTCCTTTTTACTGCAAGGATGGTCAAACAGCAGAACAGGTTGGCCAGGGAAGTTGCAGAGTCCCAGTTCTTAAGCCCAGCTGGACATGGTCCTGGATAACCTGCTTTGGCCCTGCTTGAGCTTGGAGAGCATTATCTCCAGTAGACCTCTCCAGCCTCAATTGTTCTGTGCTTCTATGCTTCCATAAAAATGTTGTACCATTTTAGTAGTCTTTAGTCTATCAGTCTCTAATATTTCCTTGAATCTTTCTCTTTTTAGCCAATAAGAGCAATTATATATAGCTTATCTATTCTATTTTCAGAGAAGATGACAGATTGACTGATTGAATACTGCCAGCAGCAGGGGTTAACATCCAAGGCTCTGAGGTGATGGAAAGAATATTTTCTTAAAATCCACATACATCCACATACCTTTTGGTATTACAAAAAAAAAAAAGCCATTGGCATTGGCAAAAGCTAGACTGGGAAGACTAGAGGAAAGACCGTCAAGAAACAACACAATAAGTAGGAGACAAGTTGCTCAGCATATCTGAATTTCCTCATGTTTAAAACTTACGTTATACCAGAGTTAATACACTTTTAAAGCACTGGCTTCAAGCTTGGAACGCTGCAATGCCATTTGATAACATTCACTCTGAAGTTCAGCTCTGATCTCAGTGCATTGAGACACAACTTCACCTGCAGACGTAGTAGAGTGATTTCAAGATGACTGGTAAACACCAAAGCATTCAACTTGTATGCATTTCTATTTTTAAAACTGGACTAGAAGGTCATTCATAGGATACTCAGCATCTCATTGTCCTCAACTGAAATGCAAACAGGAGACTGCCCCACTAACTCTTAAGATGACTTTGTGTGCATGTATATGTGTGTGTATATTGCATGCCCAAGCTGCAGCAGCAGCAGAGGGTGCAGGGGAGCTCTGTGAGAGGAGGCCAGGCCTGCCTTGAGCCAGAGATTCCAGCCCATTCCAGCCTGCTCCAACCAACCCACTACAGGACACAGCTAGGCCCCACGGATGGGTGGGAGCACTTCTGGCAAAGTGCATGTAAGAAAGGGTAAAAATGATACAGAGGTAGTGAGGATTGAGGGGGGAAAGTCAGAGAAACAGCCCTGTGGGATGGGGACAGGAGGAAAAAGAGAGAAGGAGCAGGTATTGCCAAAGGCACTGCCACCATGGAAGACCTCCAGGGCAGCACAGATTTATCATAAACACCCAAACTTCTTTAGGTCTTTTTGTAATGAATGCCAGCAAAAGTACTTCAAAGGGCTTTTTCATAAGGCAAAAACACACAAAAAAATTTGAGAAGTATGAAGTGGCAAAAAGGCCCTAAAATATCCAGACTACAGACCATTATGCAAACCCTATTCTGTCAAGGGAGGAACAGAGTGCCTGTTGCAATAAAAAGGGGGAGAAGAGGAGGTGTCTTTTGAACCTGGGGAAAGAAGAGTTGTGTGTTTTCCCTCACTGTTTTAATGTTTGCATTTTTGTCTCGTTGCTAATTTTCAATACGTAAATTAATAATTAAGTATTCATATCAATTGGCAACAAGTGAAATTAATTTTCCCAAGTCAAGGTTGGTTTTTTTTTTCCCCACAAGGGTTTACCAATGTAAATTATGTCCCTGTCACTATCTCAACCCATGGATTTTCTCACTCTTCTTTCACCCATTTGCTCCTCTGTCCCATGGAGGGCAGGGAGGGAGAGGAGGGGCTGCACAGGGCCTTGGCTGTCAGCAGAGGCCAGTCTGCCGCAGACCAGCGGCTCCTGATATGAATCTAGAACCCTGAAACCTCAGATCTCCCAAGTGTGCCACAAAGGCACTTGGTCAGTGATTTGACTGTGTGATCACTACAGTTTGTTGGGAAAAGTATCAGGAACACTGTTGAGAGATGCTGCTATTTTATGTGGAGCTATTTTCAGCGTCTGTTTCAGTATAGGAAATTTATTCTAAAGAGAATATAAAAACTCCAGCTGGTGTTGCCTTTTGACAGTGTAGTGCGTGCTAGCACACACAACCAACTGGAGAGATCTGGCTTGGTAGATATCTAGCTAATCCTGATGCACAGAAGCAGTAGAGAGAGGTTCAGTGAAGCTTCCCTAATTACACCTAATTTATGTATATATCTTTTCTATAAACATTGGCCCCTTTTCTTCCCACAGTACCATTCTAAGGATCAGCATTCTACTTTTAACCAATCAAATAATCATGGTCCATAAAGGGCAAGAAACCAGGAACAAGAGATCTGCTGTTTGTCACTTAGCATTGTAGTGCTTAGAATTTAAGGAGTGGGGCTGGATGGCTTGGAGGCACAGCCTTGCTCTCAACCATGGTCTTTGCATCATCTCCCTGAACTGCACGCATGGGTTAAGCTCAGAAGCTCTTGGAGATTGCCTGTGGGTCTGGGCTTAAAGCTGACCTTTTGCTTGAGTGCAAAAATTAGTATGCATTGCAGCCTTGGTAATGCTCAAGAGCTTTTTTTACTGAAGTACTTTGAATGGAAAGGTTTGCCTTCTTTGTTTTGCAGTGCATTTTCAGGGAAGTCGCTGCTGTTATTGTTTGTCACTTGTATTTCATTGGATTTCAGAAGAAGTACAATATTCTGGTCCTCAAATTTACACAGTATTCCTGAGAGAGAAACATTGTTGAAAAACAGTGAGGTCTCAAAGGTTCCAAGACCTACTGTCTTCAAAAATGTTAAGATTCCTTCCACAGAAATAACTCTTTTAAGGCTTATTGACAGCTGCTGATTTGGAAATACATTCAATAAAACAGCTAATCAAATCAAAAAAGTGGCAGTAACAAATAATGAACACTCCATTTGGAATGAGAACATCTGGTCATCCTAAGATGTGGATGTTTAAAAACTACAGCACTTAAGGCCAAGTTCCCATTGTCTTCTGAATATTTTATCATAAACATCCAAACTTACTCAGCTCTTTCTCTAATTAATGTCAACAAAAGTATTTCACAGGGCTTTGTCACAAGGCAAAAACACAAAAGCAGTTAAGTGCATGAAGAGGGTAATATATAACTGAAATAATGACTATAAACAAAAAGTGCTAGAGAATAAATAATTCATAACCAGACCTGTCCAACTGTCTTAGTAAAGCTAAAAAGACAGACATATGTTTATCCAAAATACTCCTATTAAAAAATACATTCTACCACAAAAATAACACTAAATCTCAGATGTTGCTTAGAGCAGACAGAATAAACCATGAAAGGTCATCATATATTTAAAAGCATTGTGGAAATAGTGAGTAGTTCTGTATTGCAGCTATGAGGTATAGAGACTTGGTTTGCCTGTTTAATTTGATGCTGTGGGATAAGTGACTCTAAATAAATAATTTGTTTCAACAGACTCTGCCTGCAAGTGCCAAATAGCATGCACATGTTTGTTCATCATGTCATCATTTCTGTTTTGGCCAAGGAGATTGTGAGGACTTGCATATTTTTCAATATGCCTATCTGAGTAAAACTAGTATATACAAAATAAGTAATGCCAATACTACTGTTCTTGTCTAAATTTGATTAAAAGATTAGAAAGCAGATGAGCTGTGGTAAAATTAAGCTCACAGATAATCCACAACACATATTGCATCTGTGTACTAACATACTCTCCTTCTCATTTGAGTAAATTAGCCCTCATTTAGTGATGTGTTGTGCTGCCAAACCACTTCCAAGCAGTTTGTTTTATCTCTACTAAATCTCACAATTTAGACATCCCATAAAAATTACACATGAGTGCAGACTTTGAAAGCACAGAACTAGGAAAGGAACTTTAAGAGCCTGCTCTTGTGGCGGAGAGAATTTGCTTTTATTATTCATTTAGCTGGGAATGAACAAACACAAGGGGACAAATAGGAAAAAAAGAGGGGAAGAGGAGGCACTCTGTGAATTTATAACAGAAAAAGAGGGCACATTTAGGAAAAGACACTCCAGAAATATGGAATCCATATTCCAGAGATTATTTCTAAGGGTTGGGTATAACGAGCAATATACAGACATGGTTTACTTCTTTTGTACAGACCTACACATCATTTATGCCATTAAAATTAAAGAGCAGTTGTCCTGTAAACCTTTCAGCAGTCCTTCTGCTCTGTTGCTGTGCTGCAAATTGACCATGAAAAGGTTTGTTTGATGACAGATACCCACAGAGCAGCCAAGGTGGGCGCTGGCACCAGGCAAGAGGGCTTGCTGGATCACAAACTAGAATGATGAGAGGACCAGATTTGGAGCCTACAGAGCATGACAGTGAGACCAAAGAAAGGTAAATTTGTGGAACCCACTGGTACCACAGGAACCATAACCATCCCCCACAGACAGAATCACAGCAGATTTGTACATGCTGGAAATTTGGGGCTTGCAACTTTTAAAAAATCTGCCTGGTTGTTTAAAGGATAAGCTGCAGGGACAAGAATGTGCAGTATACACTTGTGTATACAGATACACAAATACACAGGAACAAATATATTTCTGAAATTAAGCCCTCAGGAAAATTAGTGATCTGGGGGAACACCTGGCAATAACATGATTTTGGCATGAAATACTGAGGAGTATGAACATTATTTTCCTGTGATATTGGTTCACAGTCCTGGAGGAGAGGAAAACACTGAGCTGAGAGTTGAGCTTGCCAGGATTCATTGAAATCAGAATAGGAAATGGCTCAAAAGTCATCCTCATACCTGTATTATGTTCCTTCAAATATTCTTTAAAGGTTTTCTTTGCCCCCATGGCTACAAGAACCTAGAGCACATTACACCTATTTATGTTCAGGGTTAGCTGGGGTTCTCTCACAATCTTCTACACTTTCAGCTTTTCCTGTCTCTCTGCTGCCTCCAAATTTTCAATTCTGCAGTTTAAGGTCTTCTGTTCTGTGCCCTATTTGCACATAGTGTCCATTTCATGCATTTGATTCCTCTGTATTACAATATGAATCTATTACAGCAGAAAAACAGTTTTTCTTTATAACATGGCGTATTGCAAAGATTTTCTTCTTTCAAGAGTTTCACAGAAGGTAGACATTATTATGGGGGTTTTGTTAAAATAGAACTGTATTTTCCATACCTCTACAAATCTCCAGATTTACGTTTGATACTGTTACAAGTTCTGTTTTACAGAAACCTGCTTTTTCTGTGGCCAATTTATGTAGTAGGTTTATGTGTTAAATTTTACTGAGATTTTTTACCAGAGTCCAAACCCTTTTAAAACAATTGAGATTAAAATAGGTTTCTTGTTGGGTTATTTTGTCTCTTTTAGTTAGCTCCAGGGGGTATTCTCCATCAAGCAATTCATATAGATGCAGTATCTACCAATCAGTTTAAAAATTAAAACAATTATTCCCCTAACTATACCAATAGAAATATTGCATAATCCAAAAGAATTATGCTGTGTTTTTTTTAAAGCGAGGGTTCTGTTTCATTGAACAAATATTATATCTGAATGGAGCCTTGAAAGAATGTTCATATGCTTTCTTTAATTTAATTTTAGACATCTTTAGTGAAGAGAATAATTCAAATTATTTTAACTATCCTTTAGGAAAAAAAAGTCTGATTCTAACTGATAGTAAACTCCATTAAACTTCTAATACCTTTTCAACATGTTATTAGCTACACAAACAAAAAGCTTAGAAGAAAAAACAAGATGTAAAAAAGCTGGGTTTATTTTTATCACATTTATCATTTATGTACAATCACTACTTGTAACCCAAGGCTTTTTTATACTCTTGGATATTCATTTAACTTGGCCTTCAGACAGGAAAATATAATTAATTGTTGACATTTGTTTCTACACCTGTGATATAAATGCACGCTGTGATTGCTGTCACTTTAGTCTTTGGAACATTTCTACATCCCTAGCAACAAGAAGACACAAAGGTGGTGGTGTTTTGTTCTGTAAAATGGTGTCACGCATTTGTCCCTGTCATTGAATGCATTGTTTACTAACACAGAATATTTGAGGTTGGAAGAGGCTTTAGAAGGTCACCCAGACCTTGTTACCCAGGACCTCTCTCTCCTCAAGGGAGTCAACAGCTCCTCCCAATTCAGGATGATGGGCCAAGCTACGGCAAATGCCCTGGACTCCTGTGTCCAAGGGCCAGTACAGTGCTATGAATGATACACAATGAAGCCTGAACTTAATTGGTGGGCACCAGGAACACAAGCTATTTTCAATAGTGTAAGGAAAATCACATCTTGGTCAAGTGTTAAAAATATACCCGTAAAAACAGAGTAAACTAACATCATTCCATTTATTGCTGTTTGCTTATGTGTCCTTGAGAAGCAGCTTATTGCTTTCTACTCTAAAAGTAAATATTGTGGTGATTTTCTTGAGCCAATAGCCTGTGAACAGCTTTTTAGTGGAGGAGAGAATGAAGGGGATGGAAGGCCACTGCTCCTTTTTCCTTACAGAGAGCAAAGCCCTTCTGCTTTGCAAATAACATCTTGAATAACATCAGCCGTGGTTAGGTTTATGTGAGTGGGATGACACACATCACTCTAAGGAAATGAAAGAGAACATCAGCAGGCAGCCTAAATGGCAATGTATTTACTTCTACACTATTCATATATTCATAAATTCACACCAGCTGAGGATCTGGCTCCTGAAGCTCCCTTTCAGTCCAAGAAAGCAAAGTGCCTCATCACAGAGCAACAAACTGCTCACAGTTGGTGCCATTCAAGGTGCAGTTTGCAAAAGCAGAAGTACTTTGGAAATGCTGGAAAAATAGAAAGGACTATGGTTTCATATCCAGTTCACTGAAATACTCTGTTCCCAGATTCAGGGTAATGACCAGAACAACATAGTGTTTACTGCTAGTTTATAAGACTCTGAGAAAGCAAAAACATGAATAATTATGTTTGAAAATTAATAATTCTTCTGTTAACATGTATATCATACGGTGAATATCATAGAGAGCAGTTTGTGGAGATGAGATTTTCTCATTTTCATAATTCAAAAACTCCCTTTCTCAAGCAGGCAAGCCACCCAGTCAAGAAAACATACAAACCTGAAAGAGGCAGATCCCATTAAGATGGATGTTGTTTAACAGTGCAGAAAATATGCTTTGTTACAGAAAAAATAATTTTCTAGTAAATTATATAAAAAGTGAAGTAATGATATTGGATTTCTACTTCTTTATCAGGAATTGATTTAATTTACAAGGCAGGGCCAAAAAATGCTTACAGAAGTAACATTGATCAATTATATACTGCTCATATTGTCAGTGTATAATTTTTTCAGGATGAGTTAATTACTTTTGCCTCATTTTCTGTGCATTCTTAACATCATAGTGCTAGAAAGGATATTTTGACACACGTTAGATCTTGGAGATGGCATTGAGCAGGAGGTCACTAATTAGTAATAGCGCCTAACAGCAGTTTTGCTGGCTCAAGGAGCAGCTTTTTTTAATAAAAGCCTACCTTTATACTACCTCTGCATGGCACATACATGTGGAAGAGAAAAATATGCAGAAGAGAGAAGGCTAGCTGAGGTAAGTCAACATCTCAGCAATATTTTCCCTTTGCAGCAGGCCAGTACAGAGGCAGTCAGTGAAGAGCTGCAGTATGTGCTGCTGTGAGCTGTGCCAGCAAATAATTCTGAACAGCAGAAGCGCAGAGAACCACTGGGGTGGTTGACACGGTGCTTGTAGCAGTCTGCAGTGGACCAGTGTTCTGTGACACTGAGAAACTTGCCTTTGTCTGCATCTCCTCACCTTCTAGCCCTTCCATATATAAAAATTTGCACTTGATCTACCCAGTCCTTGGCAAATGCTCTCATCATTTATGCTTTTTTTTTGGTAGGGAAAAAAAAAAAGAAATAAAAATAAAAAAGAAGAAGAAAAGAAGGTAAATATATAAAGGAAGCAGAGAGAGACCAAGGCAGAGAGCTCATAAAAAGCAAATGAAAGTGATAGAGGACAGTATGCTAAGGTCAACATTCATTTAATTAGAGAATTTAGTTGTGCGTCTTTCTTGACAAAGATCTTTCCTCTATTCCTGCAGAAGCTCTGCAAGCAGGAGCAATTTTCACCCATATTAAACATGACAGAGCTTAAAATATCCACCTGTTCAAGCTGCCCATATTTAATGTCTTTTACTTTTTTTTAAGGTAAATTTATACTCATATTAGCAAACTCCTTTTCTAAATCACCACCTGTGAAATGAGGGGCTGAGAGGATAACAAGATGAGTAAAATTTTCTCCAAAATGGGGAGACTCATAATTGGTCTGTTAGAAACAGCACAAGTAACAACTTTACTGCATAACTTTCTCTGGCACTGCTCCTACCCATGGCAGGCTGTGCTTTAGGAATGAGCAGTCCAAGACATTGGGAAAAAGTCCATGTTCCTGGGCTTCTGAGCTTGACCATTACCCTTCTGCATCATCCTGTGTGCCATCTTCAGCAAGGGCTTTTGTTCCACCCATTTCCCTCGGGTCTGCTTTCATACAACTCCAGACAAGCTCGTCTTGGGCAAGCAATTTCTTGGGCAGAGCACATGGAACCTTTTCCTGTGTGAGAAAGGTTGGAGTGCCAAAGCCTTCCCTGGCTGAACTTGGGCTGGGGTCCCTTTGTGCATGGGAGGGGAAATTCAAACAGCAGATTTAAAAAAAGGGAGGAAAGCGGGATCTGGGCAAGGGGGAGGGAAGGGTGCAGTGAGTGGGCAGCAGCATGGGACTGGCTGTAGGAAATTGAGACAAGCTAGATGGTTTTTTTGGAGGGCCAGTTTGTGTCCAGGCTCTGCATCTTACCATGAAACTAAATTTTACATGTCGCCATTTTTGTTATATTCTCAGCTCTGCTCTGGAGAGACCAGTCTGGATACACTTTCAGAAGCCATCTGTACACAATATAGGTGATCAACACGCTTTCTGCATGGCCAAGATCTGTTCTTTATCAGCTGTAAACAGTGGAAATAAAAATGATTGAATAGCATGCACTTATCTCTGCAGCCAAAATACCAGACCACTGCCTGTGCATAGCCATATATTCATACTTTAAGATACAAGCACAAATATGACAGATTAAAACTTTCTGTGTTCCTTGTTGCCACATGTTCAAAGGATAAAAAACCTAGACAGAATCAATCATCTTTTATATAACCCAAGTATTAATTGGAGTGAGACTAATTAGTTGCCTACCTTTGATGAGAAATGAGAAATTAGTTCTCCTCCTCCTCTCTTTTTTAAATTGAAAGATTTACTACTCAATTTTAATGACATTTTAAACATTTTCTTTTCTTTTAATTTGTGGTACAAATTTAATAGCGATACCTCTGCAGCACAAAAGCTTTCTGCAAACTGATTCTGATACATAAGCCTCAACAAGACCATTTTGCAATAAATTCTAGGAGTCAGCAGCAAGCTGAATATAATGCTCTGCTGCTGGTCAAAATTAATAAATTTGGACTATGGATTTAAAATGTCAACATCTGATGTAAATGCCAATAAATTATGTTATCATTAGTATATCTGACTATACTATCTCCATTCCAATCTCTCTTAAAAGTAAACAAAGAAATATACATTGCAATTTCATGTGCTGACCCAATAAAGCCTTGCTCATTATCACAAAGCAATGAATAAATGTGTCATAAATAGTTTTGTAGGCTTAAGAGATGTACTTCAGGTGAACTATGTATTAATGGCAAAGAGCCTTTCTAGTAAAAATTTACTCATGTCTGCTGAATGGAAGAAAAGATATCTATACTTTTCAGTGTCATTTGAGGAATGATGCTCTGTATTCTCACTGTTCATGACATTGGCAGTAGTAGTATTGTACTATATATTGTAGTATATAGCTACAATGTATTGAAATATAAAATACTCACTATGAAAGTATTCTTCTCTGCTAGAAGTTAATGCAAATGAGAAAGCTGGACCTCCTGAAAATTTTTCTGTCAAGAAAATAAGTGTACAACTGTTTTCCCTCACATCATAATGGATTTGAGAGGTTCTAACACAGCTGGTAGTCTGTTGGTACATCTATTTTATCAGTTAATGGATGACAAATTCAGTAGAAAATGCTTAATGAAAGCTTCATGAACTACCCCAGGTCTCCCGAGGCTTACACAGAAAAATTCTAATCTTTCATAGCATGATTTAGTAAACTGCATCAGTGCCATGCATTTCTAGCACACACAGATTTAGTGAACAGCTTGGAACTGAAACAAGGCATCATTATTTTGAATAAAAACATGATATATAGAATTTTATCAGCAAAAATGTGCCAGAATTCAAATGCATCCTCGGGAACTTATCTTGAATACTCATTTTCTATTGAGGAATTCTCTTTCCCATAATAATACATTCAAAGTTCATCAACCCTGTGGGGCAAAGTTTTCCTTATATAACTTTATATTTACAGGGAGAAAAAATAGTAGCATTTCTCTGTCTTTGTCTTTTTTACTATTGTCTGTTTAAATCTTGTGTAAAAATTTTGTTTGTATAATTTTATTTAATTGGAAAATTTTATAACATTTATAACAAATTTATAAAATGTATAAAATTTTATAACAATTTTATAACATATAAATTTTATAACACTTTATAACATTTATAACAATTGGAAAATTTTATAACAAAATTTTAAAAATACTGCACTCCAAAAAATACTTTCAAAAGAGAACATTCTTTGTGGTGATCAATTGGATAAAATAAATGGATTATGCATATTATTTTTTATTAAGAACTAAAAATATAGAAGTGCAGTTTTGTTCATATTACCTATACTGTAATTTCAGAAATACTCTACCTAGTGTATATTACTACTTAATATGAAATATGCTGAACTTTATCAGGGAGTGTGGTTTCAATGGAATTGTGTGGGTCTGTGTTGGCTCTCGGCCTGGGTCTAGACCTTTTATACAATGTCTAAGTATCAGATAATTCATCATCAATGATTTAGCTGCTGCTTAGCCTCCCTGAAATATTTGTGAAGACTTTGCCTTCACAGCATCTATATTCATTTAGTAAAGGTCTGAAAAAATATCCTCAATTTTTTTCACAAAAGAAATTAATTTTTGAGTCTCTGTATGAAGTGACACAACAAAGCAGAAATGAGCTGAAGATAAAACTGGACGGTGGGCTTTTGGTTCCCAAAATAAAAATTCTTCTGTTTGATTTCCCTGTCTTCAAATCAAAAAGGGTAGCAGATCTTGTACAATTTGTGGAAAACTTTCAGTCTGCTACTACCTTACACACTCAGTAGCCAAGAGTTCAGCATACAGAAACTGCGTGACAGAGAGGACCCATAAATTCTCCACCTATTGGACTGAAATTTTGTTGTAAGAATTAAATATTGGTTTGTTCCGATAGGATTCTGCAGCTAGAACAAACCACCACACTGAGATTGCAAGCAACAATGCTGACAACCACCCCGACCATCTCTGTCCTTGGTTCCATCCTCCCCCTTCTTCTGTGTGACCCAATTTCTTTGCCTGCATTCTTCATTAAGTGCCTTTCCTAATGGGAAAAAAATGGCTTTGGGGGAAGAAAAGGGGAGCCAGGGGCAGATGTTTCCCCAGCTGCAAGGACTGCTCATGGTGGGGAAGCTGAAGACACTGGTGCACATTTCCTGGTCCAGCCATCGGTCTCTCTTGCCTCTCTGCTGTCATGTATCTCTTCCTGACAGCTGTTCAGTAAACACACATCCAAATTCAACCAAAATGCAAAATATTAAAATGTTGAAAGAGGAAATGGAGGGAGAATAAGTCTCATGTGTGCTTGGAAAACCAAATGGAGAAAAGAGCTTACTGATTCCTGAGAAAAAGAAAGCTTTGCATGATTAGTGATTTACTTAGAAAGAAAAAGTCATTTTGATATACACCTACAATAAAAGGCTAATATAAATTCATCACAAACAAAGATATTTAAAATTTACATTACACGAAGGTCCAAAAAGCCACAGATTATTACATTGTCAATGAGATATTCAAATTTATCAAAGTTTTGTTTATGCTTGGATAGAGAAGAGATACATGAATGTCAAGCAATTACCATTTTGCTGAAATCAAAGAGGAAGTAAAAGCCTCAAATAACACAAACCATGAAATTCTCCACCTTCCTCCTCTCTTTTACAAACTATTCATTTCAATGCAAGGACATATAGAGTTACCTTTCCCCTTGCATAACATACTGCCCAGTTGAAACCAACAGCAAATTCCTCTTGTCCCAAGAAAAAAGGGACATAGGCCCAGTAAAGTGACTTGCTTAGGAACTGTTGAAATATTATCCTAAATGACTAGTGGAAGGACCCTTAAATGACTATTGAATGACAGAGTTATAGACTGTGGCCCTTGTATCCACCCTGAATCCTGTCCTGCTCTGCTGGGAGTCCAGATCAGGCACAGCTGGCTGAAAGGTGAGTCAGAGCTAGATTTATGGCTTAATTTAGATGCAATCATTTTAAGAAAGGACCAGTAAATTCTCATAAGTATTAATCAGTCTCAGAGCTCATCAGGCGCTCTTTAAATTTTAGTTGGAAGACTGACTAAAGTGAACCAGAGGGCTGTGGTCAAGCAGAGAGATCCAGAGAAAATGTTACACCTGAGTGAGCCTGCTAATACAGGAGAAGCTTAAAGCATTACAGTTGAAAAGGAACCCAGTTTAAAAAAACTCTGATTGGTAGCAGAAATCAAGCAACTTCAATTAGACTTGCCCTTAAGGAGATGTCTGGAGCCGCAATATGGGTACAAATTGCATTGCATTGAGAGAACACAGGAACTGTCTCTTTCGGAAACACAAAAATCTACTTTGAAAAAACAATAGGCCTGCTAACATACCAAGTGGAACAAATTAAAACTGTCAACATCACAGAAACTGTTTAAAATTGGTAACTTAGCATGACCCTAAAGCGGAATAGAAATTAGATGTTCTGATAATGTTCAGAAAAATGAAGGCAGAGATCGGCAGCCTGCCCTAGGAAACAGCGAAGTTGTAACATGCAGGCCCTTCAATGGAGTGTTGGCTCACCCACACAAAACAGCTTTAGAAACTTTCATAGGTTGTACAGTAATCTTCTACACAATAATCACCCAAGGAAAGGAAGTCGTTAGCACTGAGCAATCATCAGATGAGTAATTTATCACTAACCTTCTAAAAATCAGTCATGATGGTCATGAAAACGTCATTAAAAATGCTATGGAATCAATATAAAATCTCTGCTGTAATGTAATGTGTAATCAATAAGCATGTAGAGGGTCTAGTAACATACAACCCTGCTGTCTTCCTAGTGCTGCTGTCTGGTTAAAAAAAATATATGTGCATATATACATACACACATATATATATATATGTGCAAATTGTAGCAAAGTAAACACCTGTCCCTGGCATGTGTTTTTCAAATTCAGTTGACAAATTGACAAATTTGATAAACAGATAAGAAAATTAAGACTTCCAAAGTGTTTCCTGTGTGCACAGCAAGAATTTAGGAATCAAACTGTTAAGCAGTGCTGTACCTAGCCTTTAGGCATCCCAATGCAGGACAACTAGACTCACAAGAAACACTATGCCAAGCACAGAGCAGCCTAAGGGGGAGAGATCCTGGAGAAAGGGTTTAACCTTAGTAGGTGCCCACTAGTACCAGGCAGCACAGGCTTCCATTTGGGATTTGCAATTTGGAGAGTTCTTCAACCCATTTCCCTCTACCCTCAAAACAAACCAATCAAGCAAGTTCTCTCAAGTAACAGCTTTTTGTAGGTGAAATTTTCTTAAGATAAGAATCAGCTCACTGCAAATGCTTTCTGAGGACACAAGAAAAAAGTCAGAGTTTGACAGAGGCAAGCTTGGCCCAGGAGCTCCCTGCTCCCACCAGGGCTGCAGTGCTACCAGGTAACCATAGCATTCTATTCTAGTTATTGAAGCAAATGTAAATGGTGAAGATTAGGGAGAAGCTGGATGAGCATTTAAGGATCATGGGTTTGGTGTTAGGTGTTTCCACTCAGCCTAAATTCCCCATCAGACAACATGGCCTTTTCCTAATCTTTGAATGAACAGCTTTAGGATGGCCTACAAAAGCTGCTTCATTCATTCAAAGTCAAGGAAAACAAAGCGTGAGGCTGCAGTGCATTTAATGCTGGCCAGATAAATGTAATAATGTGGTATTATGCTGAACTGATATGCTTGGCTGGTTTCTTGCTGACTGGACCACAATATGCTGGAACTGCAGTCTGTGACCTTTCAGGGGTGAAAGTTGTTCCATGGTGCTGACATTTACCCAGGCTTTGTGAGTTTCTGTCTCCTAATATAGTGACTGCTTTATGAGAGATCTTGACATATTCCATGGGGAAAAAAAAAAAAAAAAAAGGAGAAGAGGGCAGTGTATAACAGACTTCAGCAACCTAGGTTACCAGGATAAGGAAAGGACAATGTAAGAAATCTTACATTCATAAGACACATATACTTACTATTATCCCCAGGGAGTGGCAGCTTACCAAAACTCCATTAATTTGACAGCTGTGGCTTAATGTAAGTGGGTTTTACTGCACAGATGAACAGTGTCTGTTCCTTGCTAGGTCTGTCCTAGTTCCACATGATTCATTTGCTACCTCTAAACTTCTGTTTGCCAGTGCTCCTGGCTGCAGATGTTTCTTCCTGTTCTTCCACTTGAATAATATCTGTTTGTTTGCAGCAATTATCTGCAGATGATAAAACTTGAAGATCTTGAGATATATTCAGGAAACTGCAAAATACACAAGGCTTTGACCAAAAGTTCCTGCAACATAATAGATAAAACTTATCACTAAAAAGCAGGCAGCAGAGCAGCCAGGCAGCTTTCACATGCACTAATAACATCACACTGTGAAAGCTGTAGAGAGGATGCTGTTGCTCTGACAGATAATTTTGTCAATAACATTGCTTTTCATTTACCATTTTTATCCAGCTGAATAGTCATTTGATATTGTTAAAAGCATTTTCTTGGATCCAAGATTTACAATTAAAGCAAAATGAGTGTCCGTGCTATTACAATAAAATATAATGTAAAATAGAGAAATATGCAAAGCAAGGAAAAGTATATTGCCTTGGCTTGACTCGTGTTCAAGACGACTTACAGCATTCAACTGAATTATAAGGGAAAGATTATTTAGGGTGGGATAATTCCCTAGTGGGGCAGAAAAAATGCAGCAGGTCCCAGGTTGCCCTCAACCCTACAGCCAGAATAAGGAAGGAAAAGAAAAAAAAAGGGACTTATGTGTGACAGTGACATTACATCTGCCAGAGCAGCCACTCAGGATCACTCACAGCAGCAGTTACATTATTGTAACTTATGCCACCAGTCTGGTCTGATACACAGCTGGCCCGGGGTCATGGTGCTGGCATCCAAAGTAATTTACAGCATCTGTGCACCTCCCCCAGGTCACACTGTGTGCCCTGCAGCTGCAATGAAGAGTTTGCATCATTAACTTCAGAGGGATTTAACATATGCTTGCATTATGACTGCTGCCTGATGGCATCCTACTCCTCTCTTTTTCCAGGTTGCCATGACAAACTAACAATCTTGATGCAAGGACTAGTTAGTAAATCAGGTAAGTTCCATGAGAATTTAGAGGATAGTAGAATAGCTCTGCCTCCAATATCTTAACAGATAATAATTTTCATGGCCCCTTGACAGTGGCAATAGTTATGACTTCTGCATACTGCCTCATTAGCATTTCTAGGATTCAGCATTTTCCAAAGATGCAGCCATTATTTGATTCATGAACACTGCAGAACTGCACAGAGGATACACATGGCCAAATATTCATTAGCCTGGATTTAGGCACCTGTGTATATGACCTGCATTTTGTCATTATGGATAACATTTAGCACATCTCTTGGCATCATGAGTGTGTTTCTACTCTTATTCTGATAAGAAATCAGCTCCTTTTTCTCCCTTTTGTCTTCACCCTTTACCTAAAACATTTGTTTCATGAAGTTATAAATGATCATTTTAGATGATGAGTTTGGGTTTCTACCTGTGCATGAGTTAAACTGCTTGATTTGTGCATCTTTCTAATCAGCACATGCAGAACTAGGTACTTCCTAGATCTTAGATTCCCCCTCTAAACAGTAAATACTAAAGATCAATGTGAATTGAATTCTGGAAAAATCTTCTTTTTTATTAAAGTACTTCAAGAACATTGGTTTTCTATTCAAAAGCTATGAAAAAGAATGGCTTGTATTGCTCTTGTCAAGAGCAGCAGTATTATGTGACAATTATGTTAATAAGCATATAAAATTTTTCTTTAGAGTAGCAAGCTGCCATTATGGCAAGAACAGCATATTTGTTTGTATAAAGAATTTATTTATGAGTTTACAGCTAAAGATAACAGTTCTGCCATGTTAAGCTTACATTGCAATATTGTATATTGCAGTAAGTAGACTATTATGTGAGCATGACCAAGAAGGCTTCCAGCACAGATGAGGACATTGTGGAAATCAAACTCCCATATGAATGATTGTTTTGGGGTTGGTTTCAAGCAGCTCCTTTTCTAAAAAATCTTGATTCTCACACCATTTTAATTACAAATGACATTAAAGTAATCTTATTGTGTTCATAAATTATTGACTATCATTCCTCAGGTTGATGATAAAATTACAACCCAGGGATGCTCACCTCACACCCAGTGGGACTTTCTGCAGCCCATCAGAAAGAAGAATCCAGTGTACAGCTGCTTTCTCTTCAACCAGTTCAGCAGCAATCAAGAGTAGGGTTGATTCTAATAAATTGATTTTCTTCGGTCATGTCATGAAGGAACAATCACAAGGGAAAATGGTGGTGGGGAGCAGATTGCAGTTCTAACAAGCACAGTTCCTGTAGCCAGTCTTTTCTGACTCTTTCCTGACACCTCCAAAGAAAGGGGTTCCATAGCAGATAGCTTGCCAAGCTGCTCAGATAATTTGCCAAGTTGCTCCAGGGGCAGCAACCAACTCCAGGATGTTCTTCTTTGGGTGCGTCTGGGGAGATCACACTTGTGAATGATGTGGTTGAAGTGGACAGAATAAGTCCAGTTCTCTTGAGAATTATTAAATGCTCTTGGCTTTCCCTGGCCCTGAAGGGCAAACTTTTCTATTTGCTGCCTCTTCTGGTTCAGGTTCTTTAGCTTTTCTGTGCAACAACCACCGGATTAGAATTGAATTCTCTATGTTTTAAATAAAACCTGAGATACTAGCATCAGTCTAGGACTTCCAAGTCTAAATTATGAGGGGATGCAGTGGAAATTCTGGCCATTGGCAATGTTACATCTCATCGATGGATACGAGGCTTTTTGTACATCTTCTGGTACCATTCAGCCATGATTTTTAGCAGAAATTTGAATTTTATTGTAATAAAAAATAATTAACATTTTTATTTTTACTATGATTTTTGAACAATTTTTATCCATCCTTATCGCAAACACCACTTGAAAGATAAATCATCCTGCTACTGAAATGCAAAATGATTTAATGAGACACAGTACTGTAAACTCTGTCTTGTTCTTGTCAGCCTTTTTCATTATCAAGGGAGTGCAATATCAAATTAGTTTAACTTCTTGACTCAAGAGAATGCAAAGAGCTCACAAATTAAGATTCACCTGCAAGAATGTTTCAGCACCAGGATTAAATGTGAATGCCCAGTTGACTGATAAGCAGATTTTAGCACAGGCGAATAAAGTCCTTGGGGACCAAACCTTTCCAGCGCCCAACAACATGTCACTTCGTATGACCCCATTTGTTTCAATGATATGACAAGCCTGAGACTCAAAATTTCAGCCTGATGATATACAAAGGGCTGCATCCAGCTCAAGGTCCTTAATGATCCCCATTTCTGAATGCAAATACAACTGTACTTGTCACATATCTTTTACAGGGACAAAAGCTTCATTTTGCCTCACCAGTAAGGGAGGAGAGGCCTCATTGCTGTTGAGTTGTACACACTTCAACATGACAGGGTCTCATTCTTTTATTCAAGACCTTGTCCCTAAATCCATGCTCTGGAGAAAGAATTAAGGTATCCCTTCATGTGGCCACACTACATGGGACTACTGCAATAGCCTTGAAGATTTTTACAGCAGGAAGAAAAATCAGTGTCCAGCCTGGACAAAAGAGCTGCAAGCCACCCCTCCTCTCCTAGACAAAACCAAAACAAACAAAAATGCAGTTGACTAGCTAGCATTAAATAACTTGTGATTTAACTAACCTGTATCTATTCAGAAAGACCTGTCTCTCAGCTGCTATTGAAGTTATGTCCCACATGTTAATTGAATCTCACTGTTGAAAATTAGCAAGTTGCTTCCATTTTGAATTCTGTTGCCCTTAAGGAGGGTTGCTTCCTCATAATACCTGGTGTTGAATGTTTATCCATTAGTCATTTATCAAGCAACAGAAGGATGGCTGGACTGTAGCAGTGTGCATATTTTCACATATTTTTTTTTACACGCTTTCATGCATAGTACATCACATAACACAAAGATTTATCTGTCTGTAAAGGTATATGTGCTGTAGACCCTCTGAAAAATGTATCTCTCTAGGGAAGGATATCCCTGACAAAAATTGAGATTTTTATGGTGGATTAGTCACTGTGTAGAAGTACTCACATTCTCTTTAATTTTTTCATTGTAATTTCTTTAAATTTTGACAGAGGCACAGGATCAGTTAGATTGGAGCATATCTTCAAGTTCATCAAGTCCAATCTTTTATCAATCACCACACTTTAAACTAGACCACGGCACTGAATGTCATATCCAGATATTTCTTGAAAGCTTACAGGAATGGTGACTCCACCATTTCCCTAGACAGCCCATTCCAATGCTTTGTAAACCTTACCACGAAGAAATTCTTCCTGTGGTCCAACCTAAGCCTCCCTTTGTTCTGCTTGAGGCCATATTCTCTGGAAGAAGAGGAAAATCCCCACCTTGCTACAACTTCTTTCTAGGTAGTTGTAAAGAGAAACAGATGGGACAAGTTACAAGACATCTATTTTTTCCAAGCTGTTTTTTCAGAGTTTCCTACATTCCAACATGCTAATTTTACTCCAGGTCACAACCTCAATTTTTCAAGAGCTTCAGCTACCCAGGACATTTCTTTCATGACGTTTCTTACACCTGAAGTGCAATATCTTTTCTCTGCTATCCTATCCCCATAATTTTGCTTTTCTGTGAAGAATTTGAAGACTGATCTATTAAAGTTTTTTACTATAAAATGCACTTTTAGTAAATGATAGCTAAGGTTTTGCCACTCTGGGTTGAATAGGAATAATGCAGCAGTAATTACCAAGTTTCTCCAATATGATTCATACTGCACAAGAGTTTATGCACTCAATCAAATACTGGTAAAAAAAATGGAATAATTATATCCCACCTGAAATTAGCCATCAAAATAAAATAGAATTTATAAAAAGGAAAATAAGAGCTATGTGAAATAGCTTCTCTTTGTCTTTCAAATTAGATGTAGGTTAATCACCAAATCATTTATTATAATTCAGAAAAGTAAAGAAAACAGAGTAGAACTTAATAATCAGAAAATAACAGTTAAAATATGCACCTTTTTTGTTTGGTTGGTTTTTTTGTTTGTTTGTTGGTGGTTTTTTTGTTTTGTTTCAAAGGTGAAGTTGCAGCTCTTCACAAAATAACTTATGGCCCCAAAGGCAAGGTAATGAAAACAAAAGAGAAGTTTGAGAGCAAAGTACTTCTAGGGGTAAGAAAAACATATTCTAGATTCTGGAGGTTTGTTTTGTACCATGTCATAAAAGCAAAAGAGACGTAAACACTGAGGTTATGGCCACAATGAGTCACTGAATCGGGGTACAGAGAACCAGGGACACATCAGTGAAACTGGCAGGTCGCAGGATCCCTTATTGTTTTTTCTGTTAAAGATTTTGGCTCTATAAAACCAAAGCAAAAATCTGTATGCAGCTTGACAGATGAAATCACTGCAGAGAGAATGCTGATAGCTGTGCAGCTCCGGCTCTGCCTTATATGATATCCATCCCACTGCCAGTCTACCAGAAATGAACATTTAATCAGGTTATGTAGCCCAAACACAATCTTTATTTTTGGGAGCTCTTTTATTGGTATCTGAACAGCTGGTATAGAGAAGAAACTCTTCAAACTGAACAATTCCCAGCTAGCACCTCCTCAGACAGAAGAGAGTGTCCCACTTTTCACAATGAATAGCAGGTTCAGGTCACCCTACGTATTAAGTTTAGCAGGTCCAGTGCTGCTCAGAGATCCTGAGAAGGGGACAGCAAGGGTTGGCTAGAGCTTGATCTGTGTGCACAGAACCATCAGACACTTTTACCACTAGGAAATCTCTACTCATGTGCAAACTAAAATTTACCAACTTGGCCACATTTACACAGGTTTTGAAGAGGACAGAGAGAGACAACTTTCTTCCTCAGATCCCTTTTCCGGCTCCTTCTCCATTCAATCTGTCATGAATTTAGATCACTCAAAAGAATTGCTGTCAAAGGTATTAGCAAAAGCAATTTTAATATGATGCTGTAAAGCTGTGGTGTAACAAAGTTCCATGACAAAGTTCAATTTTTTACTGCCACAGGTGTTTACTGTACATGAGCTGGTGGTCTATCCAAAATCAATTTGAGCACTGATTCAAAACTTATCAAGACAAAAGTCTGAGCTAGTAATTCAAATCAAAGTTATCATATTGCAAGTTTATGCACAATATTGGTTGCTACCAAAGATCAGTCACTGGTAAAAGCTCTCTCTGTCACAAGTAGAAACCTGGAGAGGTTTCCCAACTCCAGGGGAGATCACCATCATGTAGCCATGCTGCTAAGCAGGGAGAGCTCAAAGAATGCTCATTTAGGCTGTCAATATTATGTAAGGGTCTCCACACTGTGGGTCAAGCTTGTTACCATGTGAACCAGATTCAGCTTACGCTGAAAATGATTGCTCCAGCAAGAAGGATAAGCAATCCTCCAAAGGTTAGCCCAATCTCTAGGGAATGTGTGCTGGTGTTATTCCCAGATTCATTCCTGAAAGGGAAAAGCAGTATGAGTCTTGGTTGCATTTTTCTGGATGGATTAACCCTTAGAGGCTCAACTTGTTTAACTGTTCAGACTAAAGACAAAGGTCTCTTTGGCCACTCAGAATGTCCCTGTCTCTTTAACATAAAAATACAAGATATGTGAAAGAATAAAGACAGATATAAGGAAGCTGCCAATCCTGAAATGCCTGTGGAGCATCTTTAATTACAGTTTGAGGCCTCAGGAGGAGACTTGGGAGCACAGTTACTGTAAAGTCATTAGCCCATGGCATTTTCAATTAAAGCTTGTCAGGCCCAACGAGATGTGCTCTGATGGAAAGGGAATTACTAGCTATGTTCTTTGGAATGAAATAGTCATATATTTTGGCATCAAATGGACATGAGGCCTGATCAGAGCCCATCAGAATGTATTGTGCAGAGCTTGGAAAGTGATGTTTCTGAATCTTACTACTAGCAGGTAAGGATAAGTTTCTGAGAAGGGAAATCATGGCTAATTAAATGGGTTACAATACAGGTGATTTGATATCCTGATTCCAGCTGGGATAAAGTTAATTTTCTTCTTAATAGCTTATAAAGTTCTGTGTTTTGGATTTAGTTTGAGAATAATCTTGATAACACACTGATGTTTTAGTTCCTATAGTACTTACTCTAAATAAAGGACTTTTCAATGTCTCATGCCTTGCCAGCAGGTGTACAAAAAGCTGGGAGGGAGTGTAGCTAGGAAAGCTAACCTGAGCTGGACAAAGGGATATTCCACACCAGAGAATGTCATGCTCAGCTTACAAAACTGGAGGCAATTAGCTGGGGGTTGCTGATTGTTGCCCAGAAAAGGTCTGAACATTGGTGTCAGTATGGGGTGAATAATTGTATTGGGCACCAATTGTTTCTCTTGAATTTTATTCCCCTCTCTTGCTCTCACCCCTTTTCATTAGTAGTACATTTTTTCATTAGTACTACAATTATTAGTAGTAGTAGTGGTATTTTTTTATTTTTAATGATTAAACTGTGATGATATCAACACCCAAAGTTTGCCTTTTCTTTCCCATTCTCCTCCCCCCAAGGGTGAAGAGCTGGGGGATGTGAGCAAGCAGCTCTATGGTGCTTAGTTGCCAGCTGGTGCTAAACCATGGCACTTAATGATGTAGAAGTCAGAGAGGTCTGCAAGAGATATTCTCTGATTTGTGGCAGGACACTTCAGGCAGTCACAAAAGGATGGGACACAGACTCCTGTCATGTGAGTAAGCCTGGAGAAATAAGATTCATAGGAATTTAACTGCCTTTCTAATAAGAGGGCTGTGCATGTAAAACTCGATTGTGTTTAAAGAGAGCACAAAAGCAGGTTTAAGATCTCAGAGTGAAACATGGTTTCCTCTAAGCATGGTTTGCATGCCATGCTTAGAGGAAAAGGTGCATCTGAGAAAAATTGGAATCCCATTGACGAGTCATAAATGCCAGACCGCAGCAGCAGGGGATATGCACCAAGATAAGCAAAAAGAACACACAAGAGCCCAACCTGTTCCTGAAAGGTCAGAACATAACCTTTAACAGCCAAAGCTGACACAGGTGTTTACTGTACGTGACCTGGTGGTCTATCCAAAATCCAAGAAAATTAGGAAGTTTAAGGTTTAAGCCTGAAAAGTTCAGTTATCCCGCAGATGAGTTCAAGTACAAATGTGCCAATTAATCATAACACATTTTCCCCTAAGTTATCCAAAAATTAGTGGAAAGATAATCATTGGTTAATGATAATAAAAAAGCATCACAAACAGGAAATTATATTATCACATACAGATTTCATGTGGCTACTGGTGCTCGGACATCTCAGTTACAAACTCTGAGAAAATTAACCAGTGCTAAGGCATCAGCACTGAACTTAATCAGTTAATACTTTTATTTGTTTGGACTGACCTTAGCAAAGTTTTGGTGCAGGTTAGCTCACACACTCCTAAACAGCTCTTGATCTGAAGTTATCTTGGGTAAGTACTGTCTTCACTTAAGATGATACTGAAGTTTGTGGTGGGCACTAGAAGAGGTAAATGTGGTATGTACAGGGTGTTGGTCTAGGGAATAGAAAAGTAAGTCTTGAAAGCAAGGCTTATTTCTTGGGACAGTTTCTGCCACTAAGGCAGGATTAAATGACAGAGGAAGAAAGATCATATCAAGAAATCACAAAACCTAGAGAGTAACAGAGCTGAACAGAAGGACAACTGGAACTAGTCAAAGAGAACACCAAGGCAGACAGATTCTGGCCCAGAAGCAGGAGTATTCAGAGCTTTTGCCAGTTACTGAGCTGCCTTGGGCAGAGGAACTTGGACTTATCAGAACCACAGAATGGTGCTTCTCCAGCCAGAGGGTGTGTTTTGCCAGCACAACAGAGAAACTGCACAAGGCACATCTTATGGGCTTAGCTAAAGGACACAAACAGACCATGAAAGGCTTATGGCATCCATTGGTTGAGAAGCTGCCACAGAGAGGAGATGAGCAAAAGTAGAAACAATTCCTACACTAACAGCAGCATCACAAACAATAAAAGAGTGGGATGAAGACCTACATATTTAAAAGGCTTGAATTGAATGCAATGTCTTCATGAAGGCCAAGTGATGAGAATCAGCTATAAGTTAGGACCAAGTGACTGATGGAAAACACAAATGCTTCCAGAGACTGAAATAAGATGGATACCACAAAGAAGGCAGAAAATTACAAGAGTTCAGTAGAGGACGATGGCCTGTAAAAACACACCAATAATTCTGGTATTAAGAAAGAAATCTCTAAATAGATTCTTCAACTAAGGACCTAAATTAGACAAAGATGGTGCAGAATTTATCACACCTGACTTCAAACATCAGCCAATGCAATGTCTCCCATCCAAGCAGTTTATACAAAGCTCCCTTTACAGACAGTGGAAAAAATATATGATTCATCTCACTTATTTGAGAGACCTGTTTTAGAATGGCATGGCTTGTGCCCTACTGGTACTTGTTTCTCTCCACTTCCAAGACGGGAGTTTCAGTGATTAGCTCAGATGGAGACATCTGCATGTGGCCTCATAACTCCCAGCCAGGGAGTTGTCTTGTGTTTTACCTCCCATTAAGCACTGTGCAGGAGGTTGATTGCCATTTTCATATGTGGAAGGAATTTTTTTCCCAGGCAGCTAAAGTGGCACATGACTATATGGGGTTCTTTTTCACATACTACCTTGCAATCAGGAGGACTAGCTTTGGGTTGATTTACAATTGTTGGATTGGCTTTTAGTGCACTTCTTTATTCAAAATGGTGCAGTGGAGGTCACCAAGCCAGCACACTAAAATTTTGATCACCATTTGAACTGTGATTTAAAATGGTAAAGAGCTGCACTGGCTCAGTCTTTAACAGAAGCTGTAGTTCTTTCCATCTGCCTCTCTTCTCCATGTTGTGTGCACCAATGTCATTGGATGGGTAATGGCTTCCCACAGAGGCCCTCAGCAGGGTGGAGGGCAGATTCACTCTCAGGATGTGATGGTGTCTTGTGAAATCTGCATTGGGTAACCTTGCTGGATATTTTAGAATACCATGTGGAAGGCTTTAGCTGCAGCTATTAACCATATCACTTCTAACTGCAGTAGAGTGTCTAAATCTCTTTTACCTATCAGATGTCAGCTGTACTATATGAATGTAACAGAGGAGAAACAATAACATAAAAAGAAGTTACATTAACCAAAAATATGGCACATGTTTATTACAAGTTAACAGTCCTTTACTGCACCCACAGGAAGTTGAAATGTTCACAAACAAAATTACGTGAAGACAAGTGCACTATTTTTAAAACACAACAGTCTGATAAACCTTGAGCTACCTGAGGACAAAGCTAGTACTGAGAGTTACAGACACATTCTAATGAGGAATTAAATATTAATCTAGAAGGCTAGTGGTAGTTTCTTACAGGTCTTGACATCACTGAATCTTGCAGAGACAGTACTGAGAGCTAGATCTGTGCTCCTTGCTCACACATCTCACGTTAATTTTAAATGGAATAATCCCTCCGTAAAAACTGAATAAAAATTGTAGGGCATGGGCCTTACAGTATTGGAAACAAGGTTGTGGAAGATGCTAAGTGTGAGAGGCTTGCATTCAGAGCTGGAACTCAAATCTTCCTTCATAAATATGGTTGATACTCTGGGATTTTCATATCCTAAGGAGAACACTTGATCTAAAATGAGTCTTGCAATATTTTACAAGGCATGCTTAACCTCTTAATGTGTGTCATGAAAAGATTAAGAGGCAGTGTTATTGCTTGCAAAATCACCTGCTATTTCCAGGAAACAGTCATCTGCTGGACCTGTCCTTGTCACTGGCATAAGTATAATGCTTTTAATAATCTCCCATTGCCTAAGTGATGTGTTTGAATCAAAATGATGGATATGCTATAGCTGGCAAAACTTTTTAAGAGCTACTTATTTCTATCTTGTTCCTCTGCTGCCATCTAGAGGTTTTATTCTTAGATTTAAAAAAAAGAGAATAAAGTGCTTTATTATATTGCAAAGTTGCCTTTAAAAATTGTCTGCACCTTAACATCACTTAAGGTGCTATTATCACTGAACCTCTGTCTCCATACAAGAGCAGATTAATGAAGTGTGCACAAGCTGTTGAGCTGTGGGATGCAAGTGAGTCTTATGGGCTGAAGTGATATTTATACTAGAGGCAAACACTGTCATAAAAAAAAAAAAAAATTCCTCATAAAAAGCACCTGTAAATTGGCCTTAGGAGTAATTTTCATAAAACCTGTTTTTCAGCAAATAAACAGTAACACATCAAAGCAGCCTCAAAGTAAGCAGGTGCTTGAAGAAAAGGCAGCCTGGCCAGCCTTGCAGCAGGATGCCAACACGACAGGCACAGCCGGGACTTTGGCCTGTCAGCACAACTGGCTGGCATCTTCTGTGCCTCCCGTGACACGGCAGTGATGCTCCATTTCACGCTAGCATTGCCCAGAACGGCACAACACAGAACTCACACAACACAAAACTCACCAGTGAGACAGAAAATCATTCTAATACAAACATTTCTTCTTAAAGGTAACAGAAACAGCCAGTTCACCACAATGGGCTCCTGGCTTTGTAAAAATAATAGATTCACATGCAGTATAAATGAGTCCATCTCCCTTGACCTCAGTGTGAATAGGTTAATTTGGCATCAGACCTTCTCAAGGAAATCTCACCTTCTTGCTTTGCCCCTTCAAATGTTTATTCATTAAACTAATGCTAGCACCAGGTCTGTGGAGGGCAGGTGCAAATGCTAATGTACCTCACCATGTATTTCATCTGAATGCATTACCAGAGCATCCTTTTTGTCCCTTTGATATCCATCCGATTTTATAGCCCCTCCTGGCAACCAAGAGCACGTTGACTCTGAAAAGACAGTTCCTTTTAAACACAGTTGAACCAATTCATTTCCTGGAACTGATAACAAGATTTTTAAATGTGTACAAAGGAACCAAATGTACACTGAACACTGAAATATGGGAAAGAGTTTCTAGGAAGTCCTTAGCCTTTAGAATACAATGTTCCTGTGAATGATAATTTCTGTACTTCAGCAGAGGATTAGCTGTCATAATAAATTATTTCTGTTTGCCTGGAAGGAAATAAGTGAAACTTCCTTAACTAAGAAGGCCAGCAAAAGGTACAGCAGAGATGAGACTAACCTTGTCTCCTGTGCCCAAGGATACCTCTGAAAAGCTGCCATAACATGCAGTAATTTGATAGTGTCAGCTAAAATTAACCTGTGTACTGTAGAAGGAGATAAGAATAATATTAAATTCCTGCTGATACTCACTTTGTATGCTATGGAGACTGGTTCTGATGTTTTGTGAGCCTGCCATAATAAGATTTTGAAAATCTTAAATACCTTTAATAAAAAATTAGAATAGAAAAGAAGAAAATATGGTTTATTTTGTTGAGACTTGCTGAAGTTCTTGTGATGACGGATTGCTATGAAAATATATTTTCTTATTTTGACAGATACAAAGATGGTAAATCCTTACTTTTCTTTGTGTCCTAAAATCTCCTAATTTAACTACTTCATATTAGTACCATGTTCTTCAGTCATTAAACATCTTGGACACTTTCATTCAATGACCAGATGCAGAACGTGGGTACCAAACCAGTTTTCACCCCAAAAAATTATTTTTTATCACCATTCAGTATAATTTCTGAATGTTTAAACTGTATTTAAATATAAACTCACTGTTCATTGGCTCTGGGTACAAAAATATTTCAAAAATATTTTTATTTAAAATCAAATAATCTTTTAATAAAGTGTAATCAAAGGCTATTTCCTTTCCAGAGCTGGCCTGTAGTTTTGTATCATGACTACTTACAGATATCAGCGACTTGCAAAGGAAGTTTGCAGTCCTTGGAGAATTTGAAAGTACAGTGAATCCATTCTCGTCATTACTTGTTCAAACCATCAAGTTCCTAACTAGTTTATACTACCATGCCCTCAATCCCTCCTTGACTACTGAAAATTAGGATAAAATTTAAGAAAGGGAGAGAACTTCTCAAATCTAGCATTTAACAAGCTCATGTGAGAGTCAGGATGCCTAGGTCTAGTCTCTTTTTCTTCTGTCTTTCAGATGTGTGCTCCAACCTACTGCATCTGACATATGGTAAGTTGGTTTCTCATTTCATCTGCTTTTCATCTTTCTCCAAAACAAAAACCATAGTGGTTCAAGTGAATTGGGTTCCAGACAAAGCAATGAAAGGTCTGTGTCAGTGAGACAAAAATTGAAAAAAAATTAAATAAAGGAAACCCTGAAATTAAATTTGTTCCAAAACTGTCAATTTCCTTGGGATTTTTTCAGTTTGTCTGCTGGGGTGGGAGGGAGGGAGAAGTCAGAACAATTGTTTCTATATTTCCCACACTTACGATCAGAAGCTGAAACTCAGAGTGAAAGACTCAACATCAACTTTCAGCAGTGACCCTGAAACACAAATTTCTAATCTGGTCACTTGTGCCGAACTCTTTCATTCAGTTTCTTCAGTGAAGATTTTGCAGTGCCAATTCTTCATGTGACCCCTCATCCAAGCTCCCATCTCCCACAATTCTCCCTTTTCATCTCATTTATCCTAGAGACTGGAAGAAGTCACAAGAGAGGAGGGCTGCCTTCAATGCCTATCATTAATGTTACTTACCATCAGAACTCTCTGCTGGAAGCTGCTTAGCAAGGAACAAAACTTCTTCTAGGTACAGAGGTGGTTTCTATTGAACAGAGAACCTGATGCAAAAAAGCCATCCCTGCAAACACTCAATTATGTATCATGTGAGAGATATGTGAGCAATTGATGCCCATCCTATTTGAATGTTTCACAATAAAAATGTGTTGGAAATTTTGCCTAGAAGAGCATCACTTCACACATGGAAGAGCTCCCTTGTTCTTTTCACTGAGAGGAGAATCAAAGACATAATTATTTTAAGTGACTGAATTGTATATATATCTTCTAGTGCCAGTTTAAGCTTGACCTGTATTGTAAAAAGTAAAATTAATGTTGCAAGTGCCACTCAGTGACTGTGATTAACCATAATTTGCATTCTTTATTGAAAGTCGATAGTCTGCATGCTACCAGCTGTGAAATTGTGCAATAAGCAATAATTAAACAATGAAGAAGAGTAAATAGAACTAGTTAGGCATGATTTGGAGTAGTGAGTAGCAAAGGTGACTTTTAAAGTTTTATTAGCACAGAGCAGGAATACAAAATACAACCATGTGATCTATGGTTCAGTGAGTAAAGAGTGAACATTTGTAAAAGTCTACTAAAGTCACATCTACTAAAGTCACACAATTGATAGAACAAGAGTATCACTACTGAAGCAAGACTATACACTAAACTTACAGGACACTAAGGGCTTCAAAGCCCAAAGGACCATCTCTGAATATCTATCTAACTGCAGTTCACCACCTTTACTGGCAGGACATTTGTTCTCAGAGGCTTGTTGGATTGCCTGGACTTTGGGGTTTTTTGCAGAGGATTGACAAGTGTGAAAATAAAAGTTTACTGCAGGTTTGTAGGTTTTGGAACTTGCCATTTCATATGGGAACCCCTGGCAGGAATTTGTCTTTTCACTGTTTGTAAGTCTTACTGAATTATATGCATTCAAAATGAGATTGTTGCAGATGTGTACAGCACCACTGCACAGCTACCTCCCTAAGCAAACTTAAAAACTCAGTTTCCCTTTGGACATTACCAACTAATTTTGTGTGGCAATAGCTCAAATACAGCTCATGTGTTCTATACATTTGTCAAACATAGAATGAAGCTTCACTTGTTACAGAATCTTCATTTGCCCTCAGGTTTGAGGACTTCTTCTGATGGTGGTATTGGCCTAGGTTTAGCAAGTTGGCCAGGCTTAATTTCAGGCATTTTTTCACCATGTCTGTACACACTTACAGTGACATCCACTGTTTCCCCACCATACTTGTTCTTGACATGGATGCTGTATTTGCCTGAATCTTCTGAAGTCACCCCCTTGATGGTTAAACTGGCATATTTCCCCTGTTCCAGTGAATATGCATAGTGCTCATCAATTTCAAAGGCCTTGTCATTCTTGAACCAAACCACTTCAGGGTCAGGATTTCCAAATACAGTACAGGTCAGATTCAGTGTCTGAGGGAGATAAACAGAAGTTTGAGATCAGTACTTGTTTAACCTCTGTATTATTTTTAGGCATTTTTTATTCTTAGCTAATTAAACTAAGACATGATATCATATTCTTGAGGACTGAAAAGTAAAGTCCCTAATATGTATTCTTCCCTTGATTCAGACTTTCCACCATCTCACCAGTAACTGTGATACAGTAATAGCCTCAGGGTTGCAGTGTCTGAAGATGGTAAGCTGGACTGTCATTGCAGTCCTGCCTGCAGGAGACTCCTGACAACCCATTAGTCTGACATGAGGTTCAGGCAATGATAGTTTTAAAAACATCCTTGAAGCTTCCCTGTACACAGCAGGGAGGAGAACTGAGCAAATCTTTTCTGACCAAGGCCTCCTGAGGTTATTGCTTGAGATGATTAAAAAAAAAATTCACTTAAAAATAGAATACATAACATGAATCACTGGACATCGATTCCAGGTGTGGCTGACTGGAAAAGTAGAAATACTTTATGAAGAATAAATAATACATAAATACTGGTAAAATGCTCTTAAAATCATAGAATGGTTTGGGTTAGAAGGGACCCTAAATATCATCTGCTTGCCATCCCCCTGCCATGGGGAGGGACATCTTCCACAGGCAGGGACACCTTTCACTAGACGGGGTTGCTCACAGTCCTGTCCAACCTGGCCATGTGTTACATGCATGTGAAGCGTATTCAGAAAATAGCTGACATTATTGAATGGACCATCCTGGCATTTCTCAATGACTGAACTGAGATTTGAGGAGCTTGTAAAATTTTCATGAGGATTCTTCCAAATTTTTATAGATATACTGCTGAACCCAATTTTGACCACCCTCTAAATGTGTGTGTGTAAACTTCATGTATTTAGGTACGGTGATCACAGAAAAAAAAAGGGAAGAAACATCTTAAAACTCACTGCACAAAATTTGGCCCTAGATAAAGTCACCTTAAGAATTCAACATATGTGGCATTGTGTTAGAAAAGAAAACAGGAAAAAATAAAACAAAGAAAAACCCTGCCGTTAACAACCCCAAACTGACAATTTCTACCAGAATTGTTCCTTATATTCTCTCCACGTTCCCTTTCAGGGAATGAACATACTTGAGGAATGTTTTTCTTGATTGACAATGACTGAATAGGTGTGATATAACTCAGAGTAAAAATAAAACAGGAAGAAGTTTTCAGTGATCAAAAGCCACATATGTTAACAAATAGAAGTGGTCTTTGACAATTCATGCATCTGAAGTCAGAATGCTGAAGGAAGATTTACATACTAGGGGTACAATGTAGTGGCAAGCTAAGTCAGTGGGCATTCTTGAAGTGATATTGTGTAGGAGGCAAAGTTAACTAATAGCATACAGGAACTAGACTTACTATAAAATATTTAAAGGACTGATGAGGCAAACACAAAACCAAAATTTTGGGAAAATAACCTTGTGTCTAATAGAGTGAGTTTTATTCTTTCAGTCCTTTTTGGAACATAAGCAACATTAAATTACTATTGCTTTCAAAAGTCATGTCATTTAAGAGAAATTAACAATTAAATCATAATAATTAATCAAGTCTCAGTAGGTCGGTATTAAAAACTTATCAGATATATTCCACAGTCATTTTAGATAATTTGGGTCTATTCTACTTATGAAATTATAGATTTGAACTAAAAATAAAATTATTCTCCTGCTTTCAGTTTCATGAAACCATTTGCATTCCCTCACCTCTTGATATCAAAGAACACCTCTCACTGCTCAGCATAACAAAAGCTGTCCTTACCTTCCCATCCATTATGGTAACGACATCAGGCAAACCACCAATGACTTTACCACGATCTAGGGGTTAAAGAAAAATATGGTATTCATATGAAGTTTAGACCTCAAAATTACTCATTTCTTAATGATTTTGGAGTCATGACTCATGGCTTTTTTTCTGCCTTTTTTTTTAATCTTTAAAAAAAAACAATTTTTGTGATATTCTGGGAGGGGTTTAATATGTTGCACAGTCAGTCCCTTTAGATTTTTTTGGCCAAGATTTTGCTACAGCATTCTAAACTGATACACATAACAACCTTGAAGGTACTGCTGAGCTTGACAGTTTATGTTTTGGGCCCAGAGCAAAGTAAGGAGGGTGCTTTTAGCATCTTAGTGGTATCCAAAGTCCAAGAAAAATTTGTTCTGCCACAGACTTTGTGGGCAGAAGCATCATGTCACCACCAGGGAATTGATATAATTTCCAGTACTCCTACAGTCCCTAACTGTAATGAGCTTCCCCACAGTGTGGGCCTCAGCAAGCAGTGCAGAACAGGCAGCAGCAGGCAATTTTTCACTTAATAGATAGATCCCAATATTCAGTATTCTCAGAAGCTTTCAGACTCAACACCTCCTTGTACAACACACAATTCACATTTCACCAAATCTCTGCAGACACAAGAAGATACAGTGGAGGCTTACAAAATATGTGAAGTGTTTAGTGCATTTCCATCTCAATTAAAGACAACTAAATCCACAAATTACTATTGTTATTGCAATATATTGTGCTAACACAGAATTTCTGCAGCCACAGAACTCAGTAAGTTATGGCAGCATATCATGATGAATGCTTTAAAAAGAACACTAGATCACATTGTAAAACACCTATGATAAAATGTAAAATAAACTTACTCTTCTCAGCAAAAGCAGCTGCCCTAAAGTTGTTGAGAAAAAAAGAGAAACATACAATGTTATTGATGAAATTAATAATAAAATATATTTTGACACAGCTGACACTGATGGTACGGCATTAAAATACAAAAGATGCAGCACTTACTTGAGTCGCTGGAACTCTTCATATGCTTCATCAAAAGCTGTAACCAAACAATTGAGAGAGTTTTTTTTCATGAACATAACTTGCATTGGGGCTCAATAAACATTTAAACACATTCCCATGCTAAAATCCCTTTTAAAACCTGTACAGTGTCACACAGTAGCACAATTAGAAACCAGACCCTTGAAAACTAATGCAGCAGGTGTTGAAAACAGATACAAGACTAAAAAGATAATAACAGTTACAAAACTTACCTATGACTGGTTTTGATCAAAGACTCACTGTTTTTATAGTAATTCTTCTATTTCCAATAAAATCTGCATAATCTATGAAAAGGCACAACAAATCTGATCTTATAAATATACCTTGCCCAGACAGATCAAGTGTGCGTTTGAAGGTTTCCTTGCCGCCAAAGATTTCAAAGGTGTAGTTCCCCTTATCCTTTTCAGTGGGTTCACTTATCTGCAACCAGGCAACATCTTCTCCACCTCCAATCTTCATCTTTTCACCAGAAGAAATCTTAGATTCCCTGGGGGGTAAAAAAAAAAAGGTTTGTAGAGATGAATTTGAGTCTTTTCCTGTATGTTGTCCATAGGAAACCATCTATAAAAAAGTCACAAATGATAACATTTGTATTCCTAAGCTATAGATAGATTGCAACTAATGGGCTCATTTTTCCAGAATACTCTTTGCTTCCGGGAGGGAGTATCTAACACTTTGAAAATATTAGCTTGAGTTTTCATTTCTAAGATTCATCTGTTCACCCTTTTCTCATTCTCCTACCCTCCTCACACAGAGCTAAGGAAGGAAAGATGTATTTCATTAACTTCAAAAATCAATTTAAAAAAGGTTTGTGTAAAATTACTCTTGCACGAAGTTAAAGTATGTTTTTGGTTTTTAAAAAAACAAGAAAAAATTTATTAACTGTAGATAAGTAATAAAAACTTTTAAAAAACAATGACATTAGCTTGACTTATCATCACTTCCTAGTTAAGGAAAAAGGAAAAGCTCTGCAGATTCAGATCAAGTGGTCTCCTTGTCCACAATCTGTCAGGAACAGAGGAAATAGAAGAAGCTATTTAATGAGAGCATATAAACCACACCATTTTCAATGGCTCAAGGAGAACTTCCTTCTTTCACTCATTACCTACTGAAATACTTCTTTCCATTCTTCCTCCCCAAGCATCTTTAGCTGGAATTTTTTATAAATTAGGTCAGTTTTAGCTTTTTCTTGATCACTCATTTTATTTGACTACACAGAAGTGATTTGACTTCATAGCTAGAATTATTTTGATGGTGAAAAAGTATTTTTACCATTTTCCTTTCTTTAAGACAACTTCATTGAGTTCAGCCTACCAAATTAGATTTCTGGATAGAAATGGCTATATATTAGAAAATATTACATGTAAAGTTTCTCACCATGCCCTGAGTAGATGATGAATACTAGGTCTAGGACTTGTATTGTATTTCATGCTACGCAGAACAGTGGATAATTAAATGCTAATGAGAAATTTACATGGTGGGAAAAAAATTAAAATAATGGGTTGTGTAGCATTTTAATTATTCCAGGAAAAAAAATTTGCTATAACTCCATTTAAAGGAGATTGGAGGTTGGGACAGATGGATTGGTCATTTGGTTGGTTGGTTTTGGTCTTTTACCTTTAACAGCTCTGATTATAGTCATTGCATTCATGTAAGAATTGAAATTTTATTCTTTCAGAATCTCTGTTCAATGATCTCCAAGACAATCAAAGTGTAAGACATTATAAAATCTCAAATAATCAGGGGGTTCTCTATGTAAATGTAAATGCAAATGTAAATGTCAATGCAAATGTAAATGTAAATGTAAATGTAAATGTAAATGTAAATAATATAAATATACTATTTATAATAATATTATATTTCCATTTTAGCCATGTAGCATTCTTTACTTTTATACTTCTATGAAATGGATAGTAAAATAGCCTGTCACTTTTAAAACTCAAGCAGATACAGTAAAAGGCAGAAGCAAATGTTTTTTCTTTTCCTTGTCATCACACTCATATCACTATTATGAAAGAAGAACAACTTTGTAAATACATAGTCTGAGATATAAATACAGTTGCACAGCCTTGCAGAAGCGTTCTTGAGCTCCCTGAATGTGATAATTGATGCCTTGATTGTGTTCCTGTCTTCATAGAAAGCATTGCAAATCTAGGACAACACATTGATAAGCCAGACTATTCCTGTCTGAGTCAGACCAGTTCACTGAAGAATGTGGAAGGTGAAACTTCTTGAAATGTTTTAAAATCCTTTCAAATATTAACTGCAGTTTCAAACAACTGAGGGCTTGACATAACAAAACATTTGAACACATATTTACCTGTAAATAGATTATTTGACTGTCTCCAAAGTCAAAGATTAATGTAACATGAGAGTGGAAAACTATTAGCAACTTTAAAGCTCATTTTCAGCCATAATCTCAGCTCTGAGGATTATTCTCAAGGTATCCTGCGCCCATTGAATATCTTTTCCAAGAAGATTATCAAAATTAAAATATTTTTGGTTACTTAAGACTGTATCAGTTTGGAAAAAAATAATTCTAATACAAGCTTTTATTAAACTGTGAGTGCAGATCCTTGGTATTCACCTAGAACTGGATGAGAGTTTCATTCACTTTAGAGAAAGGGCAGCCTTGAATCAGAAACTTTGCCCAAATATTTTGCTATTTTTTAACCAGTCAGATAATACAATAGAAGACAAACAGCCCTGTGTTGAATAAGAGAACACAATACAGTAAATTCCTTTTTACTGTCTGTTACACCCCTCCTGAGGGTGCTGGACAAGCCTTTTAATATTTCTTTTATCTTATGTACTTTCCATGTTGAAAGAGAATATATTGTTCTGGAACGAGAAATTCATTATTGTATTCCAATTCATGAATTAATGCCATGGAATAGTAAATATTAAATTGTAAAGACAGCATTTTTTCTCAAATAAAATTGAAAAAATATTCTCATCTACCTGTGGCTCCAGCTGACTTTCATTTCTTCATTGTAGTATTTCAAGAAACACTGGAGCCTTATTCCTTCCTCAGTGCAAAGAATCTTCAGTGGAGAGGCTGACTTACCTAGATTAAATAGAGAATATGTGGATCAAATAAGAGAGAGAGTGGAATGAACAGGAAATGGAGAAGTGGATTATTTGTGCTGTCTGGACAAAAGAAAATTCAAGACCTGGGTCATGATTTTCAAGTATCACAGGGACAATTGCCATTGCTGATTTATATCAGGTGAAAGTTCAGTGTAAGTTTATGAGTTTATTGCCATATACAAGCATCATGACTGGCAAGATCCATTGTTAAATAATAATCTAATCACGTAATTTCCATGAAAGAGTAGTATAATGATTCTATTTGCATAAAAATTTTATTCTTGTGAAAACCCTGTTCTTTTAGGGGAACAGATTCAGAACCTCCTTCTCTCTCTATCAAGGCTCACTTACTGATGGAAAGTAGGAAGAAAATTATTGCTGCAATAATTTCACAGTATCTAAACCAAACAAGCCAGGTGAAATAATACTTTATTCCCTTTTAATAGTGACAATTAGCAAGGTCAAAACTGCCTGTTCAGAAAATTATTAATGCCCATAATAATATACCATTGGGACTCTCAGTGATTTCCCACTTAAAATAAAAGTTTTCTGTCTCAGCCTCACGTGACTTCAAAATAAAAAACTACACAAAAATTTAAGACAGCATTTACTTACCACTCATTCCACTCAATGCTAGCATTATATCATCATAAACTGCAGAGAGAAAGAAAAAAAAAAAGGAAGAAAATGTACCATCAAATTTCAATCAGAATATATCTTCTTTTATGTTCAGTTTAATTAAAGCAATATGGGAAATCTTCACATCCTTAAGCAAAGAAAACCATTAAATTGCAACAGGTGTAAAAGAGAAATTGGAAACTGTCTGTGTACAGCATATGAATTCTGTGCTATGTCACTCAGTATCTCAGCCTTTTGTGGAGTCAGCTGTCTGGCGCCAAATCTTTGTCTCTCTCCCTTAGGCCAGCAAAAAGAAAAAAAGTCATTAAAACTGAATAGTTCACATTCAAAGGAGAGTGCAAGTTAAAAAAAAATTATCTCATTCTTGGCAAAAACAGTTTCACCTTCTCGCTGTAGGGTGGCATTTGACAGAAATGAAGTCCTTTAATAGCAAGTGAAATACAGCAGGTATCATATCAAGCTTTTGAAATATCACAGAGCTGATGGGTTTGCAGCAGGAGAGAACCCCAGAGACAAGGGCATGAGAGTGAGAGACCCTTTCATAGCAGAAGAATCATATTGAATGACACCACTATAGTCTAAAGAATGTATAGCCAAGTCTGAAGGATGCTTACTCAACACTGGTGAATTTTTAAAAAAATAGTAGACAGAGAAACGTGTGAAGTTCAGAAAATACTACATATATATTTGTTCTGTATTGATTTGTATGTGCACATTTTTGTCTCAGCTAAAAAAATCATGATACAGATCCATAATTTTTTGCAATCTCCAGTATGCTTCAACTGACACCTTGACATAAAGACATGAATTGCTTATTATATATATCTTACATTACAGGTGTCTGAGAAGGTAGGGTTATGTTAACCATACTGTCTGAATGAGGCTGGAGGTTTTTTTTCTGAGAAAATAATGGGCAGAATTTATGCAAAAGAAAAACACCTGAGAGACTCTCAATTGATAATACAGCCTTCTGCAATAAATCACAGCTTAAAACTTCAGCTTGATACTCATCTTTTCCTCTTGTTACAGATACTTCCTCCATCTGCTGAAAAGGAATGTTAAGATTTCTGTTAAATTGAGTTAATTTTTTAACACATCTTTCTCCTCCTATTAGGAGCTGGGCAAAAAATGTTCATTATTTAGGACAAATGTCTACATGTGGTTAGGATGAATGCAGATTCACTTTGGCCTGTTTGGTGTGACTTAAGGAAATATATCCAGGGAAGCACTCTTCACCAAAGTTAAGTAAAATTCACTCATGTTGGCAACAGATCAGTGTTTGTTATGCACACAGAATATTGTGAATTGGAAGTGACCTACAAGAATCTTGAAGCCCAAGTCTTAGGTGAATAGCCCATACAGGGATCAAACCCACCACCTTGGCATTATTAGAATTATGCTTTAACTAACTGAGATCATCTCAGGGTCAAAGTAAACAGACATTTTTAAGTGGAAAAATATTAAATGTAAATAGAATTGCTGTATCTCACCGTGATGTCTGATATTATACAAAACCTTTTCTAAATATCTATCATGCATCTATTTTAGATTATAGTCTCTTATTTGCATTTAACTTCATTTGAATGTCAGTAGATACTGAGCTTGAAGTAACTTGCCCCATAGAATAAGCAGTCTTCCCTGCTCCTGCTTGACTGCTCTTTTTATCCTTTATGTTTCAAGGCTAACTCCACCATTTAGGAGAGCCATTTTCTGGTTTAATAGGGCAGTTTTCATGGGTTTGCAGGTTGACATTTTCAAAGCCGCCTGGACCCACAGAATTAGATACTGTGAATTCTCTAAACAGGCATTTCACTGTACATTTCAAGGTGTACAACACAGTTTGCCATACCTGGAGTACAGTCACTGGGAGCCCTGACCATATGAGGGAGACCTGCTGAACCTTTTGCTTATTCCAGTGGTCAGGATACACACACACAAATCCATAGACTAAGGGAATATCTGTGTATATATCAAAGGGCAGGAAGGGAGGAGGTGATTAATGAGAATATACTGCAAAGTGTGGGACCTGAGTGTGACATAAATAGTATGGAATAAGGGACAGAAATTGTACTGGTTTTGGCTGGAATAAAGTTAATTTTCTTCACAGCAGCTTTACAGTGCTGTGTTTTGGATTTGTGACTAAACCAGTGTTGGTAACACAGGGAGGCTTTAGCTATTCCTGAGAAGTGCTTGTGCAATGTGGAAATCTTTTATTTCTTCTCCTCACCAAGAGGAGGCTGAGGGTGCACAAGAAGTCAGGAGAAGACACAGCCAAGAACAGTTGACCTCAAGTGACCCAAAAGACATTTCATACAATATGATATCATACCCAGTATAAAAAGCTCAGAGAAGAAGGAGAAAGTGAGGAGCATTTAAAGTCATGGTGTTTATCTACCCAAGTCACTGTTACATGTGATGGAACTCAGCTTTACGAGAGTGGCTGAACACCTACCTGCCCATGGGAAACAGTGAATGAATTCTTTGTTTTGCTTTGCTTGTATGCACAGCTTTTCTCTACCTATTAAACCATCTTTAGCTCAACCCAGGATTTTTTCTCTTTTCTTCTTCCAATTCTCTCCCCCATCTCACTGAAAGAGAGTGAGCAAGAGGCTGTGTGGGGCTGAGATGCCAGCTGACAGTAACCCACAGAACAGTTTTATAATCTAGAATCAAAAGCACACTCGGTCCCCACTGAGAGCACCACATGAACAAAGCACTTCGTTGCTTAGGGTTTTTTGTAGATATTAAAGCTTAACAAACCTGAGAGAGAGTGCTCTCCTATAAAATGGACTGTCTGTCTGGTTAGAAACATACTTCATCTCCTGCCTGTCAAAATGCTTGAGATTAATCACAAAAATGCCCAGTATGTATCACGCCTCCTAAAGTGCTGATCTGCAGCTCAGGTCTCTATAACATAAGAGAAATGAAATTCAAAGAATGCTAAAAATACATGCAAATTTGCCATTTGCATGGACAGATCTTTGACACCTCTGGAGAACATGTGGAGATCATTATTCCATTACAGTAGATTGAATGTTACCTTTTCCTGATAATTCAAGAGAAGATACATCATGACCTCTATCATCTGATAGTGTCGCCTTATAAACTCCTTCATCTTTGCGAGACAGCTGCAAGGAAAACACAAGATATTTACTGAAAAACTTGATAATACTGCATAGTACTCAATTTGCTCAACACCTGCACAATTTTCTAAATAAAACAACAGAAATTGTACTGTCTTCTGGATAAATAATCTTACCAGAGAGGAGATGGAAGCTATGAACTGCTGTTTCATACTTTTTAAAATGGAGATGCATTTAGTTCTTAAGCCTAAAACTTATTCTGATTTCAGTTCAATTTCCTCTAGAAACCATGAGGTTTTTTGACTTGTTCCAAAAAGACAGGATTGATCTTGGTCAGTAGAAATTACAAGCTCTGTAGTAAGATATAACAAGGCATAACTGCAACCTACACAAACTTTAGAAATCTAATTTTTCTTCAACAAAAATGATTAGTTTTTGAATTCTGTAAATCATAACAGCAAATCTATATCCTGTAACATCAGCTCCTTCATGCTGCTTGCATTCAAGCAGCAACTGTAGTCAAATTATAACTATTCTAAATAATTAATTCAGAGTTTATATTCTGAAATCTATCACAGGGATATTGCGTTAAAGGCAGTAAGGATTTTTAGGTTTTCTGGGTTTGCTTTAATTTCTTTTAAAACCTGAAGGAAAATATACAAACATTTATATACAGATTGGAGATGACTTAATGCTTAGACTTATACAAATTCAGAAGCACATAAACTGTAGCAGAAATATCATAAAATTTAATGACGAGCAACAAGAGCAATCCAAGACAAGTAGAAACCACCCTCCCCAAGAAAGTCTACTCAAGAAAAATGAAGTAAGTCAGTATCCTCTTTCAAGGGAAATGAGGGAAGGAAATTAGAAGAATATGAAGGCAATAAATAAACTATTTAGATGTAATGCACATTACTGAAAGCAGAAAATCTCATTCTGGTAGGTTTTGTCACTTACAAAGGCAGCAACTATGCAAGTTAAGGTTTCAGATAGAAGTTGGGTTATTGGGTTATCATGTTTGCATAAAGATAAATCTTAAGAAGCCATAAGCTTCAAACTTATTTATTTTAGGCAATAAAACTGAAACACTGTTAAAAATGAGGTGCTTGAACAAGTTGAAAAATTAAGGAGTAATAATAAAGAATGAGGTACAGGCCACCCAAGGACTCTGAAGCAGCTTAAGCATGAACTCTGAGCTGATTAAAAAAACAGATACTTTTTGCTAGCAATAGTTATTCACCAGCTAATTGAAGAGTAGAAAATATGTCTTTTCTTACAACTGTTCATGAAAATCATGATAGCTGGCTTGCTGCTTTGTGTGGCAAATCTACAGTGTGTCAAGCAGAAGCTGTCATTTCTAACCGGCAGGCGATACAGTACCTTGGGAATACTGAGGTGACATTCTCCCTTCTGAAGATCAGGCAGCTCCTCAACATCCACCCCAGAACCATCCTTATACCACTTAAAATCAGTCTCCTTCTTTGTGTTTGCAACCTGTACAACAGAAAAGGCACGTAAGCCTAGCTATGTCCTGAGGAAATGTACTGCACTGTGGGAAGCCACACAGGTACTTTCAACATATGAAACCATTTTTTTTATAACACATGTCAAATAAAGCTAAGTAAAAAACCAATTTCAACCAAGTCCTACTAAGCAAGTCTTAGTCCTACAGTGTTTCTTTGCAGCACAGTATACAGGTTACAACTTCAGAGCCCTGTAAAATCCTTAAAGAAAATCCTGGCAATCTCTTCCCTTAAATGGTTTTCCATCCTTGCTCTGTGCTTTTAGTTTGTCTAGAGATAGCTGTGGAAGAAGTATCTTTCAAACTAGAGCTTCTGAACTCTCCTTTATCTTTTTGTGTTTGCCCTGTGACTCCAGAGAGTTGTAACATAGAACTTAGGCCCTATCTTAGTCTTTGGCCAATTTGGAGATTTATCCCAGCTACCTAAGCAATGTCTCCTGTGGATAAGTTGCAGGAAGAAACTGAAATCATTATTCTGAAAGCATCCAAGACTTCAAAATTGTGACCTGCACCAAAAATCCTTTTTTATTTTACCTTCTACATTGAGTCCTATGGGACAGACAAAGACCTGAAGAATCTTACAAATTGCAGTGTCTCCCAACAAAAATGGGCTTAACAACATAGTGCATATGCAGAGCAGTTGTTTGAAAGCAAGAATTTTGCTGTAGTAGCAGCCATTCATTGAAACAATACTTAAATAGACTACAGATTGGCTATTTAAGTACTGTTCTAATTTTGATATAAAAAATGTATATTGGATACACTTGAAGTATTGCTGGATAAACTACCTCAAACTGTGAATTCAAGAAAGATAAAAGTGCAGGTCTTTTTAGAAACCCCATATATTTTAACCCTCACTTTCAAAAACACTGTTGTTTATTTGACATCACTATCCCCATACCCTTCTAAAAGTCATAAAAGTGCAATGGTATTTTCATGTGTAGCCTGAATTCCCAGTCATTGCAGCTTTGGTAGAAAGACAGAGCTGGCAAGATATTTCTCAGTCCCCAGGCAGTTGTTTTAAAAAGGCTCCTTAAAGAAAAGGCAAAAAACAGAACAAATTACTAGAGGGCAGCCAGGAACTTAATACAGGTCTGCAATAGTTTTCAAGTGGCTTGCTTGAAGGAAAAAAACATGCACCAATTTCTAACCCTTTTACATTAGAGAAGTCATTTCATAGAGGAACAGCTCTATGAAAGCTCTCTGTAAAGGTGACAAATAAGAGGGTCTTCTATACTCATTCCTAGCCATCTCTATCAGACATGCTCAAATTAATCACATCTATTCTTGCTTAATAGCCAGCATGGTTGCTATGGATCTCTGGCAGTATTTGAGATCACCACCTGGCCCAAAGCAATGACTTGCTGAAGAAAAGTGAGCAGCATTTTACATTTACCAGTAACTACAAAGTGGCTGTTCCTGTAGTCCTATGACATGAGTGGCAATTTTATTTGAACAAAGCCCGAAGGAACAAGCCTTTAATGCTTTTCAACAATTTTTCATCAAAGACTGTTAGCACTCAATCTGACAATAAATAGACTGAGCTTCAGACACATGCAATTTGCAGTGCTGAAGTTATTTCATGTTGGCATTTACTATGAAATGTTATGTTTTTCACTGTTTAGCCACACACCAAAAATCTTGCTTTTAACAGACACAGTAATAAGGGCCAAATAAGGGCCAAAGCTGTGCAAGAGCAAGTAGCTTCTGAATGTTCTGAAATTCAGAATTACTAGAAGTAAAATGACAGTAGTTGCTAGCATATGAAGAAAAACACAAAACAAAAAACAAAAAGCAAACACCATCAAATTATCTTTCAAATGGACAGCTGTGTTCCACTGACATTGAGGGGCTACAATACCAAGAACTTGGTCATCAATCCCAGTTAATTCAGAATTAAATACTAAGTCAATCCAAAGTCAGATCCAATCATATAGAAAATAAGGAATATATGAGGTAATATTTGGTATACTCTTTTATAACACCATCCCTATTTTTACATCATTTCTGTTATGGGCCTGGATTATACAGTCAGCCCCTTGTCCTACGCAGGCTTCCAGTTGACATGATTTCCTGGCTTCCCTATGCCATGAAATGGCTTTTAAAATAGCCAAGGTAAAATGTCCTCTCTTACAGATACTTCCTTCACATTATCCCAGGCTCTTAGAAGAGGCAAAAACTCCCTTGACAATTTTTTTTGCAGAGGTGCTGTAAACAGTGCCTGGAAGAGACCTGGGTCCAGTAGTATGATAGGCCTGAGATGGCAGAGATTATTCCTTGATTGTTTTTATTACCACAGAAATAGCGTGGAGTGGCCACACTTCTGGCTTGTTTGTCAGGTGTCTGGAGTTTGAAGGACAAACCCAGGGTTTGTTTTTCAAACTCTTCCTGTGTATAAATACAAGTTAAACATCCATAAACAACAGTTCCATGTGAACCTAACAGCCAGTCACATACTAACAGTAACAAACATTATAAGGTCAATATCATAGTTAAAATGATAAGTGTACAAGCAGCCCACATCCTAGATTTCATTTACATAAAATGTTCTGACCTTGTGAACAAAAAGCACACTGGTGAAAAGCAAATAATCAGATGCTCAGCCTTTCACAGCTTCAGTGCTATAAACAGGCTTGACAGTCAATGAAAGAAGGATAATTTCAGATTAATTTGTAGAGAATTAACACTAGCATAACTGGTTCAGCAACATTTAATTCCCCATGTGAATGAAAGGATAAGCAGGGTTCATGCCTGAGGCACATGCATGTGGAGATTATAAAGCAGTCCAGCAAAGGTACTGTGTTAACTAATGAGTGTTGAGCCCTAAAATGTGAGCACATGGAATGGCAGCTTCAGTACCAGGTCAGTTCTGCTGGGAATTGAGGTTAAGGGTGTCCTAGTTAATGAGTAGGAAAAAAAAAGAAATCTCACAAATGTGCATGCAAATTGCTCATAAAGAATGATTCAAGTTAGTCTAATTATAAGTCAAAAGTTTTTCAAAAGAAGAGGAGAAAATTGATACAAAATAATCCATATTAGAGGAAAAGAGAATGAAGAAGAGTTTGATGCCTGAATTCAATTTACTTAGTTTTTCAGACCTCTAATTAGTCACTCTAGAAGAGCAAAACAAATGAAAATTTATCTGTTCAGAAAGGCATTTAAAGATGTTAGTAGCAGAAGGTACACTGAAATCAATACACATTATCATTACTTAAGACTCAAAAGTCATTAGCCAAAAATAATTTAAAAATCAACTTTTATAACCTTAGTTCTAGAAGTCTTTGTAGCACATTTGATTACAGCTGATTAAATAACAGACTCTTTATTAGAGAAATAAGAAAACAGTAAAGAAAGATTTTGAACTCTGGCTTTTTTTAGCCATTTTTAAGGAAGAAGAGAAGGGATACATCTTAAGGGACATGTATTTTGTGTAAATTATTCTTATGGCTCATAATTTTTATAAACAATTGGACCACCTAATAATACATTTAGAAATTTCCTATAATTTTTTTTTTCATTAACACTATTGCTGAAGAATAGTAAGTCAGAAATTTTCATATTCAAATTTTCCAAATAATAAAAAATAGTTTTCATATGAAACTTTCAGTTTTAAAGGTATCTAAGTAATTTTTTACATTTTTTCTACCTCAATTCTTCCTCAACATATTCTAAAAACTAATTCCAAGTATATTTCCTTACCTTACAAGAAAGCAAAACTTCACATTCCTCTGTAACGTTCCAATACAAAAACTCTGAGAAGTGGGGACCTAAGAAACAAAACAATCTTAAAGCAATGTTGTAGAATGAAGAGTAGCAGGAAAAACAATGAAAGAAAGAAAAAAAGATGACAATTTCAACATCCTTACACAAGAACAAGAGGGAACACCTGAATTACCCATGCACTAGAAGGAAAACCCTGCAAGTTGTTATCATAATTACCCAGCATCTACATTACAGCTTAGGAACATGAATCTCATCTCTGAATCTGTATGAATCAAGTAATTTTCCAAAATATAAAATGGTGAGTGAGAAAAATTACTTTATTGAATATCTTTCTGTCAAATTGCCAACTAAGCAGAGGAAAGAAACAAAGTAGCTACAAACAAGCATCCAAATAATGTATTTCATGTAAAAACAACACAATAAACATTGTTTGCCCAAATAATGTAAAGCTTAAAAACATGTTAAATATTACAGGCAGAACAGAAAATATTCCTTTTCCCCATGAAGGTCCCAAACTACAAAGAAATACATCCTGATGAAAATTTGCTGACACACGTGCCTTTTTTAAATTATTGTGTTTACTTGTCTCAATAAATGTACATGTCTTTGTGATGGCAGGATCAGGGGCCTTAATTCTGATACCCAAACCTGGGAAGTTGGAAAGTCCAAGACTTTGACTTAAATAATTCAGTATTGAAAGATTTTGTCAGTTTATGCTGTAAGTGGTATTATTTCTTTCCTAAATCAATTTTAAGCAGCCTTAAAAAAATAGAATTACATTCCTTCTGTATAGAATCTTACTAAGATTATATTTAGGAAATACTGAAGATATTTAGGAAAAAAAGTTTTAAATTATTATTGTTACTTTCATCTGGAAAGCCATCTGCTTACAAATGAAATTTACAAACTAGAGCTCAAGTTCAAATTTTCAAGGATTTCACAGGGATAGAATTCTGAATTAGATATCCAACTGGAATTTTCTCATTCAGCTGCAAGCAATATTGATAACGAGTATGTAATAAACTCTACAACTGTATAGCAACTATGCAACAAATATACATTTAGTTCCTGGAATTTTGCCTCAATTGAAACGATTGGGTCAAGCTTTTAATCTTCCTTATCTGGCACTACTTGTCTGTCTACTCTTCTGTCAATTATATTGAGCAGACAACTTGTATGCTTAAACTAAATGTAATTAAATGTTTTGTTGGACTGGAGCCTACAGTAGGCACACTTCTCATGAATATTGAGCAAAGATAACCTCTTGTGAGAAGTCATTTTTTCTCTGCTTAGTGAAGGTTCTGTCACAAATTGACAGTGTTGGAAAATAAGATCCACCAGGGTTTCAAGTGTCTCCTAAGATTGAACAATATCTTCTAATAAAGAACGGAAGCTGTAAGTGTTTAGCATTCCCCAGGGATGAATCATCAGCTGCAAACCAGGCCTGAAGTCACCAATCTGCTCCATCTTACCTTGTTTTCTGAGATATTCCTTTCGTTGGAGCTCAGACTCAGCCAATACTCCCTTGAATGCTAAATTTTAGAAGAGGTGAATGAAATATGAGTTAGTCACAAAATTACTCCAAGAATAATTGAAGTTCACTTTGTCATCAAAGTTTCAGTACTTCAGTGTTTCAGTGAACATACCATCTCCAATGAGAACTAGTGAAGACTGGTTTTTGGCCTTTCCATCCTGAATCTGTACTGTGTAGGTACCTTCATTGTCAATTGTAAATTTTTCCATCACCATTTCTATAATGCCATTTGAACGGTCACAATTTATTTTATGCCTCTGAAATAAACAAATAAGTACTTTAGCATAGTGCAAATTACTTATGATTCCTATTGAATAAATTATGAGTTATATTCCTTCCCCCACAGTCAACCTTTCATCTCCTTTTAATTGTAAACTAAGAGAAGAAAACTTTGCTTTTATTTACTCTTGCGCAAAAGGATGCCAGTGGTGACAGAAACCTCTGTGTGCAGCTGCATTGGGAATCCTCAAGTCATCATAATATAGCTGGTTTGTATTTGAAAACAATTGTTTATGGCACTGTGCATATTTGAAGAGCCTAACAGCCAGCCTTTAGCTGCATTACAGCTTACAGTTAAACATGGGAGTTTGCTAGGCAGAAGGATTATTCCTTGCAGAGTCCAGAAACAAATGGAAATATTAAATATGGGTCTTCAAATAAGATCACACCAAATCTAAAAGGTCATCCCTACTAAATATCTGAGATATATATAGCAGTCAATAGTGTATCTTATTTTCTCATAGGAAAAAAATATTTTCTTATTTAATGTTAGGTGTAATTTTCAAAGTACACTTTAAGCAAACAACCATGAGAAAAGTAACTTGTGCAAACTCCACAGAGTTTCTGGGACCCAAAAGGGATTGACCAAATTCAGCAAAAGAGAGGTATAATTCTCTCAGGATATATAGTTACTCACTTAAGTGTTCGCAGAATACACAAAACACCAAGTATTGACTTGAATTCAAAGTCAAATATGCTTTTCACTGTTTGTGTCCTTTATGTGTTTGCTTTTTATTAAATATTCCAGAAAGATAAATTATTGGCAAGCATCATCGTGGAAACAGAAAATTACAAGCTAGTATTGCACAACCTTTGCAGAATATGGCTTTAGAATTTTCAGGTAGTGTTTTAGATACAACCATGTTTTACTTATATCCTCTTTTATTCAGTGAGTTACTATGAAGACAATGTCCCCAGCTGACAGTGATGTTTTTTGAATCTCAACTAACAAACACCTAAAGCTACGCAAAGATAACCCATAGAAGTTTCTTGGTGAATACTTATAGGTAAACAATGTGGCCAAGGGTATTGCACACTAACTTCCAGTCACGATTGCACAGAACAGTAAATGTCACTATCTAGGAGTTATATGCAGTGAATTACTATAGACCCTGTTACTTTTAAATTTACTATACACACTGTTAAAAGGAGACATGATGTCTTACAAATAGAATCCTTTGATAAACCTCTTTATTGGTCTCCAAAAGTAAAAAATGGTACTAAAGTAAGGGATAGATAAAGTTTGAGGAAGGAGAAGAAAGAAGAAATGTTAAAAAAGCTAGTAAAAATGCCAATTATTAAGCTCTCTAGAATCTTATTGAAATGGAAGAACCTCTAAGTCCTCTAAGATCCAAAAATAGTAAGAATGACCCCACAGATATATCTGCTTTAGCTGTGAGGAATGCATCTTGGCCAGCCTCAGAAACAGACTCACTGTTGTATGGATAACAAGTCTGGAAGAACAGCGTCACACAGTCAAGGTATTTAGCATTCAGTACTGGCATTTTCAAATATGCAAATATTTTAAATCTTAATGGAGGTAATGGGGTAATGGAAGAGCGATGAAAAAGAAAATATGTGGAATTGACAAAGCAGTCAGCTAACAGATTGATCAGAATAATAATTTTTTAAGGGATACGCATGTTAACTTGGATACAGGATTTCCCATACATACTGCAAAGAAAGATACATTGTCAAAGAATGACAAGATAAAATTAATTGGGAAACTAAGTACAAAATCTACTTGTGTTAGAGTTCATCTGTGAGAGTTACGGTGATAGGTGAGGGAGGTTAAAAAGAGCATTAATAAACTTACCTAAACTATCAGTAAGTTCTAATTTCAATGTGCAAAAGTCAAACTCTTGCTTACAGCCTCTTCCCCTCAGAGGTCAAGGACCACACTGGCATTTACTTCAAGAGTTCCCTGGCAGAACATTAAATTAAATTTTGCCAGAAGCAGAAAATTTAAAAAAAAAAAGCAAGATGTATGTTTTAATCTGATTCTTTATGACACTTTTCTTTTTATTCTCTCGTTTTGTTTTAAAAAATATTAAAATATTAAAATAAAATGTGAGTAAATGGGGCTCAATTCATTCCATTTTAAGCTTATTTTGAAATCTTACCAAAAAATCTCCCTGTTAGGACCTAGCAGGAAAAATTTATCACTTTAGCCAATGTCATGAATCAGGCCCCAATTCCCCAGCATAATGGTCTATTGAACATGTTCAGTGACTGTAGCCCAGTCTCCAGACAGGTTTTAGAGTGCAATTAGGCTTCTAACTATTGCCATTATGCAGCAAGATGAAGTTCAATGATTTTATGGGCATCATAAATATTAGGCTTTTATGTGACTTTCCACAAAAATATCATCTGTCTCCAAACATAAATGTCACCTGTGGGTTACTAATTAAAGAGGTGAAATAATGCAGCTTCATTTCAAGACTTTTTCTGATGTCAACACTTCCAGAACATATGCAAACTAAAAATAGCTCATTCTGTCTCACAAACATTGCCAAACCAACGTATTGTCATTTCAATACATCCTAGGCACAAATATTCAGGTTTTCAGTGCTATGGTTTATTACTTCTTAAAGAAAGATAAACAGATAATTATTTTACTCAGAAATACTTCTTCTTCCACTCGTCAATATGTAATTAAAGTAAATGCTCTTTGCCTTTCTATGGTATAAAAATGCTGATAAAGCTTCTCTGACCCAAGCCAGGATTTGCATTCTCAGGAATGAACCAAATCTTTCAAACAGCTGCAATGAAGATGAAGTCTTCACAGGAAAGTATTTCCAGTGCTGGGCTTATGGCCTGTAGATGAACCATGTACGTGCCCTGCAAAGGCATGACCTTACTTTCTTCTCAGCCCATCCTTTTTATGCCCCTTCATATGAGAGGTCTTCCTAGAGCTATAAAAATGTGGGAAGCTGGTGGCCTACCCTCTCATCTCTATGTAGCTGCTCAATGCACAGTTTCTACTCCAAAATTTAAAAAACAAAATAGAAAGTGATAGCATATAAAATTTTTAAGTCTATGAAGGCTGCTGCATTGTCAAGTGCCTCCCACATTATACATAAAACTATTAATATCAGCCTCAGAAAGTCTTTGGGAGCAGCATGTCTTGTTGGTTTGAAATCCAAAACTGAAGCAGCCATTTTCTTGAGCTATTTTTCTAAAATATTTGTGCTTAACACTGGTCTGTGTGTAAACTCTCCTTATGAATAGACAGAGTCCAACTCTTTTTCCAGTATGAATAGGCTCACTCTGCAACAAGAATTCTACACTGAAAAAAATATTTGAGTTATAGATTGGCCTTCTTTTCAGGTATTATCACACCTTAATAACATGACATTAAGAAGCTATGGGATCCAGGGAACTACAGGCCTGTCAGCCTGACCTCAGTGCTAGGGAATATAAAGAGGTGGCTACATCTTGAGAGACACCAAGCTCAGGAAGACTAGGGCATGAGTCTAGTCTTCAGCCAGGACAGACTCGTGAAAGGCAAGTCCTGCTTTACTGACCTGATAACCTTCAGTGACAAGGCGACCCACTTAGTGGATGAAGGAAGGGCTGCAGATGTTGCCTACTGAGAATTAAGCCAAGACTTTGATACTGTTTCCCACAGCTTTCTCCTGGAGAAACTGGCTGCTCATAGCTTGGATACAAACAGTAGCTCCTGGCTGGATGGCCAAGGGCAAAGTGGTGGTGAATGGAGTTAAATCCAGTTGGTAGATATCACAAATTATGTTCTCCAGGGCTCAGCAGTGGGGTCAGCCCTGCTTGATATTGTTTCATATTTAATAATGATCTAGAGAAAAGGATCAAGTTGAGTGGGAGTGTTGATCTGCTGGAAGGCAGGAAGACTCTGCAGAGATATCTCAACAAGTTGAATAGGTGGCTTGAGACCAATTGGATGAGGTTCAACAAAGCCAAGTGTCAGGTTCTGCCCTTGGGTCAAAATAAGGCCTGGGGAGGAATTGCTGGAAAGTGGCCCAGTGGGAAAGGACCTGGAGGGGCTGGTCAACAGCTGGTTGAGCATGAGCCATCAGCATGTGACCAGGAGGTCAAGAAGGCCAGTGGCATCCTGTCCTGTATCAGCAACAGGGTGGCCAGCAGCACCACAGCAGGGATTGTACTCGGCACTGGGGAGGCCACATCTCAAATCCTGTGCTCAGTTCTGGGCTCATCACTGCAAGACAGACATTGAGGTGCTGGAGTGTGCCAGAGGACAGCAGAGTTGGTGAAGGGTTGGGAGCACAAGTCCTGTGAGAAGCATTTGGGGGAGGTGGGGTTGTTTAGCCTAGAGAAACAGAGGCTCAGGGGGGACCATTAATGTTCTCTACAACTGCATGTAGGAGGCTGTACCCAGGTTGAGATCAGTCCTTTCTCGCAAGTAACAAGCAATAGGACAAGAAGAAAAGGCCTCAAGTTGCATCAAGGGAGTTTAGATTGGATATTGGGAAAAATTTCTTAACTGAAAGAAGAAGGCTGCCCAGGGAAGTGGTTGGGTCACCATCACTGGAGGTATTTAAAAGACAAGTAGATGTGGCATTTAGGGACATGGTTTAGTGGTGGACTTGGCAGTGTCATGTTAACTATTGGATTCCATAATCTTAAAGGTCTTTTCCAACTGAAATAACTCTATGATTCTGTGATAACAATAGAAACCTGCAGGTTTCTTAAACAAAATCACTTACATACAGTACTCATTATATACTTACATCACTGTTTTCGACTTCTTTATCATTAATGACAAATCTGAAAGTAGAATCTGGAGATAAGCTTTCAGCCTGAATCCAGAAACGAACTTCTCCTTTATCAAGAACCTCATAAGCTAACTCTGATTTCAGTGGTATTGCTACAAAAAGAAAATAATCAAAAATCAGTAGTTCATGAAACCTTGTGAGAAACAGGAATATCATAGTAAATACTAGCAATTCCCTATTATTTATGGATTTCTGGGTATCAAATTAAACACAGGGAAAAGTCCACTAATGCAGTCTTTGGCTGATTTTTAAATTAATTTCTCAAAGGGAGAAGAGAATGTACATCTTACTGTTTGTACATTGTGTAAAGATTTTGCTAGTAACAATCTATAATGTATTGTCAAAGTTAAACTTGAGACATTTAGGAACGATGATCTTATTTGATGTCAATTAATATTCTTCTAAAGAAAGTAAAAGATGAGGAAGCAATGTGTTCCATGCTCAGTGAAACTGCCATGAAAAATGAAGTTGCCATTGTCTCAGGAAGAATCTTTCTGGAACTCCAGTCATTAGTATGTAATTACATTCCTTCTGGAAGTGTCTAATAGATTCAGATCTTCAACTTACTTGGATTCTTTATTTCATAGCTTAATGCCATCAAACGTTCAAGCTCTGAAAATAAGAAAAATGTTCACGTTTTAATTTATTCCAAAAAATATAGACAGCAAATGGGTGTTGATGGAAATAAATATCAGCATCAGCAAAGTTGTCTCCTTGAAGCTTGTATATGAATACACAACTCTTTAAAAAATTACTAAAAAAAAAGGTTTAGGAAACTTAACTTCTTATACATGGATTTAGCAAATGTTCCTACTGCATGCATTTTAGTACACATTCTCTTATGCAAGGGAATCTAAACAAAGGCCAAAAACTATTTTATACTTTAAAACTAGCAATATAAAAGGAAGATTGGAAACCACAGCTTCTAAGAAGTGCATAAGGTTCCTTTATGCACTGACTTCCTTTCTCAGACTGTTCCTGAAAATTTTGTTTTATTGTGTCAGGAAAAAAAATTGAGTGCAGGTTAGTCTGAAATCAGTACAGAAAGTTTTAGTTAATGCCCCAAATCCTCATGAAGGCTGTGTGAGAGTCCTGAATTTAGTTTTTTAGATTTTCATACTAATCCTATTTATCATAGTCATTACCAATAAAGATTTGGAAAATTAACATTACTGCCAATTCCAAATTTTGCAGACAACGTAAAGACCAGAGAAAATTAGCATGGATTTATGACATGATAGAGGATTTAGCAAAATTACAGGAGAAGTTATAGCTTTTGAGAGAGTAAATGGGCAGTAAAATTAGGGTTTTCAGTGTTAAGATGAAAAATCTGATACTTGTGCAGGGATCCAGTGTAAACAAAATTGGAATTTTCAGTGATATATGATCAGAAAAGACTTAGGGGAAGTATGGCATGGGAAACAGCTTCAGTGCTTTATTAAAAAAAATTAAAATTCAAAGCTAGAGCAGATGATGACAAGATCTACAGAAAGATTTCAGAGTGATGCTTCAAAACTTAGCTAAAGGGCAGTGCTCATGATAATGGCTCATAACTCTTCCATGTCCTGGAGAACTTTTTTTTTTCCCCTTGAACATGGATTTCTTCTCAACACCTATTTGGAAAGGGTGGTTTGACATGTTTCTTACTGTGATTCCTTAAATGGCTTAGAGGGTTGAGAAGCAGAGGGATTTTAATACTTGGGGAACTGGGCAGAGCAATTACAGCTGAGAACTGGGAAAGCAGCAAATTTTTGTCTTTGTCTTTTATGCCAGCATTTCTCAATGATAGAACAAAGTGAGACTGAAGCACATTAATTGTGAATCCAATGGAAAAAAAATAGCTACAATGAAATAAAGCAAAACTAATAGATATGCAAGCTTAATGATAATTTGACCCAATAATTTAGACCTTGTTAAAGCATCATCATTTTTCTCACTTATTTCCTGCATCTCAGTTATGAGAAACTGCATCTAGAGCCTCAAGCACAACTGAAAGTGTAAGGGATATTTACAAACATCATTACAATCCCAGCATAACGAAGACAATTCTAATTTGCCATATTTTTTATCTTTATCTAGAAAATGTTGCCTGAAAATACCCCAACTTTCATTATTATGATAATCAGAAAAATAAGTAATCACACAAAGCCTGTTGAGCCTGTTTTGTTTTTCTTTAATGCATAGGAAATGTGAGAGTTGTAGGGTTCTATTCTGTTTTTTCCTGGGGCAATTTTTAGTGCAGTTGAGGTGATATAGTGAAGAGAGATTTGAAATTGTAAGGACCTTACCTTGATCATCCATAACAAAGCTGGAGGAAATCCCATCTGTGTCACTAACTGAGATAGAGTAAGTTCCCAAGTCTGATTTATCAGGATTTTTGAAGTACAGCTTAGAACTAAAAACACCAATTAAAAATAATACCATTAGCTGTGTATCACAATTTTAACATGACTTACTGATTTCCTTTGGTAGATTGGCATGACTTACTGATTTCCTTCTGTTTCAATCTTAAACTTATGAGAATCATCAATCTCCTCATAAGATTTACCCCATGCAAAATGAGATGCATCTGTTGCTTCTTTGCAGTCAAAAGCCAGGTAAATATTACCCTCATCATCCACACCTGAATAGATCTCTTTTGTTCCTGAAAAATAGGAATCAACTCTTATGTCAAGACTGCATTTTCCTGCCAAGGTGCAATTCATAAATTACTAAAGCCCAGATCTATTTTGTCCTAAAAGATACTGATTTTATTAGCAGATCTGAAAGCAGGTTTATGTCATATGCTGGCTCAGCATTACATGCTATTAAGTTTCTTACTCTACAGGCAAGAAATGAATGATAATACTAATAAATGCTTATTGAGAAATAAATGAATAAGATATAACTGAATATGAGAAGACATGAATGTTAAACCAATTTTATTATCATTCCTGAAGTTTTAATAATGTGTTTCACAATAAATAGCACCTCTGTTAGAATAAAAACCAGAACAATTGATTATCAAATAACTCCTGAACTAAGTAAAGGAAAAAATTCTAATCGCTGTCTCCATATCCACATGATTGAAGTTTTAAGGCTAAGAGATTCTTAATTCTTTAAATACTTATATGTGATATAATATCAAATTAGGTTGATGAAATGCAATTCCAAGCATTTTACAAACAGAGGAGATGAAACTGTTCATTTTACCTGGCCGTTCCTCAACAAGCACTGGTTCAGATATTTCAGATGACTTGCCTACCCCAGCATCATTCACTGCACGAACTTTGAAAACATAGGTATGACCCTCATGTAAATCAGTGACCTTAAACAAGATAAAGGGAAAAGCCAATTAAAAAAAAAAATCACAACTATTTTGTTTACTCATGTGAAGATATTAGTAGAAGCTGAAGTTCAAATGTATATCTTTTTTATACTCAATCAGAACTTCTAGTACTCAGTTTTATATTAATATTATTCAATGAAAACATTACCTTAAAGTAGCGCTTTGAAGTAGGTTTTTCATTAGCAGTGATCCAGTCTTCTGTATCCACTTCTTTATAGTCCACTAAATACCCAGTAATAGGGCTTTTGCCTTCATACACAGGAGCTTTCCACAGAAGAACTAGTGATGTATTTCTAACTTCACATATCATGAGATCATAGGCAGGACCTAAAATATTTCAGATATTGGAAATTCACTTCAACATAATAAAGTTTTGCAAGCTGCTCCAGTAAAGGCTGAAATGTATCACTATAATTTTGATTGTATCAGCTTTCAAAAATCTCATCCTTTACAATACACTTGGTACAGGTGATATTTAGGCCATTTCCCCCTCATGGCTATGAACAGCAATACCTGCCTCAAACAGTGAGTGACATTAGTATTCTGAAGCATACTTGCTTAGCTAGATCTCAGTAACTCTATTTTAAGGTTAAGCTAATCATGTGGAAAATCCATTCAGTTTAAGATTTTCCAGCAAGAAAGAGAGGCTTCTTGTCTATTATTTAACTCACCAGCCTCACATCAAAGTTTCTTCACTGAGCCTGATTCAGGTTCATAATTTAACATCAGGTTTTTTATCTTTTCATTACTATACATGAGCCATGATCTTTCAAAGTATTCCCAAATCCAGTGGCACCAAGGGACTTCGGATCAGGCTTCTTGTTCCCTGACATAAGAATTTTTATTGTGAAGTGGACAGCTGAGAGGAACTTCTCAGGATGAATGATATCTGTTAGAAGAAATATTTAAACCAAAAATATCCTGATACTCTACAAATAAGTGAGAGCTTATGTTTGCAACTACCAGGTTATGTTCCTACTATACTTTGCTTCTCCTTTGCCTACCTGTTGAAGTGCCATTCAGTCTAACTATTAGCAGTTATTTTTACTATACTCTTGATATTTATTTACACTACCAAATAAATAAAAATGTAAAGGCATAATTATATAAGCTTCCTACCATGGTCAAGTTATATTGCTTTTTTCTTGTGCTTTAGATCTAGAAAGCTGAAGATTTAAGAATTAACTTGAGACTTAAGGATTTCCTCAGTTTTCAATATACTAATTTTCCCTACAACACATCTTACCATTTAAAATAATCACAAAAAAAGGAGTAGAAAGCCTTACAAATAAATCTAATTGCCATTCCAGCCTACATGATTTTAACCAATGATGAATGAACATAAAATTTGTAAAGGACGAAATTCAGGAAATACATTGGGGGAAAGAAAAAAAATTAGAAAAGTTTTTCTCCAAAGTGGATAAACACATTTCAGAAAATAATCATGTTAAATACCTGTTTCAGACCTTATAAGGATAAATATTAGTTTTCTCATGGAAAGAATGCCATTTTCAAGGAACCTACAGTATTCCCTCAGGGTTCTTTAAAAATCCCAATCTGAATGTCCATATATCCACAAATAATTAAAAATACATTGACAAATGGACCTGGTAGAAATCTAGAGAGTAGAAGGAAAAGTGTAATGAAGTACATTCTATTCTGAGGATTCTGAGACCCCAGACATTTTTTTTTTATTTAAAGCAATGTAAGATAATCCATTAACTATCATTACTAAGACACAGAAACTCACAGAGACACCTAAGACTGAAGTTCTGTGGAAGGATGAAATAATTATGGACTCTGGGAAAAGAATCCATCACTTATGCTGGAAATCCTGCAAAAGGTTTTGGCCTTTCTAAGGAAACCTTCCTTCCATATCAAAAGGTGGAAGAATATTTTGTTGACACTAGGAATATATTGCAGTCACATTGCACTAATCCTCAGTACCTTTAGTAAGTCTGGGAAGAGGGTCAGGCTCTTTTTCCCAGTCTTCATTATTTATTTTCATTATTGCTGAACCATTGTTTAAAAATATATTTTGAAAAAGGCTTGTGAAATATTTAACAGGTTCAGAGATTTGAGGGTTTTTGCAGGGTGGGCAATGTTCTTTGCTTGTAGTGCGTTTTTTTAAGCAGGAGGAAAGCAATACTGTCTATTCAACTCATAGCATAATGAGAACAGTGTAATCACCCAAACACTAAAAGGTCAGATTGTTCATTATGGAAATTTCACTCTTTCCATTTCCTTAAAATACATTTCATTTCATTTCATTTCATTTCATTTCATTTCTTTATCTGTCATTTAAAATGAAGGATAATTTTCACTTCTTTACACACTGCATAATTTCAATTTTGTTTTGAAAAAAATGTAGAGAGCATAAATTGTAGCTAATTCCTTTAAAAAATAATTGTTCAAATGATGATCCATTTACACTAAATATCACAAGATTATAAGAAAATATAATTAAAGTGAGTAAAGGTCAGGAGATTAACCCTTTTGCTATTGACATTTTGGTCATGTCATTAAATCCATTTGGTAAGATTTTTGAATTCTGAAGAATTTAACTAGAAAACATAAAGACAAACACCTTTTCAGCAAAGAATATGGGCATATAAAGGAACTACTTGGAACTTAACAGTGTTGTTTTTGTTTTAGAGGGCAAAAAGAGAGGGATTTGTAAGCAGGCAAATGACCTGCAGAAATTAGAGTTACAGGTGCTCTACTCAGCATTGAAAAATACTTATTTGGAATAGGGTTTCCCCTTTGTGCACTGCCACTACCACTGTAGGTCTGTTAGCACATTTTTCTAACACCTGGCTAATAATAATCTCTCAGGTAACATCTAGGTACAATCCAGGGGAAACACACTTACATGGGCACACTATAGGAGAATATAAGACTAGCTGTGCCACTTGTCCCTACATCAAGAAACAGAAGAAACAGACCCCTCTCATGTGTTATTTATGACTGTAAGCTAATGTAGTTTTGGAGTCTGAAACTCCAGGAATATCCTTAACAGTCGGCATTTTTGGTGCAGAGATATTGTCCAGGTGGTGAGTGTGAGGTGGAGCTTGTAGGGCTTGAAGAGGTGATAGAGATACAAGCATAGACTGAAGGCTCAATGTTCTTCTGAGCTGGTGAGAGCAGGGAATGAAAAGGACACTCAACATGCTAAGAAAAGGTCATCTGCTCCCCAGTAAAGAGACGCCATCATTAGAGTTATGGCGGTAACGTTTAACAGATTTCAGAAGCAAGGGCAATCTCAACAGGAACTATGGAAGAAATTAAGCAAAATATAACCTGCAGAGTTTGGCTGGAACTCCGTGGCTGTGTTTTAAGGACTTTGAGATTCAGGCAGAACTTATATACTTACCAGGTTCTGGCATAGTCCAGGCTTTGCACTTAAAATGCTCACTGGGATCTGAAGGTTGACCTATTCCAACCAGATTTGCAGCAGCAACTTTGAATTCATAGAAGGCATCTTCAGTCAAATCCTCTACCTTTTTTCATTTGAGAAAACAATTCAATATATCAAAAGCCATTGTTTACATTCATTTAATAAATACTTGGATATAAACATTAGTTAATTGATTATCAGGCCTTAGTGCTGTGTGGAAGAGTCTAATTTGAAGACTTTACTCTTAAAACAAACACACTGGCGAGTTCCATATTATGTGTCCACGTTTCAGTCACATAATCCTCTCAATAACAGCACACATATTTTGGCATGAAAAGTTGCAAGAGTTCAGAGCAAAGATTCAAGGAGCCCAGTCAATGAATGACCACTAGCAGGTACTTACAGGTGAGTGTTCTAAAATTAAATACCTTCTTGAATTGCTTGTGAATGGCTGTTCAGAAGCCATTCACTTAAGCAAGACTTAATTTTGTGTTTTGCTTAAAAAGGTCACAAAGGACTGATCTAGGAAGAAAAGGAAATTATAGGAAAATAAAAGAAAAAACAATCCAATTAGTTCCACAATGTTCTGGTGTAACTCAGGAAAGAGCCTCTCAGTAGTATTTTGTGACTTGTATGAATCTTTCTCTTGATGTTACCTACCACTACAAAGTGATGTTACATTACCACTACTGGTAATAGGATGAGCAGAATCCATAATAATCCTCTGCAAACATCCCTGGTAAATTAACACTGATTCATCTAATGAGCCCATCCCCACAGCAGCATCTCAGATTTTGAGATCAAAGTAGAGGACTGAAAGGCATGAATGTCTTGACACCCAGAACACCTCACGGCAGCAGCCCTCTTCCATCCTTCTTCTTCCAGAACACCTAAATACAAAAAACCAAGTCTTCTACACCTGATTCTTCTGAATAATTTTCCTGCAGTTATATTTAATCATATGTCTCAAGAGAGACAGCTAAGAGTGGTACTCCTAGTGGAGATGCCAAAGAGTTTTAGATTTTCATGAATAAATAGTTGTCTTTGAAAATGTGAGATAAAAAAAGGATTTTGGTGTGATTTTTTTAATGATAAAAAATATGTGATGGTAACAAACATATGGGGTGTTATCAAATACAAGACCAAAGCAAACAAGATAACACAGAAAAGTCAGGCACTAAAATAATTTAGACATACTTTCCTGAAGACAAGGAGCTATATAGTTTGACCCAAAAGATGGAAAAATAGATCAGTCTGTAAATATGACTTTGAAATCCCAGGTTATTAAGGGAAAGAATATTTGTGGGGCTCCTATAGAATTATTTTATCAGAGAAGATTAAACCTTTAGTGATTTCCCAGTGCTGTACTGAATATCTCAGGCATTCTCTGTTTGCAATATGTCATAAAATATTCTGTGCTACTAAAAGCTGTCTTGGTTTTGTTTACCATCAGTATTTCACATTCTAGCCATTCAAACTAATGTACAAAGAAGCACCTTTAGGAACAAATACAGTTACTGGCAGGACTGACACTTAAATACCTAGTTAAATTCCCTGTGGTAAGCCATAATTTACATTACTCATATGTTTACAAATGCATTAAAAATAAAAATATGTGGAAAGCATTGTTTAGTATTGCCCTTTCATGCCTATCCTACCTGTCCTTTTTTATTTCTCACCATCCAGGGTCGATCAGCTGTGTCGGAGATGCCACTCATAGAATCAGTCACAAGCACACATGCATCTGAGTATTGCTTCCTGCCTTCTGTGCATGCAACATTCTTCCTCAGCTCATCTGCATTATTATCTTCTACTTAAGTGTCAAATACCTGCAAGACTTACTTCTGTCCTAAGGTTTACAGGAAATTTGCTGACTTGCAGAAATAAAATTTTAAGTATTTGTGAGTAAAATAGGATTGTTTAACTTAATTTAAAAGGCATCACATTGATTGATTACTTGCTATATCCTACCTCTCTGACTTTTCTCCATGGAAGTTCACATCCAAATTTCCCTATTTTAAGAAACATTACATGAGTTGCAGGTGCAAGTAGAAGTAATTTATTTCAAAACAGTACTCTGTGAAGAAGGTGACGAGACATAATGCTGACTTCATTAATAAACATGCTTTTTCAGCTGAAGGCAGATTTTGAGAGTAAGAACAGAGACAGTTATATTTTTTCTCAACTCATCTCCATTTTTTTTGCAAGTCCTCAGTCCTACAGAGAGCAGTTATCTGTCCTGCTAACTGCTTCCATCCTTTCTCTGTATGTTGTTACAGTGGTGATGTATACAGTGATCATTAACGAAAATAGCTTGGGGAACATTTTATAGCTCATTCCTCTTATTCCTTGTGAAAAATGTGCTTCACACTTTTCCCTCCAAAATTTACTTATCTCAGTGCTCTTATTTGTATTAGAATTTCACAGTAGGGGATGGCAATGATCTTTTACCCAGGTGTAACACTGCTGCACTCCAAATGGAAGCGCCTAGTTTTGTTGAAGTAATTATTTAAAGAATTTCTCTGTTAAAAAAAGCTGAAGAAAAAAGTTCAACTACAAGAATATAATGAGCAGAAAATACTAACCATATAAATCGTCCGGGTAATAAGGGAAGAGTTGACTTCATGCCAGTTTTGATGGTTAGCTTCCCTTTTATCTATATAATAACCAAGGATTGGTGAGCCTCCACTGTATCTTGGTGCTTTCCAGCCAAGGGTCATTGAATGCCCATCACAGTTCAGAAGAGTGATACCATGAGGATATGAAGGACAAGCTACAAGGAAATAAGCAACCTGAGAGTTAGGACAAAGTCTAAAGCACTGCAGTGTAGAAGCTGCTTAGCATTTTTGATATTGCTTCTGTTTTCTGCAGCATACTGCTCTCAGCTGCACAATGAGAGCAAAGTAGTTGCTAACCAACATTCATTTTATGACCAGTCATAAACAGAGAAGGTTTTAAAACATCTGCCTAATGTTTTGCCCTCTCAGAAGGTAGCAAGGAAGAATAGATGATCTTTAGATAATGCCAGTGTCTCCAAACCAAAAATTATGCTAAAATATTTAAATAGGTCAGAAGACCTCTTCCTAGGAAGAAAAAAAAAAAGCTGCTCAAGTCATTATGGAATACAGTAAAAATCATCCAGTAAAAAAAGAAAAAAGTCTATAAACTTGAATGAAATTAAGTCATGCGACTGACTGATCTACGGCCACCACAGTTTTCCTGTACTGTCCTGATATTATATGCTTTATTCAGACTGTGACTGCTTTTTCACCCAGAAAGAAGATATTTAGATTTTCAGTAAGTTAACTTTTCTGCCTTTGTTGAGGCAGAACAGTAATGTCCTTCATGAGGTTCCTTGCATGGGTTTACTCCCTTCTGTAGCAGAAGCAGAAATGTCACCAAGGCACCTTCTTAGAGATGAATAAAACCCTTTTTCTGAGCTTTTTAATCCCCTCCTACTGGCAAGCACCCCTTGTAGCAAGTAGTTTTGCATTTGTCATCCATACTTGAAAGTCTGCTCAAAGATAGCCCTTTCTTGACACTGGAGTGCTTCAATCAGTACAGCTAAACACCTGTCCCTAAAGCTGATCTGATACCTTCAGTTGAATTACCAGTATAACTTGAGAGAATGTAACTTACCTCATTCAGAAGAGAATACAGTAGTACAGTCCCTGATCTTGTAGCTGTACTAGTGGTCACCATGAAAACCAATGGTAATCAGTAGAGCTGCCCTTTCATACTTTTTTTTCAGATATGGCGCTATACTCAGAGGTCACAAAATGTGGCCTTTGTATTTACTGCCACTTCTTGGTAAATAAGAATGACTGTAGCAAATTTCTTTAAATAATCTTAAAGTAATTCTACAGAAAGATTCTGGCCATGCTAATGCTAGGTCATCTATAAATAGCCCGGCTAAATTCCTGTAAAGGCTACAAAAATGGATAAAAGCTGTCCACATCCCAGAAGTGTGTGTAAGATCCACGTGCTCTGTGTTTGATGATATACCCCATGCAACCCTCATCTCCAAAGCACACAGTGACAAATAGGTGCAAGTGCATTTACAACACTGTGGTGATAGATGTGCAAGTGTCCATGCACCACCTACCCATATGAGACACACTTCCTCCTAAAAAAGTCAAATAGAGTAACTTTGTCAGTAATATACAAATTTACTTTCTATTGACTACACTGAATTATAAATCTTTTAGAGCATTATTTCTCACAAATATGTCTACTGCTTTTCTCCAAGAGGTTGAAGGCACTCTGCTGGGGAAAACGTGCCCTATTTAAAATTTTTCAGTATGGAGCTGACACTGTCCCTTAATTCAAATTGAACCATGATAGCCTAGGCCTGTGTATTCTTTGTTGCAAATATTTATATAACCCTTCACTCAACATGTACCGTTCCCACTAACGGCTGCACGACTGACCTTACACAGAAATTTTGTTTGTGGGACACCAGAGGAGGCAGACTGTGCTCCAACCTGGAGCAAACAAAGGGGATTTTCTGTTTGGTTAAGTTACACAGTAATAAAGCTTACTGGAACTCTTCTAAATGGAGCAGATACTGTGCTAAAATGTTTCTGAGTGTCTAAGTCACTCAGAAACTAATTGTCTAACTTACTCAGTATTTATATTTCTTTGATATAGCCTAGGAGCAAAAGGCAATCTGGCCATTAAAGTTCATCTTATTCAATATTTCTAACAGTCATTATAAATAACTTTTTTTTATAAAACAATGTCTTTTCTCTAGAACAGCCACATGCCAGAGAATAGACATCATTAAACCCATGTGCATGATATTATATTATTGTATATTATTGTAGTAAATCAGACCAAAGTTGGTGATTGCTGAAGATATGTCACTCATTTGGGAAAGAAGAAGCTGAACTGCACAGAATCACACTTACTGAGGGCTGCCTGCACTGTTACAGCCTCCGACTCCTGCGAGTTCTCACTCAATCCTAAAGCATTCGCAGCTTTCACACGGAAGACATACTGCTCTCCAGTTTCCAAACCATGAACAACAAACCTGGGTTAAAAAAGATAGCATCACACATTAGTGTACATTTTACAGAAATCATTCTATGCTGTAACATGATATTGTTGTATCAATTAAAAAGCTCAACTTCATGAGTGCTTCACAAAGGAAAATATTTCCAAGAAGGAAACTGCAATAAAAGGCACGATGTAGTACAATATAAGTGGAAGGGACACTGTAGCAAAAATCACAATACTCATCAGATTGTTAGTACTGATCTGGCAGGTGAAGTCAGATAAAATATATTATATTCCCTCTGAACTTTGTCTTGCTAAATTCTAATCTATTCTGGGAAGGAACTGTATTTTTCACTGTAGTTTTATTGTCATTGTCAAAAATAGTTTTCAGTTTTGATCTGAGTTTCTTAGGTAATTACTGTACTAAATAAAATACTCAGAACTATGCTATTGCGCTATATGATCAAGTATGAAGAAATAAAATGTTTTTTTCTTATTTTTGTGCTTTCTCAACCCCCTTTGACCAAGAATTAGTCTCTCCTGTTTTTAATCATATTTCTTGACTACTTGAAAAAAGGACTCATCAGAATACAAATGTCAGCTAATGACTGACATAATACACTAAACAGTATGATGTGCTTTTTATAGAAAATACAAACTAAAAATCTAATTTTTGTATTTGGTGATTGATTTCAATAAAAATAAATATGATTTTCACAGAGGAAATTGCTTGAAGAATCTTGTAATGAAGTTTGATATCTTCAGGAGGGAATAAGAAATCATCAGAAATTGAAAGAGTGCTAGTGTCATGACAAAGGAATCAGAAACAGGGTCCACTGTTCTTTATCCAGAGATGTAACAGATCAGGGAGCTGTTATGTTTCTGGAATGGGACACTTGGCTTTCCTGCACAATAGTGTCAGCTGCCAAGCACTTTTGTCACCATATTTATAGCAGAAATGGCCTGACCTTTTGCTCTGTTATTCATGGACTATGATAAAGCTTTAGAATTCTCCCTCCTTTCTCATACTCTTCCTCATTAGGTCTGTTTACCCCACAACATAACTCATACTTTAAAAGGGTGTATTTTGCACTTTCCCGTGTCCAAGACACTCAGAATAATGTCTCTAGAGTTTGCTTTTAAAACTCAAAGTCAGGGAATAGAAAAATATATTAAAAAAATCAAAAGGTGAGGAGAATGGCCCTGCAATTCAGAAATCTTGGCTCTGAGAGTCTGCAGACTGTTTTTCTTCCCATTCATTCAACATTCTCCTTCAATTATAATCCTATTGCTTAGCACATAAATTGTCTTTAAAATATCCTGCAGTTTTCAAACTTCCCAAAAAGACAGGAATGTTATCAATACCTGTTATATTTAATAGGTTTATGGTTACTGGGTTCCCAGCGGTTTGATCCCACCACAGAATACTCAATGTAGTAGCCATATAAATCCTCTTCATGTTTTGGTTTATCCCATTGAACTACAACTGATGTTTTTGTATTCCTTGTGGCCACCACCTGACCAGGTGCAGATGGTAAAACTAAGAAAAAGAAATAAAACATATACATATTAAAAAATACATAAAAATAAATGTTATTTGAACTAGATGAAACACTGTATAATTTGATTGTATTTAATCACTACAGCTGTAACTATTCCTATCATGTTAATATTGTTATATGATATGCATTTTAATATATTTCTTTAAGTCTGCATACCTATATATATGTGTGTATACAAATATACTTTGTTCTATTTTTTTCTCAGAATGCTCTCTGAGGCTCCTTACCCATATGATTTTATACAGGTTTTATGACAGCCAATTATAGGACCACATATTTTCAAATATGAGTGTGGATAAAAGCATACAGACATGAAAATCTTCACTCCCTAATTTCTCTCTCAAATAAGAGGTTGATGTATAGCCTATGTCCCTTTAGCATTACTGTGCCAGTAAGAAATGAACATAAACTATAGAGATATGATATCATGAGGATTAAGAAATACTGTCTTCCAGTTAACTAATGACAGCCCCAATTCCAAAAATATGAGCTTTTCAGGATAACTTTAAGCATATATTTGAATGTCAAAAGTTTATCTAAAAGTAGCTAGATGAATGTCATAGAAGCATAGGAACACTGGTTGGAAGGGATCTCTGGGGATCACTTAGTCCCTCTAGCCCATCACTGAGTGGGATCCTCACCAACACTAAACCAGTGTGTCAGTCACAGATTTGTATGAGTCTTGAAACCTTCTGACAATGGAGATTTCACAGCTTACCTGCACAACCTTTTCCAGCACTGCACTCTTGCACCTTTCTCGTTAAAAGAGTATGCCTAGAATGAATTTACTAAGCTACAATTTTTGGCTCTTGCCTCTATTTGCCATTTGACAATGCTGAGAAGTTTGACACCATCATCTTTGTAAGTCTTCAAACTAAATAAACACCTCTCTAATCATTCATATTCTCTAATCCCTCGATCATCTTGGTTGCCATACAGAGGACCTCTCCAATTTACAACAATCCCTGTTGACTAAGGAAGTCAGAACTGGGAAACAGCACTCCAGGACCAACTTCAACACCACCAAGTAAAAGAGGATAAAGCTTCCTCCAATCTGTTGACTATAGCTCTCTCAATGTACTGTAGTATGCAGTTTACTTTACATGCAAAGAAAGTTCATTGTCAGTTTACACCGATCTAAACAGATGAATGTGCATAAAAAGAACCAGAAATATTGAGATCCAAGTGGAAAAAAAAATCTTAGTAAGAACCAGCACAGAGTCTGTACACTATAAAATATCTGTCTGAACTTTCACAATGCAAGAAATAAAGCAAGGTCTCAGCCTAACACATCAGGTTAAGACAAGCACCCAGTACTTGCCTTTTGAAGATATTTTAGTTTCCTCAGATTGATACTGCAGAAAACTGCATGCATCATGAAACAAAAGAAAGGCAGCATGTCTTCCACTTAGTCTTTCAATATTAAAAAAAAAATAATACTTAAATACTTTATGCAATAAACTTGTAAGATCAAATGGATTCAGTCTGATAAATGTACCTACATTTAGGCTTTTATGTGTGTCTACAAGCACATATTCTTGAGCTGCCTCTGTAGTCAAAGAGCTAGGGCTTGACTCAGTTGCACAAATAATTGAGGGCCATTTTGGACCATCTGTCACTTCTTCATGGAGTTGTCAGACATGACTCGGGAGATAGTACCTACAGTCCTCTGGAATGGCAAACTGAAAGCATTTGAAAAAGATGTCACTTTGGCCAGTTAAACTGAGCCAAATCAGTGCTTGGTAGGGTCCTGAAAATTATTCATCTCACCCCAAAACAGACACTGTACAGCTGGGTGATGTCGGGCAACTTATGACAACATCAGCCAGCTTATATTCCAGGCTCCAGTAGCCACAGTCAGAGCAGAAGCATCTACTGCACCTGTAGATACCTACATGGAAACACCTAAATTGAGATTTTAACCACAAACTGAATATTCCTTTACCACTCAATTAAATTGCATGATTTTAAGTATCATTTAGGATGGCCTAGGATGTCCCAACCATTCTTTAGTTTCTGCTCATAAGGTACCAACAGTCACTGTGTAATGATTTCTGTCCCCATGAAGGTGTCCCTGTCACCCTTAAGAATATCAAATGACACTAAGTGCTGGCAACTAAAAGGAGCCAAGTGTTTCTGATATATTTTAGCTCAGAGCAAACTCTGTCTCTGAAAATAGTGCTGAAATTTCTCTTTAAAATGGATTCTTCTACATTGTGCCTAATTTAAAGCTGTGAGTCATGCAGAAGGTGTTGTGTTAACCCCTAAGGGATAGCTTATTTTCTGTACTAAGTGCAATAAATACAGTGTTTTTCTTCCCTACCTTGGGGAATGTTGAACAGTTTAAATAATTTATATGCATTAATGAGACATCAAATCAAGAATATATGAAAGCAAAAAATGCTTTTCTTTGTCATGTAGTCACAGACCAAGCTGAAAGTATGGATTATATTTTTAACTGTGGTATATCAGATACTGTAAGTATTTTATATATTACTAGAAAGTGCACTAGTAAGATATGTGCACTTAAGGTGACAGTAATTAATACATCAAGCTGTTGTGTGTGGCTTCTGTAAAACTGCAAAAACAAAACAAATATTTCAAAAACAAGATTAATAGCCACTCCCTAAATTTTCATTTGTGTTTTTGAATGTGACCCCAAGATAGACACTTCATTTTCATTTGGAAAATCACCACTGAATATGTAGTTGTATCTTTCCCTGAAGTCTGCTCATCTGTATGACAGAGGAATAGTGCACTAGCAGCAATTTGCAGCTCAGAATACTAAGAAAGAAATGAAAGGTTACCTTATCTAGATGAAACTGTAGGGAATAAGGTAGTATGTAATTACTTGAGCCAGCAAATATAATTATCAAAGTTAGTGATTAACCTATTTTTTGATGTCACATTAATAGAACACTAAAGAGCGAATAACTAAAAATAATTATACTGATTATTGTTTTCAGTGGCAAGGCTTGTGATTACTAGGAAAATTCAGGGAAGTCTCTAAAATTTAGCATCTTGGCTTTTTTAAATCCTTCACAGAACTGAACACAAATAAAGTCAACTACTATTATTATAGTTATACTCTAATGAGAGTTGTCCATTTCCAGTTTGCAAAATATCTATTGTTTTTAATATTAATGTCTTGCAATTAATACCTTACCAATAGTATCTTGTGGTTGAATAGGTTCTGTGATTTCAGATGGATCACTGATGCCATTTTTATTTGCTGACAACACTCGGAAAACATATGGTTTTCCTTCTGCAAGGTCAAACACTGCATAGCGAGGAGATTTTACTGCAACCTGTGCATTGACTCTTTGCCAACTTCCACTGCCAACCATGGACTACAAAAAACAACAAAAAAGCCATGAATCATTTCTGTGAACTGTCAAAAATTGAACATATTGCTGTATTGCATCCTGTCATGAATTTATTTGAGAGCTATGAGAGAAGGATCACTCTCAAATGCCTGACTTAAACATATGCAAATTCTCATTGCTGCTGCATTCCATTACTCTACAAAAAGATCTGAATAGCTCACTGTCTCCTTGCCTGTCTCGACTTCAATACGTGCACACTTGTACATACAGCCAGCTTTCTTTCAGGGCTGTGACTGTCAACTGTGATTGGCCCCAAAGATTTACTTACATGTCCTGCAAAACTCACATGAACACCTAAAGGTTTGGAGTCAAACAAACAAGCCCTAATCCAAACTCTGTAGAAAGGTAGGGAGGGAAATGTTACTTTACTCACAACTTTATTTATTCTGTTGGGTAAGGTCATGTCCCCTAAAAGCATTCATCAAATAAAGTAATTACTTTTGTGTATTCTCAGTGCAGCAGCTGAGCTTATCATCACCACAACTGCAAATGGAGGAGAGCCAGAAAATCAGTACTCTGAGAAAAGTCTGCTGTCCATTTGATTTCCCACATAAACTGTTTACTCTAACCAAAAATTAGTCATGGAATCTTTCAGAAATTTCAGTAAAACTCAAGTGCCTAATAAATAGATTGAAGAAAATTTCCTTGGCACGTAGATAGGTGCATAGAAATTATATGTTTATAAAATTTTGGAACTTAAAGTCTGGGAGCAAAATCTGATAGACTGTGTGAATTTCTTAGAGGAGGAACAGTGTTTCATGGGTGCTTGGAAACTACCCTTTATATAATGACACCTACAATAGACAAATAATAATAATAATAATGTAAACAGCTGGAGTTCATATATCAAAATCTTTCTCATAGGTACTAACCCACCTACGGTTCTCAAAAAAAAAAAAAAGAAATATTACATCAATTTTCTTCAGAATAAAAAGCTTTAAAATATGAAATAAATATTATTTTGCCATACACTTTACTTCTTGCCATGAAAAACATAAATTTCTTCTTTTCACAAAGAATCAGCATCGCATTTTGTTCTGCGGTTTGATTTGATTTATCTATCAAAAAAGTATTTCAGGAGAACATAGAAAATTAATTTCTTTTTATGTCTCTTGAAGGCTTTACAAATACATTTTTATTCTTCAGGATGGAATCTTCTTTATTTAAAATAAAATGGTTAGAAACTGTTGCAAATTAACAGATGACAGTGGAAAGCAAAAAACAAACATTCACCTATGAACTGACTAAGCTGTTCATAGATACCAGTTATTTATGCAAAAATATTTTAGATTCAGGTATTAATTAGTACAACAAAGCTCTTTTTTCTAATAATAGCCTTTCTGTCCCTATTCTCACTTTCCTTCAGTAAGTCTCATGTTTAAATGAGACATTTTTTTCACCATTGTCATTTATTGTGTACTGTTTCTGGAGCTATATAAATTTATTTGTATAAAACAAGCAGATACTGTATCTTTTCTAATTAATTCTTAGAATGAAATCATCCAACCAGATGTAGGTGTCCACTCAATGGAAACCTCTGAGCTTTTTATTTGGGCTATTTCTGCATATTCTGGAACTAATAAGGTGTTTCCATGACAAGAGCTGGTTCAAAATCCTTACATCGATATTCCTGAAATGTATAGATAAGCAAAGAGATATGTAAGTGGAAATAAATGCAATAAAGGATTATATTTTATTACATAGAAAGAAAAACTAGATACTTATTTCTATGAAAATTTTCATTACTTCTTTTGAATCTATATGACAGAGTGGGAGAAATGGTCACACTTGCTGGAAAATTTAACCAGTGAATGGTGTTCACTTTATATCAATTTTTTCAACATCCAGCAAGTAATGATGATGAAGAGTGTAGAAATGGCCTATGGAGTTCTTTTGAAGTGGAGGGGTTTTTTGTCTGTCTGAGAGGGAAAAGACAAGCTGAGGGGCTGCAAAAAAACAAGTGACATGAACAGGACAGCTGGGGAATAAATTGTGGAGGGATGTGCAGAATTTTAGATGTGCAAAGAAAAAAATTGGCATAGTAAGGGCCTGAGAAAAGGCTGTTACAATATTCATGGTGCAAATTGAACGTGTGGCAGTTTTATGAAGAGGTTTAGTGTTTGTGGACTGGTAAGAGGGGGCATGTGCTAGAGGCATAATTCATAAAAACTAAGTATAGCTTGACCTGAGTTTTAGAGGTCAGGTATTAGGCCCATTTTACCTACGAGGAAAGCTTTGTAACAAGTTGCTCCAACCCAATATAATTTAGAAACATGGTTCAGGGAGAGATTTATCTACATTTTATTCACTTAGGTGGATGAAGAACAAACTTCTCCTACTGTGAACACTGAAGTCCCCTTTCAATTCAAAGAGAGGAGGAAGGCAGCCACAAAGAGTACCAGGGACCAGTGAACCTGAGACAGGCATCTGCCTCTTTGCTGACCTTACAGGGGATAAATTGGAAATGTCAGTGTATGGTAGATGCTGCCATTAGCCTGCATAAAGTGAGGATCAAATTATGAGTTACTGTTTATTCCTTGTTCTATCACAGAACTAACAGAAACTTCCCTTTTTTACAGAGAGATTGAAAACTTACAATTGTGCCTACAGGATTGTGAAAACTATAGATGTTTCTTTTATTTATTTTCTTTTTTAACTGCTACATACATAATTATTTGTTCCCATTTCGACAGCAGTAAGCAAATAGCATAGGGGAGTACTTTTCTCTGGTCCTTGAACTTCAATGCTCATTAAAACTTGCAGTAAGACATTTGATTATCCATGCTTCTCTAATATCCCACTTCCAAATCCTGGAAGACCACAGTTTTATTGCCCATTCCGCAGATCTGAAAATGCTTTGAGTGTGACTGCCCACAGCAATGAAGCACCTTTCAACAGAACACCATTATACATTGCAGTACCTTCTCAATGAAATACGTCAGTGGCTCCCTGCCACGGGGAACAGGTGGATCCCAGCTGAGTACAACATATGTTTTGCTGATTTCTGAAGCATGTACATTGGTGGGAGGGCTTGGAATCTGAACATCCCCTGTAAGATTAATAAATGCAGCAAGTGTTAAACAGCAGATTAACTCCTAGGTCAGCATTCAGGGTACAGCTCATCTTTCTGATTCAACTTTGCAATGCTCAGCTATTAGGGGCTGTGATATCATCTGTGCAGTTCACCTGATCACTTCAATTAAATTTTGATAAATAAAACTTCAGTATTAATAGCTAGTTACTTACTCTTTCAGTAAAGGTCAAATGTGCTCCCTGAAACTCTTGTGCATTTGTCATACTTTTTTCTTTGATCACATTTTAATTACTTCAATCTCCTAGTAAAACCCTACTCACTATATACCAACATTTTTTGATCAAAGACAGAAGTCTAAAGACTTATTATGAGAAATTAGAATTTTAAAAATAGCTGGAAGAGAAGTACAATCAGAAAAGAAGCTTTAAAACAAATAGAAAAGTGGGAAAAGGAGCAGAACCTATGAGCAATATATCCTATAACATAATGGCATTATCAGCTGTATAGTCTAAAGCATTTCTAAAATCTGTGAATCAGAGACACAAAAATATGTCACCAGCCCTCTGATGGCCCTACCACATAGTGTGGCCTGATCAAACCCCTCTCCCCACTCACTCTGCAGAGTCACCAGCAGGGTTAGAACCAACCTGCCTACCCTGGGCCAGCTCCTTTCATGGTCCTGCTCACTGACTGCAATATGAGCAAAAGCTGGTTCTGCTATCCAAGGGATTGCAATGGGGTAAAACAGCACCAGATGGGAGAGTGACCTGTGATGGTCCTGTGATGGACCTCTACACAGCCCTGAAGAAGCTTTGACTTGGTAGTAGGTCAGAAGTAGCAACTCAGCAGACAACTAAAATTTTTTTCTTTGTGGCTTGTGATAGAAAAAGAAAAAATCTTTGTTCTTTGAAGGTAAATTTTTCAACTTCTCAGGCTCAGAAAAGAGCATATATCCTCTAAATGTTTGTCTTTAAAAAAGAGAAAAATATTTCAGTAATAATCTCTAAATCATGGCAGTGATATTTTAAACTATTATATATATCTGTAGAATGAACCAGACTCAAAATTTACACTAGTACTATTTCATCATATATAGTTACCAAATCAAAACCAAACCTTTTTTAAAGCAAACTGACATATCCAATGAAAATTTATTTCTCACAATGCTTTCTATATTTGATTTCCTACAAATCTATTTTTTTCTTTCAGAAAGATACATGAATCAGCTGAGTTTAAGATGAAATTGATGACATATAGTCAAGAAAATTAAAATAATCCTTCACAGCATTAAGACAAAAGGCTTCCAAGTGATTCCAGGTAATAAAATCTCAACATGTTTTCTTTCATTCTTGAAAAACCAAAAACTTCCATACTTTGTAATGATATAACATGGCAGTAGAGAACGGTTGCCAGAATGGGATATCAGGCTGCACTAAAAAGGAAAACCACCTGTGATCTGTGAGATTGCTCTTTCAGAAATAGTCTCCAATCTTGCAGATGAAAGTAGTGATTTACATAAAAAATTACATTTCAATATTTATACTCTATTAAATATGAATATTCATGTGACAGAAATCCAAATATCATTATTTATGACTATTCCAGAGTGGCCGTTTACTGGACCTGATCATTCTAAGGCAATCCTGAGAGCAGAAGAATGATCTGTGAAGCCAAAGAAGACAATTACAATCTGATATTGTGATGTGCCTCTGATCCTGTAATACCCATATCAATTAATTTAGGGTACTATTATAAAAATAGAGAAACTTCATCTGTCCTGTCCATGCTCCAGGAAAGCCATTTAATGTCTGATTCTCCTTCCAGTCACATTTGTTCTCAGACACTTTTTTTTTTTAATTTTGATCCAATGTAGTTAATAATTTTAACAGTTTAAGTGTAAAGAAAGTCATTATTCAAGTATAAAAGACAAATCATTCCATAGAGAAACAACCAAAACCAGAAAAAATTCAAACTTTGTCTCAAAAGTTGCCAGGGATCTCTCCAATTCTCCTGAGGAAAAACACTATTTAGTCTATACTTTTAACCTTAAGAATAACCTCCGTATTCAGGTAGATATATATTATTTAAAGAATTGAGATGGATTGTGCAAGTTTTTATGAGAATGGCAATAACTTGCTCAAATAGTCAAAATCAGTTTAAAAACTATACTTAGCTCCCAGAAAGCTAAGTATGAAAGAGAGGAAATATGAGCAATCAAATGCCCAATCAAATGGGCATTTAAATGTTCAGCCATTTAAGTCAGCTTAGCACTAGTAAAAGCAAAAAAGTGACAAAATGCTGTTGACATATAAAAGTTTTGCTGTTGAGAATGTGATGTTCTCTATCTTTTTAGACATCACTCCTCTCTTGTGTTCTTTCAACTTTGCAAGTCATAATGTGGATGTATTTCTTAATATCACTTTATCACTACATGGATTTCTTTTCAAGTTATATTTCTAGCTATGATGCAAAATTCCTGGTGAATAAGCAGATGTAGTGAAATTGCAGAAATTCTACATACCTTCAAGGTCATCCTTACTGATCACAATCTTTCTCCCTTCATCCACATGAACAACTGTTAATCAAAATATTCAATTAGTTTCTCAAACTAGTTCAATATATTTACAAATTTTGCAAATTATTGTTTTTCATGTGTTCAAAAGCCTGTATACCTCTGTTTCTATAATGTTGTTATTAAATCTTTCCCCAGATAGAGTCAACTTGAAGTCATATACTGGTTTTTTCACTTTCATAGGAAAGCAGGGCATGATAGGACAGTACTATTCAAAGATGTGCTAAATAGCAAGAGTCATAGTCACAGTAGATGGATTTGAGGCAGATTAGTAATCAATTGTGTCATGAAGTTCACTTTTTTTATAGGAATTAATCATAAAGCACACACACATACATAAAACACATGTAAAGGAAATCTGAGCATATTCAGCTCAGATTTTACAGGCAACACTGGGGCAGTGCTTTAAGGTATTCATAATTACTTTAATTCCCCTCTGACCAAAAGAAGCACATGAAACAGAAGATGTGCCAGTACCTGATATACAGAATCTGCACAGGGGTTTAGGACAAGGCTAAATCAACAAAACTACTCCCCAGGGTAAGCTGGCTTGCTCTATTCATGAAGAAGCTCTTATAATGCTACTTTGCAGACTGCAGTGAGATATTCAATCAAAGGAAGAAATAAACTCTTCTCCTTAGGTTAACTGGGAAAACAGAATCCTAATTTAGTTTGTTTTTTTTTTTAAAGAAGCCTTGAATAACCTACTTTGTGTTCTCTCCAGGTCAAGGGGGTCAAGTGCTGCAACTGGTTCGGAGGCTCGAGAAGGCCGGCTAATGCCGGCACTGTTCACTGCCCTCACGCGGAACACGTACGACCGTCCCTCTTGAAGACCAGTCACAGGATACTTGCAGACTTTTACAGGAGCATCATTGCACTGGACCCAGTTCTCCAGACCTACTTCACATCTTGGAATAGCAGAAGGCAGACTTTGTTAGTATCACCTCACAATAAATATGCCCCATGATACCCACACCAGGTCAGAACCACAGAAGTCACCTTTGCTAGACTGAGGAGATAAACCATATACCTCATTAATGAAAGTCACACACTTTATACACTCTTCTCTGGTCAGCCCCACTCTGTTCATATTTTTTTCATAATGCAAAGATCACTTTTCTTCCATGGGTTTTGGCCTTTTCAAATCTATCTGCTTCCCTTCTGTTTGGTTTTTTTCCTTGTCATATAAAGAATAAATTATTCACTTTCATTTTTAATATTCATCTCCACAGAACACGATGAATTTGCAAGATGCACCTAATGGTTTTCATTTCTTCTTTGTCATACTTTCAAGCAAACTTCTTTGTGTCTTTCCCTCCCAAAATGATTGGGCCACAGAGTATAGGAGTCATCAAGAAGAAGAGTGATATTCTCATACTGAGTCCTTTGTGTGTACATATACAGTTTGTGTCCTACTAATATAAACTTTTGCGTAGAAAATTCTCTGTTGCCCTGACTGTACCAGAAAACCGTCATGTCATGATCAAGAGCTCCTTGGTACCGCAGTGATACAAGCAACCTGTCAAATGGCACATCTGACTAGATTATACACAATATAGGTGAAATACTCCTATGATCTATGTACTGCATAAATTGGATATAGATGGTAGAGTCCCCAGGTCTCAAGTTAATTTCCTCATACTGACTGCCATTCATAAACCTCTATTTTTCCAGTTATTCCCAGACAGTTGTCTTTGAATTACACCAAATGACAGGGAAGCAAATAGCAATGAGCTGCAAATGTTGCTTTTAAGTGCACAGCAGTATACATGATGAAATCATTTCAGTAAGGCTTTGCTGACTGACAGTTTCAGACACTAAGGATCAGATGATCTGCTCTGGCTACAAGGAGCAAGAACAGAACATAAAAAACAGTGCTTGGATCCCCTGCTCACCAGCTGCCTGCACTGAACTAAACCCCCAGCAAAATGCAAAGCTCACTGAGGGACAGAAGCCTGCCAGTCTGATTTAAACTACCAACTCCCAGGAGTCCAGGCCTTGAACTCCTGATGTACTACATTTAAGAAAGAAATAAAAACATAATGTAATAACTCCTAGGTTTCAGCTTTTGCAGTATAGAGATTAAAGAGGCTAAATCTAATTCAAGATGCCCATGAATTCTAGCTTTTATAAATTAAATACTGTCAGGGCTCATTCTCTGATGTGCCCATATCCATACTATTGAACGTTTTAAGCATATGATAAAATGTGTCTGCCTGCAAATATTACTTGGAAGGGCCTCCAGCCCCTGCTAATTCCCAGACTATGCCCAGAATTGCCTGTGAAAGTACTAAATCATCTGGGCCAAAAGTTTGCCAGGGAACAATCTCGTAATTTAACGCAGTGTGTAACTGAGTTTCAGTGCCAAGTGTCTGTAAAAATACATCCAGAGAACACACACATTGAAATGATATAATGGTATTTTTTTCTCTTCAGTATATACATATTTCTGGCAATTAACAAAATCAAATAAATGCTAATATTTACATACTTGTCAACAAAATATCCAATAACAGGGCTCTCACTGGTTGTATTCGGTGGTTTCCAGGTAACAATAACATAGTCTCTGTTAGCATCGTGGCATTTAACATCCATTGGTGCCCCTGGTGCTCCTGCGATCAATGCATCAGCATCTGGACCACAAATTAAAATAAATTGGTTTTGACTTCAACTCCTCTGATACACATCAAAAAGTCAAAGAGAATATTTTCAGTTCATTGTGCTACTTGTTTATATGAATGGAAGCCCAAACATTTCATGATGTACTAATTCGCTGCAAAAATGATTCAGAACCATAATGTCTATATTCTTATACAGACAAAATGTTCAAGGATATTTTTGAGAACAGAAAAGCTTTTTAGGAACCAAAAACATCTTGTTTTTCATGAGAATTAAAAGCTTAACCCACCCATGTGTTTTTGATGCTCTGTCACACTGAAAGCTGTGACTCAGTGTGTTACCAATCAGACCAAGGTACTCAATAAAAAACATGCAGATTAGGAAAAAAATCTCTTTAAGAATGAAGAATTTGCAAACTCCTGGAACATTTATAACGCTATGTTTTATTTATAGTCCTAAATACCACCTTTAAGATACCTTTTTGTGGCTTCATTTTGAGAGATATTGACTAATCTGGACCCACAACTCCTAACGAAATCTCTTAACAGGTAAAGTTCTCTCCCTTCAAAGGAAGATTTCTATAACAAAAAAATACCCTGTAGAGAGTCTAAATTTATAGAGTCTAAACCAAATCAGTTGTGAATTAGTTCATGCTCAGTATCAGATCACAGCCCTTATGAAAAAAGGCAAGAGAATGGCCAACAGACAACACTAGAGACTCCAGAGGACATGGCACAAGGCCAGGGTCCTGGGCATGCAAAGGCATCACATATAGTATAAAATAGACAAGAGAGATGCCTAAAATATAGCCATCACTACAACAAAAACTTCTAAGAATTTTTTTTATATATTAGTGGGTGTTTTTCACCAGAATAATGTATTTTGTGGAATGTAACCTGGACAGAAATAGCTTTAGCAAATTGATCTCATTTTCCTAATGAGATCAGGATGCCAGAGTGGCTTGTTCAAGACATACTGCAAAGCTGATGAAGCCCTTGCACTACTCCTGTGAGGCAGTTGGATTTCAGACCTCTGAAAAAGACATTCACTACCTGTACCGCACACAAACTGTCTGGATGACACTCTCACAAGGCACATATGCTCTAATATGTTTCCAAGAAGAACAAGGTTTAAAATTAATACAGCTACAGTGGCCTCAGTGGGGCAGTTCTAGTTTGCCCACATCAAGGATGTTGTCCAATGCATTTAAGAGAGTGAAAGAACTGCTCAACCAGAAATATTTTTATCTTTCAATGAAAAAATATAAAATTGAATACTAAGTTCTGCTCACAGGTACATGTAGAAGTTCATTTTTACTTCACTGAGAGCTGTGCATGGAAATGTGATGAAAAATTCTAACCTTTATTCTATTTTAATACGTTTACCTCCTTTTATCTATGTCTCTTTTGAAAACTGTATTTCTTCAGTCAGCTAGTTTCTTACTGGTTAATGACATGACTATGACTGGTATAGTGGTGGGAATATTTCTTTGGCTTTCTCCTACACATATCCCTAAGACCAGGCACAAGATACAAGAATGCCCAACAAGGCTCATTCCCAATGTCTAATCTCTAATGCCAAAACCATTACAGTGAGAACTGATTGTATGCAAAGATGTTTATTTCCTACCAGGAAAGGAGATGAAAAATAAAGAAATGAGTTGTTTCTTCACAAGTACTGTTTCTCTGCTTCTCCAGGAAACAACATGTCATCAGGAGCATGCTCCTCTTGAAGCTCCCCATTCATGTGAGGTGACTGGTTTTTAGTACAGACTACTATATACAAATGAAATTACTATGAAATTCCACAGGGCTAAATTTCTTTCATACTTCAGTTATTACACGGGTCTTTTTCATTAAACTAAACTGTATAATGTTTTTTAATTTCTCCTCAAGAACCAGATTAAAAGTTTACCTCTTACAAACAGGAATGCACTGCATTCACTGATTCCACCTCTTGAAACCATGCGCAGGGTGTATAAACCTTCATCATCTTTGTTCAGATGAGAAAAGGAAAGAGCTGCCTGGCCTTCTCCAAAATACAGCTGTGTCCACTTGGAGTCCTTTAGCAGCACATCTGGAAGAGAAGACCCATCAGACACGTTACTGTGCTGCTAGAACAACCTTCATCCTAGTGCAGTTCTCTGCCAACCAGGGACACAAACTAATATTTATGCCAGTTTTATTCAGAATTATAGTGCTTTGGATGCCATGGAAACTCTACAGAGAGTAAGTTGCATCTCTCTAAAATTATTTGATCAGTGACTTTTAGAGAACATGAGGTCTAGTAATATACTATGCAGTGCCAACCACAAAATTTCTATCGCTATTCTTTTGAATACACTAAGAGACAAAAATGTTACTCACATTTAGAAATACTAACATGAAAACCTGCCATACCCTATAATGAATGCAGGGTGGGACCTTGTTTCATTTTTAATAAGTTTTGCTTGCTGTTCAGGTCAAATTCCAGTTTACTCAATTTTTTCTTCCAAATTTAAAAAAATAGATTTCAATTTAATCTGAAAACTGCTATAAATATACACCAAACTTTGATCTTCAAGGCATGCCTGTTAAGCATTGAATTAAATTAAATTTAAACCTCTCAAAGGTGAGAGGTGGTGACCCATGATTAATGCACATTAATCTGATTACCTAGTGAAACCAGAGCAAAAAGTGAACAGGATGCTTTATGCTAGGCAAGGGGCTTTCTCATGTCATCCTTTTAAATAACTGATTGGATTATTTTTGATTTTTTAACTCCCTAAGGCCAATCACATACAAATTTATTGTAATCAATGCAGCAGAACTGTATTTAAAAGATCTGAATATCTATGAATGTTCATTATTCTATAGCTTAAATAGATTTTGGAGCTGACACTCAAACATTTGCAAAGGAATCAGTGCTCTCACCTACCAGCTGAGTTTCATAAGCAGGTGTAAAACATGACACACATTTCAATAACAAAGCATGTGCAAGACACAAGCTACTTAATCTTGCAGCAGTAAATTGCATAATCAGCTAAGCATGTAGTGGTTTTATGAGAAGCATACAAACTAAATTCCATCACATTCCTTCCCATGAGATCCTTACCCAGAAAACCTGAGTGTCCCCTTTCTGTCATGCCTGCCACAGTGGTACTCAGACTTGTGCAGAGAGACATGATGTACTTTAAATTAAATCAGAAAATATCTTCATCTAGAAACTTTAACCAATGCACGAGCTCTGCAGAAAATCCTAAGCATAAAAATATTGATTAACCAGCATCTCTGAAAAGCTGGTCACTTATTTAGACTCAAAGTTTCAGTGGATTGGTAGCCAGCATTGTTTGAGTATATAGAAATATAGGCAAGCCTGTAATGCTACTAAGGCCAGAATGACCCATTTCCATTCTTTAAGTGTACCTGATAGCAGAAATTGAGGAGGCAGTTGTGTTTGGTAAGGGCAGAAAAACTTCTCTTCCCCACACAAGGCCAAAGATTCACCAGAAATTAACAGAAGCCTGCTTTTTTAATGCAGTCTGGATGAATGACTTTGTAGGCAAGACAATTAGAATAAAGTTTGGACATATTTAAAAGTTCTAATAGAACAAGTATCCATAAGCCTGCCATAATAATATCACAAATACAAGTTCTCACTCTTCACAGTCTATTCATGTGTTGTGCTCTGTTATTTTTCCCAGAATTTACTTGCAGAAGACTAATCCTCAGAAACAGTGTGTCTCAAACCTCAGAGGCTGTTTATAATATGTAAGATAATTTTCCTAATACATGACTTTGATTAAAATTCATACAAAGAGCGGGCAACTACTATATACTGAAATTTATTTTCATCATTTATTTTTTTGTTCTGCTGAAATTTTAGCTAGATTCTTCACTCCATGATTTTTCCTTCTGAAATCAATTATTTTATTCTATATTACAATATAAATGGCTGCAGAATGCTGGTACACAAAGCTTTATAGTGTTTATATTACATTAGAGATCAATAATGGAAAATTCCTGTTATCAGCTGAAGTCATGTCCAGATTAGATATACATTCCTGAGGCATTATTTTGATTTTGTTCTTTCAGTATCTTGACTGGTTCTTTCAGTATCCTAAATTGTTCTAAGTGGGCCATGAATAATAGACATCATATTCATGTTTGTGAAATCCCAAATCAATTCAGAGGATTTCACTGAGCTGACTTATATGCCCCTAGGAGTCTACTAGATACCCTCAGTAAGACTCACTAGTGTGAACATTATTTATACTAGATAAACACATACCTCTCCTGTGTATAATTATAAGTAAATCATACATATCCATCTCAGGGCTTTAGTTGCTATTATTTGATTAACACAAACTAAAAAATTTTAGGAAGAGTACTGTTAGAATGCATGAAACAGAAGCCTCTCTGAGTCCCTCAGAGAGAGAAAGGAGGGCAGTGATTGAATTGGAACCTTTAGAGAAACTGGAATATATTAAACCACACAGACATGAAGTAGGAGTGTAAGTTTCAGTTTTAAGTGAGTAGAAACATATCTTAAGTGCCTTACGAGACTGTGTTAGCTAGCAAAAAGCCCTGAAGCCTACTTTAAAGTTCAGAAGTGTTACCTTTCAGAAAATTAATTTAGCTCCAGACATAAGGAAAACATAGCAGAACATTGCTTGCATTTCTAGATAGAACAGATTTGCATGAACAGATAGAACTACGTGCACAGATTTTGTGTAAGAATTGACACTACTTCCACACGTTAGAATTAAGGTCGGAGAGGTGTAGGAAGAATGCTTTAGAATCGTGTTTTCAGCCGATTGGATGATTCATGAATAAAATCCCCCTGTATTGGGATGCAAACGAGGTGGCAGTAACTTCTGCTAACTGCTACTGCTTCTGCTGCTTCTGCTTGGAACATCGGGACTCAATGCCAGAAAGCTTTTAGCACAGACCTGGATACTCTCAACTCTTCGCCTTCGAGGCTGCTGTATTCATGCAATAAACAACTTCACAACAACAGCTCCTGTCTCTTTGAAGACTCAAGACCCACTCATAATTCAACAGAGTACAGTCTTAATGCAAGAGCAGAATTAAATATTATCTCTGTAAAGAACCAGAATGTCTTAAGCACATGAGGTTGGACAAGTTATTAACTTCTCATTGCTCATATTTATGCATTGCTTCCAGCTCTCAAGGGACTCAACACAAGGAACTGTAGCACATAACAAAGGTTTGTAATGCATGAATTCCTGCTGAGTTTTGGAAAAAGTTCTGCCAGTTAATGCATCTGTATACCTCTTGGAAATATTGTGATCCACGTACTTGGAATGAAGGAAAAATCTGAGCTTGTATGTAACGTCTTATTTCACAGAAGTAGAATAATGGGATGAACACCTATCTGACTCCCTACCAAAAATCTATTGGCTTAAAACAGAACAAGTTTTCATCTCAAGTTTTCACAAATAAGGACTTATTAAGTTAAATAAGGGGAGAAAAAAAGATCATAGTACTGTTACATATCAAGGAATTATCTTGTCATTATGAAAGAACAAAGAAAAAGAGTCATGAGCTTTGGTTCATAGTGCAAGAAAATTTCATGTCCAATGAAAAGTGGAACAGTACTACGCATTCCTTGAAAATTAGAAGTTCTTCTTAGCTGAAGTTTCAGATCTAGAATTTGAGAGATTTGGCACTTTGTGAAACTGCACCCAGTAAGACACAAAGCAAAGGTACCCTTGAAAATGATGAACCATCATCTGATGGTTCATCTGAGAGTGAAGAGATTATTTTTAAAAATCCTGAAGCATATAGCAAAATTCCTGTATCTTTCAGTAGGAACAGAATCTGAATTAAAGTATCAGCCTTAGATTTTAGGTTATTCAAACAGAAAAAGTAATTTTCATTATCTCATATTTTTTACTTTAGTGACATCTAATAGCTCATCACAAGGAAGCATCCACAATGATAGAAAAATAGGAATGAAAAATTCAGTAGCAGTTTTTCCCTGAAGAGTCAGATGTGAATCTGTGTAAAACCATAATGTACATGAAACAAAAGGCACAAAAAGCAGTAACAAAATGGTTCTTCTTCTGATTTTTGTAATCTTGAATTTTCTTGACTGCCTTATTAATCTTACTGTAATTTCTTAGTTTATTCATCACATTTTATCCACTATGGAAATTTCGGCCAATTTTTTTGGGACCAGTCTGAACACCAGTCTTGGAAGTCCACCATTCTCAAATGTGGTCCATCTAGGGAAAGGTCTAACCACTCAAAAATAGCCAAGGCTTTCCTTAAATCTTCAGGTAGAATAATTATTTTACAATCCTACACAGGTTGTGGTTGGTGAAAAGTGGTGGGTTAAATATCGACAACAGGCTGCTATCCTAAGCTCTAAGTAGTTAATTTTATATTTCAAAACCCTTCTTTGCTGCAGTGAACAAACAGTACTCATCCAGGGTTTGTGTACCAGTCACCCCAGTATATGATAAGTTTAGCAATGTTGTTCTGAGTGCTTCAAGGTAAGACTGTTTCACCTGGCATGACACAGGTTTTCACAGACAAAAGAGACAAGGAAGAAACCCATTAAGATGGCACATAAAAAGCAGAGCAAACATATGTGTATCAGGCCTGGCTTCTATAAGTATTGCCTAACTGATTTAATACGATTTTAATATAAAATTCACAAGAAATGCTGGAGCAAGATTAAAGTGGAGAGCCATACCTCAGTACTTCAAACTTTAATTTACTGCCCTGTGAGTACCCTTCAGCTCAGTGGTCACAGTATTCAACTATGAGTCATTTTGAAATCTAAGAACTGGCTTTGGATCTCTTCCAAGTAAATGTTCTAACTATTGTACTATCACAATATGAGGTTACCTCCTGCTGCTATTAATGTGTGCTCAAAAAAATGTTGACCAAGTCACTTAATTGAGAGTGCAGGACTATAAATTCTAACTAAAGATATTTTTTTTCTCTATCCCAAATTTAATTCTGATAATATAACGCTCTAAACCTCACCTGCATCCTCAATGTCTCCTCCAGCATTTTTCAGGTAGATTCTATCCAGTGTAATAACTTACCATCTCTATACCACTCAGCACGAGGTCGTAGCCTTTTCAACTCTGGAGTGATCAACATAGAACACTTCAAGGTCAGTGTTTCACCTTCAGTTGCAAAAGTGACTCCAAACTTCTCCAGAAACTGGACATCAATGTGGGTGAAGCAAACATCATGTGACAGGGGCACTATGCATGAGAAAATGAAAGGGTTCTTGAGTACGAGTAAATTGCACTTGGCACAGATTAGTGTCTGATCTGAGCAGGAGATGGAGTTTTCTGTTATATTGTATGCTGATCTAGAAATTTAACCAGGATAGCAGGAGTATCTGGACAGCTCCTACTGTAACTCAATGCTTAGAAAGCAAAGTCAGAAGAAGCAAGTTGTATCCAGTTTTCTCATCTGTAAAACATTGCCCTGACAAGAGGACATAAATTATCTAAGCAAATAGAAAAAAAAGGCTTACAGTGGAAGGGCATTAGCGCAGCTGGGTGAGGCTCTTCCTCCTCTCTGAACCCTATGAATAAACATAGAAGAAACATTCAATGACATGAGCATTATATTTATTTATTGTTCTAAATATGAAGTAGGACTTACTTCGCACAATCACAGCACAATTAGTTGATGCCTGACCGTGGACGTTTGTTGCAACTGCTGAATAGGTTGCAGAATCATCAAAGTCAGCTCTGAAAAGGGGAAGGAGAAAAACAGATGTCTCTTTATGCAAAGAAAAATTCTCTTAATGCTTGATATGACAAGCTAAACTATGTCAACCATCAGGAAAGTGTATAAAGCTCTTTACTGGTAGGAAAAGTGTAGAAAGCTCTTTGCTGTCTACACAGTGCAAGAAATCCATGAAAGACAATCAGGAAGCTGCAACTGTTTTTAACTGCAGTTTTACCTCAGTTTAGTGTGCAGGCTGCATTAACTTTAGCAAACTGGAAATGACCTTTAGAGAATGATCAAAAGGAGACAGCTGGACAATGCCAGTCTGACTATTCCCTTTCTGTATGTAACCTTCTTCAATCCATCTTGCCTTTCTGCCATATTTTAGAAAAGAGACATAGAATAAAAGTACATGTCATTCTTGCTAAAATTGTGCCTTCTGTGGCTATTCCCATCTGGCAGACACTGGTATTTTTTGCTCTCTTATATCTCAATCCAGGAAAATGATAAAAACTCAGGAACACTGCTCAAAATTGTTTATGTGCATATATGGTTTGGTTTGTTTGATATTTTAGTGAGAAAAAAATTCATTTTGCAAGGACAGTACAAACAAATATAAAGCAAAAAATAATTACTTGGTACAAAACACTGACAGATTGTCTCAATACATCCTTCCTTGAAGTTCCATGAGCACATATGTGACCAGTTAAGGTATAGGTACAAACCTTGATGCCCCAGTTCTTCTCTTATTTAAAATGGAGTCCATCATGAATAGTTTATTTAGTAATAAATTTAATGGAGGCCACTCAAAAGTTTTCAGTTATGAGATACAATAGTGTGAATGCATCCATTTAGTTTCTTCTCAGAAGAACAAATTTGTGTCTTCTTGGAAACTGCCAAGTGATGAAATTCTGATTGTACTTGTCCTCTAAAAGGTCATGTATCCCAGATGCGGGAGAGGGAATATGTGAGGGGGTTTTATGGAAATTGCAAAACAGGATGCCAATTTTGGAGTATATAGCAGCTGTCACAGAGACATCAGACACCTATTTTTCACTTCTTGCATATGTTCTGGACAGTGTCATATCATAAAATGGTACTATCAGTACTGTGATGGCTAAAGCACAACTAGATGAAAATCCCGTTAAATTGCAATTTATCTCTAAATTTACAGGTCTAACAGCTCCTCCTGGAGGCAACCCTACAGCCACATATTTCACAAAATCAAGAAATCAATTGCAAAGTCTATCATACAATTAATTATCAAAGACATAAGAGTAAGTCCTAAGACTAGACTACAGTCTTAACCAAAAAGCCTGCAGTTGGGTAGGAAACCCTAGTACAGTCTGGACAGGCATAGTGAGACTGAAAAACAATTTAAAAGAATTGAAATCACAGAATTGTTAAGTTTGGAAAAGACCTCTAAGATCATCAAGTCCAACTGTAAACCCAGCACTACCACCATGTTAAACCATTAAACCATGACTTCATGGGCCAGAGCTGCAGGATTTTTGAAAACTTCCAGGAATGGGGACTCAACCACTTCCCTGAGCAGCCTGGTCCAATGCTTGGCAACCCTTTCAGTAAAGAAATTTTTCTTAATATCTAAAAACTAAACCTCCCTGGTGCAGTTGAGGCAATTTTCTCTTGTCTTGTCACTTGTTACTTGGGCAAAGAGCCTGGCCCCACCTGGCAACAACCTCCTTTGGAGGCAGCTGTAGGAGCAATAAGGTCCCTCTGAGCCTCTTTTTTTCTGCAGGCTAAACACCTCCACTTCCCTCAGCTGCTCCTCACAGGACTTGTGTTCCAGACCCTTCGCCAGCTCCATTGCCTATCTCTGGACACACTGCAGCACTTCAGTGTTTTTCTTGCAGCGAGGGGCCCAGAACTGAACACAGGACTCCAGGCGTGGCCTCAGCAGTGCCAAGTACAGGGGGTCAATCCCTGCCCTGCTCCTGCTGGCCACACTATTGCTCATACCAGGATGGCCATTGGCCCTCCTGGCCACCTGGGCAACTCTGGCTCATGTTCAGCTGCTGTCAACCAGCAACCCCAGGGCCTTTTCCACTGGGCAGCTTTCCAGACACTCTGTGCCCAACTTGTAGCTTGCTTGGGGTTGTTTTGGTCCAAGGGCAGGATTCATAATTTTGCCTTGTTGAACCACACACAGCTGGCCTCAGCCCATTGATCCAGCCTGTCCAGATCCCTCTGCAGACCCCTCCCACCCTCCAACAGATAAGCACCCCCACCCAACTTGGTGACATCTGCAGACCGACTGAGGCTGCACCTGTTCCCCTCATCCACATCACTGATGACAGTATCAGAATTCTTGCTCCAGCACTGAGCATTGGGGATCACCACTTGTGACTGGCACCAGCTGGATGTAATCTCATTCATCACCATTCTCTGAGCTGGATGTTATTTAACAGTTTGCTTCCATTAAGCATTTTAAGGAAATTACAATACCTGTTCCCAGAGCTATATAAAGCTTAACTGATTCTGGACTTGTTTGAGAGATGTCAGACTCGACAGCACTTCTTCGCAATGAATTTTTAAAAGCAGAACATTTTTTTCACTATCCCAGTTTCACACTGCTTAACACTTGTGTAATAAAATGCCAAAAAGTAATATAAAACTGCAGTAAAGGACAATTTCCTAAGGCATGTTATGCCTCTATACTGAAATGTGCATAGTCCGTGCATTTATCACAGCCTCGTACAGTATCTTACTATAGCAAGTTAACAACAAATGAAGAAGCTCAAAAATTTCTTACAAGGGGCATTGCAGAATTAACTGTTCTGTAGCTTTAAGGCATTTTTGTCACTCTGCTATATCACTAACTTAAGAATCTATACATTTAGCACATACAGTAAATAGTGTAAATATAGTAGGTAGTATATTTAATAACATATATTACAAATTAGCAAATTAAACAGCATTCATCCCCAGAAACTGGATCTTGATTGCCCTTATGTTGATGGTTTAAACACGCCTTGCCAAGCCTTGGTGTGCTCCAGCTCACCAAAAGGATTCCCACACACAGCTCAGGAGACAGTGAAGGACCTTTTCCAGAAAGCAGTCTGGATGTCTGGCAGCCCTGTCCTGAAGGGTGAGAAAATGAGTCGATCTCACACCAGGAGGTCACTGTGGCAGAGCATGTCTTTAATTTGCTGTGCAGGCAGAGCCCAGGAGTGCATTTCCTAGGCACTGGTGGCAGGAATATGTCACAGCATGCCCTGCAGTCCTTGTCCCCAGGTACCTGCCCTACAAAGGCTTCCTGCCCTTCAAGCCACAGCCCAACCCACATCCTGCCAAAGACCCACAGAGGTGCACAGTGTCCTCCTACCACCTGCAAGCCCAGGTTTCCCCTGGATGAGCCAGACCCTCCCAAAGGATGGTGCACACTGACCTGTCCTGGCAGGACACTGCTGGGAGAGCCATCCTGTGTGTGCTGACCTGGCCTGGGCATGCTTTAGACAGCACACATTTATGAGCACCCAGCTCATAAACGAGTGATGAACATTTCACCAGCACTGCTGCACTAGGCCATTCCCTCACATAAACAAAGCATTACTTCAGGCTGCTTCACTTCTCTTAAATCCAACTTAACTGCTCTCTAACATTTTGTTGTTCCTATAGAGTGCTGACAACAAAGATAAAAAAACAGCATGGCTTGACTGTGGTTAACTCTGATTAAATCTCACTTTAAACCAGTCATCATCTGCTCTCAGTGTTGACTTCATTTTCCAGTAGAACACCAGATAAAATTGTTAAATAGGGACCAATATCTGTAAGAATTACACAGGACCTAGGATCTAAAGAGAGATTTATTTTTAAAAAACAGGTGGCCTAAAAGTAATCCAGAAAATAAAGAAACATGTACTGTGGACTAACTTGGGGTCCCAAACTGTGCTAAACCACTCAAAGTGTCAGAAATGTAAAGGTGTAAGAACTGCAAAGTTGTCTCCCAAAAATGAAGAAGAATGGCAGATATCTGATTAACCTTTCAAATGGATATATATCTGTGCTCATCTAAATCCTCTCCCCATAGTTTTGCTCTCCTAAGAAACAGCAAAACACATCTTTTGATGAGCTCTGTTTGTGATGGTGTCCAAGGTAGAGAAAACAGAATATAATCTTAAATGTCTCTAGAACAGACAGAAGATTCATAAAAGGGTCATATCTTTAGCCTAATGAAGCTCAAAATCTAAAAGTAAATATTTCACAAAAGTTAGTGATAGAGTTATAATTAATTTTCTCAGGAAGAACATTAGAAGTAACTGACCAAATAGCTGACCACATTCTTACAGCATCCTTTGTTTTGTTTTTTTTTTTTTATAAAGAGAAAGGAGGCTCTTACAGTTATTACAAACACATAATTCCACAGGCCAGGCACTTCTTGCTATTTAAGAGGTCAAAACAACTCTACCCATTTTCTGTAGCTTACTGCTTTGAAAGCAATTTATATGTCTTTGCTACGATCACTCCTCTGACTGTCCAGAAGAGAAATAATCTTAGACAGCCTAGTACTCACTGAGATCCCTTTAAATCTTATATTGGAAATGTAGGGTTTTAGTGGCTAGGAGCTAGACAGCACTTTTGTTTCATATTCACTATGAAGAAAGTTGGACAGGATGGTAAGTTACATAATGTTCTGACTTTTCTTTTGTGCCAGATAATGCTCAGATAGAGGATTATCCTGAAAATTATCTATTTCCTTGTATGCTAAAAAAATCTTATATTTCCTAAATTGCCCTGTAAAGTGCACTGAGTCAAGACCTGCTAGAATCTACATTTGTAGTACTCAGGAGGCAAGGTGTGGTCTAACAGTTATTCTTGTTTTATGATGGAGAATGTGTTTTTCAGCCTTTACAAAGGTCAGATAAAATATGCATAGAGTACATTTAGATAGCATAAAATGTGACTGCAGAACTGTATCTGTCCCAAGGTACTAATACTTTTTTGCAAATATTAAATTGCTCTGAATCCACATGAGGTTCTGAAGTGCTAATACTTGTGTGGGGAATATTCCCCAGGCAGATATATCTATTTAAAATGCATATATTCATCCAACTGCCTAGTGTACATTTAAACACAAGAGTTAAGAGTGAAATAGCATCTTTGCCTGAATTAGAACACAATTCAGTGCATGTAAGGAACACGAAGCAGTTCAGAGTAAATTACAGAGTTAAAAATTACTCCTTTGAATTCAAATGACAAAATTTTCAGCGCTATGTGACATCAATTGTGGAAACACTCTGCAGAATTGCCATATCCTGCCCTGATTCTCCAGTCAGAATGAATCTGACTGATTCTTTTTGTTTGGTTGGATTTCATGTTTAGGGAAGAGGGACCTCATTTCCCCATTTCCTGAAGCCCCCAGCTACAGCAGCTTATAGGGGACAGTGACTGACAAACCAGCAGATCACGGGTTTGGGGGCTGTTTGCCTTTCAGCAAGGAAAGGAGAGCAGTACACCATTTTGCTGCCTGCACAGCCACTGATACTGCATTCCTGCAAAACCCAGGGAGCTGCAGTGTGTCACCCACCCACCCGGCACAGCCAAATGCTCTGCGGGCTCTGCCGGAGGATCGCCTTTGTCTCAGCACCTCTGCCCTGCCCTGCTCCCCCTCCGGCGGAGAAAGGGCGCGCCGCGCTCTCCAGCTCTCCCGATTCAATCATCTCAAGCCTTTCGTGCCTAATCAAACTAAAATAGCACTCTACTGACCGCACAGGGTCATTTGTTAAATGAGAATAGCTAGAAGAGAAGGTTCATTCAATTTTTAAGCATTCCTTTTTTTGAGGCGGCGCGGGTATTGCTGAGTGCGGGGGCGCCGGCGCAGAGAGAGGCTGGCCTTGCCTGTGCCGGCAGAGTTACAGTGCACTCTGCAGGCTGGAGTTACACTGCATTACACTGCACTCTGCAGGCCTTGCCTGTGCCGGCAGAGTTACAGTGCACTCTGCAGGCTGGAGTTAAACTGCATTACACTGCACTCTGCAGGCCCTGCCTGTGCCGGCAGAATTACAGTGCACTCTGCAGGCAGGAGTTACCTGCATTACACTGCACTCTGCAGGCCCTGCCTGTGCCGGCAGAGTTACACTGCATTACTCTGCACTCTGCAGGCCCTGCCTGTGCCGGCAGAGTTACACTGCATTACACTGCACTCTGCAGGCCCTGCCTATGCTGGCAGAGTTACAGTGCACTCTGCAGGCTGGAGTTAAACTGCATTACACTGCACTCTGCAGGCCCTGCCTGTGCCGGCAGAGTTACAGTGCACTCTGCAGGCTGGAGTTACACTGCATTACAGTGCACTCTGCAGGCTGGAGTTACACTGCATTACAGTGCACTCTGCAGGCAGGAGTTACACTGCATTACAATGCACTCTGCAGGCCCTGCCTGTGCCGGCTGAATTACAGTGCACTCTGCAGGCAGGAGTTACACTGCACTCTGCCGGCTCTGCCTGCTGCAGGCAGGAGTTACCTGCATTACACTGCACTCTGCAGGCCCTGCCTGTGCCGGCAGAGTTACAGTGCACTCTGCAGGCAGGAGTTACACTGCATTACACTGCACTCTGCAGGCCCTGCCTGTGCCGGCAGAGTTACAGTGCACTCTGCAGGCAGGAGTTACACTGCATTACACTGCACTCTGCAGGCCCTGCCTGTGCCGGCAGAGTTACAGTGCATTACTCTGCACTCTGCAGGCCCTGCCTGTGCCGGCAGAGTTACAGTGCACTCTGCAGGCAGGAGTTACACTGCATTACACTGCACTCTGCAGGCCCTGCCTGTGCTGGCAGAGTTACAGTGCACTCTGCAGGCTGGAGTTACACTGCAATACACTGCACTCTGCAGGCCCTGCCTGTGCCAGCAGGAGTCACACTGCACTTTGCCTGCTGCAGGCAGGAGTTACACTGCATTACTCTGCACTCTGTTTGCTGCAGGCAGGAGTCACACTGCACTCTGCCAGCTCTGCCGCACGCTGCTGCTGCTGCTGCTGCAGCTCCAAACCTGCTCCTCTGCCACTGCTTGGGCTGGGACTTCATCAAACAGGAAAGGGAGAGGGGCCTAAGGAAAGGCAAAATGCTGTCAGACCTTGAGCCGTATATATATGAATTAGTTGTATATGGGAATCAGTGTGGCCACACCACACGGGCAGTGCCCTGGAATGTGTAATGTTCCCTGCCCAGCTCAGCTCATCCTCCTGCTCGCTGAGGGGTGGGAGTCAGGAATGCCGCCAGGGAGGAGCATCCTGTCGTCTTCTCTACACACCAGCCAATGTAGCTGGGAGTATAACACAGTCAATCACAGCTAAATAAAACCAGGTGATCCATTTAATAAGTCTTCACAGTAAACAAACACAAAAGCCCAACTCTGTTGCTAAACGAGTATTAGCGACCAAGAAGTTTAAAATGTTACAACTTTGAATTTCTAAGACATTCACTTAGAAAATATTTTTCAGCTATTTCATAAAGCAATGGCCGCCCTCATCTTGACTACCACTGATACAGAAATCTTTTCTTTTACTATGTGCCTATCCATAGTTAAATTATGTGAGATAAAAAAATACATTTTAAACAAACCCACATATTCTCAGACACGTATGATTTATTTGAACTACCAGGAGCTTTCCCTCCAAGTATTCCTCACAGTCTCCTCCTAATAACCTATCAGATGTGAGTTGAAAGATGGGATGAACCACTACCCCAGTGCATATCACTTCTGCAATCATTATGAGATCTGCAAAGAACAGAATTAAACTCTAAACTCCTTTTCTTCACTGCTCAAGGGAGATCTTGAGCTCACACTCCAATTTGAAGAAGTTTAAAAAGAGCAAGAAAGAATTACTATATGATCATGATAGCTCTGAATGCATGCAAAAAATGTGAGAACATAGCATCATAAAAAATATGAGACAGAGAAATGAAAATTATCTGGTTACTGTATAGGCTTATAGGTTCTGGGGAACAGCAAATGGGAGGGATGAAATTGTGTCCAGTTACTACTTTAAGACAACAAGGTGACGGTAAGGTTTTGGTGCCTCAAGAATGTTTCCACTGGGCTCAGGGAATACTCACAGGAATAAATAACACACTTGCATCAGAAGGAAAAAGTTCACTCCCTGGGCTTCGCTGAAGTGCTAGAAAAGTAGCCAAGAAATTCCAAGGCCGTTCTGAGCGACTGTGGATAAGATTACATTCAGCTCAGCACTTTAGTATGAACAGCTGAGAAGAGCACGAAGTGGATAGGAAGAAACTCCTGATGGCTCCACCTCCCAGAGAAACAAATTATTCATAAAATACAAAATGTAGGTGCACAAAGATATTAATGGAAGATACAGAATTAATCTATATGTTTGTATAAAAGCATTAATAACTTAAAATTAAAACATTATCTATCCATCTATTTCTTTCAATGCAAGATATGCTTAATTATGCTCTAACAAAATTTTCTTCCATTTCCTGCATGTCCATCTTCTGTGTTTTTAGGACAGAAAATACAGCTGATTATCAAGTTTTGTAATAAAATGAATTAGTAACAAAGAAAAAAATTAATTAGAAATTTTAATTTAATAAGGTCTATCAATCATAACCGTCCCTCAGTATTAAGTGTAGAAGGGAAATCTGTGGGAGAGCAGCTAGGAATCTTTAGGTGGCAAAAAGACCACACTGCCAGACAGAATGAAAGAGAAATGGAGCAAGAGTTTCTGAAGGTGGCAGCTTGGCTGAATGTGAGGGAGCCTGCATGAGGACATACAGGTCTGGGACTAGCAGACACGGGTGGGGAAACCTGAGTGGGTGCCCATAAATGACTCTGTGGTATGTCTGAACTTGCCTGAAATACAGCTGCGTCTGCACACTCCCAAAGCTGGTTATGTCTACATGACTGATAACCAGCAGAGAAAAGATAAAAATCACCATGGGGATGGAAGCCATTATTATCCTTCAGCCTCATGATTACAGGTGTTCAGAAAGTAGCATCAGCACCGATTCTCATTTCTTCTAAAAGCTATTTACTCCCAAAATGTCACAAGGGGACCTACTACTACATAACTGGCATCTGGAGTCTCCAAGCAGCTCCTCAGGAGCGCTACCAAGGGAAATAAACAGTCACAGCCACTCACCATCAGGAAGTGACCAAAGTTTCATCTCCTGACTGGCACTCACACATATCCAGACAAAGGGGAGACTTTTCCATTTCCCTGCTAAAAGGGAGAGGAGTGAGAAAGGACAAGCTGGTTTTATATTTTAACCTCCTGCTATTGTTTTCAGAAGTGATCTTGGCAGGAAGAAGCAGTGGTATGAACAGATTCCATGGGTACAGAGAGCAGTTAGCAAGCATGGCCTGGGGGTAGAGGACTGAGTGCCTTTGAAGCATCTTAGGAAGCAACAATCTGGTGATTCTTGCTGCCAGGTTCTCTACAGGGGTGTGTTTCTCCCATCCTGAGCTACGAAAAGGTTGAGAGTTGGGCTGGACTTGGCTGCAGGATGACAAAGGCAAGTAGTCTTTCCCAAAGACAGAAGAAATGATGCACTTATTTTCTGTACTAATGCCACAAGGCTGTGCTCAGGGCTGCTTCCACTGCTGACAGATGGAGACAGGATAGATTAAATGTTTGGCCAGCCAAGTGTTAGCCACAAATATTCCAGCGCAGCTGATGTTCATGCTCTGGAGAAATTAAAGAAGAGGTTTCTGTCTCTGCTCTAGATATTAATTTTCTATTTAAATATTGTAGTAATTTCTTCATTTTTATTCGGTTTTTTATTTTTTTAAAAAGCACACACGAAGTCATGTAACATTTTAATCGTTTCAGAAAGCATGGGATTAGTTTATGGGAAGCTGTTATACTCAAACATGTTCTATATCACAAAGTTAACATTTTGAAAAAATAAAATTACTTTCATTAGAACCTTTTAAAAAAGTTATTTACACTTCCTTACTTTGCAGAAGAAGAAAAAAAAGGAAGTTGAAAAATTAAGCAGGACCTAGCATACAGTAAAACAAATACAGCCATGTATCCCTGCCCTGCCCAGCTGTAATTTTGTTTACCTAAAAGAGCTTCATGATGACAAGAACATATAATTTTCCACTTCAAATGCTGAGAATATATAATTCTAATAAAAAGGAACTACCATTTTTTCAGCTACCTGCCTCTTCTTTTTATATCTCATAGATTGCTGAAGTTAATGAATACAAATATCTAATTTACCATTTCATTTTCATAATCTAATATTCAGGTACTCAGTGAACCTTCCCCAGCCTAAAAGTGAGTGCCAACAGAAAAGTGTGCTGAATTTAACAATTCTCTTACAGCCCTTGTGTGAATTTTTAATTTTATTTGATATAAAATACTCTGTATAGAGTATAAAAAAGCTGGTTTATTCTCCAGAAAGATTTACCTGTTTATATGTAACACATGTACTCCATATTTGCTTTCAATTCTGTACTTTGTTGGATCACTTGCAGGAGAAATCAATTCCTCATTTTTGTACCTGACAATCAAGAAAAAAATAAAACTCATTAATATCAGCAACTATTCCTTAACATGGTAGATCTTTGGATCAACATATAATTTACTATTATCTGAACTCTCTAACTCTCTCTGCTTGCACAGAGTATTTTCCAGTATGTGTAGATAGGTAAATATTGGGCCATGAAGGTAAAGCAGGACCATCATAGCAGCAAGGAAGTGGAAAGAGAAGATGTGCATTCAATCTAGAAGATGAGAAAAAGAAGTGAAGAGAAGATGGCGTGGGGCTTGAACTTTCAAATCCACTAACCCTGACACAAGATGGGAAGCAAACTTTATCTTCAGCACAAATAAAGGGGAGCAGCAACAGAATTATGCCTCATGTCAGGTCTTTATAGTCCAGCCTGAGGCTTTCATATTTATAGGACAGCACCTGTCCAGGGAGGAGGGCAGCTGAAAGAACCTTTGTGTCCTCAATGACCACAGATTCAGCCTGTGACAACAGTGCTGCTGTGCACATTAACCCAGGCTTAGAAAGTAGCCTGTGAGTGCTGTGTATTTTGCCACTTGCTACTTTGTGTTCAGGAAACTCAATGGCCAGAAAGACTGGAATGCCTTCCACTGTCTGCCTTCTGAAGTGCTTGAGTTTGTCTCTCACATTGCACGGGGCCACTCAGCAAGTTTTCCTCCCACTCCTTCCACTGCAGTATCAACTGCTACGATCCAGCACATCTAGGAGGATTATAAAGGGGATTTAACAAAGCCATTATACACATGACACTTATCAGTTATGGCATAACTTTCAAATGAAAAAAGCTTAACAACATTTTTAGAGGGCTAGGAAAGGCCAGTCTCTTACCATTGTACAACAGGCGTTGGAAATCCTTGCACAGTGAAGCAGAGGCTCACGGACATCTTTTCCCAGATGGTGTGAGACCTCAGGCGCACTAGAATTTCAGGGGCTCGACTTATTCTTTCTTCAATGATATGTCTTTCCAGAGCCATGTTTTCTTCTACCTATTAAACATGGGAAAAGAAAAGAAGCATCTGGCACCAGACTCAAATAAGGTAGGAGATCCAACCTTAAATTCACAAAAAGATGTTTAATCATTACTCATATTTGAAGCACAGGCCTAAATTTCAGTACACCTTGTAATTATTTTTGCATAGGAGCAAAAAGATTCAGCAGGTACCATTCTTTGCACAGCAAGTCTATCCAGATGTTCTCGAGCTCGGTGCCTGGCAGTGTGAATCTCTTTTTCCAAAGCAGACAACTCACTGGCAAAACGGATTCTTTTCTCATCACTTACATGAGACTTTTGCTCATGAGTCCTGTGGGACAAGAAAAAAAATCAGGTAACCATTGTGAAGGTTTAAGTTTGTCACTCATACACTTCAGGGCACCAAGGGCTATGAAACCGTATCAGTAGGATGTAAAATTTAGGTTTGGAATCATTCTTTGCATCTATGTGCATATACTGAGCATGCAAAACCATGTGAACTTTCTTCATATTCTTTCTCTCTGTATTTGTGGGGCCATATCTCTAAGTCTTGAATTCTGCTATGGTCACATTGACATGGTTCCCCACAGTCCTCCGGTAATCAAGATCAAGAACCTGCCTAGCCTCCTTCTGGCCCCTGATTTTCCTTCCCGTGGGCACAAGAAGGCAGAGAACTGAAGGCAAGTTCTGTGCCTGTTCACAACCTTTTAAAAGTTGTGCCTAGCTCACATAGTACCCTGAGCTTTAGAAGCTTTAGAACCTGGGAGCTCTTGTAACCCCATGGGCTGTATCATCTGACCTTGCCTAAAAGATACAGACCAAGGAGTTCACAAGGATTTGATGAAGAGTTGCATGCAAAAAAAGCTGTCCCTTGACAAGGATGAGCAGGAAATATTATAGAAACTACCAGGAAAAATATAAAGTTTGGGAAAAATTGTGAGTTGTTCCCTGAAAACCTAATTCCACAGATTTTCCAGAATTCCTAAAAATACCCCAACTCATAAGTGTTTTTAGGAGGAGCTAGCTCAGTTTCCTTCATTCATGCTGATTCAGTAAACATGCTGATTCTCTTTTCTTTCCCAGGACAAAAGAAGGTAGTGAATATCAGATATTTCTAACATGTCTGTCAATATAGTCAACATATGGCATGACTCTAAAAGCATAACCCAAATAAGAAAACTTCCACAAAATTCAGTGAATCAAGAAATTTTTTGTCTGATACTTAAAAAAAAAAATATTTGTACCTACCATTTCAATGTACTTTAAATACCAGCCATGTCTTGCCATTTTTTTATATTGTTGAATTTTAAAACAGTTTTTAAAACCTAAATTAAAGCATACGAAATCATTTGATTTTCCTAGAGATTTCTGTTCTGAGGTTATATATTTCAAACTGATCCAAGTACCAGAACCATATGGATGTGTATGATTTGCACAACATATTTTCTACAAATAAGACAGAATTCCTTCTCATAACATAAATCCTCTATGTCTTTGGTGCAGTAACTGCAGAGCATAGCAGAGCAGAAACAGTGAAATTCACTAAGGGGAATATTGCCATCAGCATGGTTACTTTGGGACATCTTATCAAGGCAGTAACTAAGACATGACAGTAAACCCTTTTGATATTCAGGAAAGAATTTAAAACATTTAAATGGATCCAAATTAGAAATTTAGGAATAGTAGAGTAGCTCTGTTCAAAATGAGTTCTGGGTACTAGGTGGATTCTAATTTATTTTTGGTTTAAAGCTGTTTTCAAGGGTCAGAGTGGGGGCCAGGGGAACAACTCTGGTTGAAATATGAGACTGAAAGTGACACTCAGTCATTTAGTGTTCCAGCCAAAATAGATTAGTGAAGAACAGTGACAGAGAAGCCTCCAATCTTGTCAACTCTGGAAAGAGCCCTGGCAAAAGAGTTGGGACCAGAGCCACTACACAGGTCAGAGTGGACCAAGAGAGCTTTACCTTTTCCTGGATTCCTGCATTGCTTCATGCGCCAAGGTGCGTGCCCTCCTGGCACAGAGTCTGCATGTGGTTTTGCCCAAGCCAGTCGATTCATAATAAGCAGCCTGTCTGGAAGCAGCCCTTCAAATATAAAAGACATTGTTATAACCCAGCAATTCAGGTAAAACATGAACTCACAAATGTCAAAGAAATTACTTTGAGCTCAATGAGCTGAACACCGTGACTGAGCACTGTTCAGCGAGAAACCTTTGCATTCTCACTGACTGCACTAAGTGGTGATTGTCACTTGTCCTTCCAGGGCTTAATGCCCATCATCTGTCACTGGGGTCATTAGGCATTTTTATTTCATTCTATTAAATTTATATTTATTTCAGTCTTCAATCATTCAGGTGTGATGATAGCATTTCAGTGAACTCCAAGGGTACCAGACTGTCTAATACACAAATCATAAAGATTCTAAAGATTCCCCAGAGCATTGTGTGTTTCAAAGTGTTCCTGCTTTTCTGTATTTCACAGATCTTTCTGCAACTTTCCTCTTTCATAAGGGAAACTGGACCAGCTAGACAATTAGGTAAGCATGTTAATTACTAAGTAGGGAGAATGGCGATTCTGAAGCAACCACAATACAAAGTTTCAGGCTTTGAGATACAAAGAATGTGTTTTTCCTGGTTAAAACTCTGAGAGATTTTGAGAGCTTAATGAAGCATTAAGCTTTCATTTAAGTTTAAAAATGAAATTAAATCACAAAATCTATTATTAGTTATAGCCAACTTCAGGAGAAGGAATATCATCATGTCATACAGAAAAAGGGGTAAAAGTTGTTTCTATGAGTTACAATAAATTTCACGGCAATTTTTCTTAAGTCAGAGTTTCAATTTTAGCCTACAAAGAATAATTTTAAGTTTAGAGGTACCAAACAGGACAGATCCTAAGCTAAAAGGCCTGTGTAGGTATCTTGTAATGCTGCTAGGAAGTTTAGCTGTGCTGGTGGGAGGCTGCAGACAAGGAGCATGCCAATGGAAGGAAGTGGGAAACTATCATTCTGTATAAATCACAGTCTTTGGGGTGGAGGGGAAAGGTAAGTATCTTGATTCTAAGTACTGACTACCCAAAACAGAGACCTGCTTATGCTCAAGTACACAGCACTTACTTTCTTGCTGCATATTCCTCAAGAACATATCTTGTCTGAATGTTGCGATAGGACTGATCAAAGTGCTTGTGCCTCCTCTGGTAAAACGGCACTGCTACTGAAGACATGCTTCCTCTGTGACAGCCAGTAATTTCTGCAGAGAGTGGAGTTAGCCATACCTTTAGCCATGCACACATTTAGCCATATATTCCAGACTCTGGTTTGATATTTTTTGATATGTAGACATGTGTATGAATAGGTCCAAATGTATAAAATTGCACCAATTTGTGACAAATAGAGCCATCAGTCACACACCTCAGGCTGTATCTTATCAGTCGTGCAGTGTGAGCTATGGAATCACAGATGATAGCATGAAAGATATTCCAGCAGATCATATTTCTCCTTCTTTGCAGATGTCATTTACCGCCTCCAGAGAAATTTTCAGGGATGGAAATTTGACAGCTTTTTGGCCATTGTTAGACAGTTCAGCTCTCTATTCTTCAAACCTTTCACTTTTTCCACTTTGGCAATTTATGCTCACTGCGTTTTGTTCAATTCACCATGACAACAAATAGACAATATTCTCTCACTTTTGTAGCAGCCTGTTGAAGATTTTCTTTACTTTTCTTTCCTGCTCTCTTGTTTAAACTCAACAAAGCTGGCTTATGCAATCTTCCCTTGTGGATTATTTTTTCTGGACTATAAATCATTCTGGGTTCCTTCTTGTGGACTTTCTCCAAAGCATGGCATAGTTTTTGATCAATATTTGGACAGAAGGGTCTAAGAAACATTCTAGGTGCCCCTAGAAGCAGTGTGGGGGACAAAACCACGTTTCCCACTGAGTTACATTTAAGCAGACTACCAACCACATTATTGAAAGAACATGGAGTTACCTACATCCCTTTGTGCTCATTAGAAATATGATTACAGCTTTTTGCAAAAGTGGGGAATATCACGAGCCATGTTGTGAGTAGGTGCCAGCTTGTGTAACTGCAGTCTCAGTGGGATATGAGGTTCTCTACTCCTGGGTCATTTGTCCCAACAGTGGTGAGGGATCCCAACTGAACAGCCAAAACCTCCCCCACAAGGCACCTACACTTCAGCGACAACAGAAGCAAGCTCCCAGTATAAGTCCATAAAGCAGATGAAGATTTACTCAAGTAAATTACTGCAGTAACATGCAATACCCTACTAAAAGCTGACAGGAGCATCCCTGCTGTTATGCTCCCTGTTGGGTGCAGGCTGCCAGCTCCATGCCAGCACCCAAGGGACAGGCTGAGGCACAGCCTGGGATCCACCTCAGGGCATCCATGGCAATGGAAGCAGCACCAGCTCACCCAGGGAACACATATTAGGAGTGTGTCAGGGTCTTGAGGACAGCAATGGACCTGAGTGTCCCAGCCCAGCCTCCCCTGCCCACAGCCCAGGACCCTATGTCAGTCCCCAGGGCCATCAGTTTCTGCCCCAGAAATGACACAACACAACTCCAACTCCCCCCAGCCTGGCCCTGCCTGGATCTAGACCATGCAAGAAGAACCTGCCTTGGATCCGCACCAAAAGTCCAAATTTTCAAATTTTTAATAAAAAGTCACATAAATAAGCAGTGTCATGATGTATATCAAATGAAAGCTCAAAGGGATTTGAAAAGAAATATTATAAACTCATTAAAACATTTAACAAGTTAAAATGACAGTTAATATGTACCATATTTCCAGCACATAGTATTTATCAAAAAAAGGAAATGATAGTCATTGGTTAAGAAGAGTAAAAAACTGTAATTGTGTCTGATTGTTACTTGCAGATAGTCAAAGGCAGAGCTAGGTGCTCCCAAATTATGATATTCTCATATCAGCTACTTTTACTTTTCCAAGAAAAATTAAGGAGCAAACAGTAGGTATACTTAATAGAAGTCACTTCTTATTTTATAATGTTCGGAGATCGAAAGAGATTTTTACAATTTATCCCCTCATAGCTGCAGCTTCTGCATAACTTACAGTTACCTTTTCAGTTCTTTTCCAAGATGTAAGAATGACCAGTCACAGATTCAGTAATGAGAGCTTTAGGCAAAGCACAAGACACTGCAAAACAAAAATTAGACAGGTTGACAACATTACTATGGGGCATTAAATATTGCCATATTTATCGAGAAAGATGAAAGTTAGCATGACCCAAGTTAGTTCAGTACCTCACAGAGATGCTGGCTCAGTAAGATGACCTCGTACAATGCTGAGCTGACATGGACCCCTCATGGACCTATTAACCCATCTCATGACAAAATGTTTTGGTTACATGAGCAGAATTGCACAGACCCACGAGCAGCCTTGGCTTCTTCTAGTTTTGATCTGCACATCATGTGATTCTACATCTGCAGATATTGAACACTGCTTTTCTTCCTGCTAACTGTGTGACTGTGTGTATTACACTGGATTTCCACATTAGTTCTTATGTTAACTGGACAATGAATGGCATAATTTTCCCTTTTCTCTCTTTTTAATTAGCCTTTTTGCCTAAATGAAAGTGCAAAAGTCAAACACAGATTAAGCTCACTCCACTGTTAAGCGTTACTCATGTTCACATGTGGCCAAGTTAAATAATTCTGTGAATTTATCAACATGCAATGTAAATGTTGCTACGTATATAATTCACACTGAGATCCAGTTTATAAGGATTACAGAGTAATGTCCACTTATCCAGATAGATCAGTCTAAGTTATTTTCATTTTTGAGAGAGGAGAAAATACCATTGTCACTTACAGTCCAGCCTTTTCACTAAATGTAAAATTTACTTTTTAATTAGTGTATTTTCTTCTATTTGTCAGCACCCAGGACTCCTCAAATTTTGGTTCATATATTTTTCAATTTACCCAAACACCTTTAGTATAGAAACAAGGGTAGCCATCCACTCACATCCTTCATGCAAGTAATTAAGAGAGCTTTTTAGCAGCCAGACTCACTTTGCCTTCTGTTAACACAGAGGGGAGCTGCCTGGCAACAATTGCAAATGTAATAATAATCATCAGTTAATTGCAACAACATTTTCAGAGTATGTATTTAATACTTAATAGTGCTGCAAAGACAAGTATCAGAAGAGTAAAATCAAAGTCCCACTGTCAAACAGCATATAGGGTATTGAGCTCCTGAAAAAAGAAGCTTATACTGTATTCCTAGGAACAATATGTTGACTGTTTTACCAGTTTTCCACTGATACGCATTTATATGAGATTTTTGAAATATATTCTAATATTTAGACAACCTACCACTAAGACAGAGAACATTATATGCTGATGACAGCTTAACCCCAGTGAATTTATTGATTTAGATGAACCAAATTTATTAATGACAGTGTCTGGAGACCTAGTTATATTGGCAGGTGAATTGGTAGAACTGACTCAAAAGTGAGATGAGGGAAGCGGTCCAATAACAACAACGACAAAAAAGCATAAGTCCAGAGAAAGGCAAATTAATTATCTGAATGATTACAACAAATTAAAAAGGAAATCTCAAGTCTTATTTACCAAGTTCTACCACAAGAATTTTGGAGGCGTTGCTGAAATACATGGCCTGTGTGTCACAAACAATCCATGAATTACATCCATGCACATCCTATTAACAACCCTGGACTTCAAGAAAAAAACCTAGAATTACAGGAAAAAGATGATCCTAAAACATTTGGTGTCTCATCTGACCTTTACATTGTTAGTGCAATGTAGCATCATTGCACTCCTTTCTTTTTATTATTATTATTCCTATTTGTTTCTTCTATTACTGTAAATGCTGGGGACATCAAAAGGACCTAAAGTGCACTAATCTAAGTGCTGTATAAACCGTCCAGAAGATTATTAAACACAAAGAAAAATATTACCTCAGCCAAAATCTCCTTAAGGATTAATGACATCAACCGCAGGTGAATTAGACTGTTCAAGTCAGTTTACAAAACATACATTTCTTCATGTTTTGTAGCATGTATATAACAATTTTTATTGACCATGAGTAAAAGGCCAGGCTCCCGGGTCAGGATATGCATAGTTTTGTGACACAGTAATACTGATCTGAATAGAAAGCCATAATCTAGGACCACGTGACAAGGGGCCACATTCTTGAGCAGAGAAGCCAAGGGTCTGATATAAACATTGTTAGTCAGATAAGTGAGTTAATTTAAGATTTAAAGGACAAGCAGTAAATTGTAGCATGATCATTTACATTGCCTCAGAGAGCAGGCACACATCCAGCTAAATTGATGGATGGCTTGACAAATGCCATGGTGAGAGGAACATGGCTGCACTCACCATAGATAGATAACTTCACTCCCAGGTTCAGGAGGCTCGTGTCATGAGCAATGCACTGTACAGCATGTATTTTCTCAGCCTGACCTGCCTGTGCTATACCCTGCAACATGCACTTCTGAGCTCATCCCTGTTCCTGGCCATCTGCACAAGTGCCAAAATTATTCACGTGTTCTTGCCTGTCCTCACGTAGACAGAAATTTCTTTGTCCATTTGCAGATTTGAGGGCTTGTCCTGTTTTTCCCACGACTTTGACATTTTTTTCTCTGTCTGTCTCTTGTTCTGCTAGCTGTTCTCCACACTGCTCAAAGTTAAATGTTTTCAGGAAGCTGCCAACTTATACTTTTATGGTGCATAAAAGCCCTTGATATTTAACTGATAAAATACATTTCAATCCATATCACTTACATACCATAATGAAAGATAGAAAAAAAACCCCACCTTCTATTAATTGCTCCTAATTACCAGTATAAAAAATTACCATATTGCCTCAAAAAATATGCAATCCTTTCCAGATGGTTATATCCTGCAGACATTGCAGACTTAATAACATATTATCATTTTCTCCCATAAAATGACTTTAGTGTAAATCTTGTAAAACCATCATGAGTCATTATGCAGCTCTAGACACTGCAGTCTAAACAGAATGGTATAAAGAGGATCTGAGTAATTCTTCTCCATTTTGATAAGAAACTAATTTGATAAAAAATGATATGACAAAATTTCTAATATGTCTCTCCAGTCTTTTTTCTCTGTACACATGTGTATATTTAGATCTTCCACAGAAAATTATGTTTTGTGAATGAAAAACCTACTCAAATATACTGTCATTTTAAAATGTTTCAGGACTTCTGTTGAAGATCCTGTTCAGACCACATAATAATTCAGTTTTAGCTCTTTTGACAATAGAACAAACATGCTCATCATTAAAAAAAAATAATCATATGGAATTCTCACTTGCTTACTCTGCTGAATTTCAGACGTCATTCAGTGAACTTGAACAGTTTTTGTGTTTTTCTTTTTGATTTCTTTAGCTACATCATGTTTAGTTTTATGTTTTACTGACCACACCTCATTTTCATGGAAATATTATTTTCCTCATTTCACCAATTGTTTTAAACAGATTCAAATAATTCCCCAAAATGCATGCATTACTTTTGTTATTAAACATAATAACAACAAAAAAAAAGTTCTCTATTTCTACTTATCTGAATACCCGATAAAGCAACATTTTTAAGCAGCTGACAGTACCAGCCATCACAGATCTTTCATTTTCACTAATCACAGGTCTATAATTTTTCCTAATTTCATATGTTCTGAATAAGTAAATTTGATGCAATTATTTCACTATAGCACATCTATGATTAGTTAGATTGAACACTTTGATTTTGTAATAGTCCCTGAATGGCTTGCTTCACACTCTAGCCAGGACAGTTAGTGTGGAGGTAATTTGAAATATATAATGGGTGGTCACAGTCATATCCCAGCCCTGGACAGGGACCTTTGCTCTGTGGAGGTGAGCAGCAGGCAGGGTCGTGGGTACCCTTCCCTCCAGCAAGGTAATTGTTGTGGAGGGAAGCACCAGATCCTGTGTTTTAGTGAGTCTATAAAATAATGTAATTTTGTATTTTCTGTGACTCTCATGAAGGAGAGGAGTGGAAGCTTCCAAACTGAATTTCTTTCCATATCTGTAGTAGAAGCTGAACAGTATATATCCCAGGTAGGGTACTAATGTGGTTGTTACCTTGTGAATTCATGATCATACAAGACTGGGATATAAATGAGGCTAAATTTGTCCACATTGGCTTGGATCCTTGCCACCCCAACATTCCAAATGTTCAAACATGTTCTGATGAAGTTTGAAGAGTTCCCTTAACTTGGCAAGTGTATTCTATCCCTTCAACTCGACAGCTAAGAACATTGGACAGTGAGATGATAAAAATCATTTCCCACCATCCCAACATTCACTATCCTTTGTTATGGTATTTTTATTGGCTCATAGGAATTGTCAACACACAGGTACAATTTCAAGAGCATGAACTTGATTTCCCAGGACTCTATCAGTGGTATTTAGCTGGAATTTTCATGTGGCACAGAACATACCACTTATTTTAGAGTAATACAGACACCAGAAACATATCTTCTGGAAACATGTACTTGAAAACATGGCAGACACAAAATAAAAGTAGATTTTTTTGCCTACCTACATCCCATTCTTCAGCAGGCCAAATTGTTTTGCTAGCTACTATAGGATTTTATACTTAATTATTTACACACAGACTTCAGAAAAAATCATACAGTATAAGCACACAAGAATGTGGCATTGCCAATATTTGTGCAATTGGAAAAGCACATATACCAATAGAGCTATGGATTTCTGCAGTGTAGTTCTTTATATGCAGAAAGAAACAGAGGGAATGCACAATAAAATCAAGGTGACTTTGGACAGGACAAAACAATCTTACTTTATTTTTTTGTTTTGCTTTTCATGAATCAATTTGTGTCCTACTTATCGTTTGTTTTTCCTGAATAAAGTAATTTTTTTTTCCACAGGAAAGCACTCAACCTCCTCCTACAAGCGCTCTCATTTGTTCTGTACAAGAAAAACATGAATAGAAAATTGACTTACCTAAGGATATAGAAAAACTGCAAACCAGAGAGGAAGACCAGCCTTTCCCAGCTTGGCAAACACTGCCTAAGGAAAACAAATAATTCTCCTCTCTGAAGCTACTGCCCCTGCACTCCTATTTAAGGGCAGATGCAGTGCTATATTTAGAACCAACCAAGTGATTCTCCCAAAACTGGGGTCAGCCTAATACGTAATAAGGGAGTGATATAAAGGCAAAAGAAAAGCATTAGCCTATATGGAGTTTAATACTGAATTTTATTAAAAGGCAAACTCATTCTTTAAAAAAGCAGCTGCTTATGTTAAAAGTGGGGTTTCTTTCCCCAGCAACACCAAGCACATGGGAAGCAACTGAATGCCAGAAAACAGTTTAAATTTTTTATTTAGAAAAGTTTGAAGTTTTAAAATAATCAATAACTTAGAAGACCAGTGAGGAGACATAAACTCCCGAATATTATTAGTAGAGACATGAGATCCCCTCGGTGCTTCAGGCTGTAAAATGAGCCTCCCTATTGCTTCCTTAAGAGCTCCCTGGATGTGAGAATGTTTGCAACAAATGAAGGCATACCAGTTGTATAAAACCCCTATTATTTCCATCTCTAATACATCACCAGTCAATTGGAGAGAGATTTTTCTACATCTTGTAGGTAAAGTAGGAAGAATTTAATATGCATAGAGACATAAGCATGTAGAGGAAAAAATACAGCCAGAGCAGTCACTCTGTGAGACCTCGGTGGTCCCTGATGCTTCCTGATTATTACTGACTAAAATGGATGCTTGCTGCCTGCAGGGCTCCCAGGTTTCTGTCCAGAAGGCACCACTGTGGTGGCTCTGACATGTCCAGATGGCAGAGGGGAGCAGCACTGGCTCTGCAGAGTGGGAAGGCTTGGGATCTGTCACTCTGCCCCATCCTGAAAGAGAAGGGAAAAGGGAAAAGAGAAGGGAAGGGAAGGGAAGGGAAGGGAAGGGAAGGGAAGGGAAGGGAAGGGAAGGGAAGGGAAGGGAAGGGAAGGGAAGGGAAGGGAAGGGAAGGGAAGGGAAGGGAAGGGAAGGGAAGGGAAGGGAAGGGAAGGGAAGGGAAGGGAAGGGAAGGGAAGGGAAGGGAAGGGAAGGGAAGGGAAGACCTCTCACAAGGCTTTGTGACAAGCATGAATAATTAATCACCCTCTTCTTATTCTGTCTGGAAATAGGACAACATGGCTAAGAAAACCTGGCTTTATGGCAGACTAATCACACCTCATGACTTAGCCCACAATGACTCAAATAATCAGTGAGTCAGCAACATACAAACAGTAGGGAATTCATTGATCTTAAAATTATTTGAGAATAAAAAGATCTATTTTCAATTTACTTATACAGAAATCCAGTCATTGTCAAAGTCACTAAATGACAATCTCTTCCACTGCATGGTATGTGAGACTGATACATGAACAACATTCTTTTTAAGTCATATATTCTTCTGATGTATACATGTAGGGAAGCAGAGCAAGAGGTGGAAAAGCCTTTAAATCACTGATTCTTATCCCATCTGCAGTGTTCATCCAAGTTTCCTAAATAGCTCTGGTAAGGATCTTTCTTACTTTTGTATCATCTAGGGCTACCATTTGCTTGAAACAGACTTCTTCCTTCCTCCCATTGATCTTGAATTATAACTCAGTCTGACAGAATTAGATCTACAGAGACAGACAGAGTGGAATGACTGCATATGCCCTGAATGTAGATGTTGCTTCAGAAGCAGCTGTCAAAGTAATTAGCATGTAATAATCCAGAGCAAACCCACTTTACTTACCCAGCTCCATCTATTCTCTCCTATTGAATTTTCCTGTGGGAGGTAAAAGGTCATTTTTCAGGAAGACTTTAAAGTTCTCACTGCGCTCTACTTTTCATTTCTCATTCTATATTTATTATCTCTACAGAAATGGAGGCATTTACAGCCTGCCCTGTCTGCCTTTACACTTGAGCACTCTTCTATTTTAAGTTTTCTTCAGGGTGTGGCTGGATGACAAAAATATGGAAGTGCATCCTAAGGACTGTGGGGAAAATGCCAAAGGCAAGAACAGGCTAGGTAGGATGGCCAGCTCCAGGTTGTTTCCAGGAAAGACAATAAATAAATTCTTCTTCTTTTCACAGACATTACAAAATAAGACAGAAGAGAAAACTGCAATATTGTGTTATTCACTGGTGGTGAAATTTAGGCAGCAGAGCACAAAAAATTATCCATCATTTTAACTATGAAATAATTTACATTATATTCCTACTTCTCTCCTAACAGAGAAGGGGCCTTCTCCTGATCCTTCCACTTCCCAAATAGAAGATCTTCCCTAAGAACTTTTCTAAAGCAGAGATTTAACAGGGTATCAAAAGGATTACTCAAGCATTGTAAACTAAGCATGTGCTAAAATCCTTCTGTGAATTTGGTATTTCAGAATTACTTCTTTATCTTCTGCCAGTCCCTTGATGTGGGTTGCTTAACTGATATAGGCCTAAGTAATGTCTCAGCTACTCCAGCAAAGGGAAAGACAATGAACTGAAATGGAGCTCAGGAAAAAGAGGTGTTATCATTTTAGCCATTGGATTAAACATCAAAACACTAATGAAATAAAACGTAATAGTGTTAGAAGAGGTATGTTTTTAGCCTATAAGGGTGCCTTAATAGTGGCCTTATGCTTTTATCTTTCTCCAGTTCCAAGAAAGCCTAATGCATCTTTTTATGGCAGCTTCTGAAGGCCAGCTTTGTTGATATGTTAACTGCTAATTTCCTCAAGTGCTTGTTGCATATTTATAGCTTCATATAAATTAAAAGATTGGTAACTAGCAATGAGGCTCCTCATCTCTGCAGCAGTCCTAATTACTCACTCAGCCCTGTGGTGAGGTTTCTAAAGCCATGCTGGAACAATGGATGCTGTGCACTGGTGATCTTAGAGCAGTCTCTCTTCACAGTTACCCAAGTCCCAGGATCTCCCTTGGTATTACAAATGAAAGACAAAACAGTGCATGCAAATTCAACCCCATAAAAAATAAATCATGTTCTTTGCTCTGTTGATGCCTTTGGTCAGTGTAGGGGGACAGAACACAAGTAAACAAAGGTGGCATAGAAAGTAATCTTACCCCCTAAAGAGTTGCAGCTGGGTTAATTATTAAGGATTAGGAGCTGGCCTGATGTTAACAGGCCACAGCTGCAGCCAATAAGTGTTATAAAAGAGTGGATTGGGTGGTTGAGGGAACTGGAGTCAGTTGGCTGCTCTGAGGACAAGGAAGAGTCAGTGCCTGGAGGAGCTGCCTGCAAGAAACATCAAGGAGGTGTGAAACTCTAGCAAAATGGAACCTTTGTAATATAATAACAAGAGGTCAGAAATTCAGGCTTATTGGTCATGGGGTCCTCATGTGAACCCAGTAGAATGTGTGAATGTGTCTCATTCAGAGGAGAGTGCCAGCACCTGAAAGACTGAACTCAAAACAGTTTTGGAGGAACTGCATCTGTTCATGAAGATGAGCCAGCAAGAGAGCAGTAACAGATGCACTTGACTGCTGACAGCATGTAAATGTGCAATGGAGCACAAATCCCCAAGGGAAATACACCTTGCTGCTTCTTTCAAGTGGGGAGAGAACAAACCCATACTGACTTCTAAGAAGCCTAAGCATTTATCTCTCTAGTTCCTCTTTTCTGCTTATTTTCTTGGTTTTCCTGATGCATTTTCTCTTATTGTACTAGAACTTCCTGATTTTCTTTTTCAATGCCCAACTTGCAAGTATCTTAAGGCTGGTTTCATGCAGCTGAAAACTGTCAAAAGCTTAAACTACCCTTTCCAGAAATGAGACTGTGCTGTGTGGAGAGGAGACCAGAGAAGAGTCAAGTAATTTGGAAGAGGAGGAGGAAAATACACTTCCAACTAAGGGAAGGGTGTACAACTCCCAGGAGAGAGGACAATGGCGACTGAAGGAAAACAAAACAACTACAAAACCCCCACATTAGATACAAGATGTTTTAAACACCTAGACAAGGATTTTCAATCGGCAATTCATCTGAACCAGAACATCAAACAATTTTAGCATAAATCTTTTACAAACGCTAAAATACCTGAGCATACAAAATGCTGGGATTTTTTTTCCCTGCAACATAAGGCAAAATGAATCTCTTAGTAAGTATCCTCATTTATATCTAAGACAAACAAACCACTGAGCCACAACTCACTGAGTTACAGCAAATCAATTATTTTTTTCAGATACCTAAACAGTAACGTGTCCCCCTGCTGTCCAAGAAGGTACTGCAAAGGCCATCAGAGTCAGTGCTAAGGTTTACTGACTCAGGAAAGCTCGGATTCATATCCTTCTTGATTTAATATCAGCTCAGTGGCATCTCTTCATTTACCTTCACAATGACACCTGTACAAAGACAAGGACCATGAAGATGTCTGTGTTATCCTGGTGTATTTATTCCAGTGTCACACAGCACACTTGGCAGGGACCTGCTGCTGCCACAGTTATCTTTATCAACTAACCCCAGTATCACCCACAGCACACTGAATCTGGAGAGAAGCACAGGCTGTGAGAAGGCAGAGACAGGGACTAACACTGCACTGGTGTGGTCCAGAGGCTTCACCACGCTTGGAAATGAAGGCAAGGAAGCTGCCATTCAAAATCCACCATTAAGCAGCACCATTCAATGCCTGTTTTAATGTGCTCAGGCTTCAGTAGCTGTCAGCTGTGGGGATTACTTCTCATAACAGCATTTGCATACAGAATTCACATCAGACAAGCACAGACAACTGAAGCACAGAATCAAAGAAAGTTTGAGATTGGAAGGGACCTCTGAGGGTCATCTTATCCAGCCTATTTCTCCAACAAAGCTACTTGGAGCTGTTGTCCAGGGTCACATCCAGATTTTGAATATTTCCATAGATGAAGACTTGTGGTAGTTTTGGCTGTGGTGGGATTATTTTTCTTCCCAGTGGCTGATATAGAACTGTGATTTGGATTTTTTCTGAACATGGGGTTGATAATAGATGTTTTTGTTATAGCTGAGCAGGGCTTATACAGAGCCAAGGCCTTTTCTGCTTGTCATGCTGTCATGCTGGTGAGGGAGCTGGGGGTGCATGGGAGGTTTGGAGGAGATGCAGCCAGGAGAGATGACTCAAACTGACCAAAGGGATATTCCAGACTATACAGTATCATGCTCAGTACATAAAATAGAGAGAAGGAGGGGACATTTGAAGTGTTGACATTTGTCTTCCTAAGTAACTGCTGAGTGTGATGGGGCCCTGCTGTCCTGGAGATGGCTGAACAACTGCCTGCCCATAGGAAGCAGTGAATTCCTTGGTTTGCTGTCTTTGTGTGTGCAGCTTTTGCTTTTCCTGGTAAACCACCTTTATCTCAACCCAGGAGTATGTTTTACCCTTCCAGTTCTCTGATCCTGCTGCTGGGAGTGAGCAAGCAGCTGTGTGGGGTTTGGCTGCTGGCTGGGGTTAGACCATGACAAGAATACAAAACCTCTCTGGGCAACCAGGGCCAGCTCTTGGGTACTCTCACGGAAGGGGGGGAAAGTTTTCTAATGTTCATAACCTCTGTGTTTGAGTTTGTGTCTCTGACTGGAACTGTCTCTGGTTCTGTCCCCTTCTCCTCTTGAGCTGGCAGGAGCTGAAGGTCAGACATGACATCCTCCAGGTTCACAAGCACTCACACATTCGCTGTCTGGTTACCTCCTCTCTCTCTGTGTCAGTGCTTGCTGCAAACAGATGCACACTCTCATGATGGCTGATGTTGCAGGCACCCCATAACCATGGGTGCCCCCAGATATGTAGACTATAAGGGCACCTAAAACCCCCAGTCTGACACCATTAGCTGGCAGCCACTCCACGCAGTACTCACACACATGGATGAAGAGTGAGATAGTTAAGAAAGGTTTGAATAAATTAGGACAGACTGTGGTGACCAGGCACAGTGCTTATTCAGATAGGTGTACTTTATAAAGTACAGTCAGCCCCATTGATAGCCCTTTCTGGCTGATCCTCTTTTTGTTCCTCTGATTTCTTCCCCTAAACATTTCTTCTTCACTTCATGCAGGTCTACCAATTCTCACACCTCTGGTCCAGCGCTCAGGATCTTCGCATACCCCATCTCAACATGTCCAGGTAGAATCTTCTCACACTCCACATATCCTTACACAGATAATGTGGAAATCATCTGCTCCTGTTTCACAGAGGAAAAGGAGAAGGAATACACACATCACACAGCAGTGCCTGATTATGAGTCCAACGTAAGAGCTGACATGAAAGCCTCAAACAGTATCAAGTTCAGGCATATCCTTCTGTTCAAGGTCATTGAACTTTTTCTGGCATCTCCAACAGTTCATGTCACTGAAAGCACATATCTGTGATGTGATGTCCCCTGTCACACAATGACATTATATGATCATTACTATACTTTAGAATAATGAACTTTTACTGTATTCCTGGAAGCAGGTAACTTGCATTACAATTGGTTTTTTTACTTTCAGAACTAAATGACTTACATCCACAGCAGCTCCAAGGAATGAAGATCTGACAAGATTTCACTGTAAATGGGCAAGAACCATTGCGAATGCAGATCAGGAACAATTTTATTAAGGAGTTATATCAGCTGGACCCCTTAATTCCTGTTCCTCACTATTGTGGGATATCTTTGATTCTGTAGTTGCTATAAGCAAAAGAATGAGTTTACCATAGGTAGATATAACGAGAAGTGTGCTAAGACTGATGGTCTCAGGCAGGCCCCAAATTTACACTGTTTTGATAGATTTGCATATTTTTAGTAAGAACCAAGAAAGAAACAACTGTTTAGCAGGAATGTTTAATGAACCATGCTGAATCTTCTCCAACTGCTCAGTAGTTGCTTCTCCAGATCTTCAAAAGTAATGCCATAGTGCATAAAAAACAAAGCAGGACTTCATTACATCTTATGGAAGAGACCTGCTTGATTATCCATCCCAATCTGCAACTACTGTTTCTGTCCATGGTCCATATTATGGTGCTTCAGGTCAAGCTACCTTTGGAGGTCACCAGTTCTCTCTATTGCTGCTACTGCTCCCCCTGTACAGCTGTGAGTATTCCTAATGGGCAGGTTTTGCTACACTCTTTGTCCATGCCATTTCACTGATTGTTTAATCTTCTCATTCTTTGTCATTAAGTTGTCACTAAATCAGTCGTCCACTATTGTCCTTGACTCATTTGACCTAGAGTCAAAGACTCATTTCCTTTCAAAGGGTGCTTTTACCCAAATAAAAACTGTAGGATTCCCCACTCAAACACTGTTCACATTAAAACAAAACTTAGAAAAGTTATTCTTAATTTGTTCTCTTTTTTTCATCATTCATCCAGATTAGGTCTTGTTTCACATACTGGCCTGCAACTTTATTTTAATCACGAGGTAATGTTTACATTACTGATTGAAGAACTTGCAGATCTAAGTACATATATTTTGATTTCTACCTTACTGATATCTGAATCAAACTATTTTTCTATTTAATCTGAGATAGATATGTATTCCAGATACACAGATAGCTTGAGATGGCAGTAATATTTTTGCACCACCTCTTTTACTCTGATTTTCTACTGCAATTAGGCAGCATTAGGTACCACCAGCATCTGGTATCTACTGTAACATATCCTAAATAAATGCTAGGCAGATTCAGAGAGCTGCACGACCAAAGCAGGCTTTCATCCAGCTTAATAAATACCTTGAGGCTTACGTCACATCAGAACGGCACAGAATGTAAAGCTCTGAATGCTTAGGACAGCTGTCCTCCTTCCCTGCCTCCGTGGCCTTTCTGATTACACTTGCACCCAATCCCATCCACTGGCACTGTTTCCCAAGTGACACAAATACTGCAGCAGCACAGGAGTCGAAAAAATCTTGAGCTGAGTGTGGTCGTCAAGATGTCTGGGTATTTATGACAGGACAACAGCAACATCACAAACCACTGAGGTTGCCTAGAACCCCAGTGAGTTCTGTGAGCCATAGATCCTTGTTCTTTACCTGACAAAGGGACCCAAATCAGCTGCCTGGAATTTCCAGTGCATAGTATAGGAACTCTTGACTGGACACATATAATTTGAGGCCAGAGTGTCATAGTCATCCTTGTCTTATTTATACCTCAGAGTCTCTTCAGTAGTGTTGGCTACTTTTGTGCAGTGATGCCACACAATTGATAAAACATATGGTTAAAACAGCAGCTGGCTGAAGTACTTGTACTATAAAAGGAAATGGGTCTTAATTTGGATGTATCCAGGAATTAATCCTTACTTATTGCTCATGCTTTTCTCCAACTCTTAATTGTTTACTGTATGTAAAACAATGTGCCTTTTTTATTTAAATTTGCTTAGCTTTACCTTCCACACAGTAGATTTTTGCTGGCTTCTCAGATTTAAAAAAACCACAGTATTTTGTTCCTCTGATGGTGCTCACATACTAACCCTCAAACTTCACATTCCCACTGCTATTTCACTGCAATTGCTTTCTGATTGTATTCTGGCAGTGCAGAAACAATAGGTATCTGATTTTATCCTGGCAGTGCAGCCTACTAGCACAAAGAAGTCAGGACTTCTGTGACCATAGCAGAAAAAAACCAAATAATTAAAACAAGTTTGGGGTTTAGATGTTTATATAATTGTAATTTTTCAGATATCTGAATAAGATAATGATTCTTTGAGGATATTTCAAAAGGCGATGAAGTAAAAAGGAAATTGGAACTATGTGTTGACATAATAGTGGACAGTCACCTGGAGAGGAGAGACAGACATAGATCGTGGTAAACATTAGCAGTGAAAGAAACAGTTTGCAGTGATACCTTACCAACAGTGTGCCTTTGTGCCTTTCTCTAACTTTTTATTATATTTAGTGTAAAAGAATTGTGCTGTTTTTTCTAGAGTTGAGATTTGCCTGTCATTACCTTCCATGCAGTAATTCATATCACAGAAGCACTATGAACTTGCCAGCAGTGTGTCTCTCTGGCCAAGAAGGCAAATAATATCCTGGGGTGTATTAGGAAGAGCATTGCCAGCAGGTCACAGGAGGTGACCCTGTCCCTGTGCTCAGCCCCAGTGAGCCACGTCTGGAGTGCTGTGTCCACTTCTGGGCTCCTCAGGACAAGAGAACCATGCAGCCCCTGGAGCAGCTCCAGCAGAGGGCTATGAAAATGATTAAGTGTCTGGAACATCTTGTACAAGGAAAGGGGGAGGGAGCTGGGCCTGTTCAGCCTCGAGAAGAGATGACTGAGACAGCTACAGGTATCTGAAGGGAGGGTGTCAGAGGATGTTTCCAGGCTCTGGGCAGTGGTGCCCAGCAATAGGACAAGAGGCAGAAACTGATGCACAGGAAGTTCCACGTGAACATGAGGGTGAACTCCTTAATTCTGCGGGTGACTGAGCACTGGAACAGACTGCCCAGAGATGCTGTGGAGCCTTCTTCCCTGGAGATATTCAAGAACCATTTGGGCACCATCCTGTTCTCTAGGATGGCCCTGCTTGAGCAGGGATGTTGGACCACAGGATCTACTGTGGTCCCTTCCACATGACCCATTCTCTGATTCTGTGATTCTGTTATGAAAAAAATAATATTCCAGAAAGAATAGGAAGGAAAAGGAACCTTACCAAAAGCACACCTAAGGATTATGATATTTTCAGAAGTTTTCTGGGAAATGCTAATTAAGCAACCTGAATTGCATTCCTAAACTGTAATATAAAAGCTTCGACTTGAGCTTCAGCTTTGTGTCTATAAAAGCACTAATATCCTTTGTGGATGGTTTTTTTCTCCTGTTTAATGCTAGGTAGAATTAGTTATAGAGATGTAAAGGGTATAAAACTGATTGTGATAGCTGCTGGTGAAGACACTGCTGGACAGCTTGGAAGATCGTGTCTTTGCAGGAATCATGACAGAAGCCAGTAAATAGAGGCCTGTGTAAGGGAAAGTAAGAGCTCTGTTCTGGACTTGATGAGTTCAGATGGGCAACAAAATATGATGGCTGGTTTTCTGTGCACTTTTGATCAATAACACACTTTAAACTCATGTGTGATACAAGAGGAACAGAACTACTGCCTTCATTTTCAGCTGGAAAAGAAAATATGACACTGAAAAGAGAAAATAATACACGTGTAATCTCTCTAATAGCAGAAAGGAATGTATGTGCAGTGTTATTCCCTTTCTAATGGAAGTACGACAGGAATTTCCTCATGTGTCACATACCCTGGGAAACAATTGTGCCTCATGACAACCACAGAGAAATAGTCCACTAAAGCTCAATTCTCAGGTAATATAGAGCAGCTGTCTCAACAGTTTGACTTCTGATTTGCTTTGTGCCTTATTCATTATTATTGTTTGCTATTCCAGCTCCTCCCACCTCCCCAAACCTCCCTTAATAATTCTCAAGAAGAAAGAAAAGGGAGATTTTCAGAAATCCCATCATTAATGCCAGCCCAGAGGATGAGACAATGCCACCATCTCTCACCACTCAGACACATAACAAGCAGGGTAACACATAACTTACCAATATAACTAATAATGATATCAATTAGTCTCTCTACAGCCAGTCAAACCTCCTGCTGATGGAACTCACAGGCACTTGGAATCTGGTAAGTTAATTCTGGTCCTGAAAGCAGCCCTCCACATCCAGCCCTTCTGAATTCACAGCTGCAGAGGTGCTGTATTCCTACCATACAGGACTTGATCTAAAATTGGCGAGAGGATGCAAATCACTCTGGGGAGCAGCACAACACATACATTTGCTTTGTTCTTTAAATCTTTCCTAGGGAATTGATATTTGCTGTAGACAGGGCAAGGACACCAAATGTACCTCTAGGCCTGGTATGATAAAGTCATTCCTATGTTAAGGCAAAACTTATGAAATATGCACCAGGGATGTGAAGGAGGAAAAGGTCAGAGAATTGATCTACATTCCAGAAGCTAATGAACACTTGCTTGGTGAATGTAATCTGTTGAAAAAAGAGAATAGAAAACAGCAGCCAAGTAAGGAGGAAAGATAAATCATTGTGTATGACAGAGATCTGAAGAGGAACCAAGTATGATGACATCTTTCTAGACAGATACATTATAGCTAAAGATCAACACCAAAGATCAACCACTTCCTCCAGGAAATAATTTGAATAGCAGCTATCCTGACAGCTGCCTGTAAAAGTTCTTTAAAATTAATAATATCCAGAATCACCTCAGATTTCTTTAAAACATTCAAGGAAATTTCATTACTTGATAATTCTGGCCACCATTTACAAGACTACCAACAAGTATTTCATTTACTTTACTTGGAATAATTGTTATGTGCAAAATTTGCATGCGTAAGTGTTTACACTGACATACCATGATGATGAGTAAGGGATCAGAGCAACTGATATACAGGGAGAGGATGAGGAGTCTTGGCTGCTTATCCTGGAAAACAGAAATGTCAGGGGATTTTATCAATGTGTATGAATGCCTAAAGGGAGGGTGTGAAGAAGACAGAGCCAGGCTCTTCCTAGTGAGGCTCAGGAATGTGATAAATTGTAGATTGGCCCTTGGGGACTGAGATGTGGCCAAGGGCAGGGCAGGAGGAGGCTCTTGTTAACTCCAAAGTTACATTTGGGAGGGAAAGTCGGTGAAAGTCTCCTTCACACCTCTGACTTTTCTTCAAACACATTGCATTGCATGGCCATCAGTGAAACTGCTTTGCTCAGGAAACGTCTATTGCCTTCCTTATACCACAGAATGTAGCATTTGGTGAGTAAGGAATCCAAAATAACAGAGCAAGGTTTCCATGATATAGTATTTGTCTCTAGACAACTGGTCCATTCAGATACTGGATTTTATTTTAAAACTTAATTTACCTTCTGCAGTATATTATGACTCACCAATTCCAGTTTCAAATAGGCACGTTTCAGTGGTTTCAATATTACACATTATTTAAACTTTATGCAGCAATGTAATGATAAATATCAAACTTCACATTAAATATCATATTTCTAGTATATGACATATTAGCTTACATTCAAGAGATAAGTACATCTGTGGGTATTGAATTGCTAGCAAAGGCCTCTCAGTCCAAGGAGAACTTTTAGACCACAATGAAGGTGTATTTCATTGTTTATGAATTTCAGGGTAGGCTTCTGTCTCCCTGTCCCACTGGTTTAGTGCAGGACAGCAGATCAGGCATGGGCGGGGGCCCAGCCCGTTCCCTGCAGCCCGAGGAGCTGGGGTTGCTGGGGCTCACCAAGCCTGGCACCGAGGGCAGAATGAAGGAATTGTCCAAAGATCTCCTCAGAGCCAGCCACAGCCCCTGGCCGTGCTGCTCCAGGCTCTCTGCCCATCCCCTCATCCCTGGTTATCCCTGGGGCTGGGGCTCTGCTCCTCTGCTGCAGCTCCTCCTCTCTGGTATTGACTTCCACATGGAATAAAAAGGGACTGAATTTTCCCTCTCTGAATGGCTATTTTTGACACTGTGCCCAATCCCTCTAAAATTTGGATATTAAGTATCATATGGAAATAGCTCACCTAGGACACCATACAGAATAAATCTGGGATGTGACACTCAATACAAATTCAGAAGAGCATTCATTTAACATTAGTGTCAGTACTGTTCCAGTTCAAGGAATTTTTCTGAAACTCAGAAATCAGAGTGGAAAAGACATTTGCTGTCTAGTCTAGAGTGGAATACACATATTTGTGATACAAAGCTTCTCTCACAAATAAGATCTATTTCCTAAAAGTCATATCAGCACTCACCTCTGTCAGACCTTCATGGCTTTCCTGGGCAGCTGAGCTAGGTCAATTTCTGTTCACTGTAATGGGACTTACGGGACCATTCCAGCTGCTGTAACTCCAGCACTGTGCTTCAGATCATTTATTCTGAAAGTAATTTTTTCCAGGATCATTTATTTTGGAAACTGTTTTAGTCCCTACAAACTGAGAAATGCAGTGAAAGAAAAAAAAATATTTTGGAGCTTCTCCAGGATTTGCACAGAGATAAATTTACACAAAGATCTTTCCCACTCTCCACATGACTCCTGAGACAGCAGAAAACTAACCTAGGCTAACAAAATAAGGAAATGGAAGTGTGTTGTTGAAAGGATGCTGTTTATAGAAGCTAAAGAACAAAAGAAAGAGGCTGATAACCAATAAAAATGATACAAAAAATAATATGTCAGAAATAATAAAAGGAGAAATTATTTGTCAATCACTATTTCATACTAAAACACACTCACATATTGTCTTTGAAAACTCTCTGTCCTTTATAAGTAGCAAACCAAAGAGTCAGATTTTCAAGGTATGGAAAGCTTCATTTGTCTTTTCCACACACATGATAAATTTAAAAAGTAAAAAAATAGGCCAAGAAAAAAATGACTAAGACAAAAAGATGTTCAAAGTCAAGAGTCAAAGTATGAAAAGCCTTCTTTCTCAAACATGGTCTTTTTATTTTAGCCAGACTCTCATTTATCTTCTGATATTTCTGCCTTGGGAATTTCATTTATAGTCTTTAAATAACCCCACTAAGCACCTTAATAAAAATAATCAGCCTATTCTTTATAAAATTACTTTTTTTTGCAAAGTAACGCTGTTACATAAATGCAGGAGTACCCAATCTCCATCCCTTATGATGCTCTCTGAAGATACAGATAGCATAAAAACACTTCAGAAAGTGCTTTTATATGGGTTCATCTTAAACTGAAAGACTACTAGCTATATTACAGACAGTGTCTTCAAAACAGCTAGTTCTGTAAAATACATTTGCCAGAGAAAACAGCTTTACCCTTACCAGATAGGTTAGCTATTTCCTTTTTTCTTTTTATTTTTAAAAGGCGAAGTATTAGACAGCTGTGGCTGCATATTTTTGTCTAGCTACTCATCTTACTCCCTTGGGCTACTCTGAATAACTTAACTGCAATTGAAATCCAAATTTGGTTCACTAAATTCATTTGACAGATGAACTAGAATAATGTCATTTGTAAAAGTAACTTGGATATAGCCATAAAACCTTTTTTCATTTATCAAGACATTTTCTAATAAATACATATAACAAACAGGTCCTGTCTGAACTTTGTAGCATCTGGCATATGAGCACTTCTGTCAAGACAAAACACAGATTTTAAATGTTTGGCTCTGACAGGGCTTTTAGTGTGGCTGGAATTTTTTCTGTCTTCAAGTTTACCTAAGAAGCCTCTTAGCTTATGGACAACTTCACAGAGCAATACTCATATCCTCATGTCATTTACCAATGACTGCAGCACACAGTGAAATAATGCAGCCATTCCATTAATAAAAGAAATGCAGGAGTACAGAGAAGAAATTGATGATTTCTCTTCTGAACTCTCCTCTTATGCTTTCTTTCTTTTTTTCTTTTTTTTCCCCCCATGATTAGGGTATGCCTCCACTATGTTATGAAGATCCCTTGGCACAACATGCAAAGTAACATTGTCTTTGTAGAGAGAAAGTAAAAAAAATTACAGCAGGGCCAGAATGAACAAATAATTATTTCATTTGTGATTATTAAGCTTTGTAGGGAATTTGTATCAGCTCCTTTTCCTGCTTTTCTCAGCAACATAAATAAATTTGCCTTTGTTGCTGCTCAGTAGAAGCCACTACCCACTAGATGGGGCCCCAAGGCAAGAAGTTCTCAGCTCACAATGCCAGGTTCACTCTGAGAAGCTGCATTTCCAGAGGAGAATTATTATAAGGGCAAAAAGAGGTCAGAAATATCAGAACCCCGAGTGTGTTTAAGAGATCGAGCTGAATTTGTAATTTGGTTCAGAAGGGTACTTAAAATCTACTAGCACCTATGCCAGAAGGAAAGCACAGACCCTCTACCATACAAATTCTACCTAATCCTTAAACCCACCATTCTTAAAAGGGGCGGGGGAAAAGGCCTTTGTATTCCACCAATAAAATTCAGAAGATTTTTCACATAACTGGACTTGACTACACAGATACTACACCTGCTCGCAGGGGAGGGCAAGCACAACATCACCTGTAACAAGTAGCACCATGTGTTTCCTCCCTGTTGGTCCAGACAGCAGCAATGCCACCATCCCTTAGGAAAATATGTTTCCAACAAGCTGCAGTCCTCAGAGACATTTCAGCTCTATCTTGGTCTGCTGGGAACTCGGCTTCTCACAAAAAATGCATTAGGTCCCTTGCTTAGATTCTGCTCCATAGATCTACAGAAAATGTTGATCTTTGCATATTTAATGAAAGAAGGGGTCACAAAACAAAAGTTTCTGCACTTCACACCCAGAGACATAACCAAGACATTATTGTGATTTTTATTCACTTTGATGCACAACTGTTTTCTTATTTAATTTATTCAAAGTTGATTCTCAGCTGATGATTTACCACCTTGAATGTAACTGTTCTATAAATGTGAGTGCAGACTGCTATTCTACTGCTTATCCACCTGCACTTGAGCTTGAACTCTTTACCATGGATTGTCTTTACTGTCAGTGGAGAAAGACTCTCCACAAATGCAATTCATCCCATTCCAAAGTAAAACTCGTCCTCCTGGGGTAAGTAGTTCAGACATAGGTGCCAAAGTGGAGAGGTCTTAGAGGAGTGCAAAGCCAGCCCCTGCATCTCCTTCTCAGAGGAGACATGGTTCTTAGCCTTGTGTTTAACAGCACATGCAGTAAGAACATGAGCTTTTCTCTCCAATTCATCAGATTTGCAAAGTAATTTTATTTTTGTACATCATCACTGCCCAGCAGCAAGTGCAGTGATGGGCACCAGCCCCCAGCTCGGTGAAGACAACCTAGACTTGTTCATACCAAAATGGAAAACACCCAAGCTGAGGCTGCCTGAGTTGTTTTCCTGTTTATGTCTGCCTGGATCAGACCCTGGCGTGGCAGCCTTCTCTAAAGGCAGCTTCTGAAGGTAGAACACACTGGCTGCTCATTGAGCTTCATCTGTCAGATGGATCACCACCTCTAACATGAAAAGAAAATAAAAGAAGGGTAGTCATAGTGGGTGACTCCTTTCTCCCATATGTTGACTGGACCCACCCCACAGAGTGGTCTGCTGCCTCCCTGAGGCCCAGGTACGGAATATCAGTGAGAGACTTCCAGGGCTGATTCAGCCCTCTGATTATTACCCACTGCTGATACTCCAGGCTGGCAGTGATGAGACTGAAAAGAGAAGTTCCAGGGCAATTAAAAGGAACTTTAGGGCACTGGGTCAAGTGGTTGATGGGGCAGGAGTTCAGGTAGTGTTCTGCTCAGTGCCTTTGGTGGCTGAGAAAAATGGTGAAAGCAATAGGAGAGCCTACATTATCAACAAGTGGCTCAAGGGTTGGTGTCATCAGCAGAATTTTGGGATCTTTGATCATGAGGCAACATTTTCGGCACCTGGCCTGCTGGGACTGGATGGGCTCCATCTCTCTGTTAAAAGCAGAAGGATTTTAGCTCATGAACTGGTGGAACTCATTGTGAGGGCCTTAAACTAGGTTTGAAGGGGGAAGGGGATGCAGCTGGGCTGGCTGGAAGCAGGCCCAAGGGTGGAAGCCTGAGTTAGAGGTTAAATCAGCAGCCCAGCTGAGGTGCATGTACTCTAATGCATGCAGCATGGGTAACAAACAAGAGCTGCAGGGCACAGTGCAGCAGCAGAGCTGCGATGTAGTTGCCATCAGGGAAACATGGTGGGATGACTCACATGGCTGGAGCGCTGCCCTGGATGGCTACAAGCTCTTCAGGAGAGACAGGAAAGGGAGAAGAGGTGGAAGGGTGGCACTTTATATTAGGGAAGCTTTTGATGCCATGGATGTTGAAACTAATGATGACAAAGTTGAATGCCTATGGGTAAGAATTAAGGGGAAGGCCAACAAGGCTGACATTCTGCTGGGAGTCTGTTATCATCCACCCAGCCAGGAAGGACAACAGCCACCACAACTGTGCACCAACCACGTGGACAGCTTATTCTACAAGCAGCTGGAGAGTGTTTCAGGATCACCAGCCCTTGTTCTTTTAGGTGACTTTAATCTACCAGACAGCTGCTGGTAACTTATTACAGCAAAAAAGAGGCAGTCCAGGAAGTTCTTAGTGTATGTGGAGGACAGAATGCACTTTGGCCACAATGACCCCTGCAGTGTTATAGGCTGGGGATGGTGTGGCTGGACGGTGCCCAGGCAGAAAGGGACCTGGGGGTGCTGGTGACAGCTGGCTGACCATGAGCCAGCAGTGTGCCCGGGTGGCCAAGAAGGCCAATGGCATCCTGGCCTGTATCAGGAACGGTGTGGCCAGGACAGGGAGGTCACTGTTCCCCTGTACTCAGCACTGGTGAGGCCACACCCTGAGTGCTGTGTCCAGTTCGGGCCCCTCAGTTTGGGAAGGACATTGAGATGCTTGAGCACATCCAGAGGGGGCAACGAGGCTGGCGAGGGGCTGGGAACACAAGCCCTGTGAGGAATGACTGAGGGAGCTGGGGGTGTTTAGCCTGGAGAAGAGGAGACTCAGGGGTGGCCTTACCACTCCCTAAAACTCCCTGACAGGCAGCTGTAGTCAGGGGGGGTTGGTCTCTTTCTCCAGGCAGCAACTGACAGAACGAGAGGACACAGTCTCAAGCTGCGCCAAGCGAAATATAGGTTGGATATTCGGAAAAAGTTTTTTCAGAAAGAGTGATATAGTAGTGGAATTGGCTGCCTGGGGAGGTGGTGGAGTCACCATCCCTGGATGTGTTCAAAAAAGGACTGGACGTGCCACTCAGTGCCATGGTTTAGTTTAGGTGTTAGGGCATGAGTTGGACTTGATGGTCTTGAAGGTCTCTTCCAACCAAGTGATTCTGTGGTTCTGTGAAGCTAACAGGATGGTAATTCAGTTATCAATACTTTAACATTATTTAAATTCCTCCTTTTTGGACTATAAGGCATGGTGCTTTCCCAGACAATTCCTGAGTACAGGCAGGATTCAGCCTGAGCAAAGCATCATTGCCCATGGTGGTTTGGAGGCAGTCCTCCTGTACTACTAGGTAAGAGAGCTTTATAGCACAGTATAAAGTAGTCCTAGGGATGCCTGTAGTTCTAGGCATCTGCCTGTAGTTCTAGGGATTAACCATGACAGCCATAAGCCTGTTCATTTTAATAGAATATAAGCGTACATATGTATGTATGCATCTATCTATCTATCTATCTATCTATCTATCTATCTATCTATCTATCTATCTATCTATCTATCTATCTATCTATCTATCTATCTATCAAGACCTGAATCTGGTAGATTTAAAATGAGGCAATTTGCTGAGAATGAAAACTGCTAAGCAAAACTGGAGTGAGGGCAGAGGAGAGACAAGTACCACAGGAGCAGTATGGAGGTGAAGCAGCTTGGGCATGCTATGGCAGGGTCACCAACCCTCTTGAAAGTCTGTAATTGTCCCAGGGGAGAACAGCATACCATAAGAGAACTGACATATTTCAAATGAAGGAATGGAATCATTAAAGTGTAAATTCAGGCTTTAACTGGAGCAAAGAAACTAAAACAGACAAGACTTGTCTATGTTCACACATAGGCTGGCTTAGGTGAAGGAACACATAAAACTGAATATTTGCAGTGACCAAAATAGAAAAGTGCTTCTGAACAGGCAGGCCTGGAGGAGCCACTCGTTCCTGATGACAACCAACCATCAGGAGTGTGCAGAGTAGCACACTGCACAGTGTGCACACTGGAGAATGCCATCTCTCTGCTTTACAGCACTCTCAAAACAGACTCTCCTCCCATCCAGCAATATAAGGAAGGGGAAGGAGATCTATTACTTCATCCTCATGAATGTGGCAGCTTTTCTTTGCTGCCTCCTACGCTTCATCTGCCACTGCTTTAAGTCTGCCCACTCTCCCCCTTTCACATGGCTCTTGTACAGCTCTGTGCCACATATTTCTTCATCACCTGCATGCCTTGTTTTGCCAAGCCATTATCAATTGTTCTTTCTCTTCACATCCTTTTCATGAAGCATGTAATCAATCAATCAATCAATCATTTTCCATGTTTGTCATCCTCTTCGAGGGTTTTTCATTCTCTAAGTTACTTTTCTCCTGTGCTTTATTAGACTACAATCTGCTGAGCTCTCTCCAAAGTTCAGCATGAGATTACATGTGAGTGGGTGAGCCCATAAGCTCTCAGACTGTGCTCTCAAGATAATTAGAAGCATATATTGTTAGAGACACAGCATCACTGTTCAATTAATATTGAAATTACTTAATAGTACTGTATGGCCTAAAGACACTTCTAGAACTTACAAAATACAGAGTAATGCATTTCAGGCATTAAGATTTTTAGTAATGAACAAACGAAAAATAAGGAGGTGTTGCAACTTTAGGTAGATTAATAGGAATTACCTTAAAAGAATTTTACCTTAACTACCTTAAAAGAATTTTCATAGTATCCAGCCTGAATATTTCTAGCAGGAGAGTAAGCAAAAATTAATCTGATTTCCTTCTGCATTTTCTAAACAAACAAAGAGATCAACAAATTATTGATAGTGCACTTTTATATAATGAAAGACTTTCCATGTTCCCCACTCAGAGTTTCCTTTCCTAAATCAAACAAAGCCAGTGCTCTGAAACTTTCTTCATTTCCCAAAACTCGTATTGCTTCCCTCTGAACTCCCTCCACTAAATCCCCATTTCCAGTCAAGGACAATGCCTGAAAGCAGGTGCAATATTTCAGCCAGTCTCATCTATGCTATTAATCCTCATTTTACAAATAATGCTCCTGTTCAGGCTTTTAGCTAAATGGCAGATTTCTCCTTGGGGTATAACAGACTCCCAATATCCTTTGCTTTCCCACACTATCCTGAGGGACTTGGTGGGGTTCTGTCACCTGGACAGCTGCACCCTCCCTCCATTTCACATTTAACTCCACATCCACAGGAGAAGCATGCAGTGTCATTCATTCCTTTCACTCAAGGTGTGAAGGGAATGCCTTTCTTTTTTACCTCACATAGGAATAGCCCACGGCTTTCTTGCTGTACTGCAGACCCCTTGCTGTTTGCAATGCCCGCATGACTTCATCCCCAGAACATGATGCCTACTGAGACGCTTTGGGTGATAGAGCAAACTCCTCCTGGTTCTCATGAAGCTCATTTTTATTGCCAGCCGTGGCATATGGGAGAAAAGACACACTCAGCCTCCGTGTGGGTGCCACAGACTGTAGGATCTGCGGAGGAAGCAGGAGGAAACTGATACGTTTGTTACTACAAGGCCGGGAGCAACATGACACAGACCAAATGGCTAAACCAGGAATAGTGTCCAGAAAGAAGAGATTAAATAGACTATATGGCATTAAAAAATAAATTTAAAAAAACTCAAACCCAGAACAAAACAGAAACACCATAAAGCTTATTTCAAGCATCCCATTGCCTAAACAGTCTGAAAATGGGATGGAAAGAAAACCAGCCTTTCACTGAATCCAGGAGATCAATAACTTTGAATTTTGAGTTTTCTTCCCTGAGATCACCAGAGCAAAATCTTTCAGAGGAATAAGATGTTCACACCAACAGCCTGAGCTCACTCTGGGCACCTGAAAAGCCAAATGGGGCATATGAGGTGATTGCTGCCCCCCTGGAACGTCATGTACCACATAAAGCAGGCTCAGGTGAGTCTCCCTGAAAACTGCATAGCTCAGTCACAGCCTGAGGGAAAGCAATACCTGCACGCACCAAAATACTCACATTATTTGTTACAGTTCTGGATATACTACACTTCCTACTCAAGAGACTTCACATCTTCTTGTTGCTGCACCTTCCACTTCTATGTTTTACTATTTGCCATCTTTGTGCTACCTCCCTTTGACAGCATTGCAGTCAGTTTCTCCAACACTGTCCTGCAATTCTCTACACATTTTCAAAGCTTATTTTCTTCTGAAAGAGGAAAAAAAAAAAAAAACATAAAGATAAGGCATTTCATTCAGTTCTAACTTGTTGGAGCCAAGTTACCAAGAAAATACATGTTTTTAATATATCTACAAGTCATTAAATGAGATTTTCTCCCTGAGGTATTTCTCTTTCTGTGCTTGTCTGCAAATATGGCACCACTGTGGCATGGACATATGCTTAGTTTCCACAAGGAATAATCTCACTGAATCCCACTGGTGAAATTCAATTACAGTAAAAAAACCCCTGTTCTCGATTGTCTCACCTGGGTACAGCATTTCAGCAGTAAGACTGTGCTGGCACAAACTGTTAAGCTAAGCACAAGCATCTGCTGACACAGCAGCTATTCTACTTAAAGGTCAAGGATATTTTATATGTATATAGGAAGAAAGGTAATGCATGTGTATGGTAGCATACAATACTCTTTAAGCATTGGTAAAGCTATTCAAATGCAGAGAAAACCTCTCAGTGTTACACAGAATAATGACTTTGACGAATTGGTTAAGGTTTTAAAGACATGATGTTTTTATGTAAGATGCAGTGACCCCTCTGAACAGCAGAGGACATTTAGTTACTCTTGAATGGCATCCAGAGAGAAGAACAGTGGGACCAGTGAGGAAACTCAGCCTGGGGATGGGCAGAGAGAAAGGCTCTTTTGTGTGGCAGCAGAGGCAGGATCCCAAATGCTCATTTTCACACACGGACAAAGGAGGAAGGGCAACATTTATCTCTTCTGGTTTTTCTAATTTTTTTCCAAGGTCTGCAGCACAAAATCCCTCCTAGGCAAGCTGTCAGCAAGGAGGAAGCATCCTGTGTGCAGGGGCCCAGCCTGGCAGATGAGCAGCATCACTCACCGCAAATCTGAGGCAGCAAGAGAAGCTGCTGTGAGAGGACACAGCAGAGGAGAGCCCTGAGAGCTGAGTAGGAAAATAACAGATACAGCTGCCACTCTGATCATTGCACCGAGCTTCCAGTGATGGCCTCGTTTGGCCACACCAGTGACCCAACGTGGGATGCCGGAGGAGCTCACAGCAGTCAGTGAAGATGGTAGGAATTACAGCTGAAGGAAAACTAGCAAAGCAAAGCTCAATATAAGCTTAATCCTGCATACCACACTGTGCTGCTGCTACATTTTGACTTCACTTGTTAAGCAAGACATGCACTGCAGCAACTGGGCTTCTCTGCTGAGAGGAATGCAAACTCTGGATCAGAGGGATGACAAGAGACACCACTGCCTGCAGTGCCTGTGGTCCACAGCTGAGCAAGAATAAATTGTGTTGGCTTTTATTCAGATCCTGGGGCTCTTGAGCCTTTTGCATTAAAACTCTGCTGCATAAGCAGCTGAGAGAGGGACCAGACTCTGAATCTGTCTGCAGCAAACAGCAGTGTCCAGCACATTTTATATCTTGTCTCTCATGCCCTAAATCTTTCAGCATCATCTTACTGTCATAAAAAGAGGATGAGATGCTCTTCAATTTGAAGAGTCCAGGAAAATGTGATTTTAAACTTCTTAAAGTACAAAAGGCACTAGGAGATATGTTAGTGACAACACTATTAAGAAACTGTATGGCAGAACAAGTCCCACAGATTTTAAAGAAACAGAGGCAGTATCAAATTGAAAAAGTCTTTTCAGGCAGGAGATACAAGGTATGAATGTGCACAGTAAATCCCAGTGAACCAGAGTACTTCTGTTCCAAACAGAAACAAGATTTGTGACAAACCCAGTTTTGTGCTCACTGCCCCCCCCCTCCCCCCATAAATATATCAATCACTGTGATGATCTTAAGGGTCTTTTCCAATCTGAATGATTCCATGAAACTAATTCATCAACATGAGATTTTTTCCAGGCACACAAAACTTACTCATCTCCACTGAACCACAGAATGAGTCCACATGCCCTGGGAACATAAATGCCTCCTTGGGCACGACTGAAAACATGCAACACTCTCATACAGCTCCCCATTTGCATGATCTCCCAGTCCACCAACTAATCTCTCATTCAGACAGACCCCTCAGAATCTCCTTTTGGGGTCAAGAGCTGCACAAAATGCAGGGAGAGAGATTAATCCTGTGTATCAGAGGCAATTATCAGTGCTTTATTGTATATGAGGGAAGAACAGCTTCATCCCTTTTCTCTGCCTAGGGAAATGTGAACTCTTACCATCACATCCTGTCAATGCAACCTTGCAGAGAAGTGTTTTTAAATGCCTTTCTCAGTCTTTTCTGAGCAAACTGCTGCATATGGTATGAAATAATGAAACATCTGATGGCCTGTATGAGGGAAATAACTTCATAGTCTATTTTGGAAAGTAGACATTGGAGTTAGGTATTGGTGACTCCTTCAGGATTTTTAAAAAATAATCTGGAGTACTGTCATATCCAAGCATTTTGGTGACTTAAACTCTAAGGTTTTGCTCATACCATGTTTCCTAGTTAGCTCTGCCATAAAGACTCCCCAAGTGAACTGCACCTTACCCTGACAGAAAAATTGTCTCCTTAATTACAGTATTACCTTTTTCACTGATCACAATCACACAAACAGAGAAACTTTCTGCCAGTCTAACTCACTCCATGTTAACCAGGCCATTCCCACAATCAGCTGACTTATGCTTCACAGATGTCCATGTTACCTCTGCATAAATCATGAGTCTGGACAAGTTACCCAGCTGTAGGGGTAGGAAGCATCAGAGTTCTCCTAGGAAGAGCAGCACCATCCAGCATAGGCTTAAATAAGGGTTGTGAACTTGCCATGAAGAAATGTAGGAGAAATGGAGGTGATGGGGAGGGATTGAGGTTGTCAGGGGTACCTGATGCCACAGGGAGCTGCAGCCTTCTGCAGAACTGGGTACTCTAGGCATGATTATAAAAGCTGATCTGCTTCAAATATAGCCCAGAGAGTGAAAACAGTGTGGAGCCATTGGGCCTGGCACCAGACATGTCCTCCGTCCTGTAAACAGGGTGTAGAGCTGTGACAAGGACCATGAGTGGCTGTTTTCCTGTGCAGGTGAACAAGCCCACACAGGCAATGCCTCTGCCTCTGCAGCCTCCTGCCTCTCCCTGCCTGCTGCCCTGAGCCCCCCCTGCCCTCTGCTGCTGCTGTGGTGGGGACAGCTGGGAGCAGCCCTCTAGGAGTTCAGTGAATCCATGAGGAAGCAGAACCGGGAAGAGCAGAGCCCATCCCCAACCCCTCTCCCTGCTCGTCACAGGCTGCTGGAGACATCGAGCCAGGGCTGTCTGACAGCCCCCTTCAGCTCTGGATTTAAACACTTGAGATAGACTGGAGGGAAAAACAGGACAGGTTTGACACCCTCCTCCCACACGATTTCTAACTGACTGAATGTTACTCCATCAGTGCTTTTCAATTTGTATTAACTCTACAATGGATAATGCTCAATACTGTTTTGCCCACATCCAAAATTACAAGCTCTTTCAAATCTTCAAAAAGTGAAAACCAAAGCATTTTCATTTTTTTAAGCATTTCATGTTTTCCTCCACATTCTGATCCTCCATATTCTGAAATTACAGTGTGTTTTCTTGTTTCAAGGAGATGCAATAGGTAACAGCAAGCCAAATATGTGACCCAGGAGAGGTGTTTGAACAGAAGCTGAGCACAGCTCTCAAACAGACTATAAACCTTTCATCTCTCTCTCTCAAGTCTCTACTTTGTTTATGCCAAGTAGAATTTACTAGAGTAGCAGTTAGCAGTGCTAGTGAAGGAAACTGCAGGCTGGGTGTGAGAACAGGCCTTCTGTCAGAGCACAGTTCTTGTCTCCCCTCCATGCTTATGCTCAAGTCACATCTCATCTGCTGGGAGAGATCATTATCCTCCTGCCTGTCCTGGCACCTCTGCACTGCCACTATCGCTTCATTTTTTGTCATCCAACCCACCAGCTCGCATGTTTATGCAAATTTCATCTGTCTTTTGCTTTACTATCACCTGCTTCATTTAGGTTTATATGCCACCTACTAGCAGTGCAGCAATAGTTCTGTTTCCTCCCATGTGAGAAACTGAAATCTTGTGGTTAATGGCTTAAGCATTTTTTTAAAAGGACTTTGCCCATTATGGCAAAATTGTATAAAGAAGCTGTGACCACTAAAGCCTGCTCCCTGTCTGAATATGCCTCCTGACTGGAAGTGGACTGGGAGTCAAGCCACCTAACAGGAACTTGAGAGAAGGGTGGTACTGCTGTCAAATCGTCTTGCGTCTAAGGAGAGGAATGTATGCACAAGGAAAGGCAGACCCAGCAGCTGTCCTGAAAATCAGCTCTGGCAGGGTTTGGGGTGAGGGAGGCCATAATCCACAGACTCATTTGCTGAGGCCAGGTTTGCACACATTTTCCCTAGGCCAGGGTGGGAAGAGGAGAGTTTTTGGGTGTGTGGTGTAACCCCTGGTCAGAGGGAACAGCCCCCGTCCCCTACACAAACTGGCTCAGCTGTAAAACCCCCACACCACCAAGGCCACATCCATGGTCATTCACATGAGAGGCAGCTGAGGAGGGATCATAAACCATCAAAGACCCCAAAGCACCCCCAGACTCATTCCTGAGGCCTTGCACCAGAGGACTGCACGTGATGCAAAGTGATGCAACCAATCCAGAATCCATGGCAAGAGATGGCACTGGGTGTTCCCAGCAAGCCTGAATACACATTAACCCTCTGAACTCTGTGTTTTGTGGGACCCTCACCACCGAGAAGACCAGAAGAGGATCAATGGGATGCTGCTGGGATCCACAGTGGTGAGTTTTCCACTTAACCTGCCTCTCTGTCACTCTTTCACTGCCCCCACCCCTATCCTATTTTCCTCTCTCTCCCTCCCTCTTTCTCCCCCCTCTCATATTTACTGTTAAATAAAATCCATGCTATTGACTTTCAGGATACAGTCTCTTTTGCACCTTAATTTGGGCAGAGGCATGTCTGTAACAATAACCAGATCTTAACATCCCGTAGTAAGTAACTTACCTCTGGAAATACTTGATTTTTTAACAGATAAACATTCATCAAAAGACTCCAACTACAGTTTATCATGAGATATTTTTGATTGATTTTTTTGCCCCTCTTTTTCCCAGTTCTGTTCCACTGATGTTTGCAATGGTCAGATAGATGACCTAACTTAAAATACTGCACTAGTATCCAAACTCTGTCTTACACAGAACTTTGAACTGCATTAAAAAACAGTGTTCACAATCCCAGTAGTCTCTTGAAGCTTTTTGGGCTAGATATCAAACCTTGCTATCATCATCATACTTCAAGTAGTGATTGTAACCATGGGATATTTTATTTTAAGTTACTGTGGAGTATATGCAGTCACTGTCACCTAGGAGATGCTGAATGAGTAGGAGTTTAGCCACAGATGATTTTGAAGAGTCATATTTTCCAGGGTGAATCAGATGATCCTTTCTTTAGCTAAAAGGTGTCCCTGTCACTAGTGAAAAATAAAACATTTGATGTAATCTCTTCTGAAAATACAGCTGAAAACAACTGTGATCACATCTGGCATTTTAAGGAGTATTAAAGGGAGTTGTGTATGAGCAGAAAAGAGAAGAACAGTGAAAGATGGAGAAGTAGCACAAAAGCTAAGGAAATTACTGAAATCCCAGTTACTTAACAACAGACAAAGAAGTAAAATTTATGTTTCCTATATATAATTTTGTAAAGTATTACCATGAGTTCTGAGCACATAAACTCACCAGTGAATAAAACAGAAAGAAAAGTGCAAAAACCAGAAAGAAAGTCATTTGCCTAGATACAAATTCTTGGAAGTGATGGGAGGCATCCTTTAAAACAGGGGAAATTATAAGTTTTAAAAAGGTCATACGAAAAGTGTCTTGCTTTTCTAAACAGAAATTTCTTTTTCTACAGAATAAAAAGGTGGAGAAAAAACAGAGCCTGTAAGCTTAGATGTGTGCATCAACACAAACATTGCCCTGCAGACAAAGCTTTGTCTACTGCCCTTTAATTAAAGGAGCTGTCCTAGAATTTTCTTAGATCAAAGGGAGAAACAAACAAACAAACTATATGGGGAGAGAGAAAACAATAATGTCTCTGTTTCCTTTTTGAAATTTACTGGGGCAGCCACCGTTTTTACTGCAGTCACAGGCCTTTTCTATTTACAAATTCAAAGGCCAGTGCTAAACTTTAAAAGATGCTTGTGCCAGGCTCTGTTTCCAATTACCTGCACACTGTGTGGTTTCCCTAGTGGGGTTTCTGCTGAAACTGTAATCAGTCTAAAGTAAGTCATATCCACAAATGGCAGCTTGGATCAACAGGCTGTGCTCCACGTCCCCAGCAGCCCATCCTGCCTACAGGAAAACACTGCCTTTACTAGCACAAGAGCCCAGCTAAACTTAGATATATTTGGCTTCAATTCAGATGAGAAAATTGCTGAGTGGATATAAGGGAAAACTATTAACAAGTATGCTTTCTGTAGCACCTCTTTTTCAGCTTTCCTTCTTCTCAAGCAGCTTGCAGTGATGAATGCAAGAGGCTACACAGGATGCTCGAGCACCCAGAAGAAACAATTTGCCCTGTTTACTGAGCCCCAGCATCTGTAAAGGATTTCCAGCACAGAGACATGCAAGTCTCCAGTTCTGAAAGGAAGCTATATGCAGAAGGACTGCTGGAAGAGCTCTCTCCATAAGCAGGTTGTGCCCTTGAAATGGAGCAAAGCTCTCCTGCTAGCTAGTTTGGATGAGGACAGAGTTACCACAGCACCAAAAGGAACTGCTGAGCATTTCTCCATACTTTGTTTTGAAATTTTTACCAGACACGTTGTGGCAATCACCAGAGGCTGGCAGAGGCAAGAATTGACTGTTCAGTGAGCTACACCACCAGATACATTTAAAATGTCTTTAACAGGGATGGCTACTGTATTTTAGATATCCTTGCAACTTTAGATCCTTACAACTGCACATGGAAAGACACTGGCAAAGGTCTCCCAGAAGCATTTTTTTCAGGAAGCACAGATCAGCATTGTTCTCGACTTCATGTAGCCAGATTTGCAGCCTTTGACATGACCTATGATATCTAATGAAAATGCAACCCTTTCCAGGGAATGTGTTTGGTTGGTTCTTTTCTCCCTTGTATTAGGGATGTATTACATTTCTTCCTTTTTTTTCCACTTTTCTCACAGAATTCTAAATTCTCTGAAGTTTACAAAGAGAAACACTTCAACACTGTAATGAGATTTTACCCTTTTAGGATTTTGGAAGAGAAAAAAAGAAAGGTCTTATCTATTTTGATTAATGCAAAGGACTCTAATGACCTGTTCAGTACTTTTGACATAACTTGAGAGCTAAGATAAAAACACAATCTCACCCAAAATCTTAAAAATTTGAAGTGAAAAATTGAAAACTTATTTGTAACCTTAATTATGAGCAGATGGCAAGGCACTGAACATCATTCAAAGTCTCTCAAAAAAGACTGTGAGGAAGAACATCACTTTTTCATCACACTTCTCTCAAGACTACATGTCCTTCCTGATATAAAATACACGGGCAAGAGATGAAGGTGGAGGAATAGGCACAGCAGAGGTATTACCAGTTCCAAACTGTCCATGTTTTTTACTCACCTGGTTCCTCCTGCAGAGATCTGTGCATCTACAGAAAGGCAAGCATCCCACTGCCTTTTCAGAGCCCAGGAACGATGCTGCAAAAGGCCACAGACAGGGACAAAAGTAGGAACAGTTTCACTCCTTTTTTATTCTGGTCAAGTGCACAGGAACAAAATATTCTGTTCACATGGAGTAAAATGTTGAAACAGTAAAATATACTCCACAGTATTAGCCAATATTCCCAAAGTCCTTTACTGATAAAAACCCCAAAACTTATTTCCAATACTTAATGAGTTGAATTACCTTTCTCTCCCTACCCACCCCCACTTTTCTCTTTGGAGAGAACTGAAGCTTTAACAGCTTTCCCTCGGTAATACATGGAATTTTACAGCAGAGCCAGAAATAAAACTAGGTCTTCTTGATGTCTCTACTTGCTAATGCAAGAGCAGCAGGAACTAAGCATTCATTGCCCATAGAATTATCTGTCTTTTTTAAACTATTTGCAAACATATATGAGTCAACATGAACAGGGAACTGTTTTCCCAGGTAATCTGCACCTGTGATTTCCTCTTGCTAAGAATGCTTCACTCGAGCCCCTTTGTGCTCCCATGTTCTCTCCCCACCTGCTGCCATCCACCGCAGCACAGCAGTGCAGAGTCCCTGTGCAGCACTGGGAAGATGAACTGCTGCAGTCACTCAACTGGCTCCTTTGCCTTTTTTTAGTGCCCCCAGAGAGCTGGGAGAGTTCAAAGAAAGTGAACCTATTGTCTGAATCCCTTCACATCTAAACTGTGCCTGAGGAAGCCCTGGGTCTGATGAGAAGACTTACACTCCAGCTGTTTCAAATACAGTAGCAACGTCAAGGGTAGCCACTGCAAATCCTGATTTTTTTACCGCCCCTTCAAAAATAACTTTTACAAGTACTTTTCTAGCACATGTAAGCTGAGCTTTTTCCTTGGCTCTTGGGAATGAAGGGCAACCTTGTAATTTGAGTAAGAGGAAGCCTGGAAGTGTGCTCTCTCCAGAGACCTACAAAGGAGTAACAACTGAGCTGCTGTGCCTCTTTTGTTTTTGGGAGAGGGAATATACAGCTTTGCTCCCTTCTGCAGGCACTGAGCCAGCCAGTCTGCTCAGTGTGAGCCAGAACAAATTCTGTTCCCCATGGCCTTGCAGGTGCTGCTTACAGCAGAGTATGAGGTGAGCAGAGGCACACCTCTTCTTGCCTGGAGGCACAATGTCCCTAGCTAGCCTGGGATAAAAACGTGTTACGTGCATATGCAGTGATGGGCACTCTGACACACACCTGCACACCAACAACCTGCTCATAAAGCCTGATGTAGCAATGGCCGAGGTATGATGAGTTAAATGACAGGCTGGGCTCCTTCCCATTAGTGTGTCAGCCAGCTGAGTAAGACCCAGCATGGGCTTTTTATGGACCAGGCTTGTCAAACATTCCATATGCACAACCATCACACCTTCATGCTCCAACTCTGTCAAAGGCAAACCAGACCTGGACACAGACAAAATCCACATTTAAATAACACTGGATTAATTGAAGAAGCACTTAAGAAGGAGATGTGAAGGAAGCTGATGATCAGTTAAGGGGTTTCTCAATTTTTCTTTCAGTATTTTGAAATATGCCATCTGCTTTTGAATAGGGTGATAGAGTACTGCACCTCCAAGGTGTGTACTGAATCACAGTCAGAATCAGCATTTGCTTTCAGTAGATACACAGGAGCAGAGAACTTCAGTAAGAATGTAAAGCAAAGAGGTTCATCTTCTCTTAATTAACCCTTGGAAGTTCCTGCACCATGCTGCTCTGAACCCAGGAACTCTCTCATGGACCTTCATTATTTTGTATTTTCCTAATAGTTTAAAATGTATTTTTAAGAAGACTCTCTGCCTGTCTAGGACTTCATTATGATCTAAAAAGAGACTGTCAATGATGGAAAAACTTTATTTGCCTTATTTGCATTCCCTAAAGTTATTTTTAAATTCAGCTTTTATTTCTCTAGTTCTAATAAAGATCCTTTGTTTTTCTTTAACTAGAAAATATATGGGGGAGACAAATGATCCATCTTTGAGGATGACAGATGTGCTTACCTGTGCAGAATAGAAAAAAAATCCTACCAATTTTCTACTGTCAGACTCGGCAATGATTTTTCACATGTGCAAAGAACTGCAAATCAGTGAGTAAGGGAACAGAATGGGATGAGACATGGAGTGGGGATTGTGATGACTCAGGAAAAAAGAACCACCTTCATCTGTAACGTGTGAACAAGTTGTCAGTAAATTAGTCCCTGACCACTAAGATAATGGTTTCTAAATGGTGTGGGAATTAACTTTATTCTGCTGCAGTTGGTGCTCTTACTTTATTCCTCAAAGACCTCCTAGCTGCTCGATACTTTAATCCTGCAGTTCCTTTTCTCTGTAGCTGCAGTTCTGAGGTGACAAAAAGCTCAGGTCAGCTTGAGAAAAGGTACTGAACTCTTGCCTCAAGTCTGCATTATGACTAATTTAATTGCTCACAACTTCCTCTATTTCCTTAGGAAGTGAACAGCTCATGGGTCCATTTTGCCAAAAAGCAGATGCATTAAGTCTTCCACACTTCATCTAAAAATTTAGGGCTGTATTAAGGGAAAAAAATTACCAGGCTACGGAAGGAGTTTGCCTCCTGAGGAAAGGAGTTTCAACGATTTCCAATAGGTAATTGTTCCAAATTCACAGATTCCCTGTGTTACCTATTGAAATGTTTGAGTAGAGAGACAAATATGTAAAACCTCTAAAGGGAAAATAAAAATATGAAAGAGGTAAAAAAAGAGAAGACTGCATAACAAAAATAGACAAAGAAAAAAAACAGAAAAAAAAGGAGGATAAAAAGTCATCACCTTCAAGACTCTCCAGGTACAAGCTGCTCAGCAGGGAATTTGAGAACTGGCACTGCCAGCACAGGGAGATAGCACAGCAATGAAGGGCATGGCTCAAGACAGCCAGGCACGTATCGTTTTCTCTCTCCTTCCCAAGGACAGCACATCAGGACAGCTGCCATTCAGAGGACGCTCATTCAGCTCCTTCTGGCCACTGCTCACCAGCAGCGAGCTGCCAGGCAGGTGTCACTGCTGTCAGGCAGTCGTGCTCCTCTCCCTCCGCCTGAGCTTGCTCACCAGCAGCTGCTCCAGTTGGCATTTATGAGACACAGATCCTCTTCACATTCACTTGAAGAAGCAGCCCGCAGGTACTGCCACATTTATTGCTTCCCGACCTTCTTTCAGCCACATGCTGTTATTTAGCCTAGGACTTCTTCTCTTGACAGCTGCCTAGACAATGCAATCCTGAAACAGGGATGGGGTTTGTTTCTAGGCATGGTCCCAGCACTAATAGCTACTGATTTGAGTTTCCTTTGTCCCCACCCCCGAGAGGTACATCTGTCCTTAGGCTGTAAACTCATGTTTGATGACATGTTGTTCGCTTGGTAATTACTCAGTATGACATGGGAGGTCACAGCTGTGTGTGACTTCCCTGTTTGCACAGTCTAGCAGCTGAAGATTTGTCTTTCCAGCAACACTTATCTGCCTTCAGGGGAATACAGGGCAACACCATCTGCTTGCAGATGTTTTTATATGAAAACTTGCTGTGAATTTTGAATACATGGACACAAGTGATGCATTATACCTGGAAACAAGTAATGACATTTTGTTACATGTCTCAATCTTGGATTTGGTGTGCCCAGATTGAGAGGTCTTTGAAACCCAAATCTTTTGTGCTACAATTGTTCAGTTTACCATTTCAGAACTGGAAAATTGACCATGGCACAGGTTATTGGGCCCAGTCACATAATTTACCAGACTACACTTGAAGCTTGAGCCTGGGACCTAAGCATCCTGAGAGATGTAGGTGAAAAATGTTCACTGAATCAAGAAGGGGTATAGGCTTGAGATAAATTTAATTGCCATTAAACTTCCCAATGTGTAGTTCACAGCACAGAGAAAAATTAAGAGCTAAAAATTTATATTCTAGTGAAGAAAAAAACCCCAAAACACATTCAAGTGACTGACTGCTTGAGTCTTATTCGATCAGAGCTTTCCTTTTTGTTTTCCCCAGTGATTTTATAACAGACTCAAAACTCTGGAACCAAATTAAAAAACAAAACAAAACAAAAAAAAAACCTGCTAATCTAAGATGTTTGGTTGAGCTATTCCAGATTTACCCTGGTTTAATCAGCAGCAGAGTTTAGCCCTTCTTAAGAAAATATAAGAAAGCATGTTGCAACAGGTAAGGAAATAACAGAAATTACAGCAAGTGCAACCACACATAGTCTATGAATACTGCAGTTTTCAAACAGGTCATATGGCCTCATGTCAAGCAAAATATCTGATGAGAAAATAAGTAGGAGACAAAATAGGGAATTTAAATTGTATTTGATTCTGCTTTTACTTATGCTGCTGTAAATCTACACCAGCCAAAAATCTGACATGTGGGACATAATGCAGGAGAGTATCTTGGGAAAACCTACATGTAACTCAATAAATGAATAATGTACTTTAACATACTGACAACAAAAAAGAAAAAAAGGAAATAACAATTAAGTGGAGTATATGCTTATCTGCATTAAGGAAAATGCTTTCACTGCAGAATATTTCAAGTTCCAAACACCCAGGGGACTGTGAAATGAAAATATTCCTTTTTTGCTTAGCCTTAGAAACACTGCCTAAATATCTACCTGTCTGATAATTTGTATAATTTTGTCTTTGCTTTATAAGAAAAAATACAATACCATTTACTGATTGGATGGATAACAAAGAAAAAAACAACAATTACCCAGAAATCCTTAATGGGGAGCATAATCTTTTTTTAAAGTATTTATTTCATTACAACGTAAATTGGGAGTACATAAAAAGCTTTACCTATATATGCTTCAAAAATGAAACTGTTAATACATCAGTTACACATATAATCCACCTGAACTGTGAACAGTGTCTAAAGAATTTGCATTAATCTGTTGAAAGTGGAAGCATCAACATTGTTATTTCATGATTTCACAGATTTGTCGAGGGTTTATCCACTAAGACTTGAAAGCAAAGCAAGAGACTCCTGCAGAAGGTAGCTTATTAAACACAGTGGTGGTTTGAGAAGCACTGCAGGTGTAAAATGGTAAGAAGTAGCAATATAATTGGTAAAAAACCTAGCCTGTTCAAGAAATATTTGAAAAACCTGGCCCTATAGTCATCACTTTTTCAAGTACCCACTGTAGTTTCCCTTCCCTGCTATTTGTTTCAACTGGATATACAGTAGGTACTTTCGACTCTGAATTCATCTTTTCCCTCCTATCCCTCACTCCCATTTCTTTCCTTTGAGTAATTCATGAAAGTTAGCCTCCAAAATAGCATGCTGTTGCAGTTGAACCCCAGCCAGCAGCTCAGCCCCACACAGCCACTCACTCACTCCTCCCAGTGATCTGGGGGAGAGAATCAGAAGGGGGAAAGCGAGAAAACTCATGGGTTGAAATAAAGACAGTTTAATAACCAGCTGCATCTGCAAGCAAAGCAGAACAAGGAATTCATACACTGCTTCCCATGGGCAGGAAGGTGTTCAGCCATCTCCAGGGAAGCAGTGCTGGGGCAGGAAGGTGTTCAGCCATCTCCAGGGAAGCAGTGCTGGGGCAGGAAGGTGTTCAGCCATCTCCAGGGAAGCAGTGCTCCAACACACATAGAGGTGTTGACTTAGGAAGACAAACTCCATCACTCCAAATGTCCTCCCTTCCTTTTTCTTCCTCCATCTTTATATGCTGAGCATGACAACAAGTGGTCTGCAATATCCCTGTGGTCAGGTGGGGTCAGCTGTGCCAGAGGTGTCCCCTCCAAAGCTCTTGTGCACCACCAGCGCCCCTCCTGCTGAGGTGGGGCGAGGAGCAGAAAAGGCTTTGGCTCTGTGTGAGCACTGCTCAGCAACAATGAAAGCAGCTCTATTATCAGCACTGTTTGCAGCATAAACCCAAAACCCAGCCCCATACCAGCTACTGTGAAGAAAATTAACTTGACCCCAGCCAAAACCAGCACTCCTGCTGATTCCTAACACCAGTGGGTTCATTCCAGCAGCTCTCAGCATTCAGTAGGCCAAACCAAATGAAACATGTGTGATCACATACTCTGAGCACACAGTTTTATTGAGCTTGTGTGTCAATCTCTGCTTTTAGCAGCAGTAATATGAAGTCAGAATAGTTCCAGTGACCTAGTAAATGCATGGAACTATTACAAACTTGCACTACATTACCTCAGAGTAGGAACTGAGGCAGGAAATAGGTAAAAACATACTTTGCTACAATAGTACTCATACTATTGCTAATAGCTAAAGAGAGCTGTTCTGCTAAACCAGTGCCAATCCACTTTGGAAAATAAAAGCAGAAAAAAGACAAATTATTAAAATGCTTTTTACTATGACTGCTCAACAGTACTACTGTTTCCCCTTCTTGTGTTTTCTTAAGTTTCCCAGGAGCAATGCTACTGGGAAAAAAAAAAAAAAAAACAAAAAAGCCCAAATATAGGATTCTTTCTAGATCTGGATTAATTCCAGCAGAAAACACTACATATCAGTCCAGACACAAAGCACCAGCAACACTGTTAAGTTTTGTGATAATGGAGGTTAACACATTTACGGAGCAGTCAACAGAATACATGATGTACATCAAGAAAAGCAACAGCCACTCATGAATAGTGGTAATTGGGATATAGCACTCTGAGAGCCAATCAAACAGCACAGGAGAGGTATGGCTTTCATGTGAGTAATTTATTCTTTCATCACTTTAAATTTTACCAGGTATTGATTTACAAAGAAACTTTCTGTGGATAGAATTTACATCAGCAACTGCACATTTTTAGCCATTACTAGGGTAAGACTAACATCCTCCCCATGTTGCTTAACAGTGCCAGTTTTGATCAAACAGGATTATTCTTTTGCCAATTACTTTTTTGACTTAGTTTCAAGTGTAAACAGAATCTGTACACATGCTTTTGCTGCACTTAAGATCTCTATTTTACAGAACCAGTTAGTAGATAGAAACAGTAAAGTTTCATCTGTTAATCACATTTCTTTATTGAAATCGGGATTTAGTTTTAGGTTCAATGAAGGCTTTAGGCATTTCATTGTTAGGGACTGCAATGCCTCTTTACTAACATGGTACCCCTGAGAAGAATCCAAATTACCTGTCTGGCTGCCCAGTACAGCATAGAGAGGAGCTCACCTCAAACTGGTAACCCCAAATACAGAGCCTGCCTGCAAAAGCTTTCCAAAGAAAACACATCTGATTGCATCAACTCATACAAGATCCGTGCTGAATTACCCATCCAGGAGGTGGAGCCTGGAATCTACTCAGAACTCAATGTACAGGAGCCTGTGTGTGAGCTTTTGGAGGGTTGCATGAAGCTCACCCCTGAGGAAGAGCCACAGGATGTGGTCCCCATGTACCTCTTGAGCAGCCATCAAGGTTTGAGAACACACACATGAACTGCAAGGCCCCAGTTCAGTCCTCACTAAGCTTATGGGAATTCAAGCCTAAATTCCCTAGCAGACAACCTTGAAAACAGGAGTAGTCTGGGGAGGAAAAATTACTCCCTGAAAAATTAGGGCAACCATCTCCTGCACATCCCATTAAAATGGGAGGACTTTAAGATTCAGGGGGAAGAAAGACAGCAGGGCAGACTGTGTCTGTCTAGCTGGTCTCAGATCACTCTGTGAGGATGACTACCTTGTCTAACTCCAAGAGTTCCTTTAATCCATTGACAACCAACCAGAGGGTGGGAGATGTGGACTGAATGCTTGGAGGCTAAGAAAGCACACACAGGTCTCCATGTTCCTATGCAAACACAGTACAGTTCAGGCTTCTCTAGAGAAAATGGCTGATTTAAAAGCAAAACACACATGCAAACACAACTTGAGGGTGGCCTGGCCTTTTGGTTTGTACCTAAATTAAACCCTATTACATCAGTGGTTTCTGGGTATCCCACTTGGTAGGCAGGTGTGGAACTGCTCTGAGCAGTTCCAAATGGGTGGAGGGGAACTGCTCAGCAGCTCCACATGTCAAACAGACAGTTGTGCCAGGTTTAAGTAAAACTAGAGGGTTCTGGAATGACAATTTCAGTCTTTAAATGCCTGAAGACTATCTAAGTTATGGTTTTAGTACCCAAGTTTGGGGGCAGGCGGGAGGAGGTTTCTTTGTGAAGATGGAATTGGGGGAGAAAACAATTCTCAGCAAACCTGGGGGAGAAAAAAACCAATTCTCAGCAAACCTGCCTCAGGCCTACCAGGGAGGAAACAGAGGCCACAGGGAAGGAAATCTGGCTAGAAACATGACTCTGTTGTTAATCATCAGGCTGTGACTACGCAGTGTACAAAGGAAACAGAATTGATAGACAGCTACTAATGAAGCCCAGACTCTCCCCACTGACACTGTGCACACAGTGAAAGCAGGTAAGCACTTGATTCAGCTTTTTTAAAAAATAGGAGCTAGCAAAAAGACAAACCACTTCAGGTTTCTTGAACACTTATTACTGTAGAAATGTATTTCTTCATAGTGTACAGCAATTAATATTGGAAGAAAGGATATGGTTCATTCTATCCCAAAAGTTTGTGGATTACTGTCACATCTTAAACCATGGAAACTTCCCAAAACTCATTTAGAAGCATTTTCATGGATTAGCAGAATGAAAATGCTTAATTAACAGCAATGCAAAACCTGGCTTGATACCTCACTACACTGTAGTATAAGAACTATACTACATAAGTCTTTGAACTATGAAATTGCCTTGTATTGCAAGATAAAACAGACGTTTCCTTGTGTTCCTGGTGACGCTACTATTTCAAAATCTGACCTAGCACTAACATCTCTAGTTTAAGTATGCATCTAAGCCTTGCATTACACAGCTTGAAATACCTTCTACAGTTAACATAAAAATTATGCTGAAAGCAAACATGTAATTTTTCTTTCCTGCTCAAACTACAACGCTGTAATTTAATCTAGAGTCAATATTTCCAAGGATGCTCATCTGAGAATTAAATCAAATATTCTGTGAAGGATGTTAAATTCCACTGCACCAACCTGTACTGAGGCTAAGATAAATGTCACACTCTGCAGGCCTACAGCTCCTGCCTGGCTGATGCTTTAATTAGCTCACTAGGGAACAGGCTCACTTGGCTAAGAACCTTTAGGACTGGACCACTGTTTTCTATAGAATGACTAACCAGATCAGCTGCACTAAAACCCTGTGCAACAGCAATGAGAAGAGAAAAAAAAAACCAAAAAACAAAAAAACCAAAAACCAAACCAAAACAGACAAACAATAAAGAGAAAGAAAGAAGTATCTATGAAGTTCACTATTCTCTTTTGTACAGATGGTGTTTCATAGGACAGAGCCTGCTGCCTTCCTTTGGAACTAGCAATTATGTGTAAGAATGCTAAAGTCCTGTTTAACAAAAACATCTTAATAAAACATAAAAATATCTGCTTTTTTTGATGCAAGGTCCCTATGTCTTTCTAAAATACGAATCTATACTAGAGCTTCGAGTATAAACAATTCTCTTCCACAGTCCATGCGAGTTCCATGCTGAATGTTCAGCATTGTACCAGCAAAAACACAGGTTCCTTTTTCAGAAAAGGCTTCTCAGTGATTTACCATAAAGCTAAAACATTTGCCTTGCCTACTGATTTTTTTAAAATATAAAATGTATAAAATAAATGCATGTGCCTTTTTCAATATAGTCTGTCTGTGTAGACATTTCATGTTTTCCAGTTCTGAGTAACATGACAAAAAGTGTGCTCCAACTTTCCACAGGCAGGAAGAAGTTTTGTATGGTTTTGCCTCATTTGGATGCTGCCCCACAAGCAGCACTCTTGGGCAGTTTAGAATCACAATGACAGCATATGCCATCAGCACGTACTGCAATTAACAAGGACTTATTGATTACAGCAATCATTAGTTCAAAATAAATACAGCAGTCTCTCAAAAGACAGGGAAGTAACATCATGCTAGTGCACAATATAGTATGTGTAGCACATTCCTATTTTCCATGTCCCCTTTTGATGGTCTTGAAAATAAGTGGGAAAGGCCTTTTGCCACAGGTTAGTTTAGGTTAACCTTCCTTGACCTGCAGTTAATTAAAGAGCATATGAAGTACAAAGATTTTCCCCAGCTCTAGTGGCATACATGGTCATGTCAATTGGTTGCAATTTGAACAGCTTCAGTTCATTTTGAATTCAAAATCTCTGATCAAGAAAAGTAATAAAACAGTATCTTTTCATACAGAAAACATTGCCTTTTCAATTAAAGAACATATCAACATTTCATATCTACCATAAAATGCCACATTGTAGAAAGGTAACTTGACTTTTTTTTCTTTTTTCTTTGCATTCCAAGTAAAACATGTGGCTCACATTTGTGTTACTTAAAACATTAAGTTTGGTATCTCATCAACCTCATCTGCGGTTGAAATTCCTGGGACTAATACAGTGCCACAACTTCCTTAAACCATCTATTGCACCAGAAATGAAAGGCTGTGATGGAGATGTTCTTCCTATACTTTTTAAACACAGGAAATAGTTAGTTTAATGCAGCTAAACTATGCTGTGAGCAATGTTTATCCCTCAGTATCATCCCAGAGGGGAAAAAAACCAAAAATGACAGAAAAGGCTCCAGCCCAGATTGCAACTATGTGTAAACACACAACCAACACTAACGTCCCATTATGACACTGTTGTCAAGAATATTTTAGAAATCCAGGTTTAAAAACGTTTTTCTCAGATTGGGGATTGGCACAAACATAATCCAGAGATTATCCTTTATAGCAGCTTTTACTTGTGTGTGCTTGGCTTTTCACACAAAGCCCAGCAAACATGAGAAGAGTTACAGCTGAGTTAAAACCAGCTCAACATCTTGAGAGCACAGAGGAGGAAAGGGGAAGTCCCTTTTCTCTGCAGACACAACAGAGAAGGCCCCCTGCGTAGACGGGAGTTTGTGGATCTGCAACCCAGCTCCCCTCTCAGGAGGCCAGAGCCAGGCTGGCCACCTTACAGTGGGAGGGAGCCCTCCTGGTCCCCTGTTTTGTCCAGCCTCTCAGGCAGGGTAAGCACGAAGGGCAGGAGGACACCCTTAGCATCCAAGGGAGCTTTAAGAAGCTCCCCATCAAAGGTGCCCTTGAGCCCACCATCTGCTTCCACCTCGCCGTCCTGGGCCAGGCTGAAGCGGAGGGTGCCGGTCCGGTTGACGCAGTAGATGGTGTTGCCCAAGGGGGCGCAGCGGAAGGGCTGCACGGGGCCGCCGCCGGGCCGCAGGCTGGCGCACTGGCTCCAGCACTTGGCCACCGTGTTGTACCGGAACACCTCAACGCCGCCGCCCGTGCCCGGGCCCTGCTCCCCGCCGCGGCCGCTGCTCACATCAAAGCGGTAGATGAAGCTCTTGAAGGCCACCATGTCAGCAGAGCGCCGCCGGCTGCTGTTGTAAGGGCACTCCTGCCACTCGTCGCGCTTGGGGTCGTATTTGAGCAGGCGGTAGAAGAGGGAGCCTCCTGACACGTAGATCTCCCCGTTGCAAGTGGTGGCCTCGTGGGCCACAGCAAAGGCACCCTTGGGCAGAGGTGCCACAGGGCTCCAGCGGTCGGCCCGCGGGTCATACCTTTCCACAGTGAAGAGGCACTCGCCCCCCACGGCATAGAGGTAACCATCCAGGGCCAGCAGCTTGAGCTGCGAGCGGGGCTGAGCCAGCGGCCGCACCTGGCTCCACGTGTCAGTCAGGGGGTTGTAGCAGAAGACCTTGTCGGAAAGGCGGGCCCTGGGCTCAGTGCCCACCGGCCCCGTCACGATGCCCCCTGCAAGGAAGAGGTAGTTGTGGAGGACACACATGGCGCAGCCCTTGGCGTTGGCCTCCTCGGGCAGGCGCGTCAGCACCCTCCACTCACCGCTGCCCTCCTGGTAGTAGTGAATGAGGGAGCCGCTCTCTTCCAGCGACACCACGGAGGAGGGACTCTGTGGCCGACTGCTCTCGCGGCTCTGTGGCCGGCTGCCACCACCCGGCCGCTCGAAGGCGTCGCTGACCTCGGCCACCAGCAAGCAGGGCCGGCCGGCATCCATGCGCTGCTGCAGGATGAGGTCCCGCTCAGCGCCGCTGAGGCGCCCGTAAACGCTGGGCTCCCGCAGCACCTCCAGGTAATGGTCGCTCATGAAGCGATAGGCAGCCTCCCGCAGCTCGGCCAGCCGCTGCTTCTTGGCCAGGCAGAGGAGCTGGTAGCAGTTGCCGAGGCAGAGCTGGGCGCGCATGGCCTCGGCGGCACAGTGCAGGGCACAGGGCATCTGCAGGACGCGGGCGCCGCTCACCACCTCGGCCAGGTTGTCGTGCCGCACCTCGCCCATGCGGGCCGTGTACACGTAGTCGATGAGCAGCCGCAGCGCCCCGTAGCTCACGCCCTTCACCCGCAGGACGTCCCGTGAGGCGCGGGCACGAAAATAGTCACTCTTGGCCGCCAGCACCGACTTGTGCGCCCGAATACGGCGGCCCGACACCTCGATCACCAGGTCGGGCTCCTCCGGCGGCCGGTCCCGCGGCCCCACCACCTCCTCATCCTCCTCCTCCGGCTGGCAGGCGGCGTTGTTGATCTCCCACTGGTTCTGCACCACTCGGCCGCCGGCCGCGGGCGGCTGCGGCTCGGCGGCGGCGGCGCTGAAGCAGAGGGAGGAGCTGAAGCCGCAGGGGGCGGCCGGCGTGGGCGGCGGCGGCGGGGGGGGAGCGCCGTTCGCGGCCCCGCTCTCCTCCTCCTCCGGGGCCGCGCCGCTGCCCTCCATGGAGCCGCGCTACCTGCGCCGGCGCCGCGCCTGGCCCGTGCGGAGCGCGGCCATCACCTGCGGGACAGACCCAACAGCGCTCAGCATCCGCGCCTTCCTCGCTCCCCTCCGGCTTCTCTCCCCCCACACCTCCCGCCTCCCAGGATCAGTGTTCGGGGCCCCCGCTCTCGCAGGCGGGGCCGCCGCCGGTTTCCGGGGCTAAGCCGCCGCTTCTCCTTTTCCTGGGGAATCCACCCTGCGGCTCGGCCGCCTCCCGCGTCAACTGCGCTAGCTCACCCCCGAAAACCTGAGCGCTTTCCGTGGCATCGCCCCGATGAGCACCTCAACAGCCTGAAAAGCAATTCTGGTTTTCCCGTTGCTCTGCAGAAATGTTAAGCAGTCTGCAGGCACTGCAATCCTTTTCACGACAACTGGTCTCTACACTGCGCTGGGTGATGAGCAAAAGTCTCCTTTAAGGGCAGATGCTTGGGAGTACCATCACAATGGATTCACCTTGTGCAACTGTTTCAGTGGAAGGCTGAGGCCGCAGTCTATTCTGGAAGGCGATTCCCCACTAGCCAAATTTCATTGGCATGACCTTCAGAAGTTCTCTTCATATCAGTGTTCCTCATGCATTCCCCCTGTTTAAAACAAAAATATTATTATTTTTAAAATCGATAGATTTTCTGTTTAGTTTGGAGTTTGGGAGCATTAAAGTTATGTCTCCCTTAATAATATATCTAGAATATCTTAAAGACACTGCAAGTATGCTAATAATCCTAAGTGTTTACGAAACACATGAAAGTATTTTTTCTGTACTCGGGACAAGAGCAATGTCACATTTGTGTAGCAGCATATGTAGCTGTAAAGCATTAGCAAGGTGTTAATCAGACTTCAAAAAGATCATGTCTTTATTTTAAGATTCTGTTAATAAAAAGTAGAAGCAAGGAAAAAAAATCACAATAGATAATTAGAACATGAAGTCTCTCATGGGAAAAGGCAGGATCCAGGGAGGGCATGGCTCTAAGTAGGTTAGTCCCTGTCAGCACAATCACCACCCAGTTGTACCTTCATTTCACAAGTATAGTTTTTAGAATTTAATGAACTGCCATTTCTTTGCCTCATGTTTGTTTATGAATTTCCCAGACTTGGATCCAAGCATTAAAACTTGGTTTAAGTTTTGATGAGTGATGCATAAAAATTGTCTGAATGTATTTAATATAATAAAGTAAGTATCTGCAGTCCTGATTCTATTTTTAAGGAGGCTATTAATTTCCATTAAAATTCCCTTTGTCAGTTTTTTCACAGTCCTCAAGGAACACTCATTTCTATGTAAAATATGCATTGTGGCTTCCTTTTAGCAGACATGATTCATTTACTCTGTTAAATTAGCATTAGGGAGATTTAACTTTTTAATATTTTTTTTTACAGAAAGCATAATTGGTAAGTGACATTGTCTGGAAATCCCCAACACAGACAGGAAATCTGGAAGCCCATACTTGCAATGCAAACTTTACTTAAATGATAATATCAGTCTTTCTTCATGGTGCTTTATTGCCTGGTAAAGGGCTTTCTACTCCATTTGATCACATTCAGTTAGACTGAAATCAATGCTAAGGTTTGATTTTTGGGTATTGGAGACTTTCAGGCCACAACAACAGCATTTTAAAACTTACTAGCATTCGTAGATTTCACCAACTTTGTATTCCTCATCTAAGTGTTTAAAAATCTGGGACTTAGGAACTTTCTATGACTGTATGAACTTTGGCTAGCTTTAGTGGCAGACTTTCTGCTGTCCAAACCCAAAGTCTGTAGGCCAAGCTTTACTGAGTTTTTTCAGTAAAGTCTTAACTAGACAAAAGGCTTGGCAGTGATCTGTGCACGCTCAGTGTGTCTATACAGGATGTACTGGGCAGCATCCCTGCTGATGTGAATTTGTTTTCCATCAAGCCTTGACAGTACACAGAGCAACTACTGCAACTAACAATATTCTGGCCATTCCTGACACACCTCACTTCTGACACCACTTCTCCTAACTTCTACTTATGTACCCCCCCTACAAGAAGGATTTAGTAGCTTCAGATGGTTTCAAGCTCTTGGTCATGGCTTGATTTTGTGAGTGAAACTATAAAGGAAGAATGAAAGAGAATGCTACCAAAAATTAGAAGTACGGGTGATTAAATGTGAAAAGTCAAAAACAGTAACTCTAATACCAGTAACATCTCTCTACAGTGAAATGCATTTCTGGCATTATGTCCCAAAGGAAAATCACCATTTAGAATATTCAAAGTAGTTAAAACAATAACCAGAAAAACTTATCTTTTCAACTTTCTCAGCTAATGGGAAAAGAAAAAAAAAAAAGTGAGATCCTCCTCAAGCACATAATCATACCTTTTCCGACATTCAAATATCTGCTTGGTTTAGAAGTCTGATTTGACACATTTGAAATGTTATTGATAAAGAAGCTTGTAACAAACATCTGTGTTAACCCACTACAATTCCCCTGAGGAACCGCAAGGAGAAGGAAGGACTGATAGCATTGATTGCTAATGGGAAGCAGCAGAATTCTGAAGAAAATTATCCTCTGGTATATCCAAAGCTAATTACCAAGAATATGCTGAATTTCATGCTGAGCATGAGAAGGACTTAAAGTACCATACAATTAAGGCAACAAGGAACAAGGAATATGGGGATGCTGAAGACTTAGAAAAGCTGGAAGAGGGTTTGGAGGACTTTGCCAATGACAGCGGTGACCAGGACAGCAAAGACCACTCCAGCAATCCCAGCACCTCTGTCTAGTTGAAAACAAAACACAAGAATTACACAAAGATGAAACTGAAAAAACAATTCAGAGAAGTAGTGGAACCTTTCCATTATTGAGCAACATGACTGATCTGAGTTAAAAGGCCATGGATTTAGTATGAAAGAGGAACATGCTGAAAGGGCCTGATGGAAAGACAATACTGAACTTCTCCTCCACTCTTTTCTTACCTACAGTGATCAAAGAGCTGCACTGCTGTTCTGGCAGACAGAATATTCAAAAAGTACAGAATTGCAGAAGATATTTGATAGCTGTGATGATTCAGAAGAATTTGACCACCCGACGATCTCATTTGGCTTAAAATAAACTTGGTTTTAACATTTTTTTCAAAAGTCACCAACAGGATAGATACTGGAAAAGGAAGCAATTTATTGAGAATACATGGTACCTTATGGACTGAGGTCACCTTTTATACTGGGGACTTTTAAGTCAGAAGCTGAATTACTTGTTCTGAAAATGTTTTCATTATCATGGGTTTGGTCTAGGGATGATGTAATGTTAATGGACAGAGGAGCTGCCAACAAACATGAACTGTATTTACAGACTTGGCAATGACACACAATATCCTGAATGTGTGGCCCCAACCTCAAATGCTGTAAGACATTGCTCAAGTAACAGCACAGATAAGAAGGCACAGTTTTACTGACAGAGAAACTGTAATGAAGAGCTGCAGGTAAAGTTTCCTGGCATTGCATTCATTTGGCAGTCCTTCTGATAAAATCCAATTAAATGCTTGTATTGAATTGTTCTCTCCTTGTTTTTCTTGTGCAGTGCCAATAGCCTTTGATCCAAACCTCCCCTAGCAAGACCCACTTTCTCCAGGGAATATGTGCATGTGGGAGGAATTGGGTTACTTCTCTCCAGTTCACAAATGGAAACAGCTCTGACTCAGTCTCATGGTAAATTAAAGCAGTGCCTTCTCTACCATAAACAACTCTAATTTACATAAGCAGGCTATCCTCCCCAGGAGACTTACCAGTTCAGAAATGACACACTACCATTCTGCTCCACCTTAATCCAGAAAAAAAGCTTTTATAAAAATTTGGACTGCTGAACTTTTACTTCAGTAGAGAAGTCCCTTGGGATAGGGGTGTAATCTGATTGAGATGATTAAGGCTTCTAAAGAGGCAGGATCATCAAAAGAGAAATAACATCCCTTATATTTATTTTAAAAACTAAACAATGACTTGAAAGTAGAACTAGCCAGGGTGAAGTGTAGGCAATGTCAAGTGTAGAGTAGTTTGTATACTTATAAAAATAGTCTGCAACACTCCTGGTCACTGAGTAGATCTGTGAAATTTGGAAGAAAAAATGTTCTCTTTGTAGATGGGGAAAACATCTGGAGCATAAAGATGCCATTTCTCTGAAAGGTCCTGCATTACTGGAGCCCATTACAGAATTAAACTCTAAATCTTAACTACTTGATTAACCTCCTATTTGTAAGAAAAGAATACAGTTATCTTCCAATGTGCCACCTCAAGAAAAACAATATAAAGAATAGTTTTTTCTCTCCCTTTTTTAAAGCTGGGTATGTTACAATCCTAGTGTCTTGCCCTGACTGCTGGATATATGGCTTTTATAGTATTGCTTTCACACTCATGTGTGGATGCAAATTTTGACCTCTTAAGGTGCTGTAATTTTTTGACAATATGTAATAGAAGTATGAATTGGTCTTTATCTCATAACTACAACATTTTCATACAACCACAAAGAAAAATCAACATTTAAGAATTGCAGCTTATGACTGCAGACCACACAAGAAACAGATGGACAGCAGTTCCTCATCAGAAACTCAGGGGAAGAAAAGGCTGTGTGTGTCTGGGCAGGGAGGAAGAGAGAGAGGAAGTAAGTCATAATAAAAATATTATCAAAAGCTTGATTAAATCGATACTATAGCTAACAAATCTAAACCAAAAATATACAAGTTCTAAACAGTCATCATGACCACAGAAAAAGGTTTCCTAACTGTTATACTCATAGAGACAAACATTTTCTAAAAAGGAAACTATCTTTCTGAGTTCCTTCCAGTTTGGACTCTTCAGAAATAGTTAGGGAGGAGTAGTGTCTCTCAGGAATTCTCACAACAAAAAGGAAATAACACTCCTACAAAAGAAAATCTAGCAAAGATTAAGTGCAAGTTCTCTCCAATATCCCTCAGAGGAAAGAAAAGTCTAACAAAAAAAAAAAAAAAGAACAGTCAGAAACAAGGTTTGAATGATTACAATACCTTTGGGAAAAACTCCAGGGCTGATGTGGTGCTTTTATCACTAATGCACTACAGTCAAGAGATAAGTATGGCGTGGCAACACCACACTGAATGTAATGAAACCTTTTATGCAGAATTGCTGCTAATTCTACACATGGGCTCACAGCTACACTTCTAAATATGAGAGCACGTGGTCCTGTCTGTGATAAACTGAAGTTTGGTTGCTTTCATCATATCTGGGCACAGCTAAGACTCCATTAAATTGACAGCAGTACCAAACATACCAGCGTGGTGCTACAGCTGAAAGGATAAATGCAGTCCTTGAATGTGTGAGCTGGGAAATACAGAATACCCACAGGGAAAATGTTACCTTGCCTCTACAGCATTAGTAGGTTTGCAGTGGAACATGGTGGTTGAATGGATGGAAGCATGTATGCTTAAGGCTTTACATTTTGGAAGTAGCACTTAAAAATCTGTGAAGACAGAGAAGATTACCCAAGAATTTCAGAGACATAGAAAACCCCCACTTTAGTGAGAGACTCAGAACAGCACTTTGAAACCAGACAAAGGCTTACTCTGTCTCCATGCTGCACACCAGCTCCCAAGCAAAAAGGTGATACCTAGCCTAGAAACCCTCTAACAGCCACACGGCTTTGGAGGAAATGTGGCTTGTGCTAGTAGCCTGGAGAACTAGTACAGCAAGCCTTAGTCAGCCTGAGAAATGCAGAGCTGACACTTCTTCAGGGCTTGGTATGTTTGCTCTGTGACTTGATGACTGTGCACAAGTGTAGGCACATGAAAATTCTGCATGCTGAAGGCTTTCTTAGGCTGGTGAAGAAACCCTAAGCAAACCAAGTGTAAGTGTAAACAAAGCAAAAGATTTATGCTGCTGAGGGGGAGGAAAAAAGACAGCTAGAGCATATTGTGGTTAATTAAAGTTTAACTGATGGGGAGAGTGAAGGATGGGCTCAAAGAAACTACAGAATAAAACCCAAAAAGTGCATTCAGCTTAGAAGGATCTTGAGTGAGAAAACTGTCAGAGTATAAATATCCAAAGACAAAGAAGTATCCCATGAAGAAATACACATTTGTATCCTGCCATACACTTCTGTCAATACCCAACTATGGTTCATGTGGGAGGCAGGGTGCTGATCTACGTGGACATTTCATGTGACATGGCAAGATCCTTATTCTGATTTGATGAAAGGGATCTTGAGTATGTGCCTTGCTGGAAGGCACTTGGGAAGCAAGGGTAAATAAAATTTGACAAGAGCAGACTAGTTGATCTAGAAATCCTTTCTGACCCTAAATTCTGAAAATTGCCACACACCAGGAGCACTGACTTGAAGCAAAGCATCAACTTGTCACGATTAAAAGCCTCATTTAAGCATTAGTGTGTAATGTACTGTAATGTGGTAATGTTGACTGCAGAAATGCTTTTCAGTATTAAACTGTATTGCCAAAAAACTGCAAACGTATTCAAAGTCTCTACAAACACTTTGGCAATGTTGGTGCTAACAAAGAAGGAGGAGAATATCCACTGAGAAGCCAAGTCAAGCAAACCAGCAAATCAGTTTAGAGAGATTTTTGAAAATCGAAGTAGATTTTTTTCATTTTGGTATTGCATTCCAGAACAGCACTTGATCTCCACAAATGTACGACACGCTGCCAACACACCTGCCCTGTACTGCGTGTAATGCAGGAGACGGAGTAACAATTTTGGAGGATATTAAATTCCCTCACTAAGATAAAACTGGATTTTGCTTTTATATCATTATGGAAAGGACATACAGAATGAAGAGCCCAAAGCACCAGAAATTTGCCAAACTATGTCACCACTGCGCTTGAGAAAGAATGAATGTGAGAGGTGACAACAGACTTCAGAGGGAAGGAAACAGTCCCATTTTTCTGAGACTTACACCTAGGAAGAGAAAGTAAAACTTCTAGAGAAGGCAATAATGAAAATACTTTTTTTGTCAGACAAACTCTAGATCTGGTACTTAAGAGAAAAAAAAAGCCCCACTTTTAGAAACTGAACAGTTTCACTGGTTTATTGACAAATTAAGTAAGTGATGCTAAGAAAGGCAGAGGTCCTTTAGATACATGATGAATGGCACCCTTCCCATTTCTGGAGCTCATATATGGTTTCTTTGCCCAGATACTTCCTCAAACTTAAGGTTTACAGTTAAAAACTAAGGTTTAGCTGCAACTAAAAATTATATTACAGGCAGTTTGATCTCAAGAAAAATTCCAGGTTCCTGCAGACATTGTCTCTACACAGACCTTGGGCTGGATTCAATACGGAGAGGCCTGGCACAGTGCTAAACACAGCAAAGGCTGACTCTGAGGGCAGGTTTATCTGGCAGCTGGCAATGGAGCAAAGATGTAAGACCTAAGACAGCCAGATGAGATAGCAGAGCAAAGCCTCCAGCATGACAGCCCTAATCTGAAAGAAGGAATCAGCTTGCACAGGCTTCTCTCTGCCAGGGCAGAAATGCTGCTGGTGTACTTTGCTGTTGGTCCTATAACTGTGACCTACTAGGTTACTCACAGGAGTTTGACTTCTTTTATTTTATTTCATGAAAATCAGGCCAAGGTGGATAGGCATAGGGCCATAGTCCCACAAAGAATTTATCTGTGGGTGGGATGCACCTCCCAGCTCTCCTGCAAGAGAGACTGATGCTGTGTCTCAGCTGCACAGCAATGCTGAAACCAGCTCCTGGAATGGAATCTGGAACATACATACACACAGGTTCTGCACACATGTGCATGGGTGGGTACAATTAGATGCCAACTGATCTGGATCCTCAAAAATAAGTGCATGAGAGCTACCAAGGGCTAGCCAGTAAAGACCATGGTGATGAAGTCCTTAGCTTGTGCCATGACAGGACTTCAGTTCTTTCTTTGGGAGCCTCAGCCCAGAATCCTCTGCAAAATATACCTGAATTACTTTAAAAGACAGCAATACTGACTTTTGCTGCTACTCTGCCTTTCTGTACAACAATTAGAGCTCTGACCAAGCCCCATGGGAAACTTGTCACTACCCCTTCCTTTGCCTGAATATCAACCAAGTGCCCAAACCATCAAGTCTATGAAGGTCACTTCATAGACTTTAGTCACTTCAGTCCTTCAGACTAAAGCAGTTACTACTTTTCAGAGAGACAATAAAAAATGTTTTTGAGGGTGAGGAAGAAGAATCCTGGGTTCTGCTCCCTGCCAAAAACAAAGTTTCTGTACTTCTTCCCATTGCCTCTGGAGGATCAGGGCTCAGCTATATTGCCTGGAGATCTAAGCCACTCTGTCTTGTGCTGGGATTGAAAACCACTTGTGCTGATCTCAAAGCAGAAATGCATGCTGCAGCCATAGGTACTTCTGCAGCAAGCCTTTACTATCAGGAGTACCTGAAGGCTGTCAGCCCGGATTTCACCAAACAATGGGAATGCTTTTAGCAGCAATGATGCAACTGGAGGGCTTAAAAAAGTATTAAGTGACTTTATGTAATCACTGGAATTATAAAGGGAAAGAAGAGAAAATTGAGTGTAATGCATGCTGTTTACATTAGTAGAAGCTAACACTTGCTGACCATTCTGAGACAAAAATAAAATAGATTTCTATTAAAATACTCTTATTTTCATGGGCTGACACTTTCTGCCTTGAATGCATAGCATTTTTTAATATAATGTGAATTTCATATGCTGAGCCTGAGCGTTCAGGAAAGGTTTTCTGGCACTAATTTCTCTGACTAAGCTCTACTTCTACAACAAGAATTTAGAGCAGGCAATTCAGTATCTCCCACTATAATGGGTTTTTCCATTGAATGAGGCCAACAGGTATCTAAATTAAAGGGATAGAAAAGATTGCCTGGTTATCTAATCTTATTCCTGCAAGAAAAGGCCAAAGAATTTTACTCCTGTAGCAAGCCAGTAACTTTTGGATGAATTAGGTCAAAACGTTGTTCTGTTCAGATCATTCACCTCACGTCTATCTGGTTTCTCTGTTCTGGCCAATGTCCTGGATGGAAAAGCAGGTGTCAAATAGATCATCCTGAATACCTTGAAGAAATGTACATGCTGCTTTTCACTTTGGAATTCTCTCTCCCCAAAATGATCCTTGCTCTTTCTGAAGAGACATCCAAACTGGCAACACAACCTTGAAGGGTGATTATGATCACAGAACTGTCCTATCTGCTTTAGGACTTTTTGACACAGAGTAGAAGTAAATACTGTAGTATGTATGACTAATCCATGACTCAAACTTGTCATTTTCAAGTGCTACAGAATAAAGGGTTGCTAATGCATGTAGTTAAATATGCAGCACGTTCAACAGTCACAGTGCTATCCTTGCATTTATTAGTTTGCAATCTGCACAGAGGTGTACAGTCAGGGCCCAGAATAAGAAGCAAGACTTTTACATCAGAATGCTGAACACAGAGAGATGTTTGGTTTTATGGTTATGATTTGGGAGGCATGAGAAGAAGCTTAGATTCAGGGATCCTGGCTTGTGGTTCTGACCGTTTCGAGATTTTGATGTTTCAGTCAGAAGTCTAAACTTTGATTGTTTCTAGAAAGATTTTAGATACACATCAGCAACATCTCAAACCAGATACTGAGGTTTTTCAGCCACTGTCACGTGAAAAGCTGCCTGATTTTGGGGGTACAAGCCTTGGCAGAAATATTATCCAGGTATTGGACTAACAGATTCTTCCAACTCTCTTGCCTGTCTCAAAGGTCATTCACAGAGAATGACTGGTACAGACCTCATCCTGAACAAAAGGAAGCAGCACCAGTGAATTTTATCACATGAACGCACATGAACAGTCTTTGCCCTCGTTTTCCTAAGATCAAAATTAAATACTTCTTGGGACACAAACTCCAAAGCTCACACAATACACTCAAATTACATTTACTTTTGCTGTTTCTGCATGTATTGTGGAAACCAAACTTCAAAACTCAATTATCAATTGCTATTGAAGAAGTATGTTTGTGTACTGCTCACTTCCATGGCTTTGAAGAGAATGAGGCTTGTGATAGTAGCCTGCAACTAGAAACTGCCACCTGAGCTTCACAGAGAATTTTGATCAAACCAGAGTCTGACATGACCTTAAACCCCAACCCCACTGCAGTCCAGGAAAATTCCAATTAACTTCACGAGCATCTGGATTTCTTACACTGTTGTACTGGCTTACCATGGCAAGGCTTTTGCAGCCGTGGCAGCAGCGGCTTCTGTGAGGGGCTGCCAAAAGCTTCCCCACGTGTGACAGAGCCAGGGCCAGCCAGCTCCAGGACAGACCCTCCAGGGGCCAAGGCAGAGCCCACCAGTGATGGTGGTGGTGCCTCTGGCATGATGATAGAGTTAAGAAGAGGAAAAAGCTACTGCGCAGGAGCAAAGTGCAGCCAGAGAAGACAGGAGTGAGAATATGTGAAAGAAACAGATCTGCAGGCTCCAAGGTCAGTGCAGAAGGAGAGGGAGGAGGTGCTCCATGCACTGAAGCTGAGAGTCCCCTGCAGCCCACGGTGAGGCAGCTCTGCCCCTACAGCCCATGGAGGTTAATGGTGGAGCAGAGATCCACCTGCAGCCTGTGGAGGATCCCACACTGGAACAGGGGGACACTGTGGATACCATAACCCTGTGGGAAGCTCACTCTGGAACAGATCTGCTGGCAGAACTTGTGACCCCACAGAGAGCCCTGGCTGGGGCAGTCTGTTCCTGAAGGACTGTACCCTAAGGGAGGGACTCATGCTGAAGCAGTTTGTGAAGAGCAGCAGCCCATAGGAAGGACTTTTGTGGAGAACCTTCTCCCATGGTTCATCCCATCCCTCAGCCTTGCTGGAACAGGGGATGATTGTGAGGAAGAAGAAGCAACAAAGACAACATGATGAACTGACCACAATGCCCAGTCTCTCTCCCCCTGTACTACTGCGGGAGGGGGAAAGGTAAAGAATTCAAGTGTATAGTTAAGCCAGGGAAAAAGAGAAGTATGGTGGGAAGATGTTTTTAAGATTTGGGTTTATTTCTCATTATCCTACTCTGATTTCCCTAAGTTGACTCTGTTTTGCTTGTAACAGTAACTGGAGAGTGATAACTCACTGTGCTTATCTTGACCCACGAGACTTACACTTTATTTTCTCTCCCCTGTCCAGCTCAGGAGTAACAGAGCAGCTTTAGTTTGCACGTGGCATCCAGCCAGGGTTAATCCACCACAACTGTACAGACAAATGTAAACGGTAGCTTTTTTTTGAACTAAAGCAATGCAGGGAGTTGCAGTAAAAAGAAAAGATGAAAGAAAGCTACAGGATAAGAGAAAAACTCTCCCAAGAATGGATTTGTCTTTGACTGACAGAATCAGAACATTTGTTTCACTTGCCACTCCCACAGCAAAGGGCTGGCTTTTAGTTCTTTCTGTCTAACACCTCAAATATGGGTTGCAGAAATAAGAGTTCATTTCCAGAGCTTAGGCCCTGTTTTTTCAATCTACTTACAAGAAAGGGGGAAAGAGAAAAAAACAGAACTGCTTCCAAGAAGAAAAAAACAAAACTATTGTATAACTCTGACAGGTCGATAGTTTGAAATGATTCAGAAGTCCAGGAGCCTGCCAGCAGTTAGAGATCCAAAGCTGAGATGCAAAACTTACCTAGCTCCTTAAGGAGCTCCTGGAGGAGTCAGTGTCCAGAAAAACAACTAAGAGCTTGTGCTAATCTATGAATGCATAAATGTAAAATAACTTCAATTAATGCAAATCATGTTGTGACAGACTACATAACAGCATGGAAGCTGCTTGACCAACATATGTTGATTTGTATAGGAAGATTGTGGTTTCTGGTGTGTGTCCAAGTGAGTTAAAAAAGGCTGTCAATCTGTCTGTTTCACCCAGAGACACAGCAATGGCAGCCTGTGAAACATCCCACCTGAAAAGCATTTATGTGACACATCTTTCTTCTCCCCCTGACACACGGTACAAAATCTGCAGAACCACTGGATTTTTTCTCATGCTTGTTTTGCATTAAATAAACTGACTTAACCAATCATGAATCCTGCCATCCTCACTGATGAGGTATAAAAAAGAAACTGGGAAGTACCAAATGTGCAGTGCAGAATAAAAACACCCAGCCAGCTCCTTTTTTTGCAATAACACTCAATCACCCATATACAATACTGACCCAGTCTTGTAATCCTTCTGAAGCCAAAACTGCCAGTTAGCATCCAAGGAGCACTTTAGGATGAAGAAAAGGGTGCAGCACTGCCAATCAATTGGTCCTGATCCTGCAGAGAGTTACACACAGATTTAAACACTCTGTTCACAGGGCTAACTCCACTGGTAATGCCAACATCTGCAGTGTAAACTGAGTGCTTGCTTAATTAACTGCAGGAGAAGGCAAAATCTCTGTAGATTCCCTGTGTTGTCACATGGTGAAGAGTTCTGGCACAGGGAACTGGGCAGGAATGTATGGCCCAGGCTAGGGAAAGAGCAGGGTCCCCTCCTGCTCAATGAGAGCTCAGTCACACATCAGGTTAAACTGGTTGTCAAACCCTGAACTGCTATAAAGTAATTCTTCTCCAATGAAAGGAACTAATCATGCCTGCTCCCTGACAAAACAACACTGAGACCAAACATCAAGCAGAAACAATAGATGATGACAATTTCACCGAAAAATAAAACACCAAGAGTAAAAATGTCATGTCCTGAGAAGGCTAATGAGAAAAAATACAATGAAAATGAGCTCATTTTTAAATGGGTATTTTCAAGGATGTGAAGTGGCATAAAATGACTTCTCTGCTTCTGTTCAGAGGCAAGAAACAGACTCCTAACTGCAATGCTGTATAGTGTCAGTAGGGATAAACAGAAAAATACCTGCAAAATCCACAAAGGATCCCACCAAGAAAAAAAAAGTATTAAAAAAAAAAGTTTAATTCTACCTTAAAAGAAATTGCAGGATTTCCTTTCATGTTTTATTATACCCTTCTCTAGCAGTCAGCTGCCCCTAATATCCTCTTGCAACAGGACACTACAGGATGCTGAAACCCCTGGTAAGCAGGATCTGGATGCAGCCATCTCACCACATCGTTGTCTCTATGGTAACCCAGGCCAGCCCTAAATACTATAATCCTGCTTTACTATAGTAAAGCCAGTTAATGACTTTAATTGAATGTTCCTGCCAAATAATGGTGCTCTAATATTTATTGACATTTCAAGTCTGTCCATCTCTTTGGACTATTTGTTATATTGAAAAGTGATGCAAACACAGCTTTTGTAAAAGAAAGGAAGCTACTACAGATTTCAGCCTTTTGATATTATCAAGGTGCAGTCCTGCAAACTCCAGCTTCAAAGGGGCACCACTGACTTCAGTGGCTCCACTGCCAGGAGCGAGTCCTGCAGAGCACAGAGGAGCTGGGGCAGGCACAGGACCAGTCCTTGGCTCTTGGCAGGGTCTCACCAGACAGTGGCATTAGCAGTGGACGACCAGAGCATCCCACTGGCATGCTCTGGATGTCCTAATTAAAGAGTGAATAAATGCTGTGTGATGGGTCCTGGGAGGAGGAGAATGCAGAACAAGTAGGACGGGCCAAGCAGTTAAACAAGAGAGGAAATATTGCTTTGTCAATACAACTGACGATTTAATTATTATTTTCCATGAATATTCCACTTAATTCCTTTTTGGGAGACAGATGGTTAAGTCCCTGGAAAACAGAGAAGCCCTTTTGCTCCTCAGATCATACAGAAAGATTGTTCTATTTTATTGCTATTCTATTTTTTTATTGCCCTACTTTTTTCCTTAGTTTTTTTGCTCCAGTTTTCTATTGTTTGGTTTAATTGCTGTGGAAAAGCTTTACAAAATATTATTATTTCTAGAGGGTTTTATTTTTTTCTGATGGGTGAAAAAAGTTGGCTATAGGATTTAATACTATCATTTTCTGTGCTGTGTGTAAGTTTGGGTTCAGAAGTCTGCTTTTTATTGCTTTAAATCACCAGACATAGAAATCTACCTACTGAAATTCAGTACAAGTTTTTTTTGAAGCATCTTCCACCCTGCCAAATCCTGCACGCGTATGCTCACCCAGGGCTTGCGCCTGCTTTTAGCAGGATGGAGCAGCACGCCATGAAGAATTTATAGCGGGAAGCAATCTCCTGCTGTTACACATCCCTAAACGTTAGTGTAGAGAGTCATTTCCATTTTCAATAGGTCAGCAGGATATAAAATAAAATAAAATAAAATAAAATAAAATAAAATAAAATAAAATAAAATAAAATACGCAGGCATCAGGGCTGGCTCCTCTGCGACATATGGAGAAGGGATGTGGGGATATGCCCGGCCTCCCCGCTGCCCAGAGGAGGTGGATTAAGGGGGCCAGAGGAAAGAGAAAAGGAACACGATTAAACCTGACAGTGCTCCGGCAACCCATCTCACTCACACGCGGCTACCGCGGCTCCACGTCGCGGTGCTTACCGCAGATATCGGCAGACACCGGCACCAGCCCTCCCCGCTCCCGTCGCGCTGCCTCCCCGCTCACCTTTCGGCCGACGAGCCCCGCGCCGCTCCGGAGCAGCTCCCGCAGCGCAGCGGCCGCGCCGCCCGGCCCAGGCGGCGGAGCGGGAGGCGGCGGCGAGCGGCGCCGCGGTGCCAGGCGAGGCAAATGGCTGAAGCGCAGGGGCCGGGCTGGCGGAGGGGCCGGGCGGGCGCGGGGCCGCGCTCGGCCCCTTTGTTCGCCTGGCAGGCGGAGGGAGGAGCGGGCACGGACCTGTTGCTGCTGGCGGCGGCTGCCGGCGAGGGGCACCGGCCGAGCCGGGAGCTGCCCGCGCTGCCCCGCGGGGCTGAGGCGGGGCGGGCGGCGGAGCGGCCCCACCTGCCCGCGCTGAGGGGAAACTCCCCCCGTGTGGCGCCGGGCGGGGAGCGCCGGGTCCTCCCTCCCTCCCTCAGCTCCGGGCGGGGCCGGGGAGCCGTGCCGGGGGTAAGCGGGGCGGCGGCGCCGCTCCCCTGCGTGAGGCAGGGCCGGGGGCTTTGCCGCAGGAGCCGCAGCGCCCCGGCTGGAGCCCCGCGGGCCCCGGCACCGCCCGCCCGCCCGCTGCCCGCGCCGAGCCTCCGGGGTGTTCAGGTGGCTGCCGGCGCAGGTCCCATTCTCTCCTGCGCTTCAAAGCTGAGACCCTCGTCAGGATTCCCTGAATTAGACCCGCTTTTCAGTTTCTTAAAAGCCATTTCACATTGTGTTATTTGTACTCTGGGTCTGCTCCCGACACTGGCAGTGGTACCTAACCCAGCTCAAGTCCCAGGGCAGGCTGGAGTTTGATTTCTGCCAAGACGGCAGACGTGCGGCCCTAATCCCTGACCCATTTCTGGTGGTGGGATATATCGTATTGTCTTTGTAGCATATAGTTTAACTATGACACTTCTGTCTCAAAACACTATTCATCCGCAGGTTTGCTCTTTTTCCCTCTCCACGGTCTCCAGGGACCTGTCAGACTGGTTCCCCTGCAGTGCCCAGTGAGTGGCTCCTGGCCTTGGGAGATACTCCTGAGCAGACTTGAAAAGCTGCTACCATCTCCTGTCTCAAATTAACCTGACAATTAATTGCTTCTGTGCTGGCAGTGTGGCCATTGCAGCTGTATGTTCTTCCATCATCATGGCTGTGATGGCTAAGTGTGGTTGGGTGTCTTCTCCTTCATTTTGTCCCATTGCTTCTCCTTCTTGACATCAGTTGTGCTAAAAACTCTTATGTGTTGACTTAGCACTTAATAAACTAAAGTACTTGCATGCAGTGCTGGATAACTGTAACCACTTGAAACCCTTGGCTTCACTCACATTGTGCTGTGACTTCAGAGCAGCTCTTAACCAGCAGGCTGGTGTTCAAGCAGAGGTCGTGTCTCATCTCGACTGAGAGGCAGCGCTCTTCTGGGAGCTATAAAATGGATAAGCAACAATCATAAAGTGTTAGCAGGGTCTTAGAAGAGACAGTAACCACAACATGTGGCTTTAGCATAACTGTGAATTTGTCACCCTGATTTGGTTCTATTGCAAGGTTAGAATGTAAGCTTTGTACATGGTTTTATTCCTGGCTAGCTGGAAGAAATTTCCATGTGATACAGCAGATCCATTAAAACCTGCCAGAAAGAACTCTTCTCTCTGACATCAGGAATTAATATTCTTGCTGTTTCATGCTACTTTAAATACTATATAATTCAAGATGACACTAAAATTAGACAACTGATACAGCTATGGAAAATTATTTTCACTTTTAAGCTCTGTTCTATTTCTCTGTGGAGTATTGTCGCTCTTTAAGGTGCCTGACTTCTGTTCATACTGATGAGAGTTATGTGACTGTGGCAGCAGTATAATATCTGAGATAATATCATTCTGACTCATGCTTTCTGAATACATAAGAATTTTAACCACTACTGGATTTTCTTAGCTTCTCTTCAGGCTTAATTGCCACATCACATTCCAGTATGAGCGTACACAGAGATGTCTGAGTTATAGTTTGTGGAGACAATTTGAAAACCTGCGGTGGGTAGGAAGTAGCATATTGTGCTTTTATGAGCCATACTTGCCCCTGTGCATGAAGCCAGCAGAAGACCTATACAAAACCCAATTCCATGGAAATCCTAGCCTGAGAAGTCAGGTAGCACTTTGCTGTTGCAGACTTCATCCTCTGCTCTCACTGAACATTGCCAGAAGCAGATCAGGTAAAATGACCTTTATGAAAGTTCAGCTTTGGGTGGCAATTCCCTAACTTTGTAACTCAGTCTACTTTCTTCCCACCAAGTTTCTTCACAGTTCTCCATGCTCATTTGTCATTAAACCCATTAGTGAAAACAAATCTAAAGGAGTCACTGACCTCTTAGCATAACTTTTGCAAAATACTGCTGCTCTGTGGATCATAGGCGAGGACACTTGCCTGGAGAATAAGGCTGCTCATCAATTGGCCTCACAGTTTCTCACAGAACTGGAGGTGATGAAAAAACTGGGACACATATTGTGGAAATCATTGCAGTTTTAGTCACTTGATTTCCCTACTTAACCTGAGTTCCTGAGGCTCCATTTATAATTGATGTACAGGAATAACTATGTCTGAAGGGCAATTTTGCTCACCTATTTTTGACATCTTATCTTAGGATGAGGTGAATCATCCTTTGGTATTTCTTATTTTTCTCCATTAGCTGTAAAGTCAGACTGGTACAGCTGTAGACAATTTTTAAATGCCTGAAGTACATGAGATGAATCATTGTCCCAGCGTGGAAAAGACCTTGTCCTAAAGAAATCAGGTATCACACAGCTCACATGATATGTAGTTTGGTGCCTGAAATGCATTTCTGTAGCCCAGCTGATGCAACAAATATTCAAGGGGACTGATGGATTATTGTAATGCTGCTACTGGCTATCAGGACTTGCTGAGAGCCTGCGTTCTGCAAGGGGCAGTTAGCCTGGGGCAACAACAGGAGAGTGCTGAGCAAAGGCAGGAGGGGAAGCATTTGCTGTGCTCAGCCCCAGAAACCTCAGGTGGCCCCTGCCCAGTCACAGACAGCAGACTTCCTTCTGGACATGCAGCCCATGCTCTGTGTCTCTCACATACCAGCAGTGGTGCTCAGCAATTAAAAGGAAATACAGTTTGGAACAAAAGAATTTTATCAAGTGTTTCTCTGGTTAAAAAGAAAAAAAATCCAAATGAAGAAATAGTAATGGGAAGGTATTTTTGTCTCACACATCTCTTTAATCTGTATCAGGCAAAACAAAGTGTTCCTTCTAGGAGGCATAATGCTGCAATGTCTCCAGTGCAGAAATAGGCAATAGTGCTGAATGCCTTTCTCATGACAGGGTCACCAAACAGCATCCTGATCCAGAACACATATGCTCAGAGATTATCAGGGCCATGCTCTTGCAGGACCAGGTAATATATTTATTTTCTGCATCAGCAGCCGCATTGCTGCCATTCCCAGCTCATAGGCCGTCTTGCAGGATTGGGCTATCATGGCAGCTGGAGCAAATGCACAGCTCCTCAGCCAAAATTAGCCAGCAGGTCACATCAAAAATTAATCATCCCAGTCTCAGGTGGTTGATTCTTGGCAGAACTTCTCATTTGAGGAGGTTAGAAATAATTTAACCAAATAATTATTTTATCCAGATAAAATATTCACTCCACATCCTCTGAATCAAGAAACATTAAGCCTTCCTAGATAACAGACTCAGAGTGTAGCTCACAGCTTATGCAGGCTAGCTTCTGCAAGAAAGAATCCTGCAGGTAGTGCACCCATGGCAGCATGGGACTGCATATGGTCCAGCTAATTAGGCAGGCTTTGCAGCTTTTGCTCAGAGTCCATCACATTGTGGGCACGTGTCCAGCACACTAGGCAGGACTGGTATGTCTGCACAGACTTGCCACCAGTGCCTTTGCATATGAAAAGCTGTTGGTAGGCTATTTTTAGGTATCTGGATTGGTTGTTTTGTTGGCTTTTGGGGTCTTTTTTTGTTTTGGTTTGGTTTTTTTGGTTTTCTCTTTTGTGATTTGGCTTGGCACAAGGATGTATTGAAAAAATAAATGTTCCAGCATCAAAAATCTGGAACAGATAATAGTTAAACTTGCTGGAATTCCTTCTGTGAATAGATTACTGGAGTGTCAGATACTTAGTGGTAGTAGCTAATGTAGCTAATGTCTATGTTCCCTACAGTCTAGAAGCCAAGAAACCTAGGCTAGAAGCCAACATGTAAAACCAAAACAAAACAAAGAGAAAAGAAAACCTGACTTCTTTTGCTCATCCTGTGTTTAACAGCTGAAATGCTTCTTGGTGTTGTAATACAACAGACTCAAGGATTGGTTTGATGCTATTGCTGGAACAGACCAAATAGTTATTGTATTTCTACTGAGCAAAGATACCTAAAATACATTTTTTATATTTGGAATACAAAACCTCTACATGCTGTATATATGTTACACATGATATGTTGTAGACATCTGATGCAGGGCCAAGCTGATCTGCCTGTATTATTCTTCACACATCCCTGCAATACACCCAGATATTAGAATTGGGACAAAAGTCTTGTTTGCAACATGAGGGTTATCAGCTTGTAGCAGATAGAGCCTTAGAGGTGTAAGGAAAAATAAATCATAAAGATTTCTTCAGTGTTGGTTTGCATATTTCTGTGCTCCAGAGACAAATGATTATTGTTTTTAATTTAAGAAAAAGCAACCAGCATTAAAAAAAAGACCTTATTAACACAGACTTCTGCCACCCAAAAGAGTGTTCTGAATAGGTGGGGCAGCTTTTAATGAGGTTGAAAACATCTGATAAGGTTAAAAGATGGGGAATACACAACATTTACTTAGATGAATGATTGAGAAAATGCGCACATCATCCCCTAATTTGCTAAAAATAAAACCCAAAAGAATTTGGAAAAAAAATATTAAAGCCTACCCTTGCTCTTTACATGCTGAATTTACCCAGTCATTTCTTCTTGGCCATAATCAGCCACAGATCGTTCACATCACCTGTCTCATCTACATGTGTAGAGCAAAACACCTCTACCTGTGAGCAAAACACCTCATTATCTGTACATTCCTCCCCAAATGCCACATGGAATGTTGTCATGTATTGGCATAGGCTGTAACCAGCTGTGCTCCCCTGAGAGGCAGGGCAGGACGGGCACAGGGATCCCACCCGATGCAGCCTCACCCTCACGGTGTGTCTGCAACCTCTGCAGTGCCCTGCAGGTCAGCAATGCAGATGCAGCTTAAGTTAACTGATGCTGTCAGTGCTTGTGAGCGGGATTAAAAGCATCACAGGCTGCTCTGAGCAACATTGCAGAAGAGTGGTTGCTCTGACAAATCTTGGGGTTAATCCTCCTTATTAAAGCATGCAGTTGGTGCTATCCAACTCTACAGAGAAAAAAAAAATCTCTTTAGAAAGGGAACGCTGAAAAGCATTTAGTAAGTGTAGTCTGGGGCATGTTCTGCAACTTGAAATGCACACAGATAGAGCAAACCAGATAAGCCCACAGGAAACAATTTAAACCATTTGATTTGGAAGGCGTGAGCGAATGCAGTTTTTGTACCCACATTAAAAGTGATCCTGATGCTCAAGTTGAAAGCCACAGAGTTTCTCTCCAATGTTGAATAGGAGAAAGGAAAAATGAAACTTCTGTAGCTCTGTAGTTAAGTTTTTTGAATTTAAAGCCATTCTTGTTCTCTGCATTTGGCCATTTAAGATACAGAGGTTTCAGTGGAAATCAGGTACTTCAGTGCTTTGAGAAAACTCTGCTGGAGGCTCAGCTGAACCTTTTGATGTCAAAATACTCCTGAAATTGTATTTCCAGTAAATTTTTACAATGATTTCATCTCCCCCAAGGTGTGTCATTTTAATCCTAGGTGTTCTGGCTCGTCTTGTAGGTTTGGACACACACAAATGATAACTGTGATTATCACTGGAGTATAACAATAAGTACAACAGTAGAACTTGCAGTTCTGCTGTCAAGGCCTGTTTTGCTGGAGGAAAAAAATCCCTTTGAACACCTTTGAAGGTCATGCTGTGAAAGACTAACTGCTTTATAGTGTGGTTTATGGAGCTTGGCCAAAGCACTTGAAGCGCTTTTGGTCATATATCGGCATTGTTGCATTTCAAATGGAGTTACTCAGTAAATCTTCATTTGCTAGGAAATTTTCTGATCCTTTCATCTGAAGCTGTTTCAGTGTTGCTTTGTTGACTCTTGTTTTAGGAAGAAAAAAAACATTTCTGGCAATTTGGTAGCTGGGCACGTCTTTAAAGAAAATGCTATTAATCAAATAAGCACAATTGCAAGGCAGCAGCAACTAATTCTGAAAAATCTCAAGCTAGAATTCTCAAATTGAATAGCAGCTAGATCTGGCAGTGTGCATGCTCTGCATTTGTGAGGAAACAGGATGCAGATTCTACATACATCTATAAAGCCCCTAAATCTTAAAAGATATAGGAAGTTGACCAGAATTTTGAGCTGTGGCATGGTGCAAACAGCTGATGAACCATCCCAGATTAACAGTGACACTCCATACCAGCTTGGTACCTGTATGGTACATGTCAAGTCTATGTTAGTAGGTATTTCTATCTCCTGACAGCTCTCAAGTTCCAGACTTACAGGCAACCGTCCCACAGAAAGAAGGTTTTATGGATGGGTGCATCAGTATCAAAACACTAGAGGCAGAAAACCTATTCTGCAAATGGCACCACACAATTTACATCAACATAGTTAATCAGTTCCTAAAGTGTAGCAGGTAAGTGGCTTTGCCAGTGCAGTCTGATGGGAGCAGCCCAGGCCAGGCTCAACCCCAGCCAGCCAACTTCCACCTGTGATCACAGCTCAGCACTCCCGCTGCCGCCCTGGCCCTGGCCAGTTTACTCACACAGACATTTTCCACCAGGAAATGCAGGACACCTGCAAGGAGGAGATTGTTTAAAGGACTAACCATGGGCTTAGAGAGCAGCAATGGCTTTAATCTGTGTGCTTTTACAGACTCATCATATGGCTTCAAGTCAGGCAAACGCTTTTCAACTTATTTTCTTCCTAGCTACAGATACTAATCTGCCTTCTTAACAGGACTATTATTATATGAAGTATTATTACTATGAAGATATGTAAAGCAATCTAAAAATACTGTTATCAGCTCCATGGCATACTCACTGCAATACAGACTAGCTCATGCAGAACCCTCAATTACAGCTGCACCTTTCAAATGACTGATATTCACCTGCAAATGCATTTTACAAAAACCAATTTGTCTATATGCAGTTAGAAAATTAAATAGGACAGAAGAGAGAGGAGCAGTGAAGTTTAAGCACTGAACCACAGTTCAGGAAACCCTTCTCAATAGTCAGGCCTCTCTCAAAGAAGCAGTAAGCAATTTTAGCCCTCAGATTGTCACCATAAATAATGAACTGTAAATTTCCATTGGGAAAGAATCTGTCTCCAGGTGTGCACAGGTATTCTGTGCTCATATGATTTGATGTTTTTCAGAACCATGTATTAAAGAGATGTGGTATACAGCCAGGAGCAAAAAGGCAGGCTTTCCTAGCAACCAAGGAATTCTCAGTAAATCCTCTTGTTTGTTTATTCTAGCACAGGTACACTCGAAAAGGCTATTGCTGAGCCTGATAAATACAAGTCTCCATATTTAAACACAATCATGGGATTATGTATGTATCCTTTAGGGCAGATTAATTAGAAAGAATTGCTTGTTAGCAACTGAAAATTTATTTCCTCTCTTAAAGCTTTGGCTGTGCAATACTCATTTTCAAAATTAATGCTTCTCATTTTTATGCAGCATGCATGCTGCCCAAGTGCTGATGCTTACTCCACACAGCATAGTAGAAATTCTACTGCTTAGACACTATTTGGGTCCATTGATACAGTAATCAAACCTTATAATAAATGACTGCATAATTTTCAGAAACTGCATTTGCTGGTGTTTAAATTGTAGAAGTATAAAACTAAAAAAAAAAATCATCTTTGTCATCCTAACCACATACCCTATTTTCTCTTGCATAAGTATATTAATATATATATTATTCATTAACACATGACCCAAATTCTAACCTTCTAGTTAAAATGACAACCCAAGATGTTCTTCTGAAGTTAATTTTTACCATATTTTTTATTCAACATTTTTCTCAATTTATACTTTGAACATAAATACACAAGTTTTATGGCTCATGTTACAAAAGACACTACTATGTGTTAGAAAACATATATAGAATATATTGTAGTGGTTACATTTGCTCCCCTTTTTCCTATTATTTTCATAACTTCTGTTAATCTAGAAAAGCAGTATCAGAAAGCAAAATCCAACCTCTGAGCAGCACAGTCTACAACAGCTATAAGGACTATTTGTCAGCTGTAAGAGAAACTTTGGTTCCTGCCTGTTTTTATAGTAAGGTAATACCAGAAAGTTGCATGTCAAAAAGGAACATTGCCCCTTGCACTCTGTTAGTTACTAAAATCAAGTTTATGACAATATGTACTTTTATAGACAGACATACAGCTTCTCTTTTGCTTTACACCTTAGAAAGATAAATAGATAGGTATTTTCAAAATAGGGGAATTGAATGGGGGACCCATTATTTTCTTACAGAAGTCACTGGCAAAACTCCAATGTACTTTCAGAAGAGCAGATTTGTACTTTGTTCTATTAATAGAACTGAAGAAAATTATATTTCAACTGACAGGATAAATGTCTCTTTACAACTCTCAAGATACTCGAAAGGATCCTGTAATGCATGGATTTCCAGTTGAGTGTGTGGTGGACTCTACTTACTGCTCCTGGTGATCAAGATCCATCTAGATGTGGTTCTCCAGTCCTGAAGGCAGGGATGTGGAATACCATGCCCAAGGAGCATGTGAAGTAAAGCCTGTGGTCCTTTTGCTGCAGCGTAGCCAAGGGATACTAGATTATTTATGCTTTATAAACACAAGAATCTCTTAACTTGCTTTTCAGCATACATACATTAAATTGTACAATGTAGTACTTCCACACAGTGGGCAAAGAGCAGCTCCCAGGGCCATAGCTATGGAAGAGTATAGAAAATGAAACTGGCCTTGATCTCTCAAGCCAGGGGAGCCTAAGCAGTAGGTCAGGGAGGAGAAGAAGAAAAGTCTGGGAAAATGTTGCCAGCTGCCTGGCTTAGAGGCACTCTGCTTTTTTCCTTTTTTTTTAACCCTACCAGGACTCAAGCCAACACTAAGCCTATGCCAACACTGACAATACCCAACTGAAGTTGCAAGACACATAGCAAAAGACATGGAAGAAAAGCACAAAACAGTAATGATGATCCTAAGTCTACAATCCCATCTATAACAAGTATCCTTTGTGACTCATTGAAATCCATGCTATTATGGCTGAATGGAGGATGTGGGCAAATCCTCTGAAATCAGGATGCATACCTGATTGTGAAATGCCTATTTTGGTGCCACTTTGCAGGCAAAGACTCTCTTCACCAGCATTCCCTCTGTCCCCCTCACCGGTGTCAGGCATGAGGGAAAACCTGATGTTAGTCCAGTGCTCTGTCAAACTTGCTCAGCCAGTTTTGGGGTCGCCTTGATAGAGGTTTGCCTTTTAAAGCAGAAAAGACTGAAAATTTTACACATGCACAGATCTGTTGCAAAATTAAGAAAATAAATTTCAGCATTATTTTAAAAACCCCAACCCTACTACTATATCCAACAAAAATACCTCAGTCTCCAGTACTGTTTGCCTTGAAATGGCACATGCTGGGAAACACTGCCCTTATGGTTGAGAGTGATTTAAAAGAGGCAGATTGAAACAAAACATAGTGGAATCAAGGATTTGAATTAGAAGTGGCAAAAACAATTTCAGGGCAAATCACCCTCTTACTGGGATAATAATGGTACCGAAGTAGCCAGAAGTTTTATTTGATTCTAGTCAACGAGACATCTGACCAATGTTCTACTTCAGATGGCATTTTACTGAAATGATGGACAGTATTAGAGTTCTTCACAAAACTGAAACTTAATCATTCTTATTTCTCTGTATTTCAGTCTACTGATGAGGAAAAAGAATGTTCCCAGCAACTCTATTCAATAAGTTGCCTGCATTAAACAGATTGAAGGATGTGTCTCGTCACCATTTCTGGCAATGTCTTTATGAGCTGAAGCCTTTGTCTTGTATTTCACATGTGCAGAGATCAGTGCAACAGGCAATTTCAGTACAAATCCCAAATTCAAAGTTTCTTTTGGAAATACATCAATTAACAAATAAAACGTTGATCAGGTCCCTACTTAGAATTCATCCTTTAACAGTACCAAAGTGACAACTTGCCCATCTGAGGGAATGAAGCTGTGCACCCCACTTTCCCAGTTCCCATTTACAGGCCTGTGCTTTGCTGAGACAGGGAGAAAAGACTCAGGTATGACCATATCTCTGCTGTTGCTGTTGCACTGTGACAGTATTTGATAGATGCTTGCCTGGGGACACAGCACAACTCAGCTAATTTAGGACTTGTAGTGATTACCTATAGATAGTACTTCCTATAGATATTCCTATATTAGTATATGTATCTTCCCAATAAATGACTTAATTAATAACTTCATTATTAATTTACTGGATGTGCATGCCTCCTTAAAAAGGTTACAATCCATTTTTAGCTTTGATATTGAGTTGCAGAGGGAGGATGTTAGCAGCACTACAATGCACAGCTGTCCTGGATCTGTATTTTCTATTTGCCCAAAGCCATTGTATCCTTGCAACTTTCTACATAACAAAACCAAGTTGCACACACATCACACCTACCAAGAAAATTAATGTGCTTTTTGTACTGCAACATTTCTAATAACACTGAGCATTAGAAATTAGTATTAAAAAAAATCTATGTTCTATGTTGAAATAAACAAATACTGATTAATTAATTTAGCCAGCTTTGTTCCAACCAAACTCTGGTATGTGGAATGAAGTTTTAGACTATTATAATTCTTGCCAAATTAGTACTAGCTCACATTAGACTACTTATTATTTTAAAATATTTGTTAATTTATTAAAATCTACTCTTCCATGCAATATGTCACTTTGGAAAAAGTAGGAACAACTGATTTATGCAGGCAGAAACCAGCGTGAGACATGGCATGTCTTCCTTGCCTTCCCTAAGTGCTATAGAACATAATTAAGATATTTATAAATGTGAGTATAAATAAGGTAAGAGATTCTAAAACCATTTTAAAGTCCCTAACATTCCTTTTTTTTCTGAGTATCAAAGACAGCACCAATAGCTAAACATTTTCCAATACTCTACCACTGCAGAATGTTCTAAGCATGTGAAGACTGTCTTGCACCTTTGATCCTGTGATCCAAGCCTAGTGAAATTGCTCCCAGGTATATAAAGCCTATCTGCTTGGGTTCTAAGCTGGCATTAGCCACAGAAGGATATCACATTTTTTTTTAATAGCAAAAACAATATTGGATTTAGTTCAGTTAGATATTTAATAGTGGGATTTGCCAGACCATCACTGAAGACACTAGTTCATCTTGTCGTTGCTGCTTGGTCTTCTTGTTCACTCTTCTGTGTCCTTGGCCACCAGAAATTACTAATACTGAACTTGCTTTCATTTTCTTAGATTTCTGTCTTTTACTTTTAAAGGAGATATTTTGATCTTTCAGAAGCTCATAAATGTTACTGTCCTCTGGTCTGTGTTCTAGGGAACCTGATCCATGAGACAAAGTCAGGGATCCAGAGGATGATGACAAGTCACTTCTCTGTGCAATGGAGCCTGCAGAGTCCCCCAGCCAAACTGCAGTGTCCTGGGTGTTACTGAGGGAAGAGCCCGGCCGTTCGCTGTGCACAACGTTCTTCTGGTCATCGTCCCTAGGTTCTGAGCCAGGAGGGAGCTGGCTGTTTCTCAGTTTGTTTCTGTTCTTTTTGTTTATAGATGTAGCTGTTACAAGAAACTTGACTGGGCTATTGTGTGCATGGTATGACACCATTCCTCTTCCTGGAGCCAAAAGAGAAGACACAATTAAAGAACATTATTTCTCAGACCACAGTGTTCTACCATAATTAGTTGATGAAATTTGCTCAGAATAGCGTTACTCTTAAAGCCCTATTATATGCATCCAGTATATTGCCTTGCGTGGACACTATTTACTGGAAAAAAAAGTACAAAAATAATGTTCTAACACAAGTGTCTTAGGACTAATAAATCAGCTGAAATATGGCATATGAACTTTAGATGATGTACTTTTGTGCTCTGTTCTCACTATGGCATGAGCGCAGAAATACTGCTGACTTTTCAGCTGGAATCAACACAAATGTAACACTATGCTTTCTCCAGTAATCCCCACACATTTTGTGGACCCCAAATTAATCCTGTTCTACCTCTGTACCTCTCCAGAACAGTATGAGAACATCTGTTTCATTGCAACAGACCCATCCACACTGTAGAACAGGAACTAAAACTCATCCTTTTGGTTGTCTAGTAACCATTATAGATTCATAGGGAACTGACTGAACTATCATTTTTTCTTTTTCTTTTTTTTTTTCCTAAGTATTTAATCAGTGAGATATTGGTGGTACAAGGAAGATTTACACAGTGAATATATTTAGAATGTATGAAAAAAAAATGCACATGGCCAAATTGAGAAGCTGTAACAGCATCAACAGATGTGCCTTTTACGGCAAAAAAAAGAGAGAAAAAAAAATCTATCAATAAGCAACACTATTAAAAAGAGCTAGGCTAGCAAGGGGGAAAGCCCACAAATCTTAAAATCACTACATCCATCCCTAACTCCCAAATGCATTTCACATTTTAAGGAAACATTTCACATTTTAAAGATTCTGCTTTTACAGGAAGTACATTTATATTAAGATGAATTATCGCTATTGGAAACATAATGGGGAAAAGCCACAGTTTTAAAATTCAAAACACAGTTACCAAAGACTATAAAAACAGATCCCTAAATGTAATGTTTCTAGGTCTGTAAAATCTGACAAATTTTGATCCCAGATAAATGCAAGAATATATGACATAAACCAAAATAATAAAAACAGAAAATGGAAGAATGAGAGACTTTTTTGATTCTGCAACTATGCATATTCTTGTAATTGTATTTATTTTCACCTAAGATAGGTTCCAGATTTTTACAAAGCATTTATCCTGTGTCACACCAGATTATTGCTGCGTATTTTGCTGAACACAGAGGATTTAATTTTCATTTTGTGAAGTTACATAAGCTTTTTTTTCCCCCTGGAGGAAGCTGCAAACAGCTTGCCTCATAAAATCTGCCAGCTTCCCTCTTCAACACGGAAGCTTGAGCAGAATTCTGAATCCAAAACATTGGGGAAAAGCCCCTATTAAACACACTTTTAAAACCTTGCTTCTAATAGTAGCCTGAACATTTGTGTAGTGATACAGCAGCATTTGTGTGTTTGTATTTCAAATGGGGTAATATGAAAGTAACTCATAAACACATCTCTCCAGAATGCAAAAACCTTCATCACTGTTAAAAAAATGAAATATATACTCTCATATATTCCCAGTTTCCAGTTTGGGGGAAAAGGGAACACAACCAATTTATTCAAAAAGCAGTTAGACAACATGCTCATTTTTAAGTATCTGTGTCTCTAAACCTAATGCATCTATTTTCCCTAAATCTGGAAATACGACTGTCTGCATTCTCTTCTCATCCCCATGTATTTGGCTGTACTCAGACAGGATTAATGCCTATCTCTTAAAGAAAAACAGTTGTCCCCTCTCAAACAACTGAGACAAAACTAGACAAGTATCTGGATAATACTGTAAAGCTCAGAAAGAAAAACAAATATAATGTCATCACACAGCTCTAACTTTTATCTAAACAATACATATAATTTGGCAGGTTCACTTAAGTTACTGGCAGAAGAGAAGTGACATCTTCAGTACTCGATCTGTTTGAGCAATTTCACTCACCAGTTACTTTGGGAATCCCCTGCAGGCGTGGCACTGGTAAGGCTACAATGATCCCCAGGTTTGTTCCAACCAGCAGCAAGCCATGGCACACCAGGAGGCTGGTCACAGAGACACGCTGCTGCCCTGCGGGGTTTAGCAAGAGCTCCATCACTCAACAGTGATCACCTCTGCGTAGATCAGAGCAACTTCAGGCAAACACAACCAGCTCAACCATCTCAATTCAGCAAAGCACTCATTGCAAGGCAAAGACTTTGTTGGATTCTGGAATTACACTTTACACGCACAACAATTTAAATATTATTGAACATCTGAAACATTTTGCCCTAAATCTCTGAACCACAGCATCCAGAGGTAGACACAGATTGTCTGTACAAACATGCTTTTATAAATAGGCTATGTTTTTATATTCCCAATAATAAAACAGAAAAGCATTTCCCTTCACAATACTCAGTAACACTCTATACTCATGACTCAAGGCTGCTCATGATTATTTTTTTCTCCTAATTTTTAATTTGTGAAACTCTATCAGAAGTGCTGCATCCGCCTGTCTAAGTTTGGGTCCCCACATACAAGAATGGCAATTCCAATATTGACAATATTGGAAGAAGTCCAGACAAGATGAACAGGGGACTGGAGATATTAAAGGAAGTGCTGTCTGCACCTACCTGATGGAAGGATGCACAGAAGACAGACAGACTCTGTCCACATGTGCACAATGATATGATAAGACACAACATGCTCAAATTTAGAACATGGGAAAATTTTATTCTATTCAGGGAAAAGCTGCATCAGCATAAAGGTGGTGAAAAACTGCAATGGGTTGCTGAGAGAGGTAGTGGGATCTCCATCCTATTCAGAAGTATTAAAAATTTGGCTGGACAAGACATTGAACAACCAGGTCTAATCAGGCCTTCTTCATGAAGAACGAACAAGACTGCCTCCAGAGTAAAGTCCAATCAAAATTACTCCATGATTCTATGGTTTTCTACAACACTATCTACAGGATTGCTATTTTTCTAGTGAAAACAAAGTAATTTTTGCTTGCAATGCTGACTAAAAATATCTTTGATTCCATTTAAATGGATTTTCAAAATGTCCATGACAAGCTTCAGAAACGGAAACTATGGTCTGTCCAAACTTTTTCCCAAGATCATGGGGCAGAGCATTTAAATTCTGCTCGAAGCTCAAGGAGTTTCAGGTCCAAAACATACACATTCTGGCATTTATTATTAACTCTACATGTAAGAGAGCAGTCATTCCATCTTCATCATAGCTCTCAAACTGTGAATCACTTCATCAGTAGCCTAGAATTTGAATTCCACATTTGACTTAACTTGAGTGAACCCTCATGTTCAACACTTTGGAGAAGGATCTTAATTATGGTGTTTCACAAATGAATGCATTTTCTTTCTTGTCCCTTGGAGCTGAGCTCATTTACATCCAGGAATATATGAATTACAGACTCACTGGGAAAGCAGGGAAGGAGCAGCTTGACAGTCACCCAAAGCACTTGACTGGAAAACTGGAGGCAGACCAGAGTCCAAGTCTTTCCTCACAGAACTTTACAAAACAAAATATTAACCCAGCACAGGTGTGTTTTAAGAAACTCACGTAAGGTCAGATCTGGAATCCAAGGTCTGTCTACCTAAAAGCACATCCTAAACCACCCTAAAGGCACAATGATTAGGTCATCCCAGTCAGGTGTAACAAGGACAAGTCTAAAAGGCTTCACCTACCTGTGCAGACCTTCAGGGACTACTACACTGAGTTCCATGAACTATACATATTTATGTTGGGAGGATGCATCATCCCTCCTCAGCTAAATAGGCAAGGATAGTCTATGTTGTACACAAATTACAAATCTTTTGAATATTTTTTGCCTTTTCAATGGGTTTGTTTTTAGTTGGGTTTGGTGTTAGGGGTTTTTTTTTGTTTTGGCTTTTTTGAGATATTAATGGGATTAATTTAGTTTCCAAAACAAAGCACAATAAGGCACTCCTTCAGCACAAAAGAAGTTTCAGAATAATGCCCAAACACCTCTGTGTTCTGGAGTTTTCAAAATTCAGTATTTGAATTCTGTGATTTAGAGCTCAGGCTTGCTCAATTTTTTTATGACATGTGAGTCCTTTCCTACCACCTGTACCCCAGCAAATGCAAGCTAAGGTACAAGCTTAGCTTAACTTAGAGTTTGTTCTACAAACTACACAAATACTTGAGTACAATTTTTTAACTTTTAATATTATCAAAAGCTCCAAGTGCACTGTTGCCTCTCAATCCCCTGCAGAAGGAAGATGCTCCTATTTTTAGAACTTTAATGTTTTTTAAGCATTTAAAAGATAACATTATATTCATGATTTCATACTCCAAGCCTGAAGCAACTTTTAGACAGTAATTTTGTCAGGCAAATATATGTTACTGTTTCCATAGGTAAAACCAACAAATTATCAGCCAGCAACTTAGCATCTTAAACATTGACCACAACCTAAAGCATGAAACAGCTACAGTGGGGTTAAAATAAAAATTGCTTGCTGTGAAATCTTGGAGAAGGAAACATCTGCATCTGAGAAGATACTTTAAATAACATAAAACAAATTATATATATATATATGTATGTATACATTTAAAAAATGCTAACTTAAAATATTAATTTATCTGCTAGCCAAGGTTTGAAATCATATTTATCTTTGTTATTTTCTGACTTTTTGTTTTGATATATTTCAAATTCAGAGGAAAATAGTCAATCCAATTCCCCAGAAAATATTATGCAATAAGCAGACAAATTAACAAGTCAAGAAGGGAAAATGATAAACATATTACAAAACCAATAAAATACTCATCTTTATATAGCAACTTTAGATCACACTGTTCCAATGAGGAAAAAGCTGTTAAAACCTGTAAATTAATCTGACCAAGATCTTGACTTTCCAAGAACTGAAGCCAATAATTAAGTGTATGGTCTGCTCTGTGTTCACTTTTCTCAGGTCTCCATTACAACAACCAGAGCTGGATAAATCCTTACAGACCTGAATTCAACTCCAATTAGGTGTGAGGACATTGCTCCATATCCTCTTACATGGCCATGCTGCTCCTACAATGTAAAAAACCAGCCCACTGTACAGATCTGCTGGGCTGACCTGAAGTTTTCTCATCTTTTTATCATTTCCCAACAGTAATCATAAAGCAACTGCATTTCATGCTCTGGCACCTGGTAGGGTGGGAAAAAAGCAAGCTGTAAAGGCTCATATTATAGTTGTTTTTTTGTAGAGAGGAAATGATACTCTTTTCCCTTGCTTTTGCCATCTGTTTGCAGGAAACACTCATGCCATTAGAGGATATATGGCTATAAACAGAATATGGCAAGTTAAGCAGAAATCATCTCTAGGTTAAACAGGTAACCTGCGATCATCCATACGAGCAATGAAGTATCAAGGTCACGGTAATTACAGTACTCTCTTTAAAAGGGCAAATTCTTGTAGAGCTGAGGGCAAAAACATTTTAAGGATGTTCTATAATAAAATACTGACTGTGACTATGAAAAAACAAGTGGTCTGTTCATGTACAGTATGATTTTTTTGATGTGAGCTCTGACAAAGGTTGGTGAAAAACTGACTTTGTTGATTCTTCAGCTACAGATCACAAAATTTAAGCATAAACTTGCTCTACAAATGACATATCTTGCACTAGTGAAGTGTATTTGTCTTCAAAAGTTAATAGATTTCTCTGCTGCTCAGCATGCCCTCTGTTAAGATAACAGAGCTGTATTTGGGCTCCTTAAAAGCAATCCAGCTGTAGTGTGAATCCACAGTGAACCAGATAGTGAAATAAACAGCTAGCTGGATCTGTAACAATGACTATGCTCTTCCTCTCAACCATTCTCTTCCTTTCTCACATGGCATTTGATCTTTTGTTACAGAACACAATCTTGTTATACATTATTAAGAAATATTTTTGATGATATTTGAAGTAGAGGTAGTGCAGACCCATCTAGACCAAATGTCTATCCCACAGTCACCTCTGTGATCCTGGTTTCATTTCCAGTCCTGCATTCCTACACACAAACTTTCCACAGCTCCAGAAAGTGAGAGCCCTCCAATCTCCAAAACTCAGAAGTGGACTGCCATACATTTAGAATTACCTCCAGCAGGTAAAGAATCTGCCAGACACAGTCTGTTTTTTGCATTACTAAACTTCTCCAAATCATAAGGAATTGCCTTCTGTGCCATTTCACTCCCCTGTGATTCTGTCCTTCACAAGACAGAGAGCTGTGATATTTAAAACTGTCTTCTCCTAAGAACAAAATTGGGGAAATCTATTGCTATGAGAACTCATTATTAAGGTTATGAGACCCTCCTACTCTGCTTAGTTACTGTGGTTATCTTTTAAGTACTGTAACTCACAGTAATCATTCCTAACAGTGACAGTAATATTTTCTTTTACTTGTACAGTATAACAATAAAAAAATGTCATTAATTTAATGAAGCAATGTTCCTCTTATTTACATTACTTTTAAGTGAAGACATCTCTAGGTAGCCTATTGGGCCAGAATACATCTTGTTACTTCTAAAATCCAGGGAAAAGAAGCCCAGCTTCTTTAAAGTTATACTGAGATCTTGCCCTTTTATATCGTTCTTCTTAAGACTCTTAGCAATATTTTTACACAAATTTCTTCTCTCATTTCAACACCACTTAAATTCTTACTTATCTATTATTTCTGCATATTGAGGAACTTCTATTGAATTTCAGAAAGCTGACAGAGCTGTTTACTTTAAAACTAGATCTCATAAAAATATCTCATGAAGGCAAATACATACATTGCAAATATACAGCTATTTCATCATATTGTAATTCAGTTTCACTTTGTTGGTTTTTTTATCCTTTTTTATCTTAATATATACTATACAGAACTTGATTCTTTACCTCCTTTTAATTCTGAAACTGCTGCTTTATTATGTAAACCTCCTACAACTCTGTCTTTTAGGTTTTGTTGTTGCAGCATTTTTGAGATCATATAAACAAGCCTGAGAGCTGCTGCTAAATAATTGAAATTCAGTTCATTTTTGGAAAGGAGTCTCCCTTTGAACATTTGCTATAATAATGTCCTACTCCCAAAATAGCCTTCCATTTTCATTCACTGGTGTGCTTTCTGTGAAGACACTGAGAAAAAAAAAAGGAATTAAAATGGGTAGGAATGACACCAAGGAGCTATAATTAGCTAAAACTCTTGACAAAAATAATGGTATGTTATATCAGCAGTTTTATTGTCATGGCAATGAACACAAAGCTAAATTTTTGAATATATTTATATGCAGAAAATATGTATAAGGGGGGGGGTATTACTTCCCTTTTTCCCCTTGCTATGAACAGCAGAACATACTAGAAGTTAATCATTTTACGACTGATCTTGATTTAATTGCACAATTCGGATGAATTCAATCAAATAATTTATTTAAAGGCAGATGATTTGCTGCTGTTCAGTGCTGGAGCTATGGTCAAACACCACATGTAAAAAGCACCCTATCTAGAACATGGCAAACAGACAAAATTTATAATGGAGTTTTATTACAAAGCTAATGCCATCTGAAAGAAAACATGGTAAGAAGAAGACACTGAAAAAGTGAAACATTTTAGATGTAAGATTTATGCCTAACTCCTGTGAGAATATAAATATAATCTCTGTGTGGGAAGAACTGGCTTCAGCTAGAAAAACTAAGCAACAAAGCTGGCACACACATTGCCAATAAAAACTGCAGAAGCTTGATCTATTCCAATCTACAAACAAGGAGAGACAGAAAGAATGGTTGTCCACTCATGGATACCTCATGCTCAGCCATGCCAGTACCACTTTTCTGTCTCTCTCCTCCCAGCACAGCCCCAGCTCCCACCTGATGTGCTTGCTGATGCTGAAGCCTTTGTCATCCACTTGCTAAACTGATACAACTCATTTCAACTGCTTATTGAACAGCTTCTGTCTTAAAACATGTAAAGAGTTTTAATTTTTAAAATTTTATCCGAACAACCACAGGTTAGATTTAAAACTAATCACTTAATTCACCAAGTTAGAGCTTGGGTCAGCAAAACACTGAACACACTCCAAAATGGCAGCATGTGAGTGGTTCAGCTGAGTTCCCTGGATCTACTGATATAACTAAAATTAAGCAATAAATTATTTGGTTTTTTGGTCCAGATCCTAGGCAAAATGATTCCATCATGTATTAGATTCTAAGGTTCCAAAAGCAAATGCTAATCTCTGCAGAGTAAACACAATTTCATGACAGATTACATTGTCCAACTGTTTCACAGTCCCACAAAAAATATGACCAAACAGAAGAATCCACCTGCTCATCTCAACCAGCCCACTGCACACATTGTTCACCTGGGCAGCAGATGGACTATGACTTACCAGACTCCAAGTCTGAGATGAACCTTCTGATTCTGGCCTTATCTAGAGCACTGAAGAACAACAGTGATAAAACAAAAACGTTACCATATGATGCAATTCAGCTACCTGGCAACATATTGTGAACAGGTGTGGCAATGTTGACATCCTGGAGGTGTTTCAGGGTCTCCGTGTGGAACAGTCGGAGCGTGGATCCAGATGTGAAGGCAATCCAGACTCCCACTCCAGCCACAGCCATGTGAGAGATTACCATCCCTTCCTCTTGATGGGCTTCAAAGTGGTTCTGCAAGAAAAACAAGGGCTCTGTGGGGAGATGCAAGTCAAGGATATCACTCAGCTTTCTTACCAGCTTTTCAGTGTAAGCACTGTATCTTCATCCTCTTTGACAAGGACAAAGCTTCCTCTGCCTTGCTCAGGATATGTTCTGATAGCTGTGTAGGATGTGTTTTGGAAATATATCATCATTAGTATAGAAGGATTCTCAGCTCTTGAGCCAGGATTCCACCTAACAACAGCTTAACTCAGATTTTCTTGTTTTTAAATATATTTGCATGATAGGGGCTGGAAAGCCCAAAACAGCTTAGACTTAAAAGGCTTTCATATTTCTTTATTTCATACTTCTTTATTTATACTTTGGGAAAATTACCACAGCTGCACTTTTATCTACAGCAGAACTTCTATTTCAACAATAAGAAAATACTTTTCTTTTGTTCTGCTGGGGGTCTAACAAGAATAACAGAATGTAGTAAAAAGTCATATTTAGAGAGTGTTTAAGAATTTAAACACACAATTTGCTCAATTACACACATAACAACGTCAGCCTTAATATTGCAGTTTGGTTTTTGATGCTTCTGAATTTCACAAGTATTAGCTATATTGTTTTCCTGTTCTTCAAAGAATTGATGCTTCTCATTATAAAAGCCAAAATCCTCTATCTAAATGTAAGTAACATAACACTTTGAAGATAGACTTTTTTCCTTGATCTAGAGCCAGTTACAACCTGGCCCCAGAAAGGCAGAAATCTCCCTCTCTGTATGTCCGTATTAACATGTGAGATAAAGCTGTGGTAAAGTTTCTTGATCACTAACAAGAAGGAGGGATTGTTTTCTCCCAGTTTTGTCTTGTAAGAAGACTGTCTCTGAAGTTGAACACAGCCTTTTATTGTTGTGCCAGCTATTATCAGAGAGCCAGTCTGATAAACATAAAACTAACTTAGCTAAATAAATGACAAACTGTTCCTTGGATAAAAATCTCTCACTGAGGGGTATGGAAGTAATAAGTGCTCTAATATTCACTTAATGTATTATATATTTTTTATTACATTTGCAGATAAAATGCAGAAGTACCTCCTCCTTCCTTGTGAAATATACTTAAGTTTCCAGGTGTTACAATTAAGTTACATTTTGGCCTTTTTTTTCATTAAAATCTAAATATAATAAGGTTATAGACATATTGTCCAAGTTTTCCATCAAAATTCAACTAACAGGCTATGATCAGAGACAAAGAATAAAAATTTAAAATTTCCACAAAGAAAAGCTTTTGGTATTATGTTTACTAAGCACTTAATTTTTTTTTATACTTTGTTACTGCATAAATTATTATTTTCATTGAGAAATTTGCTGTTTAAAGAGGATGAGAATTATCTTTTGTGCTTTTCATTTGTTAACATTATTCTCCAACTGTTCAGTTTTAGTAAATGAACAGAGTTTTCTCTCCAGCTGTCAGGCAGTGGTTCAGTTTTTGAGTGTTACTGTATTACCTTTTGATTCTTTGAATAATAACACTGCAGAATGTAAGGTAAGCAACTCTGGCAGACACATTTATATTCACTGTTTTCCTCAAGTATCCAGTATTCATTCATTACCAAATGATATACACAATTTGAAAATCGTAAGATTTATTCAACAGAAGAATTAATCCATAAAAAACATCTTTCAAAGTCAGCAACAGCCCTTATGACTAGATATGCTGACATTCTCATCATGCATGTTCCATTGAAAAAAAGACTCTAAACTATTTACTTTGTTTATAGACTCATACATCCCTACACTGGTGACTAGTTTGCTTTTGAGAACTTCTAGGGGACAGACCCACAGCTGCTGAAGCAAACCTGACCAGCAACTTGCACTCTCTGAAATTAGAAGAAAAATGAAGAAGATTGTAAAAAAATCATTTTCTCTGGAGTAATCCAACCACAGCTGACAACTATTTGGTGCCACTGAAAACAACTTGCACGTGCATTTTTGTCACATTCCATTTTTACTGGCCAACTCATTATACTCCCACTAAGTCTGTCCTGCCATTTGTACAGCTGGCTGCTGGAACACACAGACCCACTTGAATCAAAATTGTATACTGCAAACATGACAAGACCTGTAGAAAGAAGTATTCTTCTCATTGAAAGAGTCCTCTAACATGGAGTAAGAACATATCCCAAAACTGCACCTTCTTATGCATAAATTTTTGCATAAAATATAGCTTTGACATCTGTTTTCAATTACACATCTATCTGAAAACCTGTGAGCTGGTCTTTTATTTCTAATTTTCTTTTATTTTATAACAAGAAACACAGATACAAAGGAAAAAAAGATGTCTCATTCATTTTGTTATCAAAAGCATTGAATTAATTTTCTTTTTCTCTTTTAGTTTTCATACCTACATTCCTCTTGCCTGGCTTTTCCCCCTCAGGCTCTCCCATTCTATCTGCAGCAGCACAGAGGCTGCAGAAGGCACCGTGGATGCCACAGCCCAGGGCAGCTCAGCAGTGTTCCAGCAGTGTGGGACACAGCAGAGCCCTTCTTTTGAGGGACTGCTCACTTACACCAAACAGCTGCACCAAGAGATGAACCACGACTTCTCCAGCTTCAGGTGAACAGGATAATGGGTGCCATTACCTTCAACCTCAAACAAATGTCTTTCACTGCTTTAAAGAAGTTACAACACTTGGGCATCGCACATTCATGTATAGGGATTTCCATATTTTTGTTTACTCAGCTGAACATTTCAGTGTAACCCCTGTATAGATATCAAAGTTTTAAAAACAGACTAGGATAGAATCACACTCAACCAGTGACTTTTTTCTATTAAATCATCTGGCACTTTTTGAAGTTTTGAACCAAGCACAAACTGCCTTTGCAGAGTCCAAGGAGCTGCAGGCACAGAGACCATTATTGGATGCACGTCTGTACCCAACAGCAATACAGCTGTCAAAACTGTAAGTGACAAATTTCTTCTTCACAGAAAGAGGATCAGAGCATGTAATTAATATATAACAGCAATTGAAGCATTGCTCATGTGTGCCCTGCCAAGGATCTTGAGGCATTGGGGCATTGTGCCAATAAAAGACATTACCTAAAACATTCTATTACAATAACATATCATTAGAACAAGTTAATTGTGAGTCTTACCCATATTAGAGGGGGGAGAAAAGCACAAGTGAGTAATATCCAAATCCAACACACAATGCCAAACCTGCTCATTTGCTAAAAAATATTTAAGTATTAAATCTTAGTAAAGCAGAGGCATGGAATGAGATTGTCTTCAAGGATAATGTACTTTGCACTTAGCAAATGCACAGACAGTTAAATATGAGATACCTGTGAAGCTAAGCCTCACAAGGACAAGTTTAAAAAACAGACTTGAATATGCTCAGGGATTTGCACAAACATGGCCTTAAAATCTTGCCAGATGCCTTTACAGATAATGTACATGATGCAGAGCACACAGTATGCATGCATGACAGTAGCAATGAAGTAGCAAGTAGCTGTATTGCAGTATACATGGAGTACCTCCATATTATATATATGGAGATAAAAACGAGTTCAGTAAAGAGGGAAGAGTAAAAGGTGAGCCCTGTGCAACACTTGGATTCCTGCTGATAGAGCAAAGATCACATTTATGCAAAAGATCTTGAGTCAAATCATTACAACTAATTTTCAATGAGAGAGAGCAAACATTTCCTTGCTCCTGCTTCCCCTCACAGCAAATATTCTGCTTTTCACAGTAAGGAAGAGGCAGCTCAGATGTTAAAATATTTGATATAGACAGAGTTTAAATTGCCTCATATATTGTATAATATTGAAACAATATTGCCAGTGAACATGGGAAGGACAACATAGCAGATCACTTTTGGAAACATAAACCTAGAAAGTTATCAAAACAAGTCAGGTCACTAAGTAGGCAGCAACACTGAAAACATTAGTGACCTGTTTGGTCTGGTGAGATGATGAGAAAAAGATCAGTATGTCTTAATACCCATAAAGAAGCAACAGAAAATCATTGCTCATTCACAGTTCTGTGAGGAAGATGACACACTATGCCATGGATATTTGTGTGAAATTAGAAAGATGACCCTCAGCCAGACATACAGACAATCACCATGTTTTTGAACAAAATTATTTATATTGAAGAAACATTACTCAACCCATATGCACCATTTCTTATATGTTACTTGCTGCAGCACTTTTTGTGTGTGCAATAGACCCATAATAACCTGAGCTCTGAATACAACAGATGGCTTAGCTGAGAAATGAGAAGAAACCTCCTGTGATGCTTTTGTAGGAGAATCTGTAGTAACAGCTGAAAAATGAAACTGCCATGTCTGAGAGATATTGGTAGAGTATTTGTTATTTTATGTCTCCAAACTTCTGCTTCCAACACTGCAGTCCATGGCATTTTACTATATTATGACAGAGTAAGCTTTAAACATTCTTTAATCCTGAAAGTTTGTTTAACTCTGGGTTTGTTCTCCTCTGCCAAAACAGCCCAGCATAGCTCAAACTGCAGCCATACCACCAGACTTAGGGAGAGCTGTGTCACAGAATTAGGCCAGACTTGCCAAACCTATTTACAGAGATCTGGCTGTATGTATCCAGCCTCACACAGTCCCAGAGGCTGTGAAACTAACAAAAGTCCATTTCAAGCACCTATCTACATCACTCATCCAAAATCTTTCCCTAATCATACCACTCAAACTACCTACAAAACAAGCCTTAAAGAAAAGCAAAGTAGGAGAATATACAATCCAAGCATCTTACTAGATGAAACAAATCTCTCAGAAAACACAGAAAAAGACGGAGGAAATTAGGATGTTAGCTATTTCCCTGCAAACCCATGACAGTGACTCACAGAATCAATTGTACCAAACAGACAATTGTTGGGAGAAAACACGACCATCAAAGAAAAAAATGCAGCAACAAAGCACACAAAGAAGGAGGCTGTGAGCTCATCATGACTCCTGTTTGAAAAAACTTCATGGCTGTAAACATCATGCAATTCAGTGACACTCTGTTGTAGGTTGAAGGAGAGGTTGAACTCCTGATGATTCATCAACTCTTAACTTTGGAGTACTAAGATACTCTTTTGGTGAAAGCTGTAATTTTGATAGAAATAAAGGTTTAACATTTTCTGGAAAATGTGGTCACAAATGTGAGTTTGAACCCTTAAGACTCTTCTCTCATTCTGAAAAAGCTGGCTTTTGTGGGACTATTAATCAGAAACTGCTCTTATGCAAATAAAATTTTTGTAGGCCACTGAGAAGCAAAACTCTGAAAAAATATATTATGAAATTATTACAAGGTACAAGTAACATCTGACTATATAGAGGCAGTCTCTTAGCTAAAGCTTCTTTTGTAATTAACATGAAATGTGCCTATAGGCACCCAGTTCTCTGCTGCCTTACCTCAGATTTCATTTTTAAGAAAATCTCTTGCCCCAAATACTCTATCATTTCCAAGCACCTTATGGAAACCAGTGGGTAAATGGCAGCAAGGTCTGCTGAGACATCAGCAGGGAACACAACAGCAGAATTACAAACTAAGGGAGTGAGATTTAAAAGAACTGAGACCACATTCAATAAAAATCTCCTGAATCATGATGCTCTTAAACACATTTCCATTTTTAAAATTTCACCACTTATACCCTGAAGCACAATAGGTGAGCAATGCTTTCAAAAGTGTTTACCTCTATGGAATGTGTCACAGTGCTGATTATAAAAATTTGTCCACCACATGCAGCCCAAATGGTCTCCTCCATCACAAGCAGACTTCTAACAGGCAGAACACCCAATTTAACTATCTTCTGAGGTTCTGTGTTCCATGTCCCATCTTCAAGAAAAAAAGAAGAAAGGTTATACACAACCAAATGGTGACCTTTGCTTTAAAACAGTTCTGAAAAGTCCACTGCTTGAATTTCTGCAAGTTGCCACTTCAAGCTACACTGTGATTTCTGAATGATTACTTTTAGCTTCCAGGGTAAATTTGCAAGGCTAAAACAACATTAAGGAGAAAATCCAAACCTAAGTACTCCTATAATTGCGAACAGAGTAAATTTTATCTAGATTAAATGATAATTCAGGAATACCACATTGCTGTTCTGATTCAAGTGCTTTCCTTTCCAGAGGAAATACAGTCAGAAACCCATGGCTGATAAAATTGTCTCCAACCCAGAAGGAGCTCACAGCCAACCTATTTCAAGATGAATCAATTTCTAACTAGGACAGAATCATCCTTCATGTGCAAAGTCATCAGAAAGATTTTTACTGTAGGCTGTAATGAGTGCAGTTCACTCTCTAAGAGCATTTTGATGGAATGGACCATCCTACTACCAAACGCTTCAATTAAGATGGAAATTAAGACCAAAAAAAAGAAGAAATTAAAACTTGGTCTTGTGCCATACCTTCACTTTTCTTACTTTTTCCTCTAATTATAAAACCCACAGTGTTTTCTTTGGACTGTATTTAGCAGATCTAAATTAAATTATGCATGTGTATGTGGCACAATCAGTTATTCAGAGAGGTTCTGGTAAGAACTGCATGCTTCCACCTACTGCTATGGTCACTCTCAATTGCCATCTCTTTGAAACAAGGACTAGGAGATCATTTATCCCCAAATTTAAGAACCAGCAACATAGGCTTCTTGAAACAGTTGTTGCTTTCTCTTTTATACCTACAAATTGACATGTTAAGTACATCAATAATAATTTTAATGTTTTCGTATTAGTGTATATATTGTAAGTGCTCACTGCATATAGTCTCAAAGATGACATTTCTATACATTATTATTTATTAATAATATAAAAATCTGTTAAAAGTAACTGGGTTTTACATTGAGACACAATATTTCAAAAAGCACCATTTCTTCATTGAAAAGCCTTCTTCCTGCACAAGCTGCAGAAAAGTTGTTTACTTTTCTGACACTGTTTTCAACTCAGTAACTACTGAAATTTTGATTGATGAGACCAAAGTAAACAGATCTTTAGGCAAGCACGTAAGTACAATTTTTTTCCTTTCCCTCCTGAAAACAAGTGCATCTTCTATTATTTGCTTAGAGAACGGAGGCACAAAATTTCCTGCTTCACCAATCAAAGTAGCAACAACAATAATGAAAAGCCTCAGTTCTGGAGTAATTCTCAAAATTTCTGTCATCTGTGAGATACAACCTTTGCTGAGTCATTCTCAGGATGAGGCTCTCTTCTGAAAACATCTTTGTAGAAGTGACATTTAGTTTCAGGCTGTCAAAATAATTTTCATTATTTTAGTTTGCATTGAGAAGAGTGCTTCCAGTTATTAGCCTGCAAACTCTCCCAGTAATGTCAGAGTCACTGTGTTCTCTATGACTCATATGTACTATTAGTAATAAACAAACTTTTGGAAAAGTTCCATTCTTTAGCAACCACCTTACCCACAAATTCAATTCTAAACTGGAGGCTGCCCTTACTCTGATTGCTGCAAGCACTGCAGGCCTTCAGAGCCTTCAGAGAGTGAAGCTGCACACGTGTGTGCACAATTTTCATTATGCAAGGGATGCTGACTGCAGAAGTTTAACAACAATCTGAACATAGCACCATTCCTAGGTATAAACCCAGCATAATTCTGCTACATTATTCCTAAGGATAAGGACTATGAGTTTGGGCAAGGAGCAGACATGTTGAGCAAAAAGCTATCTTTTCCAGTTATATTTTCACACTGAAAAAACCAATAACATAAAACAAAAGTTCAGAGAACTTGACAAGTTTTTCTCTTAAATACATTCATAGCATACTTTAATTTATATATAAAGCATAGTTGATACTGAAACAACAGGAAAAAAAGGATTTTTGGGATCTCAGCTGTGGACTCATTTACATTTTGCACAAATTGAATTTCAAACATCTAATGTGCCTTTTTTTTTCTTAAATCTGGACCTTTATGCCCTGAAGTTCCATGTAACTCCTGAGATGACTAAGCATTCAGCCTTATTAATAATTTTCATCCATGTAAGATAGTGCATTCAATACTATTAATGTTATAAATGCCATCTGAGTAATGGATATCTGATTCAACATACATACCTAAAAAACTCAGTTCTCACAAAACCATTTTCTGTTGGCGTGTGTGTTAACACAACATTTGACAATCCAGTTTAAGAGTTCCATAGGATTGGACATACAAAGAAGGTGAGATAGAGGCCTCATCTCTACCACAATTTCTTGAAAAAAAAAGCCTGAAATCCCACTTGATGTATCAGCCCAGGAAAGATCCAAAGCTGTCACTCTACCCTATGACCCTAGTCATGTGATAAGGCTATTCTCTGGTGCTTTTTTATTTCCTACTGCAAACACTGATGTCTTCTAGATCAGACAGCATCTGAGACAGATGAGGAGAAAAAAGGGGTGGGGGGGACACTCTCTGGTCTAGTAATTAGAACACTATTCAAAGGATGTGTCAGCTGTGTTCTGGACCCTGCCTTGGTGAATGACTCATTAATTATACAAAGTGGAATGGCACCAGGAGGACAAATTAAGCCCTGTGCATCTCCTTTCATTTTGTGGCGGCCAGGGAAATCTCTTGAGAGTGGAAAGCATGGGTAAAAATCCACTCAAGCAAGGCAAGGGATTAAGCCTGATAATGCAACATACTTCTGTAAATGCTTTAACCACAGGCTGCTGGCTAAAAGTAAGATCACAACTTCTTTTTGCTGACCAAGACTTTTATCGTCCATCTCCAAAAGTACTTATCAAGTCTGTGTCCAGCTCACAAGTGGTTTAACACTAACAAAATCACACTTTGAAGAAAACATAATACTCTTCCTGCCTCTCTCCAGATCTCAGCAGACCCTGTCCAATACCTGCCTGCACAGACTTCATGTTTGACACTGGCTATTTCATGCTATCTGTCTGATCCAATGTCCCTTGCTTCTGAAATCTAAGGGAAAAGAAGCATTATCTCTGTCTGACTTGTGTAAACACCTGCAGATTAAAGATGTGCTTATGTGAGTAGCTTCAACAACTGGCACTATCCAAGCACTTAGTCACACCACATGCAAAAGAGATAAGGAATAGCTTTGTTTGATGCTATAAAATCCTTTGCTAGTTACTGATTAGAATAGGTTTATTTTTTCCTGGCAAAAGAGAAAAGAAGCAAGAAATAGAAGCCAAGATAAAACTTTTGCCAACAGAATCTCAAGGCATGTCTCATGAGGATATGAATTGCAGGTACAGCTCTTTCAGAAAAGAGATGTGTCTACAAAATCTGAGAACAGGATCAAGATAGAAATTAATACAGGGGCTTCTGGAAATTAGATGTCATGTATTTATGTTGTATATAAGATGTCTGATATTTGCATATTAGATAAGTATTTTAAAAAACCGGAGACAGATTTTATACTAATATATATGTGTTATGTCACTGTGTTATGCCACTGTTTTTAATACTCTTTGTAAGTTATGTTTCTCCAGAAGTTACATGCCATAGTTTATACACCAGTGTTGAACAGTATCTTGAAATGCATATATCAGGCTGTTTAGCTGCATCAAAGTAAGGTCTCTCATTCCCATAAAATATTTCTAAGACTTCAATGAAAAATGACATTATTTCCAGTAGCGCATTTTGTTATTAGTTTTTTTATTTTTAAATTAATTTTAAAAATTAGTTATCTTCCTATCTGATTAAATTTGAGTGAATAGAAGAAGTTTTAAAAAATATCTATTTTATAGGAAAAGTTTTAAAATAATGTTCATTTTATCTTTCTGTGGTTTGTTTCCACAAAACACAATGAAGGAAGCAAAATTATTTTACAATGATTTATAAGAATAGGCTTCCTATTATTAATTTATAAATATTTTAAATATTTAGTACTTTAAAAAATTGTAATTAGTTAGTGCACTCAGGTCTTCATTTGAGATAACCTATTAACATACAGTTTATTTCCTCAGAAAGTCTTTTCAAAGTTTGTAGTAGTCTTGCCTCCCTTTATGCTTTCAGTCAAGCTGAACCGAGCAAGCGCTTTTGTTGACAGCTTCCTCTCTTGCTTAGCAGCACCATTGATGCTTTCAACAGAGCTGCCAGCACAGCCCTGGGAACAGCAGGTCTTGGTTCATTAGTGCAGTGGAGCACAAACATTTTTTCCATCACATGGTACATAACCCAGCACTGTGGAGGAGTAAAACGGTACCTGCAGAAGTCAAAAGTTGAGCACATTCCTTATCACTTGAAAATAAAATGAGACACTCAGGCCTGCTCTTCTAAACAATGTGTAACTAGGAATGTCCTACACTGTGCATGCATACTCATTTTTTCTCCCACATGCATCAAATTCTTCAAGCCAAATAGCTGACAGAGCTCTGCCTACAGTTATACAGGGGGTGGTGCTGAGGTCCTGGCATGAGATACACAAATAAGACTGAAAGCAATGTCAACACATTTTTGGGGATGAGTATTATGTGACACTGCAAAGACAATATTTTATCTCTGTTTCAGTTTCACTGCTCCTCTCCCTAACAGTTCAATACAACTGTTTATTTTTCACAGCAATACCTCTCACAATGTCTACTTGAAGTGGCAATCACATGCCAGAAATCCACTCTTCAGACAAGCTAGAGCAGTACATGGATCCACTCAAGCTCTGACTTTGACATCAGCATTTTACATTTCACATATTCCTTTCCTCAATTTGTCAGAGGACACAAGGGTCTTACCAAATTCATCAGGGTACCTCACCAGTCAACTAACTTGCCAGTCCTTCACTGTTATAACTGTTTTCCTTACTCTTGCATTTCCTTTCAGTTTTTGTCATATTCCTTGATATTAATCCTCTGAAAATGCTCCACTGATTAGTGCCACAAAGCCTCTTTGGACAGGTAAGTAATCAAAATTTCTGACCAACTTCAGAGTTCCCCAAGTTCTTACCAGTGAAGTCTCTTCTGTTCTGTGCATGGCCAAAATTGCCTCAGCTATTATTTCACTGGACCAAACTCTTACTGAACTACTTTCTGCCACAGTAATTCTGAGTTTTTATTTTCTTTTTCCTGTTTCTCTCCTGTACTCTTTACAGAACTTTATGAAAAGGAAATGTATATCAATGTCTAGGAGAAAGGAAGCTGGAACTGACTCCAGTATATCAGGAACAATACACCTATATTATATAAAGATTGTGATTTCCCTTTCCTAAGATACTTTTGTGAATGGAAGTCAAACACATGCTGACCTTTTTTGCTATTACATCACTCAGAAAACACATCTGCTGGGCTGTCTGCAATCATCACAAAGGGGTTTTGTCATGTTTTTTAAACAAAGACAATACAACACACTTTTCCCTTAACCTCTTCTAAGCATGTTTTGCATGGAAATATTAACTCAGCCCGAGGCAAACACTAAAGGCAGAATTTTTCAGACTGATAACTGTGCAAAAGAGAAATTTTGCAATCTGCACCACTCCCCTTCCTATATAGAACAGCATTTAATTTACTAGCTGTCTCACAGTTTCCAAAACAAGTCTTCTCACACACATAAAGCATTAGTGAGGATAATTATCAGGGGTACTGTTTTTACAATTAACATATTAGCTGACCTGCACCCTAGTGTTCTGATATTTTCACAAATCAGCATGTGAGCTCACATTTAAGAGCCAAGTAGGTTTTATGGTACCAGCACCTCAAGACTTTGCTTTCAGTTTGTGTTCAAATACATTAAATTATGTATTTTTAAATACTTAAAATACTAAAAAGTACTTAAATACTTTTTACCTCATATGTGAAAGTATATGGATATAGAGGTCTCTCACTAAAATATGTCTACCCTGCAAAAAGGAAGTTGTGCACCTCCTGCTTTCCCACTAACATGGCATTTGCTCCTGGGTTTACTGTACAGACTTCTCAGTTTCCATTTTTTACTACTTCAAGACAAGATTTCCTGCAGCCAGAGCACTCTAGATGCTGTTGATCTGACATAGATCTCTACTGAACAAAGTCAGAAGAAAGCACTTGCTGTTTGTAAACAGACATCATGGATATTTACATGCACTGACCTCTCTGAGAACAACTGGAGAAATTAGAGTTATTTGGGTAAATGACACAAATGACACAAATCACGGGTCTCTGACTACACAGAGTAAGGCATTGAGCTTCAGTGACTGAACTGATCCACACAGTTTCTGCCCAGGGAGGAAGTCAAAAGGACCCCAACTCTGTCACAGACTGTGAGATAGATTTTCATCCTGGAAGAAAGGTTATCCTTTCTCATTCACGGAATCCTGTAACAAACATTTTTCCTGGGCATCTAACAGTATTTGTCCTTCTCAGGCTTCAAATCAAGATGTAATGCAGATACTTCACAATTCAAATATTTCACATTCCCTTTAAAATCTTTACTTAATCTCCTTTATGATGACAGACCAAAACCCAAGCTGGAGTGGCTGAAAAGTAACCTCCTCTGCAGAAGAGAAGGCACCCCTGATGAATTGCACAAAGCTCCTCAGAGGCTGCATTCCCCCTCCCTCCCATTTCACTGCTTGGATTCCTTTGTTTGGTAAATAGGTCAGTGCTCATAAAAACACCCCTCCAGGGCTGAGTGCCTCACATAACCACAGCAGACAACATAAGGAAGATGGATGCTAACATGGCAGCAGCTGAATCACACAACTTCCATGGGGCATGAACTGGAATAAGCCACACTGACCAAGCAGTAAGGAGAGGGATTACAAGATTAAATGACAAGAGTCAGAAAAATATCATTATTTCTCATCTCAAAGTTCCAGTGACCATGACTCTGACAGACTATGAACATCTCACTGCCCAAAACCAGTGTCTTCAGAAGAAGACAAGCAGAGTATGCTACGATCCTGATCAATACAACTACCTCCATTCTCATAACCAGACTGTAATGCCATCTGCTTAACAGCTCTGCCCCACCTTTGACATTCTCTGTAGATATGCACCCCATGAATCCTTTCTTAGCTATACTGCCAAGGATGTCAGTTGTGTTTTTGAAGTGGTCTTTTCTGGAAGATGTTGAGTGATAGTAATTGCAGCCTTAAAACAGCTTAAATACACCAACACCTTTCAGAGAAGGTGACAGATTCACTTTAATACCCCTCCCAGGTATGTAGAGAAACTGAAATACCAAAAATATTATGAATCTAGGATCAAGACCTCATTCCTGTACCTCAAAAGCAAAGAAAAAAAAATGCTATTCAGTGGTTAAAAAGAATGTTTTAAAGGGAACTGAAATCTAATGCCTGGCTTTGGATCAGAGACAACAGCTCAACAGGAAACCTACTGGGTTGAAGACAACAACTGGACAAAGGAAGTCTCTTTCCCAGCACTTTTTCCCAGATCCTTTGCTGCTTGGGGAAAAAAAAAAAAGCATCCTGTACCTTTCCCAAACAAGCTCTTTATATGATCTAACAGTGGACACATAATTTACCTCAAGATTACAGATACTCAGTTTGGTTCCTCAGTTAGGGACTGGTAGGACTTAGTAGCCAAGGTACAGTGCCACACAAATGCAGATGAACTGTTCACAGAGCCCATCTCTTTAGAGAAGCATGACAACCATCATTACTGCAGCTCACACAAACAAGGCAGGTCTCTGCTGGCTCTGTACCTTGCAAGGTTAGGAGTCTCTGTGCTAACATTTCACTTAAATTAAGGTTTCAAACCTTGAGCAAAGCATCACTGATTTTGAACTGAATCACTATATATATATATAGATATATAGATATATAGATATATATATATGTATATATGTATATATATATATAGATATATAGATATATAGATATATAGATATATAGATATAGATATATGCAATACTGCAGGGAATTTAGTGAGATGTACTGGAAGCATCCGAACCAGCCCTGGAAAAGACAGCTGTGGTTCAGAAAATTTGCCTGGGATTCTCCTTTATTCAAAATATTTTGGCCAATTATTTAGCTAGATACAAAACAACCAAGTGTGATTCTAATAGAAAAAGGAGGCCTACATAAAATACATGAACTGCACACATAGGAAAGGCTTGTGCCATCTGTACAGTAAAAATGAGGTTGTCATTTAAAATTAGATATACAGAAATCTCTACCAATAGGAGATTTCTGCGTTTCATAAACACCAATACTTGGTAGTGGAGAGAAGTACTGTGCTGTGTAAAATACTGAGTACTGCTGTTGGCACATACATTTCTGGACTCTTGCAACACTGAAGAATTCAAGATTTAAGCTAAGGGCGAAAATCAATTGTCATATGCATGTATGGTAAAAGTGGGAACAGTATCAAAGTTCCTACTATCCTTCAAAAAGAGCCAACAAGTCTCTTCAGACATACCGGAAAGAGCAGTAATCCTAGTTCAGCAGTTTTACAAAGAATTTTCAGAAAATACATTAGTGGAAAATTACTTCTGCCAAAATACACTGACATGTCAGTTCCTCAGGATGCCATCAAATCATATCACTATGCAGCATTACCTTCTGCTTTTGTGTAGATTGAGACGTTTCCATTTACCAAGCCAGCAAACAAGTACTGAGACCTGTATGTTAAGCTCATAACAGTTGATTTCTCAGGAGTGAAGAAGTGTTGAAGTCGAATTTTCTTTGAGCCTTGGCAACTTTTGTAAATAGAAATGCTATAGAAAGAAGCAAGAAGAAACAGACCTGTGAAATTATGCTTTACATAGTTCTTGCTAGAATATGCAAAAGAGAAGTTTAAAATAAAATATTGGGGGAAAGAGGACTTTTTCCTTCAATTCTTGACACCCCAGAATGTCTGCATAGACAACTTGCAATTACTTAACATTGACATATGACAACACATTCATATTATCTTGTCTGCAGAAACAGTTATTCAAAAAAGAGACATAATGAAAATTCTGCTCAAAGTCCTTATTATGAGTCTTTCTAAAACTTTAATTAGTTAAAAAACTATATATATATATATATATATATATATATATATAATGTGGAGAACTAGGGAGAAGAAACTAAAAACTCACTACCAGACATCACTTACACATAAAATTTCCACAATTCCTATTGATTGTTACAATGGGTATGGTAAGAATATTGTCAAATTTAGAATTAAATCACTGACTTCTAGAAATGGCACCTTCCTTGGAAAATTTTGTTCTCCTTCATTTATACTGGTTACAAACATCTTCAAAAATCACATCTAGTTACACACTTATGGCCTCAGTAACTATAACAAGATCTGTTTGCTAACTGACCTATAAATTAAGAACATGTAGCCTTGTTCTTCAACACAAATCATGGCTCTGTAGGCCATCAGTTCAAAGACAGAGCAGTAATTCATGTCAATAGTAAACAGCAATATTTTTTTTCATGTGACAAATCCTGCACAAATGACAGGGCAGAAGATTAATGGACTCCGCTCTGCCATTCTGAAAATTTTCCAATACCTGAAGATTACCTTGTAATGTTACAAAAGTAGTATTTATTTATTTCAGATATGATGAACTAAACTTCTTTCATCAATAAGATGCCCTGCTTTAATTTCAAACACCACACGGTATAATTTTAAATAATGTAGAGTGCATTTTATCCATGATGTAAGTGGAATGGATACCTTGAGGTCACTGGATAACTCTTGGATACTTTTTTAAAAAGTAAACATTTTCTTAGAAGTATCTCACACAATTTTGCTATAGAATAGCAAACTTAATCAATAAATCATAAACATTACACCCAAACCAAGAATCACCTTCCTTCTTCCATGCCAAGGCAAATAGTAGGCACATTAGAAGTTTTTGCAAGAACATTTTCAGAGTCTGGAGCTTTGTTTTGCTCTTTCAGCTTCTCCTCCTCTGGTATGTAGACCATGCAGAGAATCCGTGATTCCACATTGAAGCACTCAATAACCTTGGGGCCTGAGCTTTGCAATGAGACTATTGCAACCTGGCCCATCTGATTAGTACAGCTGCCAATCTGAAATGAAAAAAAGAAAATCAGAAAAAGCACAACAGACCATGACTGATACCTGTCTCCAGGAAGATGAACAAGTACAAGAAGGAATGACTGGAATGTTAACTAAAGAGTGCATGTCAAGTTATATGTGCATTAAGACATAAGAGAATAATTCAGCACAAATACAAAATATATCAAAACATCATACATACAAACTTGCCTTCTACACTCACAAAAAAAAAATATGTTTTTAAAGCAAGAATAATATTATGGCCTATTCTGATATCTGACTCAAATGTATATACATTAAATAATGCAGTTACTGTAAGTATCTGTGCAACATGCTACTTTAATAACTGGTGTTCTAATTGTCTCAGGTTCTTTTGAAACAGGTAAAATAGCCGAGGCCTGTCCTTTGCACAGTAACAGCCCTACAAAGAAATGCTCCATCCCAAAAGAAAGAGTCTTGTAAACTTGCTGATACAGAAGCCTAAATTTCTCCCTGATCCAGTATCATGAACATGTCCATAAGCTTGCACATTTTAGGGATCCCTAATGGCCCCCAAGGGATCTCCCCAGGGAGAAGAAAAAAAATCTACCCAAGCACAGTACATGCTTTTGTATAGTAACTCTTTCTGTTTATATGAAATAAAATAGGAAAGAGAAAAAAAGAATATTTTGTAGCAGCAGAAAGATTTAATTTGCATGTTTTTGTAACTACTGTTTACAAATGCCAAGACAAAAGGAAATTATATGGGTTGCCTTGAAAAAGACCACTAAGAAAAGCCATTTCTAACTTTTAATTTGCTAGGGTTCCCTTAAAATTTCAGTATTGTGTTAAATAGGAAAGCTCCTGAAATCATTAGCTTGCCTTTTTTTTTCTTTTATGAACAGCTTCTATCCACCTCATTTTTTCTGCTGGAATATCTGCATGTCTGGGGTCAGAGCAATATGCAGAGTAAGTTTTTTCCTATGCAGATTTAAACAGATTTTTTTTGGCTAAAACATTCTTGAAATATGAAAACAGACAGTAGGACAGTGTAAGCTCATACGGGTTTTAGCAGCAATTGTTACAAATTAGCACATAACTCCCTTCTGAATGTGCTCAGCACTTTGGAATTCGTTCTGTGCTGCACAAATCACACACACTTAACTGACACCCTACAGAGACCAGCAAGATCACATGGACAAATTAGTAGCTAACCCTTTAAACAAATAAACAAAGAGAAGAAAACAGCCCAATATTTCTTTCATACCTACACATTGTCAAAAGTCACAAAAAGCAATGGAAAGAAACAGGAGACAACCACTTTCAGATTTTACTTTGGGTAAAGTTTAAAGATTGCACTTACCCAAAGAAAGCCATGTTCCACAGCACAGGAATCGGACTCTGTTTCTCCAGCAAGGTATGGCTCAGGATTATAAGCAGCACATTCAACCTTCAAGGAGAGGAAAAGAGAGCTGTTAGCACATTAGAAAAATATGCCTGTTTCTGTCTATTTTAGTTTGCAATTAACTGAAGCATTTAAGGATATGAAAGAATCTCATAAAACAAGGAGTCAGTTTAGTTCACCTAGCTCCCCCTGGGCAGGGTCAGCTGCATGGATGTTGCTCCTGACACATTCCTTACCTACCCCTACAGACCTCCACAGCCAAAGACTACAAATTCTCCTTTGCTGATCTGCTCAAATGCTTCATAACTTCATGACTTTTATTAAGTTTTTCATGTCCCCAACCTGACACCATCCCTGATGTAATCATTAGCCTGTTACCTCTCATCTCACACACCAGGTACTTACTTCTCTTTCTCTACAGTGTCCTTTCACATGTAAGGCTGGTATATGTCATGACCCTGCCTGAGACACCTCTTCATTAGGCTAAATTAACATTATCATTTAATTACATATAGTTTTTTTTAAACAATGTTTTTACAAATTTTTGTTTTAAAACTTATTATTGCCACTTTTTCAACTGACATCTCTCCAGCAGAAGTATCAGCCTCATGTGTGTATTTAAGAGCACAGAGTTTTCTCACCCAAACACACTATTCTATGAGAGCTGGTAGCAGTACTACACCATGGTTACCTCTTCAGAAACCTGTTTCTACACATCTCGTTCATTACTGCTCTTTGTAACAATATTACATTCCTAACTAATCCTTACCTTGCTGGTCTATCAAAAATTACTTTAACAGACCAACTAAACCACCTCTTCAATCTGGATTTATGAAACTCCTAATTTCTCAGTGAGCATACCATGTGTCTGTCCTGCTGACTGTCAAGCTTTTTATTTTCCTTCCCCTACCCCCCCCCCCCCCCAATTATTTCTCCAGGTGCCTTGATCATTCTGAATGGTAATACTATCATTCTTGAGACTTCAACTCCCGTCCAATCTCCTGTCATCATGTTACTGTCAGTATATTAATAAGAATAGTCATGATTTTATCATGCAGGCCATTAAAAAAAAACAACTGAAAGCAACACCAGACTCAAGGTCTATATTTAAAGTCCATCCCAACTGGAAGATAAATCAAGCATCAAGGATCTGAAAAAAACCCCATTTTTATGACCAGTCATGGATTTCTAATTTCCCTAATATCCACGGGCATTTCATAAAGCTTATGTAAACACTTCAAAATACATAAAAGCAATTCTTAACTGTGTGGAGAATAAAAAGGTTTCTAATGAGGTGTCATACTACATTTTTACACTAGATTCTCTAGAATTCAAACTAATGTGCTAATCTTGGACATCAATGTCCTTGTGATTATATGGTAGTACTAGCGAAAACTCAGTTAGTATTAACTTAGAGTACTCAGTATTAACTCCCCATAGCCTAGCAACATCACCTCCAAACAGTGAACAATTAAAAGAAAACACAAAAACCACATCAAACAAAAATAAAAAAAAAATAGAAATAAAACAAAAAAACCCCCACCAACAAACAAAAAAAAAAAAAATACCCCAACAAAACCAAAAAAACACCAAAAACAACTTGGCAAAAGTTAAGAGTTCTAAATTCCAAGTTTACTTAATTTTCCAAAGTGCAAAGAATTTTACAGTCTCCTTGAAGTCAGCAGGCATTACTAAGTGATTTGCCTTAGAAAAAACATTATTTATTCAGCAAAGCAATTCACTATATACAGATAAAACTTTGAAATCAATAGATGAAAAAAAGAGAAAGAAAAATAGCTTCCATGCCTGTCTTAGCATGTCTCATTTAACACATGCTGAAGCTATCTACTTGTAGTGATTTACAGTAGCTGTGACAATGAAATAAATCACTAGTGAAAAATAAGACCGTCTGCATGTTGGATATTTCCCAGGCTCCTTGTTACACCTTGTGTCACTTTTCATGTTAGTCAAAAGTGATGTTTTTTTCCATAGTTAAACCCTGGTAGTTTAGCTCTCAGTTTTGACAGAAGCCTGGGACATGGACCTGCTCCATGTCTCCCTGCACCAGTGGGCAGCCTGAGCAGGACACAGAGAGCCAGCAAACAGGGTTAGCCCAGCAGAGCTCTCTTCTCTCAGCTGGGGCTGGAGAGCCAAACTGCACCTCAGGCTGCAGTAATACTTAAGTCATATTTTCTAGTATCATCAAGGGTTTGGGAGAACCAGGAATGAGACCTGGGCTCACACCCACATTACTTTAGGAGCTGCAAAACTGGCAAAGTTAGCTCAGGGCTGAGGCCAATATTGTCACACACTCTGCTCTCCTGAGGTGACCAAGGCAAAGATCTCAGCCAACAGTAAAGGTGACAAACTTCCCTTTCCTTTCAAAATAAGAAGACTCTGCTCTAACTTGATTACAAGAGTTGAGCCTGGGTCTTCAATGATGCTGGCACACATTTTCAGGACTTACAAATGGCTGGGCGCTAAGGAAATACATACATTATTTAAGTTTCTGAAAAAATTTCAAAATAGCTGGTTATTTCATCAGTGATGACTTTAGAAAGTAAACCCCAGAAAAAGCTGTTTAATAAGAGAAGCATGACTGGTTGTATGGGAAATCAGAGAGTTTCAGTAAAGTTTAGCTGCTCTGAAAGCCAATATCAGAGGAATAGATTGTCTTAGCACCATTACACATTCCTACTGCATTTTGAACCACCAATTATTTTCCCCCAATATCCAATTTGTACACTCACATTTGAAGTGAAGCTGTCAGCTGAGCTTCTCTCCTGTGTAGGCTGTTCTAGCAGTGAGGGCCTGCAGACTCACCTCTTAAAGCAGCACCAATGGAATGACATTAACTTAACTTTGGGATTCTATCCATACATGCACAATTTCATTTCCATTAGCCTTTTTGCACAAGACTTACTGACTGCTGGTCAATAAGAAATCCTGTTGGTACACTGGATAAACAGTATCCAGCACTCTTCCCTTTCACCTATTGGTTTGGTATTGTACTTATTTTCATCATCAGAGTCAGTGGTCAGTAAGGCTTCAAACGGATATATTGCTTTGGGAAATGAACCATTCAGACAATGTCCATATCATTGTTCAGAATATGACATTTTACACAAGATTGCACAAAACATAATTTAAAAAAAATATTTTAAAAATATTTTTAAAATATTGTTCTCTGTGCACCGATGAAAATCAGAAATTTGAGGAGGATTTAGCACAGTTACACCAGGAAAGGACAGCTTTCATGCAGATCAGATTCCTGCTCTTTGTAAGCTTTAGGTTACTTCTAAGCCCCAAACACACACTTGGAAATCTCAAGATCAACTAAAAATGCCCAACAGTTCTGTTTACACTGAGTGATTCACTTACATATCAAAGTGAATGTCATACTATGTAAAAATAAACATTATGATCCTTAGTGCCTCAAAGATTGCAGCATTTTGCATTCTTGTGACTCTTCTGGACCTTTAATTGCTAATGGCCTTAAACCAAGGTAGCTGCTCAAGAGAACTAATAGATGTGAACTAATAGATGTATTTACAATATGGTATTCTTGAGAAATTATATCACATAAGAAAACCTAATTGCAATCTCATATCAAAATTCCATTCACCTTAAACTCCTGTTGCTTGGCCATCATCACTGGCATGTGTCTAACAAGGAGAGGATGTTTTTCCTTTTTGATTTGATTCCCATCATCTTCTATGCAGAACCAACCTAACAGGTTATCCTCTGCTGTAATTGAAAGAAAAAACAATAAACACTCCCCAATCCTTTCAGTGAATAATCACTTCCACCTTTCCACAGAAACAGAAAAGAATTCTGTCAGGATGAATCAATAAAAATCAGGCTGTTCTTATGCCATAGATGCATAAATGACAACATAAAACTATGAGCAGAAATTCAATTGAATAGATTACATTCATACTGATAATACAAAAAAAGAACATCTTACATTAGCAAAATGTTAAGGATAGTCTCTTAATGACCTTGTAAATTGAATATTGAAAGAGGAAAAGACACATCAAGCCTCTCCTCAAGATTCTTAAGAAATCTGATGTTGAACAGCATTTCTCTGCCTGTTTAAGAAACATCACTACCAGCTGCCAGTTATCATAATTATAAGGATCCTTGTCCTGGAGTGATGGAAACATCCATTCTCTCTTCTTTTTTGTTATTTTGCTTGTCTTCCATGAGACATCACAAAAGCACTTTATTTTGACCATGTGCTGGTGAAACTTGCTTTCAAGCAAGTTAATGTTTCTCAACTTAGGCACTGAAAAGTCCAAGTGTCTTTGGAAACCTATCCCTTTGTGCAAACACAGGAGATTAATAACATCAAAGGACAGCATATTTTTATTGCTCTTAGAGACTATTTGTGTTTATCTAGATGCAACAATTGATAACGAATGCCAGACTTCATTAAAATACTGTTAAAAATATATTCCTTCATAATGAGTGCCCTGTTTTATCTATTTCATTACTTTGTAGTGACACACAATCACTACTATTTACTGTATTGCAATTTTAAACATGTACAGTTTTCACCAAAAAAGGAAAATCATTCTCGAAAAAAAAAAAAATACATATTACACTGTACATTGAGAGCTATTTTAACTTGTTATGAAATTTGAGCAAGTAGGAATTACCAAGGGCCAGTTTAGCCATTTGTAAATTGTTGATCCAAGACTGTTTGATGGCAGGGGTAAATGTATTGAACACAGCTGTAAAGAAAGTTGGCCGCCCAGACCTGCAGTGCAGAAAAAAAAAAGCCACCTATAAATGCATTGGGTATGAATACAGCCATGGTTAAAAATACTGAGCAAGATTAAATTTCCTTATTTTCTAATACTTAGACAAAGACTCAGCTCTGACTGAAGTGTGCAGGCTATGATATGCCATATGCCATATGCTTTACATGAAATGTTCTGAGAGGAACTGGAGAAGGAATATAACAGTGACTGTACCCTGTTAGCTGTCACTGCCACGGTTCCCCTCTTGCTTCTTGCATCCAGAACTCTGGGCTGAGGTGCAGGAGAAAGGGTACAGTGCTGCTCTGGAACGTTAAAGCTGGGCTGAGGTACAGGAGAAAGGGTACAGTGCTGCTCTGGAACGTTAAAGCTGGGCTGAGGAATGGGAGAAAAGCCACAGTGCTGCTCTGGAGCATTAAAGCTGCCAGCATTATGGCATAAGAGCAAAACTCAGGGGCTTACTATGGAGACAGAGGGGAGGGAAGAGCTACAGATTCCTAAATTCTCACTCATACATCTATACCTAATACATAAACCAATTTAGAAAGGTTTTTAATCAAGATTTCTACTGACTTGTCCTGTTTTCCTGGGAGTTGCAGCTGAATTCTACAGCGATCTGCTGCTCTGATTTCATCTTCTTTTTTCAAAATCAGTTTTTGTAAACCTGAGGTCCAGTCATGGGCTACAGATTGGTTTAAGTTCTGAAAAATTAAAAAAACTAGAATTCAACACCAGCCTACCTGCCTGTTGCAATCAGGATAATAAGGTAATTCCTGCATACACCAAACAATGACGCATGCCTACAATTAGACCACATTTCCATCATGGATAATTTAGCCATAATTGTAAACACAGATCAGAAATATCTGTAAAATATTTTCTAATGTAATTTATCTGAACATTTAATCTCACGCTGCTCAGTTTAATGATGCATAAATGACATTCCCAAGTGTTTGTCAAATTCAAACATGTGAATTTGTATCAGGTGTATGCGTAAGCCTTTTACTTTATTCCAGCATCACGAATTCTGCTACTAAAGAAAATATTTTGAAAACATCAACAAATCATGTAGAAAATATGCTTTTGTTCAAATCTTTGAGTCAAAATGTTTAGAGAGTCATCATGAAAGATGCGTGGTCTAAATCTGTTTAAGATGCTGAAGCAATAACTACAAGGTGAGTGTTCTGCTGCAGAGAGTAAAAGCTCACCTGAATGTACAAAGCATCGAGACTAACAAGTACACAGAAGTACCCACACTACCACACTTTCCATCAGAATTCTATGACAACTTAAGTGTTTTTCAAATATCAAGAAGCCAACCTCATTCCTCAACTAAATTCCTGTAATGATCTTACACATATCTACCCTGAAACAATGACTGATTTTTAAGTTTTCAAAGTGTAGTTGACTCTGGCTGTCAGTGCAGGCAGAAAGGTTTTTTATATGGTGACAGGTGAATGTCTTATGGTATATCTGTGCTATACATATTCCCAATTATGCAGATGAAATTCACTTTCTAATACTTGTGAAGCTTTTTCCAAGAACACTCTTTCCATAAATTTTGTTCAGAGTACATACTTTCACCAAATGCTGTTTTATTTAATGCCTTTACTCTGAAGCCAAGATATGTCAAGAGAAACTCAGCTTTCATATATTCATACATGTACACACATTTGTAACCTGTGGTGGCAGGTAGGAGTTAAAAACTACATGTAACCACATATAAAATGCATAAAAAACCAAGCAAAAAAGTAATTGTTTGAAGTCTCAAGGCTTCATTTGGTGTTAAATACTACACTTGTTTGCCAGAATATAAGCTAAATCAAAGGGATGTGAACAAAGTTAAAGCAAAATAGTTTCAAAATACTTCTGAAAATCCTTTTATATTTTTGCGATTTATACTCAGTTTTAAGTACAGTTTCCCCTCAAAAGCCAGGATTATGAGCTTGGATGGGGATCAAGAGCTTCGTCCACACAACCATCCTCCTATTACCATGTCTAACTGCCAGAATCCAATTTCTTAACATCAAAATGTAATTCTGTTTCCATGTAAGCTTATCAGCTACTGAACAAATGCAGACACTTGTAGTATCCACCTACACTTAAAAACAATAAAGAAAAGCAAGATTAGAAGGACAGCTGTAATCTATTTATAACACTTAACAGTCAACAGTAAATGCTGTTTACTAGAGGTAATACTAGAGGTAAAAATTATTCCACTTTTTGCAGAGAGAACTAAAGAATGCCTTGCACAAACCCCAGGGAGAGGCAATTATACAACTTTACAAGAACAGACTCGAAAAATAAATCCAGCTTTGTTTATTACCTGATAGTTTCCTTTAAGGCTGCTTATTAATTGGCTAATTTGACCAAGTACATTCAAGTCATGTAAAAGGTTCTGCAGATCATGGTACAGTTGCCCTGGTCCCATATAGAGCTTGTCTGAAATAAATAAAACCATAAGGTTATACATAACAAAAATATGCAATTTTCAGTTGAATGAGGAAAGTATCACAAAGACAATATAAACATATATTACATCTTAAAATCAGAGTGCTTCATTTCTTTGCACGTACAGGCATTCCCATTTGCATTTCCTTTTAGATCATCTTACTCCCTTTTAAGCTACAAAGAAGATTCAAGTTGTTCATCTAGTTGTTCATGATGGAGAGCACTATCTGCAGTTTTAATATCTCACACTAGAATTGTAACAAATATCAAAGCTTTACTGGTCCCAAAATCTCCTGCTGCCATGAAAGTTTTGTTTAGCACCAAACATCAGACTTGCTGTAACACATTAATGCAAACATCTTTCCTGGAGGTTGTTTTTGGTTACATGACAAGCAAAAACATTTATCTGTAGCTTTTGCTATGATGGTTTAAAATTAAAAATTTGCTTTATTGGTCATGAGACAGTTCTGGGTCATATGTCTATAGCCTAACTCTAACACAAGCCTGCAATTTCACTGAACCACTTGAAATTTTACTGCAATCATGCTTAAATCAATAAAGGATCTGTTCTAAAATCAGCAGCAAATCTGAACAGCAGCAGAAATACTTTTATGCTAATAATCAACAAGTACAAGGGAACAGTAACTCAGAAAAACACACTGTTTACTAGGATAAGGTGTCCATTTAAATGCACAAAGCTTACAAACCCCTGCTAACATACTCTGACTACCATGATGCTAGGAGTGGAATGGTTATGTAATTCCTTTGGAAACAACATTCACTGTTCCATAAAAAAAACCCACCCTGACTCATACAGAGTCAGCATGTTTCCCTTGGGCTGAATGACAGGAACAGGACTGGATTATCCTGCCAGGAAACTCCTGCAGATCCTTTAGCTCACACAGTGCAGTATCCAAACTATGGATCCTCCATCCTTAGCAGAGCTTTGGAAGCCAGTCTGTGGGCAGCTGGATCAGAAGGATTCACTGTGTGCACACAGTGCTGCTGCTGGCTCTGCAGACAGCTGAGGAGCACGGGCACGAGCTGTGCCACCTGCCCTGGCTGCAGGGCAGAGGGTGCTGGGCACAGCCCAGGTGCCACACACACACTGCTGGCACCTCTGCTCCCCCAGCCTGCTGCAGGGCCAGGGTACACAACACAAACCAAACAAAAAGCTGTCCAAATAGCCTAAATCAGAATAAATGTGAAAAATAACATGCATGAAACAAGTCTACTTAAATCATAAGTATATTTTTAGTTAGGTATGAAAATAACTATTTTCTAAAGACATTTTCCTGTTTGGAGGAATCATACAGATAGAGGTCATCACAATGTTTTTCTTCAATGCAATCCATTATATTAAGCTGGAAGTCTGTGTTAAACCCAGAAAAGCATAAAATTTCAAGACTCAAAGAAAATATTAATGGCTACTTTATTTAGTTCTCCATTTGACTGCACAAAAGTGCAACATAGACCTAAAATATTACACATTCCCATAAAATTCCAAATTATTATCTGGCCCTTAAATCTTCTGGTAAATTAGACCAATAAAATTATTTCTGTGCATTGCACTTGAGCACCAGACAGGGAACGACTGCCCTTTACTACTGTTTACCCATCCAGATAATAGATGTGATTATCATCCTCTTCTTTGCCTGCTTTGAATGCTAATTAAAAGAACAATTTAGTCTTTCTTACCCTGAAAACCAAATTAGTCCATAAGAAAAGATAATTACATTTACTGTGCACCATGAAAAGAAACAGCTCCAAAGTAGAGCTAAGAAAAAGAATTTTGAAATTATGGTCAGTTAAGTATGTTTGCAGTTTTGTTTCAAAAAAAAAAAAATTCAACACTTTTCTTGAACTGCAGACTCCATACTTTCACTAAGCTGCATTGTCACTTTCTTCAACCCAAATACTTGAAAAAGCTCTCTTCTGTCCTTGTATCTACCTTCTGATAGCTCCACCTTTTTTCTTGCTAACATCCACAGTAATTGTAAGTTGTTAAGTACCAGAATTACTAGTTCCTAGATGCATCAAATTGTTGATTGTTATGGGGCTACTTGCAAAGAAAGGTGCAGATCAGTACTAACAGGAAATCTGTTGAAATCTAGCTAAAAGCCATCACAGTGTGTCTGGCACCGTAAACAAAACAAATTATATCATTCTTGCTCCAAATTTCTCTAATGAATAGATAATTTCTGTAAAAAAGCATTCACACTGAACAGAAATAATTGTTTGATTAGTTGAATTTTTGGCACAAGTCCAGTCACCTGTCATTTACAAACTACACTACCAACCCAACCAAACATGGTGTGAAAAAATTACTTCAAATATTTTTGAAATTTAGCTTTGTGGGCTTGAACCAAGAGAAAAATTAGAACAATCAGGCTGTGAAAAGCTAAGTCTGTGAGGCTCTACTTGTACAGGACATATATTTTCACCCAAGGAAATTACATTATTCTTAAATTATAAAAGCCAGGGTCACTCTTTGTAGCTTGATAAAGACAGCAGACATTTTGTTTATTACTGTTTACAGAACAGATATTAATGCAACATATAACAAGCAGCATCCAGGCAAGCCCCAGATGCTGTAGGACTTTAAGCCATAGTGTTCAATTGTGGCCATAAAGCTTTAAGTGCCTACACAGATGGGCTTGCTCTGGGCCATACATATATATCCACCATGCCTGATAATCCTTTTCTTGAAGCTTCAAATAATCTTAGAATTATCTTTCTTCCAGCCTTGGAAATAAGGCATAAATCTTGAATTTCATTCAGTAATTGTCACCTGAGTCTCTTTCGTCTGCATCATGCATATTTTATAAGCTATTAATAAGTAAAGATAAAAAGGATGCAATATGAATGTCAAAGCAAATAAACTAACCTGGCATCAGAAAGGCTGACACACAGAAAAAACAAACAAAAGTAATTTTAGGCTCATTCATTAAAAGATCACATTCTTAGTACAGGAAAGGAAGCACAAAATCAAAACAGTAAATAATTAATGAGAGTCTGCTTCCATCTTCTGATGTTCTAGAAAAGAGAAACAGCCAAGTTAGGAAGAAATTTTAATACCCAAGGACTACATCAATAGGCAGCACTAATATCAGCCTTTCACCGAGGTCCCTAGTGGGCAAAACTGGCATAGAAAAATAAGGCTTCAGAAATCAACAATGATGCAGATTCATCAGAAGCAAGTTCTCCAAAAAGCTTGGATTGTGTCTGGGTAGCTGTTGCAAGTTGCAGCAACTTTATCTGAACTGGGTCCTCTAAGGGTTACTCACAATGCCCTTTAAAATACAACTGGCTTCTCAGTGGTTAACCAAACCCTGACTACCAGCTGATCCTGAGAATTGTCTGATGGAGGGTTCTTCTTGAGTGGAGGAGGTGGGGGAAAACACTACTCTGTTCATCAGATGTTTCTCAGTTCACAGCCACAGACTGGCTGCTTCAGCCCACACATGTTCCCTGACCATTCAATTGCTGGCTATTTTGGGGTGGGTGTTCACTCCTCCTTTTATCCATAGAGAGTGCACTGAAAAGCTCTTGGCTTCACTCCAAAGCAGATACATGGTCGGTTTCTTTTGTACTGTGAAATGTTTCACAAATGATAAAGACATTTTCTTCTCTTTCCAAGCCACTCTTATTAATTATCAAACTCTAAAACAACTTATTTTTCCTATGGGAAAAAAGCCCTTCGTGTTTTTAGAGAAGGATCTCCCCAGCTCTACACATCCTACGTGCTACAGAGTGTGCCTGGGCAGGAGAGAAGGCAGCATGCTGTAACCAATAACCACATATGTGGCTTCAAAGGCAACGTTTTTGCATTCCACCTACAGATCAAGGGTGAAATCCTGGCCACATGTAATCTAGCAAGAATCTTTTTCACCAACTCCTTTGTTGCTAAGATTTTACCAGAGGAATTTGTGCCTCCCTGCAACAGGCAAGTTTACTGCCAACAACCAGTAATTCTTGCAAGATACCCAATTCCTTGCTCAGCATTACAATGAAATACGCTCAAGGTTAAAAAAGAAAACGAAACCACAAATTGGTTTAGAGGGAAGAGAGGAGGTTAAAGTTTAAATTGATTGTGCTGCTGTGTAAAACTGGGGAGAAGACTTGCTTTTTATAACAATTTCTTCTTAGGTCAAGACACATTTGAGTATAATACCAAACATTTATTTTACCTGCTTTTTTCCCACTATTACTCTCAGCACCACAGCTTCAAATTCATCAATTTTGCCTGGTATGAAGCAATTTTTATAACTGAAAAAGAAGCAATTATAAGTGATTTATATCCAGGCATTTTCAAAGCCTGCCTAAAACTCCCTGGGTGTGGTTAAAGTCAGTTTAACTTGGTTCAGGCAAAAGTGGAATTGGGAAGGTTGTGAATAAATACACACATGCTAGAGAAGTGTCTGTGTGGCAGTGCCTGGGCAGAGGGGAGGATTCCCACCTCTGGCAGAGGCTGCATTGCTGGGGAGCAGCCACAGCTCTCTCCCTGCACAACAGCAGCTGCCTGAATAGGGGCTGGCACAGCAGCTGCTCCCTTGGGATTGCTGTCCATCCTCTCCCCCTAAATTTCCAGTTTCCATGGCCACTTCAAGCATATTGGTTATCACAGTCCTGAACTGCTCACACCCTATCCTTCCTTCCTAAGAATTACAAAGGGACACATTTATTTTCTATGGTGATTTCTTACCTGTAAACATTTTCTACAAGCTCTTGCTGTGTGTTCTGATTCCCATTTGTGAACTAGTATTTTATCACAGATTTATGCTACTAAAGACAGAGTAGATGCAATCACCCCTAATGTGAACATCTATTGCTGGGCAAGCAAACACAATAGCTCAGCTGGTCCCATCCTATACTAAACTCCTGTTTACTCCCAATTAGAAGGATTTCCTTCAAGTAATTATATACATACATACATACATATATATATATATATATATATATATATAAATCTAAATGTCACACAAAGGAAATAAAAGCATCAGTCAAAATACTTTCAGTATTGCAACAAAATATTATTAATAGACAGACTGATGGGTGTCTCTTTTACTGCAAAGTAACTAAACAGACAACATCTGCCTTGAGTATAATCATTGTAATGACCTTTTCTCCACATAGTTCAGAACCACAATACATCAATACAAATTGCTTTTGGAAAAGCTATATTGAAATGAAGTGAAAACCACTGCATCATGAAAATTCAAGGTCCTTATAGAGATTCCTTTGCTTCTGAGACACACATAGCCCTGAAGTCAGGCTAGTGTTGCACAGAATGGAAGATCATAAATGCTCAAATGCAAAAACCACAACTGAATCTGAGAAAGGTTTTTTCCCTGACTACAGTTCCAGTGTTACTGAGGGGTAACACAAAATTAATGATACGCTTGAAGAACATGCCAGATTTGAAGACCACTCTGAAAGGTTGGTATATCCCAAATTTGACTTGCCATTTGCAATCTGGCCTTCGAGGCTGAGCACATTTGTATTGCTTCCTCCCACTGAGCCATCTGTGTGCATCTAGGCAGCACACTGAAACGTCAAATGTTATGAAAGGAAGAGATTTGGGAAAGTTTCAATCCTCTTATAGAGCATAAAAATCACCTGGGATGGGGGAAGAAGTTACATATGTGGGAGGTAACGTTAAAAGCTGCTGTGTCTGAGGAATGCATATCAAACTAGTACTTGTATAGGTTTACATATTTGGAGCAAATAATAAATAAACAGGCCCTTACACAACATTTCAACTATATTTAAACCTGAGAAGCGTGCACAGTCTTCAGAAAAGCAAAGTATCATGATACTAGATGAATTCTTGATCAGTTCATAATAACCCAGACAGATATCATGAGACTGTTGACCAATTTATGTTAAACTATGATGATGCAGCAGTAATACATTTAAAACCATTGAAGTGTAGACAGAATTGTTCAATTCTTTAAATTTGGCTTTGATTGTCCTAGAAAAGTTATGTTGATTTTTTTTCCTGAAGTAATAATAAGCAGACAGCATCCTCTTGGGAGTTCTGCAGTTTATTGCAGCCCTGAGACACGTGAAGAGTCTCTGTTTCGGCCTGCACCTTTGAAGAATGAGTTGAAGTTCTTCATTTCTTGGTCTCAGAGTTGTTTATTGTATCTTATCTATAAAAATTTTTCTCCTGTCCAGCCGAGGTACGCTCAGCAGGACACAAAGTGGCACTCTGACCGCCCCTGGGGGCAGTGTTATCTCTAACAAACTATGTATAACATGTTTACAATTACTTTCCAATACCTATCACCTATGTCAGACAGTGAACTTCTATTCTAAACCAATCCCAAAATGCCAACATCACAGCAGAAGATGGAGGTCGAGAAGAAGAAGAAAGGCTAGACATGCCCAAATCCCTCCATCTGGTCCCCAAAACCTCTATTCTAAAAATCCCAAAATCTACTTTTTCACCTAGTGATAATTTTATTATTACACTGCTTAAACTTCTGTGGCTTTCAAGTCTTCATACAAAGCTGGCAATTTGCTCCACAGGTCATAATCAAACCCACAGGTGTTCTGGGCTGTATGCCAGGGTCTCTGAGCCCCCTGGCAGAGGTCCTGGCAACTCTGGACACCCAGAGGGATGCACTGAGTTCTGACAGCATCCCACTGCTTAATTTATAATGCCCACCATTAGAAAGGACAAGAATGGAGACTGTGAAAGACAACGTTGTATCTAAAGTAAAATAGTTTCCTCTATACTGAAGACCTTGAGAATTAATATAAAGAAGGAAAACCAGAAACTAATAAGGCCTAAGATTCAATCACTGCAGTTGAAGAATTCTTCCACTATACTTGGTACTAAATCCTGTTCCTATAGATACACTGGTATGCAAAACACACCATTGCTTACAGCTGTTCAGTGGAAGAGAACTTATCAAAGCAAGAAACAACATTCTCCTTTCACAGGTCTAGTGGAGCTACTTTTGTAAGTACAAACAGAAAAGGAAATCTTTATGTGCCATTTTATATGCAAGCTACCTATTTCAGCAGTAAATAAACAGAGTTGGCAAAAAGATTGTGAATCTTGGAAACACCAGAAACACTAATTCATTTAGCAGTTCATACTGATGTTATGTAAACGTGTTTCCTTTGCAGACTCCCTTGTCCCAGAATACCTAGCTTTTGCTAGAAGGCTGGTGACAAGGGCCCCCTTCTGTACTAAAACTTTATCTTGCACACAACTTGACACATCCAAGCAACTGTTATACACCAGAGGCACATCCATACCTCTGATATACATTGTTCCCAACAATTCTGTATGAGTGCTAAAGCCAGTAAAAAAGCAGATGAGTGTTTTAGATGCTGAACTACCAACTTCCTGCACACTGTGTTATGCAAGCCAAGTCCCTGACAGCACCCACATCACCACACCCCTCATATTTGTGTCTTCACTTCCTCACTCATGCTGTTCCTGTTTCCATAGATGTATTAGAGGAGCACATGGGCAGGTTCAGTTTTCTTGTTTTTCCTTTATGAAAGAGTTTTTGAACAGCCAGTTGGAATTTGACTAAGACAGTAATAAAAAAAAAAAAATAGTTGTCTAAAATCCTGGCTTATGACCTAAACAAGTCCACGGGTCAATTTAAAGTTCTTCACAGAAAAGCAGACATTCTGCCCTCCCTGGTTTGCTTTTTCATGCTAAATCCAACTCATGATCTTCACAGTTGCATTCACCCAAAAAATCTGAGCCATCATAAGTCAACTAGGTCTCCTGATACTATACCACACTCTCAGGTCCAAACTAACCAAGTTTTTGAGTGTCATCAGTCTCCAGGTTTGGAAATTTAAGCAAATAGGAAGTCAGGAATGATGTCAGAGAACAAGAGTTCAGTTGGCAGCCATCAATGAAAAGCTGCTACATGCAGCTACTCGCACGTATCCTTGCAGTACAACCCTAACTTAGGCTTAGTAACCTAGTGTGGAAAGAAGCAGCACAAACATAAACAAAGTATTAAGTGGTAAGCAATAAACCTCAAGCTTTCTAGAATGCAAACTATTCAGTTCAGACATGGTGTAAGCAAGCAGCCAGGATATAGTCAGGACTCTCCATCACCAACCACCATGAAGAGCTTTATCATAAACATAAAATGACACTGTTCAGTCTAATCATACTTAAATCATATATCCATCTAAACATAATTTATGCTCTTAATTACTGAAAGTTATAATCTGAGTCTCTCAAACTAATGTATTAAATTAACTATTCTCACAGCCATGCAAGATAGGGGAGCTCTTCAGGTCCTAATCACAGAAGCAAATACCACACAACATCCAGTACACAGAGTAGAGATGGGAAACAAACCTCACAAGTCTCAACTCTGACAAAGTATTTTTAACAAACTTTACCTCACTGTCAGTTGCTAATACCTTTCTCTCAACTGGTAATTACATGAATGCTGAGACCTGTCTTTCTCCTTGTACCAGATCCAACACTAAAGAAATAGGTTGCACAAAGATTACCATCTAACCACAAAACTGCTTATTCACATTTCTTGAGGAATAATAAGATAAAATCAACAACTTGCAACTGGAAGCAGTGAGTAAGGTATTGAATTCATAGTGCTATACCATTTGTGAATAAAATGATACAAAATAATGCAAAACTACCAAGGAAATGTAAAGCCTCGGAGATAGTGAGAAGTAGTTCATACATTGAGAGCATGGCTTCAATATTATATTAAGCTCCAGCTAATCCTGACCACACTGGGAATTTCAGATATAAAAGGCTATAAATATTTTTCCTTCTGACAGAAGCAGCTGTACTGTGTCAGAGATTAAAGCAGCAGGGAACATGAGGGAGAAACACTGGAGCCCTGATATGCTCACTGGAGTGGACCCCACAGCCTGGCTCCCCGGTGTCACACTAGCTGGGACAATGGTCAGGGGTCTTCCTGGACAATGTACTGACTGCAGTTCCTGGCTCTATTCCCAGGAGAAAGAAAAATGCTGTAAACAAAGATTTAAGAGTGAAAGAAAAGAGGTGCCATGCTCTTCTTTTGCCCCACAAGGCCCAAAGAGGAAGGCTGAGGACAGCATGGGCCTGGAAGCCCCTGCCCTCCTAAGGAGGGAGAGAAGTCACACAGGGCCTCTGGGATGCACCTGCATGGCACAAAGGGTGAGGGAGAAACTGGGTGCAAAAAGACAAACACTGATATAGACAGGCAATGAAAGTACACGTGGGAAGGCATTTAAACAATGGAAGTACTGCATGGTCCCAAGACAGCTCTGCAGGCAGTTGTAAACTGGCCAAGCTGCCAGAGGTTTACACTGGAGCTCCCACCAGACTATAGCAAGTCCTGTGGAAATGGCACTGTGAGGAGCTCACCTCCCTCTTTCATACCAGCTGGGTTTCTAATAATTTTACTACTCTGTGTCATGATGTGGATGAGATCCCTGGAAACACAGAACAAGGTTTATAGGAAGTGGATGACAAATCCTCTAATTGCTATAAAAAATACAAAAAGCAAAGAGAAGAATCTTATCCTGCATGGGTGAGACAAGCATGTAACACCTAAATTGATCCTTGCCTAATCCACTAGATAGAAACTTATATCTGCTTAACAAAGTCGAGTATTTAATGTCACCCCATTTGCTTAGATGAACAGGCTTTTTAGCACTAGATTTATTTAAACTCTTAGGTCTTTTGTTTGTATATATCAGTAACAATTTACATTTATAAACATATTAAATATAATTTAGTGTGTAGTATTGACTTCAATAACATTAACTTTAGAATAAAGCCTTCCATTATTAATCTTTATATATTTCATTGAGATTAAAGCTAGATCAATGCTAGCCATACCACATCTTTCTTTCTAAAATCTTATTGCCAATGCTGGAGTTGACATGTCACTTAATATTAGTTTTGCTTACTCTGGATATTGTATACTATTGCTGTGCCTTAGAAGGATCATAAAGCTGGCTTTTTTTTCTTCCCCAATTCTGTATCTCTCATTAGACAAACCTGCAAAAAATCCCAGTTTTAAAGGCAATGGCTATCACAGCAGCACTATCTTCATTTTTGAAAAGAGATGCCATTCCACTGAGAAAGATATTGACAGAAAGAAGTGCACACACTTCTATAGAAGTGTGTTTATAGAAGTGCACACTTCTATCCCTCCCTGTTTCCCTAGCAACACTCCAAGGCCCACACAAAGTGACTGTATCAAGCAGAAGGAAACGTGGAAGAGAGAAATCATTTCTGCACTTCAGCATCATGTCACCACTATATTTGACAGTAAACAAACTCCACAGGGATCAAGAACACAATCAAGGGGAAACAGAGTACAAATGTATCCCTGGAACTCTGAATGAGAAAGGGGAAAAGCTGTGGTTTAGCAGTGCTGAGCTTTGCTCTCAGTTACAAACTATAAACCTGTGAAAGAAAAAAATGACATGAAAATACAGCCATAAGCATACTAACCTGATTTTTGATGTCAATGTTTTCTTCAGAGCTCATCACTGCATGGATATATAGTACAGATGAGTCTGGCTCATTTCCCCTTTCAGCATTCAGATAAATGGCTCAAATTGATATTTCTTTTCTTAAGTAACTGTCTATGCTGTCTATGTCTCTCAATCAACCTGATCAGAGCAGAACACTGCTGCCAGACACTGGTATCCCACCCAGACATGGCAGGATGCCTAGCCCGCTCCCTTTGGTTCTACAGAGTCTCTCCAGTCTGGTCTTCTTAAATAAAAGCCCTGTGAGAAATTTGTCACTCACCCTTTTCATTCTTGGGGACCCAAGAACAGGCAACTGGGGGTGGTTGTTGTTGCTGCGGCACCAAACTGGCATTTGCCTCAGCACAAACCACAATTCACAACCCATCAACAGTTTGCATGAAGTGCTGCAAACTCATAACATGTGCCAGAAGTCTGAGAAAATGAAACTCTGGCCAGTATATTTGACTTCCATTCCTATATTCCCAATTAAAAGGCAGTGAAATACACATATTCACAGTGATTTTATGTGCACATGGATGAATTGCAAGGAAAGGTTGTCTTCTGATTCTTCTAGAGGGGTAATACTGAATATTTTGGTAAGAAGTTACAAATTTGCCCTCTGACTATACTATTTATATTTTTGGAAAATATTTATAATATTTCATATCAATGACATATTAAAAACAAGTTGTATTTCACTGTGCTTTCATCCATCCTTTTTTTTATCGTAAAAGAACAGGTAGCATTGACCTTTCTTGATGCCCTCTTCCCACATATTCAACCCAATTGGGAATCTGAAGAGGTCACAGTCAACTGGAACCTGGCAAACATTGTCCCAAGGCAAGAAGGATGACTGTGGCAAGTACATGCCTGTCAGTCCCACTTCAGTGTCTGGTAAAGGTACAAGGGTTATTCTGGAGGCAGTGAAAAACACCTGAAAGACAACACAGTCATTGGTCCAGCCAGAACAAGTTCATGAAACTGAAGTCCTGTTGAAGAAACTTGATTTACTTTTATGATAAAGTAACCCAGATAGTTGATCAGGGGAAGCCAGTTGATATGAACTGTGATTTCATTAAAGCTATTGATCTGAGGCTTCTCACAGGTCTCCAAATGTCCAGTACACAGCTGGATAAACACATCATGTGATGGGTGAGAAACTGGCTCATGGGTCAGGCACCGAGGGTTATTTATTGTGAATGGGATGGTAGCACCAGACTGGTGACCTGTCAGTACTGGTGTTTCCCAAGGCTTCATTTTAGGCTCAGTTCTCTTCAATGTCTTCATAAATGACTCCAAGGAATAATGAGAACTTTACCAATGACACTAAATTGGGAGGAGCTGTCTACTCCCTTGAAGGCAGACAGACTCTGCAGAGAAACCTTGACAAATTATAGGGCTGTGCAATCATCAAGCATAGTGAGTTCAACAAGGGCAAGTGCTGGATCCTGCACATGGGACAGGGCATCCCTGGATGCAGGAACAGACTGAGCACTGGAGAGCAGCCACACAGAAAGAAATCTGGGGATCCTTGTCAGTGGTAAGTTGAATCTGAGTCAGCAGTGCCCTGGCAGCCAGGAGGGCCAGGATGTCCTGAGAGGCATCGGGTACAGCATCACCAGCCAGGTGAGGGAGGTGAATTTCTTACCAATGCAAGTAAATCAAAAACAAGAATATACAAATTTCTGTTGCCACTGAAAACATTCCCCTGTTCCTATATTAATTCAACTTTTCCATACTATGACTGTGTCTCTGCTTCTGCACATGGACTAACTGGGGTGAAGAGAACAGCAACAGCCTACAGAAACAATACATGGATTTACCAGGGGAAAAACTCTTATCTCACATCTTTCTGCCAATGGTTCTATGAAGAAAATTAACACATCACACTTTCTGCCACCCATAAGTAAATAACTGCCTCCACAAAAACTGTCTGAGATGCCAGAGAGCCACACAGACTTTCAAGCAAGACTAACTCCAATAAATGAAACAGGACTTTGACTAATTTGCTGAGAGAAAGGCATTTTTTCCTGAAGACTGAGATTGTGAAATGCTTATTGGTTATGATTGCAGGAAGCAAAAGCAAGTTGTAATTGTGCTCCACTAAGAAAAAAAATTAGAATTGTACAAATAAAGGACCCCATCAAACAGCTACGACTTCAATCCTTCTTCATGTTCATAACTATGAGAATTTGGTCTACTGTTGGTGCTAGGGGAGAACAACAGGAGCAAGACAAGGGCACACCAAGGACAGGGGAGTACAGCAGGAGCAAGGCAAGAGCACAGCAAGGACAGGGCAGTACAGCAGGAGCAAGGCAAGAGCACACCAAGGACAGGGCATTACAGCAGAATACACTCAAGTAAAATTTTCCTGCTTTGCCCCATACACCCTCAGGCCACACAGTTTTTCCTACCAAAATACAAATGGCGTAAAACCAAAAAACAGCCCTTAAGTGTGTTCTTCTGTAGAATCCAGAGACAAAAGACTGCTAAACAAAACTCAGTGGGGTTTAAAACTGCCCATTGATGATTTTGCCAAGTGAAAACTAACTTCACACAGTCCTTGCTTTTTCATCTTAGAACAGTACTGAAGCACGCCTTTGATTTATTCATACTCATAAAATTGTTCAACCTTTCAGTTGCTTATTACAGGCTGTACAAGATTAATTCAAATTTAGCTATTAATTCAGCACCCAAAGTAAAGTTTGTGTCTTTAGACTAAACTGCTTTTTCTTGCAACATCACAGAAAACTGGAAGCACCAATTGCATTTACTCAAAAATAAGCAGCAAGATACAATTGTGACAGCTATCTACTCACACAAAATGTTTTAGTGGATAAAAAAAGCACCGTGATAAGTAAGGGAAAAGTAACTAATAACCAGTAATCCTCGCAAGAACACAACCTGAATCCATCAAGAATCCTTGCTAATCACAGCAGCAATGTCAGAATACCAACCTTATAGGAGTCAAGGACTCAACCTGGCATGTGGCAGATACTAACCAACTATTCTCAGTCCTCCAGAAATGCAAGAGGCAATCCCTCTACTACTTAATGTACTGCTTACACAGAATCATCATAATTCTGTATCTTTTCAGTACCCACAAACTGGATATGTAAGCTGAAAATCAGGTCTGAGAAACGGTTCTACGTCTCAGGATTTTGCCTGTAGCATTCCAAACTGTTCTTGATCACTATATTTTATTAAAACCACATACCATGAGGCCACTGGGATTTCATCATATACTTTGAAAACAGAGGGAGACATAATTTTATGATGACTGCAAAGATATTAAATTTCAGGCAGAGTAGATAGGATTTTTCTGTTACCACTTTGCAACGTGTAGTAAACACCCAGTAGTCTCATTAATGATGTGATACTACCATACTAAAGATCATGTCATCATCAACTATAAAATGCAGCAACTTGGTGGGTGCACATAAGAAGCAAGACTGAACCAGTACACAGTCTTACCAGTCTGACCCTCTGCAGGAAGGCTGTGCTTTCTGAGCTTCTGTAATCTTTAGCAGCCAGCTTAAACTGGAACTAAGGAGACAACTCTACAGAATAACTAATTACGTAATTAACAATTAGGTGTGTATTCAGACTTGTCTATAAAAGCCAGTTCAAACAACTCTGCATTCAGAGTAACAGCTAGTGCAAACACAGTAGTACATGCAAAAAAAAAGGCTATGATGTTCCTCCTTCATGGTTGTTTATATTCAATTTAGTTGGATCATTTTCCAAGAAAGTTTAATCAAACTTTCTTGAGGAGGGAGGATTTTTTCAGTATACCCAGTATCCTTCCAATCCTTTTTATTTCTTATCTTTTGATCCTTTTTATTAGAGGACTGAATTAATATAACAGAGCTTACCAAGAGAAAAATTAGTTCAGCTCACATTTTACCTACAGAGTACCATTTAACCTGAAGGTTGATTTACAAATGATGTACAAAGTCATTTCTTTTCTTGTGTGATTTTGTTACCAAACATGATGAAGCTGAAAAACCTCAAAAGCCAAGAGGTTCAAGTAAGTCATACATGAAGTTTGGTAAGGAGCTTTTGTTTCTCCCCTCAGGCTTTTCTTCTCCATATCACCATGCTGACATGCAAGGATTTGGTCTTATCAGCTGTGAAACTGTTGCACAAAATCATAGTAGGAATATTCAACAATCTGTTCCTGCCACACTCACCTACAAAAGGGACCCCCAATTCTAAGAAATAGACTTATTTATATAGTTCTCCCAGGGTTATGCATACAGCAGCTGGTAAATGATAAGATAAAGGCTTTAATCTCATTCTCCAAGTAGTCCCTTGTTGCTTAAAAGGAGTTACAAGAATTAAGTCATTCTTGAAATAAAGAAGTAAGTGCCCATAAAATTTTCTGTAGCTATTTACAAAAGGAGGAGCAGGAAGACCTGACAAAAACCATCCTGGAGAATACAGGGGGTAGTAAATGCTACACTGATGCTGTAGCATTTATGACTCCTTATAGCACAACTGTGGGAAAATTCATTACTCCAAGGGTTCAATATTAAATAAATGTACTGTGAAATAATGCCTAGAGCTACCAGCCCTGAAATCCATGTGAATTATAATCCATGAATAGGAATCAAGTTACGATCTAGAGATATTCAATGCATTTAATATTACAATATTTAGGCAATAAACAGGACATAGAAACAACTCCTTATATATTAAAGTCTAGCTAACAAGCAAAGTCTTAAAATTCATATTTCTCTTGAAAGCAGTTGGCAGATGTGTAAGAGGGATTAAATAGCACAGAAGACTTTGTAAACTTTAGAGCTTGAGGTCATTTTTGGAGAGAGGCTAGGAGGAAATTACCTATTAACATATAGTTTCAAAAACATTCATTAGTGTTTTTTCTGAAGCACAAGTTTGAAGGGCAAGATGCCATGGGCTTGAAAGAACTACCCTGCAGTAACCACTTGTGTCCAGACTCTTAATCACAGCAACAGGGTGGTTTGGTCATCTTTATTGAGAGAAACTTCTTTGCTCTAACTGTGGGATAAAGAACAAAGGCAGAAGCAGTGACCATGAGACCACTGGTGCACCACATCAAACTCCCATTTTTGCATGTCAGCACTCTCTCATGCTTTAAAACTCTTTACTCATTCATGCTTAAAATTCTAATCTACGACAAATACAAGTAATTCATGTTGCAAGGCTGTCACTTTATGCATTCTCAGTTTCCAAAGCAAGAGGCTTTACTAGTCTTCATGTTACAGAAATCTTCACCAACAAAATGCTTTCCTTTGTTTTCAGTAGCTCACTGAATTTCAAATATAGATTTGAAAGTAGTCTGTAAAAGTCAGTAACTCCTGTCACTTACTTGGCTTAGAGTTAATGATGACACTTTCAGCAGGGAGCTGGGGTGGGAACCTGCAGTTGTCTCCTTGGCCCTCACTGCTGCCATACTCTATGACATCCACTTGTCCCAGCGGTACACTCCACTTCAGTAAATACCTCTGGCCAGTTGTCGTGGTGCCACTGCTTTCATAGGAAGAGCTGGAAGATGCACAAATTATGGCTGTGACAAGCAATTGTGTTTCAGAGCATACTATTAATTATTTTAGCTTCTAAAATCTGCTGTTAATCAGCTTGAGTACAGTGCACAACTTGAAGCAAATACATGCATCAGGCTGACTTTTGTGAATGACCTTTCCCAGCGTGCAAAGAGCAGCCATGCAGGTGCAGATAATCTTGTGTGCAAGCACCACAGGACTGCCAACAACAATCCTTACACCTTTATAGCAAAATATAAGTGACTATTTTTTAAGATCAATGAATTCTGAAATCCTAATACAAGTGCTTGGGATTATACTTTGGCTCCACATTTTCCTGATTTTTTTGAAAGACTTCTTTTGGGGCCCTAACTGCTATGTTTAGGGAAGTAGGGATGATGGAACCTTTGAATGACTGCTGGGAACAGGAAGGACAACTGAAGGGCTGACAAGCCAACATTTCTGCCCAGACTGTTCTGTATAGCAGACCTCTGCAACTGCTGCAGCTTCCAAGAGTAATCCTGCCTGAGCTGCTGCTTAAGAAGTGTGTATCACAACAGGCATTTCAGAGGAGAGCACACTGAGGAAGCTCATTAGGAATAGCAATGACATAAACATTAATTTTACTTTGTTTCCTTCATTCCCTTATTCCCATTCAAGAACATGTAACAAACATTTATTATAAAGGACAAAGGAGATGTTAAAGTAAACAAAAAAAGGTTTACTTCACAGAAAGAATGACTGAAATCCAGAAGTCAACTGCTTGAGAGAAATCAGTAAAATGCATTTATTGAGAACAGTAACTAAATGCTGAAATTCAGCTAGTCAGCTATCTATCTGCAACACAGACTTTTGTTTCAATGAGGAAGCACGTATGAACAAAGAACACAACTGCCACAACTTAAGCAAATATTTATAAATTCTTGACCTAGCCCAGAAGTAACAAAAAAACCTAGGCAGGACACAGTTGTTCAGTCACTAGAGATAGCATCCACTCCATCCAATTACTGTTACTTCAGAGTCAGGCCACCAGCTCCTGCTGGTCATCTACACTGTGTGCAAAGAAAGACCTGAGGGTTGTGTCACCTGTAAAAATATCTATCTTTTGCACAGCAGAAACACTCAAATGTCCCAGGTGCCTAGAGTCCACTAGTTACTGAGGACTTTTCTATGGCTTGCAAAAGATACATACTTTTACAGAGGGCATAACCCTCAGAGACTTGGCATGATCATGAACTTTAAACTTTAGCATTTTAATGGAAAACAAAACCAGACTGCACTTTGCTGCTTCAAGTACAAATACAGAAAATCCAAGACTTTATTGGTATGAAGGAAGATAACATACGAATAGTTAAAAACAATATTCAAGTGTTACTAAGAAAGTAAAGCATTTGTAAAGGCAAGGACCACAGGATAATTCACATGAGCTTCTTAATTTTCTGAAGTGTAGTTATTACATGGTACTTCTCACTCACATGGACATGAGACCAAGCAATCACACACTCAGAAATATATGTACAGGATTCATGCTTCAGTAATGAATTAAGATATCAACTCATATTATGCTTAAGAAAAGCTATTCTTGGAAGATTTTAACAATCCACATTTTCTTTGTCAGAATGTACCATTACATAAAACAATTTATGATACAAGCAACATATGAATGTGAACAAAACCTTGGCATACACAGACATTTAGTAACAGTAATAGTTACAGCCAACAAAAGCACAGAAGGAACTATGAAAAAAAGGCTTTTTTCAAAGCATTTCACCTTTAATCTTTCAATGTTTGATTCCAGAGATAATAACTCTTCCCCATCTGGAACTTTGTTAGCAAGTTCCAGGTTTTTCTTGGCAACCCGCATTACCATTATGGATTTTGTTTTGTTTGTTTGTTTGTTGGAGGTTGTTTGCTTTGCAGAGGATGGTATTTACAAATTGTGTCAAGTTACAAATCTGTGTGTGTAACAGTCTGAATTTAAGGAAGAAGAGAACAAAGTTTTACCTTGGGGCATGCTTGTATTCCACCATGCACTAATACATAGCAGTAACAAGACACTACAGATCATATCTACCTGTAATCTCCAAGTGATATAATTTTCTTACAAATTAACTCTAGAACTTCCAAATATCAACCAGCAATTTGGAGGGCTATAACAAAGCTAGTGATCCTTTTATTATGACTACTCCTAGAAATCATTAGCCACGCTAAATACAACAGCACAAAAGCAATTCAATAAGTGTCAATTTTTTCCATCAGAAGTTCAAACAATCATCTAAATAATGTAAGTGAAATCTTACCGAATATTCACTGTTGCACACATCAGCACATCATTCAACATGAAAAGGCGCCGTTCTTTGGTTTTAATAATTTCTCCTTTGTCATTATAAACTGTCTCAACCATATCATCAGTCCGTATGAGGTATCTGTTCCCGCTGCTGAGTAGCTGGATTTTGAAAACAATTAGCATTGTATATTACACACAGTACAACCTACATCTAGCACACAAAAAGCAAAAACAATGGGTTATCACTTGCCATCCTAGCACAAGTGATTGCAGGTGGATTTGCCAAGGGAATTAGGTCTCTTTATTAATCTGCTTTTGATTCAGAGAAACAGTAACTTCTGCTGTCATCCATGTGGACTTAAAGGGCTTTGCATCTTAATGTAGACCATGGTTGCTCTGGGAATCTTCCACACTGATAAATGTTTCTTGGCAAAATGAACAATTCCTTCCACAATTTCTGTGATTTCCTTGCTTAGTCTCTTCTTTCATAGTCCACTGAAGACCTACACATGATTCCAGCTGCCCAGAGTGGAAGCCACAGTGTGAGGAGGAAGGGTGCTCAGCCTGCTCTGTCCCCCTGGGCTCACACAGCTGAGGAGTGCAGCTGGCAGGGTGTCACACACAGTGGAGAAGATGACACATCCCAGAGATTCTTGGCATGTAAACTGTTCCTGACATTTGCCTTCAAGGGCTGAGGATCAGCCACTGTGTGCAAGCATGAACCAATCCCTCACATGTCAAACACATCTCCATAGGGTCCAAGAGAATTAAATGGTCCATAACTCACTAATTTTCTAATCAACCACCTCCTTCACCACCTATTTCACCCTGGCTGGCATTGTTCCAAAACTATATATGCAAATATACAGCTTAGGAGAGCCAACCATGTCCTGGGGGCCATCAGGCCCAGCACTGCCATCCAGGCAAGGGAGGGATTGTCCCACTCTGCTCTGCACTGGCCTCATCTGAATATAGTGTGCATTTTTGGGTGCCACAATGTAAGAAAGATATTAAGCTATTAGAGAGTGTCCAAAGGATGGCCTCAAGGTGAAGGCCTTGAGGGGAAGCTGTGTGAGGAGTAACTGAGGTCACTTGATCTGTTCAGTGTGGAGGAAAATGAGGGGAGACCTCACTGTAGTCTACAGCTTCCTCGTGAGGGGAGGACTCCTCACCCAGAGGGTGTTTGGGCACTGGAACAGCTCCCCAGGGTAATGGTCAAAGCCCCAAGCCTGACATAGTTCAAGAAGCATTTGGACAATTCTCAGGCACTTGGTGTGACCCTCAGGGCTGGTCTTGTGCAGAGACTGGAGCTGAACTCCATGATCCATGTTGGTCCCTTCCACCTCTGCTGATTCTGTGATATTAATACACAAGGAATGTGGGACCCTGTGAGATTTGGAGTGACAATCCATGTATATATCAATGAATCACCCACTGCATAAAACACAAAATCTTGCAATCAATATCAACTGACAAAAGGTAACCGGGGCCACCTCTTCAAAAGCACATTCTGTGTCTTGGAACTTGGAACAGCATTTACAGATGCTTAATAGCTGCTTCAAGAAGCAGGATTATGACAATGAGAAAAGAAAGTAAAATGTCTGAATCCATCTTCTAATGCACTTAGAATGGAAATACTGTTCCAGTATGAAAATTAATTCAGTATTCCATAGCTTAAAATAAGTGTTTTCTGGTTGACTACAGCTTTCCTAAAAGATGTGCTTTTTTGTATCTCCAAAAACAACCCCATTCCTTCAGCACATCCCTACCACTTTACCTCAGAAGGAGTCCACAAGATAATAAATTGAAACTTCACAAAAGCAGTAATTGAAGCATTTATGCCTCACTTCATGGGAAAGAAGGAATCCTTTGTGACACAAATAAAACTTGCATATATATATATCCACAGTATAGACAGCTACCAATGAACTCAAATAAAAAAGATTGTTCCTTCTTAGTGAATGTCTTCTTTTTAGACATTTCTATTGTATGATGCAAATATATGAATGAAGTAGATGGAGATTTTCCCCAAAACAAGGAAGATGTTGTTGGACCCATTCAATACCAAATCCTGAAATGCTTCACAGTTGGAAGCACTGCTGTATAAGGACATGGACCCTTTCTTTACACAGGAGTATTTCTCCAGTTCTAGGATAAATTAAAAGTTGAATTTTTCCACATAGAACACGTACATGAGATTTTACTATATATTATTATTTCCTACACTGCCACAGAACATCGGTACTGCTGAGGCAAGTTCAGTGTGTTGCCTATTCCAGCACACAGTGGTGAGCCTATTCAGTCCCAGAGGCAGGTGACATCTCACAGTCCCAGAGGCAGGTCATATCTCATATCTACCACTAGAATGACCCCATGTCATTCTACATGACATCTTGATCTCTATAGAAAAAAACCAACATAGCTGTCTCTTTGGTGTCTGTTGTAGAGATTACTCAAGGCCCAGAAACTGACCCTTCCATCTCCATTATACTTTCCTACTTTCCTTACCTTGTTCAGGTAACGTTCATTCATTGCTTTTGCTATTTGTTTTATTTCACAGCGCTGATCTGCATCCCTTTTCCTTTCATTTAACTTCTCTGCCAGTGTCTCGAGCTCTGTAAGAGCCATCTGTAGAGGTAATCTGTCAGGATGTCCTTTATTAGTATTCTTCAACATATCCTGAGGGGTAATTATAAAACAAACAAAAAAAACATTGGATTTATTTTCAAAGTCAGGTTCCAAGATTACAGAATGTACAGTTACAACTCAACATTCTTGAGTACTACTAAAGAGTAAGACCAATAAACACCTAATGAATATTTGGACAGTACATTGCTTAACTTCCCAAATATCATAGTAATTCTTTAAAAATATACTGAATGGGATCACATACATTCTTATTTAAAGAACAAAATTACAGAGAAGGGAGATTGTTTAGTACTATCTGGCAATCAGTAATATACAGTAATATGTATGTGTCTATAAACAATGATTTTAAATGAAACTTGTCTGATATTTACTGTCATAATAATATTGTATTATCGTTATAACTGTTATTATTTCTCATTAAAACATGGACAGCATACTCGTCTTAAAGTAGGAGACATTACTTCATTAAGGTCACAACAGCTCCTCCAAGTCTTTCTCTTTTGCAGGCATACAGTAGGAACAGTTTGAATTATACCTTTCTCCATTCCCAGCCCACTTAAAAATCTTCCTGCCACAATAAACTTCATCATTCCTGCTATTTAAAAAACTCTCCCTCACGGCTTCCAATTCACACGCTTCCCCCATGACTACTTTTGCTCCTTTACCTCCAGTAATTCCCAGACCTGCAGCCCAAAGCCTGTCCTGCTCTTGGCACCTGTGAACACAGCTAACACACAGTGCTTACTGGGGTAGATCTGCTGTGGTCTGGAAGAAGGTAAAAACAGAGCAAATTTGTCTGGAGCAGGTCTATACTGGGGAATTGTGCTCTTCCTGCAGCTTGACTGCCTGCTGACATGAGACCAAGGACTCTGTCAAATTCACAGTTTCCATGGGAAAAGAAACAAGATGCTGCAGGTCAGAAGGAAGCTGAACATACTCTAGTAGGTCCTGTGAGCCAATAATCAGAGAGTTTCTAAACTATCCAAGGTATGAATTTTCTAAACTATCCAAGGTATGAATTTAATCCTCTTGCTTTTTCTTCAATGGAAAGAAATGCCACTAAGTTCCTAGTAATGTTTTGAAGTGTTATTAGCTAACAAACAGATATAAACAAGCAGCATATTTGAACTACATCTTTACTAGAAAACTATTCATAAGCTTTATTTTACTTAGCAAGTAATCTACAGTAAATCTAGTTTACTGAGGCTTTCCTGCAGTGCCCTTACTGCCTGTCCCTGCAATCAGGCTATGAGATCAGCATGTTCAATGCACTGAAATTTCTCTTTATTTCCCCATGATCTAGTGGTCACTTCCACTGAACATGATCCTCTAGCAGAAGACAGCTGCCATGCAATCCCAAGGGTAAACTATGCAAGAATGCAAAAGGAGCCTCCCTTTGGTAAACATTATTTACCTGCAATAGTAGAATGAACTGTGGAAAACGTTGGATAGGTTTCATCATTAAACCATACAGCGTAATGCGATCAGGGCTTGACTCCTGACACTGCTGCAATGCAAGAAGGACACATTTACTACCATGAGCACATTTCCACCAGTTACAGAATGAAAGGAAAATATTTCCAAAAAATTCTTATATATTGCTTACATTAATTATAATAAGAAGACTAAAGATTCCGTTTACTATCAAGATTTACTTTAAAAATATTAAATCTTTTAGAAAAACCCATCATTATCAAAATTATGGCCTGCCACTGAACTGAAATATCCTCTTTAATAAATACAGCTCGGCCAAAGCCACACCAGCAATGCAGCACCTATAAATCTAAAAACCTACCTATGGTTTTTAAGAGGAAATCTAATAAAAACACCATAATCTCAGTGCTATGCAAACAGATTTTGATCTTCTTTATTTGAAGAATCAAAGAAAAAAATGTTGATTTATATTTGGAAATAAAAATGTTAGAATCCATTATTTTAGTTACTGCGAATGGCAGATAAAACCAGACAAATTTCTTTTGCATGTGAAAAAAAGCCAGAAATGGTCATAAAAAGGAAGGCTAGAGGAAATACTCAATATTAAAAACAAAGCAATTCTAAACAATGTTAAACTGGTGTTGTGCTTAAATTGCAATTTATTGCTACAACCATCAGCTTCACAATTTATTTCCATAGTTATCTGTACAAACATCTATTTTTTTCCAAACAGCAGTAATGAAGATTTTGATCTTCACTGCTGGTGGGCAAAAATAAAAAAGGAAAGGTGTCATCTGTCATCAGAGTTTGGCTGTGCTTCTGCAAGCAGAACCAGTGTGGCCCTGACAAGCAGTGATGAGAGGTGTGGATTATGTCTCTATTGGCAAAACATGCTTTTAACAGTAAAAGATGCTTAACCTGTGACAACATGCTCACTAGAGAGTCTGATCTTCAAGATGCTTCAGGCTTCCAAAATAACATCCTGCACAGAGTTGTCCACAGTTTAAAAAGCTGTTAGTTAAAGATCTGAAGGCAAACCCCTGCAACCCTTCTCTATAGAACCTAAGAGTTGCACTAGGCACCCAGTTTTTACTGTTTTTTGGACCACTGTAACAGACCTGACAGGGTGACCAGCTCTGAGAGGCACAACTCAATCCAGGATGCCTGAGGGATGAGACAAGCTGAGCTCTCAGACTCTCAGCAATGTCACAGACAACTCAAAAGCCTGGCAATGGATTCTGTGTCCTGTCTGTAAGGTGTCAACCCTAGGGATTCACAGCACTCCTACTGTGTGTGCCAGGCTCTCCAGACATATCATGACAAGCATCATATGCAACAGGGCAGTATGCATTCTGCAAAAAAATCACCAATTTCAACCCCAAACCAGAAACACAATCTTCAAAATCCAGGCAAATTGTTGTAGAATGGAAATCCAGCTGCACTACCTCTCACAACACAATAAATTAGAATTAAAATAAATTTCAAATTAAAAGTGGCTTCATATGATGAACTACTATTTGAAACTCACCTGATATGGAAGAATCCTAATGTTTAGACAAACAAAGTAAAGCAAATACCAGTAAACTGATTTGAATAACAATAAACCAACTGTGCACTTCAAAATACATCCCAGATCTAACAGCATGTTACTATGCCAAAAATCCAATACTTGAAGGGGACCCTCTGGGGTCTGTTTGTGCCAAATCCATCAAACAGACCTTAAGTCCATAAAACCAGTGAGACAATATACAGTATCAGCAGTCAAATTTCCTCCCAAATTATAACTCCTGCTTTCTTATTTATCGCATATGCACAATTACTTTAAGAACAAACTAACCTTTAAGAAGTCTAAAAAGGCAGGTTTGGTGGCACAAGATTTCTTGAGAATCCCAACTGCTGTACTGAAGTTGTTTACATATTCACTGTATGCATCCAATACCATAGATTTAGAAAACTGAAAAGAAAAAAAGGCAAATCTTAACTAAAAGTACAAAAGACCTCTGCCAGCACAGCTATAGAGACCTCTGGCTGTTAGGGACTCACTCAGAACTAAAGGCTTTGCTTGGCCCAGTGCTGGATATACAGAAATACTGGTAATACCCAAGATAATCTTTCTGCAGAGGACAGGCTGGAAACAGAAAGATATAACAGCTGTGAATGGCAAGAAATGTATTCACAGAAATTGTTTCATCTTGGCTAGAACACTGGGACAGAAGGACTGTGGGCAATCAAAGGGCATCAAGATTCAAATCGACAACTGAGATCCCCTGATCATCTCACTACCTGCCTTCCGGCTTAAGTGAATCAGCAAAGTCCCAGGGCCTTCACATCCTGACTTCCTTCAACTATTAAGGGCTAACCAAAAAAGCAAACAGATTGTGTGGCCTGCAAACAGTCATGGGAATGGTAAGATCACCACCCATTGCCTTCTTGGTAGCTTCATCCCTCTCTTTTGCAGAGCTGGTCGCATTAAGACTACCTAACTTGCTTCAGTCACAACAAGGCAGGTTTGCTTTAAACAACAAATCTTCAGTGACTATTTCATTTTGGGTGAACTGTGATCAGATCCCAGCTCTCTTACAGCAGGCATGTAAAGGTGGTGATTTTCAGCACCTGCAATTTTCAGCAATAAAACAAAGCATTCAAGCCAGAAGGCAGGCAGCCTCTTCAAGCCACACTTTCATGGTGAACAATATCTTTCTATCAACCAAGGCCACTTCTTGTTTCTCTAATTTAAAGCAGTAGATAATTCTGTCCTTTGCTGAATGGACTTCCATTAATTGATGGGACAGGGTTTTATAAATGCTCTTTATCAGTGCCCCATCTCAATTCAAACTCAGGAATTTAGGACATTACCTAATGTGGTTTCTTTCTACTTGCATACTATGACTACCCATTTTTTACGAGATGCTGAGCCTCAGTCACACCTTAATTTTGGTGGCTTTGTGAATCTCTAATTTCTCATAAAAATAAACTGTTCACTTAGATGTCTGAAAGATTAATCAAAGCCTCAAAACTTTTCTCACAATCCTTTCACATCTGCCAACCGAGCTGAAGACATGTGCTGGTGTCAGTTTCCTTATCAGGATAGTACATGAATACTCTGACAGTTGCCACAGGCATTGGAGAACATGGGAATAAAGCAGCTAAGTTAGAAAGACATGGAGATGGAAAAACAAGACTAAAACATAAACAGATTATCTGTTCTGACACATTTGCTTACTGAAGCAACAAAGACATCACCGATCATTTCAACAGAGTCCCACTCAGAGACACGACTCGCCAGCGCAATCTGAAACATCGAATGGCACTGAAGAATTTCCTTAATTCGATAAAACACCATCTTAAGTTTCCTTTCACTCAGTAACTTCGGTTCCATATCTGAAAGGGGCTTCTCATATTGCTGTGGAAAAATTGAAAAGCAAACTGATTTAAAAAGAACAAAAAGATGGACTTCTATAAGCAGAAAAAGAAACTTATGCAACAGTACACACACACAAAACCACTGAACATTTGGCATGAAGCATCTGTAGCAAAATCTGTGTTAGTCATAGGAAAGATTCTTTAATGATATTTAATGATTCTTTTTCAAATATTCAAAATTTGAAAATGTAAAAGATATTAAGGTACCTCCAGGATTCTTTTGAGAGCATCCACGTAATTCTTCTCACTGTCAACTACAGAGCCCAAAATATACCTTCTCACAACCTGTTGAAACAACAAAGTTTTGTCCAAAGCTCTAATCAGGTAAACACATTAATTATAGTTGGAAATAATGATGATAAAATTCTCACATTAATAAATCAAAAGAAATACAAATCAATTTCAATACTGGAACTGCAATAAAATAATGCTGTACCTCTTCAGAAGTAATTTAATTTACTATTACTCTAAAAGTACTTACTTTAAAGAACACAACAATTATTGTACCAATATCTGTATTTTTTTCTGACTGTTTTAAGTCCAAGCTTAACTTTTGAAACTTGTGTTTTGATTTTGGCATTTAACAATGCTCTCAGGCACCTGGTGCAATTTTTAGGGCTGTCCTCTGCAGGGCCAGGAGCTGAGCTTGAATGATCCTGGTGATCTTCCAAATCAGGATATTCTATAATCTTATGCACCTTAAATGCATATATGTAGGCATTAACAGAAACAATCATAGGTATAAGATGTTGACTAGTTCAGTGATTTACTACAACAAAATAGGAAACAATTTTTCAAAAATCAGTCCTAAAATTTATTTTTAATAGGTTTTATACATTTATTAGGAGCAACATAAAGGGCAAACAAGCAAATACTAACTGTCTTTTAAAGTTAAGACCATATAAACTAAGAAAGTATCCAAGTCAGCATTTTCTTTTGCGCATTACCATGCATAAGTGAAGAGCCCCATGTTATCTATACTTATATGCACTGACACAGTTGTAAGACCTTCAGGAAAAGCTACCATATTTCATGCTAAACTACAGGCTATTTATTACACCTCCTTCTCCACCTTCTGCGTCAGCTGAAATGCACTTTGTATGGACATGTGGGTGGCAGGACAGAAAGGGATGGAGAACCAGTCTGGTTTAGAACTTAAGCTTCTTGCCTTCAATTAGATTTCTTGTTGGTTACAAGGATTTGTTTTCACCCAAATCCATTTCCTAATCCAGCTCACCCTAGAGTTACAAATGAGGACTGTGAGGGAGAAGACAGCACAGGAGTAGGATCAAACCGCTTTCCATAGCTACAAGAGAAGGAAAATCTGCTCATTTTGCTATTTTAAGCTAGCCTAAACAACCATGAAACTCAAATCTCAGGCTTGCTTCTTTCTGCTCCAGAACCCACAGCCTCCTGCTTCCTCCACCATCACTGCCTTTAAATTTTCCACACTTGTATTTTGCATTATTAAATGCAGGTTATGTGAGAATTTTCTTTCAGGTACTGGCATTTCAAAGGAGGACTTCAAAATGATCTGAGGCTTTGCTTAAGATATATGCAGTAAAATTAGTTGTGTTTAATCTGTGTTTAGAATGGATTTAGCAGTGTCTTATTTAGTATAGCGGATCAGTGGCTCTGGTGAAGAATACTAATCCTACTTTTAGTCACAGATCATTCTTCTGAAAAGAATAAACATCTGTAGAAATAAAAATTTCAGGCTCTATAATACACAAAAAGAATACTTAGTAGTGGCTTGGGGTTATTGCAGCAGATATGAGCCCTAGCCTCAGTACTTGCAGGCACCAGGATTTAAACAGAAGCCATCATGCCACCTGCTGTTTGAAGCCAGCATGTCCACAGAGCAGCTCTGCTGGGACAGGGCAGCTGGCCTGCAAGGGGGCCCTGGCCTGGGGTTCCTACAGCTGGCCATGCTCTTCTCCCTGAACTGCTCCAGTGTTTCTGTGCACCCAGCCCACCAGAGCCCTGCTGACCAGCAGCCAACCTCCCCCACACAGCTGCTGCACCCCTGCAGTTTGGCATCACCTCCAGATGTGCACTGCAGCTGGCATCCAGATGCCTCACACAGGCTTTACAGGCCAGAGGCCCGTGCCTGCTCCCGAGCACTAACACTGACCACCCACTGCACTCTGTACCATGGACTCACTGAGTGTGCCATCCTCACCTGCTTCCCACCCACCTTTAGTCCATCCATACAGAGGGTATCTCACCTAAAGGAGCACAGGAATACTGCAGGAAACAACTGAAAGCCATTATCACCTCTCCCCTCAGTCACCTCACAGAGGCTCAAGCTGGTCATGCACAAATGGACTCTGGCCCATCTATGCTGATTTTTTCCCCACTCAGCCTCCTGTCCTACTGAACACAGACATAGCTCCCAAGAGCATGTGCTGCATCACTTTTGTTGGGACTGAGGTAAGGCCAGACTCAATTCTCCTTCTTGTGGGTAAGAGTGTGACAATTTTTCACAGTCTTCTGATCACTGTGATCTTAGATGACTGAGGAAGGCCTTACCTACAGCATCCTTACATCCATCCCATCTGGTCCCACAGACACCTGTATGTCCAGATGGCCTCAACTCCCCAGCTGCAGATTAGGCTTCACCCCAGCAGACCTGTCTCTGGGCTCATGGGCTGAGTCCCAAGAACAAGCCTCACCAGTGAAACCCCAAGGCAAAAGTGGCACAGTTTTGACCTTGATCACTAGGTCTGTGCCCTAGCAAGCAGTGTATTGTGCTCTTCTCAGCCTCCTTTTGTTGCCAATGTACATGTCAGAACCTCTTCACTGCTGCCTCTCACAGGTCACTAGCTCCAGCTGAGCTTTGGCTTTCCTAATCCCATTCCTGCCCACTTGGAGAGCTCCTCCTGGGCAGCTGAGCACTATTTGTCATGACTTACACAACTATTACCAGTTTGCTCCAAACTACAAGCATCCTGGGTTTTTTTTTTGCAAAAGAGGGTAAACTTATTTGTACAAAACTATCCTAGTGAAACTCAAATTCCTTTTTGGAAAGAAGAAAAGAGCATTCAGACTGATGCTGAAATCTCACATGATAATAAAATCTTACTGTAATGGAACACAGTTTGATAGCTGCTTTGTTACAAGACTAGCCCTTCACTGTGTTAAACACAAGAGAAAAGTAAACCTCACCCAGGTAAAATGTGAAACAAAACAAAACAAAATCCCAAAAATATATGGCCCTCCCCTCAATTGCCCCTTAGTTTGGTTTTTTTCTCATTTTCTTAAGGTACTGACCAACTAACTCACAACTTGGCACCACAAGAAGTTTAAAAACTCTCATACAGTTATTAGTTGTCATAACAATACAGTAACATGAACCCAAGGGATTTATTTTCAGCCAAAATTTCTTAACTGATGCTGATTTCAGTATTTTTTGAAGTGATTTCCATAGTGGAAATCCACCTCACAGTTTGAGCTGGAAAACAGCAAAATTAATTTTTCTGTAGATTTGACTTTACTGGGGATGATTTTTTTTAACCAAGAAAAATCTTTGGATTCAAAGAGGATATTGTCTACATTTAAAATCCCAGAGCACTTGGAACAATGTTTTCTGGTTCAATAAAAATGCTTTAACTCTCCTTTTTTCACTCAAAACCATCACATTTAGTTTAAGTGTTCAGGTAGTGAAACAATATCATTCTTATAGATAATTTTATAATGCAAACCATTTTGCACCTCTGGGTGAATTCAGGACTGATGCAACAATATGCACACACACAAATTTTCAAAAAACTACTTATTCAGTTCTGAATTTGATGTCTATTTAAGTAAAATGCCAATATGTTTGAAGATCAAAGGCACCTAAGAGACACTGGTGCAGAGCAGAAAGGGAGGAAAAAAAAGAAGACCATACTTCCCAAAGCTTACTACCTGCTGCTGTGATAATCCTTCAGGCATAGGAGTCATAATTGCTTCTGCATGCATACAGTCCACATCAATAAATAAATTTTGCTCCTCTTCTTCCAGACAAGATGATCTGTGATCTACAAATAAATAACCAAATATCAGCTTCTACATGTGGATTAAGAGAGGAAAAAACAAAAGAAAAAAACAAAACAAAACAAGCAGACTCTTTCATCCGAGCACAGAAATAATAAATTTTCGCTTACCAAACAAAAGAAATTTCCCAATAATTCTGTATCATCTGGGAAATCACATAAATGTTACTACCAATAGGTATTCTAATACAGAACACCTTTCAAAGGCATCCTAATATCTCCCAGCTGCAGACAGCCTAAGCATCTTTTGCTTGACCACTGCTCCCTCCTCTCAGCCAGGAGAATGGGGCTGTCCAGAGGGCAGGACATGACAACTTGGGCTAAAGCACTACAGCCCCAGGGACAGCAGTTTTAAAATAAATGATCCCTGGGAGGAAACTGAAAACACACATATTATGATCCAGCTAAAAAAAATTCTATACAACCTTCAACAGCTGAACTAAAGTAGCCAAGTTAACCAAAATGTTTGTTTTCATCAGAAAGGAGTGAGGGATTCTGCATTCCTCTGTGGGTACAAATTTTACTGAAAAAGCACCACCGAAGTGCACTGATAGGTGGCAGTACATAGCCAGGCAAACAAGCAGACCCAAGGAAAGCAGACATAAAGAAAGAACAGTATGAGAAACTGCCTTAGAACAAAAAGAGAAATAAGGGAAGCAGATCTAACATCTGGGAGAAACTTGTGAGTTTAGTTAAGAAATTTTTCACTAGCTCCCTGCTGATTTGGAAAGTGGTTATGAGATGCAGCCATCCACAGGTACACTGGGTCTGCAATCTAATTTCTAGAAATGTAAGAAGGAATGCCAGGTCCATTGGAACACTGTCCTGCAGACCATTTTCATCTGTTCAACTGCAAGAAGTTTTGATCACCTCATTTTGTGTACCTTTCTATATTCAAACTGTGAATTAAGTAAATTGAGAAGCAGTCAGAGGTCATGACAGAGATGTAAGATGTGTCCTGGCCCATACAGCAACTTTATGTTACTTTTCTCAAAAGAAAAAACATTTGCTCCAGCCTTGTGGTTTTAGCTTCCTAAAATTGCAGTTTTATATACTCTGAAGTTACTACCATTTAATTAGTTGGGCACACTTGAGCAGAATGATACACTATCTCTCAGAGTTATCCTGAAAAAGAAACTAGTTTAATTTACCAGCTGTCTCTTGAAAAAACTACCTGTGGACAGCTGCTGCCATGGCTCATGACAAAGGACTGTCACCTGCTCTCAGCTACAGAAAGAACACAAATACTTCTGTGGCTTTTTGATTATACACGACTTTCTGTTTTCCCAACCCAAAGTCAGTTTTCATCAAAAATCATCAAACTGATTAAGCAGTACAGTCTTTCCCCCTGCTTTCACTCACTCTTAAGCATGGAAAGCATTACTACTTACCAGTGACGAACTTTTTAAAATACTCAGCTACTTCTCCACTGAAAGCCATGTCTTAACAGCACATTCTCCTGACATTCAAGAGTTATTTGATGGAGAGACCTGGACAGACTTAGTAACTGGGCTGATTTTGACTGGGGTAGAATTAATTTTCTCCACAGTGGCTAGTATGGAGGTACATTTTGGATTTGGACACAGGGTTTGATAATATAAAGATGGTGGGTTTTTTACTGCTGAACAGGGTATACACAGAGCCAAGGCCTTTTCTGCTTTTCATACTGCCAGGCTGGTGAGGGTGCATGTAGGGAGGAGACACAGCCAGGACAGGTCACCCAAATTGACTAAAAGGATATTCCATCCTGACCAAAGGATAGGACATCCTGCTTCATATATAAAGTGGGAGGAAAGAGGAGTAAGGGGAGGGGATGTTCGGAGTGATGGTGTTTGTGTTCCAAGTAACCACTGTGTGTGATGGGGCCCTTCTCTCCTGGACATGGATAAGCACCTGCCTCCCTTGGGAAGCAATGAACTAGTGCCTTGTCTTTCTTTGCTTGTGTATGGATTTTATGTTTACTACTACACTGTCTTTATCTCAACCCACAAGTTCTCACTCTTATCCTTCTAATTCTGTGCCCAGTCCTGGTGGTAGGGGATTGAGCAAGTGGCTGTGTGGGGCTTGGCTGCTGGCTGGGATTACACCATGACAGTAACTTAACATCACTTCCATACTCCCATCTACCAGCACCTAGATCACACTGCTTGGTGGGACTTGTTGTTATTGTTCTTAAATTGATCCTTCTCTGTGGTCCTCAGGTTTCTCAGGTCACTCAGGTTCTTGCCCCAAACAGAAAACCTGCTCAAGATGCATTGACCATACTGTCATCTGAACTGAATATTATACCATACATTTTTGATATATATCTCTGATTTCTTGCATCTAGCTCTCAGCTCCCACTACAAAAAATTGCTAGGCCATTCTTCTTCCTTCTCAGAAATTACTAGAGAATGTAACAAAGAGAAACACTGTAAATAGCATATACCTTGAGAAATGAAAGATTTTGTCCGAATAAAGGAACGACCCTTCTTCACAGCTGCTTTTGTCTTTTCAAGTCCATCTTTGGTACCTTCTCTAGCAGCTCTCATGAGCTTTTGCATCTGCAAGATAAAAAATATAGTCTACATGTTCAGTGAATAATAGGAAAGCATCTGAGCCTGCACACTTTTAGGCTATCAATATTGTCCAAAGTCAAACGACTGTACAATAAGTAGAGAGAACCATGAAAGCTCAGAGCCAAGCTCCTGTATTTCAAAATAAAATAAAAATTGGAGACAAGGACTTACTTCATGGCAATACTGTATGCAAGTCTAAAAGAGCAGAAATGTTTAAGAACCCTTCTGCATTCAAACAAACTTTAAATAGTCTCAAATGTTATCTTAGAGAACAAATACCTACTACGCACAGGTCATTACTGGCCAGAGGTCTTGTCCATCTTTCAGTGTCCAAATAACTCTTCCAAAGTATTTCTGACCTAAAGATAATCCCCTAGACTCAGTTATATATTAACTATATTCTTAAACAAACACTGCTATGAAGGAAAAAGTTACAACTAATAACTTCATTCACTGAAGAAATGCATTGATTTAATAAGAATTCCATAATCTTACAGTACACTACTACAGTCAAATGAAATTTCATGAAACTAAAAACAAAACACCAAAGAATTTTGCCTTGCTGGAAAATGCTTATTAAAATACCCTGCTTTGTACTTATTTTCCAAAATGTCACTACAACAAAAAATCCCCACTACTGTCAGAACACAAACAAAGCTGCCTTGCTGCAATCAGGCAATTTCTGGGTTTGAGACTGAAGCTTTTTGCAAAAACCCAGTCTTTTCATACCAGTTCCATTCAGAATGGAGAGCAGGGAGATTCCCAATTTGATCCAGTGTGGCTGCAGCCCCATGGAGCCATGGTTTCAGAGAGACATTAGGGTTGTACACCTGGCTCACACTCTGAGGTAAGGGCACCAGTCATCAGGGAAAGACAATGCCCTATCTCATTTTCTGAGACTGCTAACATTAAAAGTAAGCATGAGAAAAGGTCCTCGACCAAGTATTTTTAAGAATATAGCAATATTGCAATCTTTAACTTAACACTGCACAATAAAAATTCAGCACATTCAGAATTCATTTCATACAAATTATTGTCTACTTTTTCAAGCTATTAATAAAAGACAACATTGTCTGTGTTGGAAAAGCAATTATTTAAATGTAGGTAGTTACAAAAATCAACTACACTACCTTCAGCTCATGTTTTTGCTTTAGTTGCTGAATCTCTACTGCTCCCACAGTGTTTGACATCAAATCTTTCACCTTTTTTTCATAATGCTCCTTTAAACGCGTTAGGTCATGAGAAAGCTACAGTGTATAAAAAGACACAATCTTTTCAAAAAGCCATAGTGAAAGCTTCATGCTAAAGCACTCACATAAATCATGCACATTGCCCCATCTATCTACTGACACAAAGACAGCTAAGGGAAAGCTATCACTGAGGGAAAGCTATCACTGAGGGAAAGCTATCACTGAGGGAAAGCCATCACTGAGGGAAAGCCATCACTGAGGGAAAGCCATCACTGAGGGAAAGCCATCACTGAGGGAAAGCTATCACTGAGGGAAAGCTATCAAGCTATCACTGAGGGAAGCTCCAGTCCAAGGAAGGACCATCGCTCCTGGGCACTGCCGAGCTCCGCCAGGCGCTTTTCTGTAAAGACACGGGCAAAGCCACTTAGACTAAGGCAACTAAATTGTTATACATATTAATTGTATTGTGCCTATCTCTTAAAAACCACATGGAAACAATACATCAGCCTTAACCATAAGCACTATTCACTGGAGCACAAAACCTAGCCTGTATTTCACACTAGCCTTCAAAACAGTGAATCAGAAGAAATCTCAGAGACTGAAGAACCTGTGGAGATTGCTGGCACCTGAGAATATGGAAACTGACGGGGCAGTGAGTCAGGTAAGGAGGCACGAACAGGATTCATGTTCTTGTGGTTTCCACATGCATCATAGTCTCACTGTATGAACTTGGGTGTAACCATCCCATACATGAATATATTCATTTGCAAGGTAAGGAAACTATCACACAGAAAGGAATGCTCTGGAACACTAATTACCATTTGTTAAACATTTTGACAAAGGTAGATAAAAGAGGTTAAAACACAACCAGGAAAGAAAAAAAAAATAAAGGAAAATATTTGGTGTGTCCTATAATAGAAGTCCAGTGGAAAACCCCTCAGCTTGATATCAACAGAGTTATTTGGCAAGAGATCAAAGCCTCAGGAAAGAGAAGGCCTACTGAGCTGAAATCAAAGCAACAGGCCCAGTTCCACTAGGCTGGGTCAGGATGCAATTACCTCTAACATCATCATTCTGGCATTACAGCAGTATTATAAAGAATAGTATCTGGTTCACAGACAAGAAATATTTAACAACACAAAAACTTTCCTTCTTAAAATAAAATAGTAAATAAATAGAATAATAAGAATTATAATGAAAAGGTGACTTTGAGGGAAATCATACCAGCACTTAAAATTAAATATCCCATGTCCAACCTTGCCATTCTTTTCAACTAACATTAAAATTATAAGTAGGGCAAGTCCCTCACAGGCTCTGAAAGGCTACAGAAGGTGATGTGCTGGGAATATACTGTAATATCCATCACAGGACCTGAGGAGAAGTGAAAGTTAGTACAAGGAATGGATACAGAGAAAATGTACATTAAGAAGAGCAGTGTCTGCCCGTGCTGAAATGCCAATGCAGGGAGGGCTGGGGTTGGCTTTTTGGTTTTTTTTGGTTTTTTTTGTTTTTTTTGGGTTTTTTTTGGTTTTTTTTTTTTGTTTGTTTGTTTGTTTGCTTTTTGTTGTTGTTGTTTTCTTGGTTGTTTGTTGCAAGGGTTTTTTTTTTGCAATCCAAAAGTTTTCTTCCTCACTCTCTACCAAAACCCTTCCCTAATTTCTCCATCTCCCAGCAACCCATCCAGGTGCAGGAGCCTGACTTTTCCATCCACCAGCTTAAATGTTCCTCACCTCCTCACACCCATCCTCACAAGGCAATCCCCAAAACCTTTTGTCAGGCCTGAAAAAGCCATCTGCATGGCAGTACCCAAGGGCACACCCCTCTTCTCTCATCACTCCTCAGTCTCTTGCTCAGACACTGTGCCTGATCCTGGCGCAATCACATTCAACCACTGCCAACAGTTTTCCATGACAGATCAAAGTATACTTTTAAGAGTTCCAAAAAAATGGCTTTAAACTTTGCTTTGTTCACATATGCAAATAGATTCCTATGACTATGGCCAAAGCTGAAGCTAGGGATAACAAGAGAAGATTAAAAAACAAAATAAAAATAATAAGTCAGCAGCCATGTTAATGCTTACACACTCACATGCAAAGTAATTCCCTAGTCTCTTCCAAAGTATTTAAAGCAAAAAAAAAACAAAACAAACTCCATTTTTTCAGTCTTGTTAGAAAAAACTCCCAAACAAACAGCTGCAACAGCTTAAGATTGTTCTAGTCAGAATAAAACCAAGACAAAACCAGAGGATGAGCACTCAGCTTACAAAGTGCAGATTTGGGAGGGCTCAAGTCTTGCAGTTAATTGCTCATTCCCTGATTTCCAAAGGATGTGCAGCAAGGAAGGAGGTGAGAGGAGAGCAAATTGCATGTACTGGAGGGAAACACAGACAACAAGGTTTTTATTCTCATCAAGTTAAGAAACCTGTAAAATGAAAATGAGGGCCCCATGAAATAACACCCTGTCTGCAACCCCTGCACATTCCAGCCACGGGGTGCTGAGGCAGCTCACAACACACAGCTGCCACGTGGCTCTTGGGGCTCAGTCCCCAGTCAGCACACACTGGGAGCCTCTCACAAAGAGGGTACTCAAGGGCAGAAGAAGAGGAGCCAAGGCAAAGAGAAGGCAAGAGCCCAGGGCCTCTCTCCCTGTGCAATGGGAGAGGAGCAGGGACGACAGGCACCTGTGCCACCTGTGCCTTCCTGCCTCCTGCAGAACACATGGAGCCAAAGGCATGAGATCTGAAAAGTGGCAGAGATGGATCATTTTAATCATGCCACCTCTCTTCTCTCCTAACAGGTAGAACTCTCTTTGATTATAAAAATCTTTTACTTTCAGAAGTTCTTTAAGTTCAGTCATTTTCAAACAAGCAAACTGATGCAGATCTAAGACAGCAAGCTAGGGAACACTGGCAAAGAGTTTTGTGACTTTTGAGCATCTAAAGACCCCAAACCATCAATTCTTGTCAGGCTTGTCCCCATTTATTTTTCACATTATTTTCCACACTTTTTTACCACTTACACTAATCCACCAAGGGCAAAAGAAGAGAAGGTAAGGAACTGCCCATAAGCAAAAACAATCTCATTTTTAATTTAGTTTTTATCCAATTTGAGTCATATTTTTTTTGTACAAAACTTCTGTTTAATATTTTCATATCTCCTTTTCCCTTTTACATTTTGTTATGTACTGTCACTTCCACACTGACTCATATGTCCTTTAAAAAGATGCTGTTGGCACTGGAAGCTGAATTGAGGAAAAAAAGAAATACAGGTGAGAAAGGGAAGTGTTGGAAACCAGGACAACCTCAATGACTGAGCAGCACTGCAGGATACATACATGTCTCTTGTGGTTGCCTCGCAAAAAGGAGCTGGGAATTCCATTTTTACACTCAGAATCACTCTGTTCTTCATAGCTTTCAAACTCACTTGAACTCCACCCGTATTCCAGTGAGCTGTTTCCACCATCATCACCATTTTCAACATCATCATAAATCATTTCCTCTGCAAGAATTAAACCAAAATAAAAAAAGCTACACTGAAATGTATGTTTGTTCAGACACTGGAAAGCTTACTCAGGATATGCGACAAAGAATTGTACAGATTTCTGGATGCACATTAAAAATTTTGAATTAAATCCAATATTCAAATAGCCAAAGTGGATTGTCTTTGTTGAAAGAGAGTACTAAAAAAGGACAGTGTTACTGGTACACACCATGATCCTTTCAGAAACATGTGCTACTCAAATGGCACTGTTGTGTCCAAATCCCACAAAATTATTTAGAACTTCAAAGGAAGTTTAAACTCTAACTGCGAATGCACATCTGTACTGAGAAACATCATCCTTCCAATTTAAGCTTGCCATTTGTCCCTAGGGACGTGGTAAAAAATGTTAAAACATGGCAAGAATCAAATGAAAATGTCACTACTTCCAGCAGAACAGGTCAGACCAAAGCAGCAAGAAACTGTGTTATTACACAATGATGTTTTATGACTCATCACAACCAGTCACTGGAAGTCTCCCACACCTGGCAGCTACCTTGCTCATGATTTACTCTAAAAACTTGAAGTATTAACCTTTTCAAGACATAACCTTTTCAAATCTATATTACAAAGGCTGACCAAAGTACCTCCTGTTAAAGACACACATCTTTCTATTGGCACAGATGTCGAGAACATAAAACTTACTCAAAATAAAATGGAAAATTTAGAGTCAATTTCTTCACAGGAAACAGGAATGCACTCTACCTGCAGCATCGTATGTCAGTACAAGTGGAAAAGTGTGGACACTTGTTGTGGTACAACACTTCTATCAAGAATCACTATTGTCAGAGGTTATGATGCAGCATTTACAACTGTCTCCTATTAAATCCAGGAAACAGCAGCTGTACTTTTATTTTAAGATTGACGTTTCATTTAAACAGAGAAAAAAATGTACTCAAAAGCCAGTATGTTTTATACATGCATCAAACCCTGGATTTTAATATTAACATTGGAATCCTCTGTGTTAATTATAAAGAACTTAATTAGTCTAATTTGGAAGATTCAGATTTTTAATTTTTTTTTTTTTTTCAAATCCCCATGCATATCAAGAGTGTCCTTAAAATATGGTTACTGAGGAAAATATCTTAGTGGTAATCTAGAACAATGAGTATTTTAAAAGAATCATATTAAGTCAAAATAAATCAAGAAGTCTAACTCCTGTGCTGTGAGCTTTGGGGCAGGATTTACCCCACGACTAGGTGAATTTATCTTGTCCATGTGGTAACGTAGATTATCTGACAAACTTTTTTTGGAATAGTTGACAAAATATACAAATAATAAACATCAAGATCCTGAATGTACGAAGATGAAACTTCCCTTACTACCCATTTTCTCAGAATCTTTCAATGTCTTAGGGGACAACATGAAAATCAAAATTTTAATTGATGTCTTACTGGTTAAACTAAAGATTCTGACCAATATGCCCAGCAGAGCTTTGCCCCATATCCCATAGCTCAGCCACCTGGGCCTGGTGTACCTGTTTCCTCACTGATCAGCAACAGCACAGAGAGGTCCCTGCTCAGAGCAGCACTGAGGGAACTTCCAGTAATATAACCATTCAAGTCATGAATGTAACACAGTACTTTACAATAATAAATTTTAAAAATTTAGTAAAAAATTGTAAAACACCTTGCTTGAATACTACTAAAGAAAAGGATTAAACTGTTGCAGCTTTAAAGATTAATGTGGGTTTCACACAGGAAAGCTCAAGTGTTTCCTTGATTCATTAACAATTTCATTATCAAAGACCTACACCCTCTGAGAGCCCTGATCAGTAAGATGCTGAGCTCCCACCAATCCAATTCACTCAAACACAAAATCAGTCAGTAGCAACTGATCTTTAGGCAGACTTCACTATACCCAAAAACTGCAAAACAAACCTAAGTAAGAACTCAATGAAATATGCATCTTGAGCCCTAACTCCATCATTTCCAATAAAGGTAAAATCTTGACTTCAGAAACAACTTTGAGATCTATTCTGCCCCCTCCAAACACGGTCACAAACATCAGGAGCGAACCACTTCAAAGCTGAAATAAAACATTTGTGTAGAGTCACATTCAGGATGGTGAGCAGCCACTCTGGACCATCTCTTCCATCGATCAAGCATTTATATATTGAAGGGGACTTCCAAGGAGAGAGCTTCTCTCTATAACCATGACAATGAGACATTATCATACATCATTTAACTATTTAAAACACCCTTTTCCTAACCATCTTGGCTTGTTCAGGGCACTACAGCTACAACACCCAACACTGTAATTCTCTAATATGCAGAGTACTCAAGCATTTGGAACAGTATCTATAAAACAAAGTAGAATTCAGCTTCTGAGAAGAGCAGTATAGGAGACCTGCTGAGACAGTCTTTTAAGTATTAGTATAATTCTGAACTCTGTAAGACCTACCAATCACTGACACAATGGTAAATCCATTTACATATATTTTAGGCACTTAATGAACATATCTGTTTAGTATATATGCACATAATTCCATTTTGCATTGCTTTCAACATTACAAAGACCTCAAACCTGGTTCAGAGTCTGAATCTTCTCTTGGCACATCATCATAAATTACTTCATCCGGGTCTAAAATCAGGACAGAAAAAAAAACCACAAATGAGAAACTTCCTAAAATTTGAATGGGACCAAGTGTTTAAGAGGCATTTGGACAAAGCCCTTAAACATTCCTTCAGCCTTTGATCAACTCTAAAATGGTCTGGCAGTTGAAATGCTGTAGGTGCTCTCCAACTGAAATATACTATTATATTATTTAATTGGTTATATTGGTATATATTAACACAATGGAGATGTGACTCACTCTTACTAGCATTTTGCCTGCACATCTAATCATTCAAATATTGCAATAATGTACAAAGCAGTATATGTGAAATGTCAGTTTTATCTGCATTGCTTATGATGACCTTTGCTAGCCTGAAAACAAAAATCCACTTCAAAGTCAGTGTTTCTCCCTCCTTCTTAAAGAAGTATGGTATGTCCTCTGCCTGTTCAAGGCTGCTCATTGCCCTATTGAATGGATAGGTGCAGAAAAGCTGAAAGTGGCTTTTTAAAAAGAACCAAAAGTAAATAATGTAATGTTTATCTTAGTAAATTAAGAGACAAAATGACAACACAAATTCTTCAGTCACTTCACAAAATATGTAAGATGAACATATTCAGTGGGAACAGCTGAGAACAGGCAGGATAACCTCTCCTCAAACCACAAAATCTCTACTCTGGTTTAAAATGCAGCTGCCAGCCAAGAATCAACAGCACACACCAAGACAGTGGCAGTTCCTTCCCTTCTTCCACCTCCAAGTGCTTATTTGCTACTACTGCACAAGAAGAGCAATTTCAAATACAGTCTCAGATCAGACACTGAACTGGAGCTTATTTCCAGTGCACATGCATTAATGGAGCTAAATGACCTCCATAACACATGATTCCACAGACTCCAAAAAGTGGAAAAATGAATGTTAACTTTATTCTAAAATACAATTTTATTCAGCTGTAGAATGTTCTACAGCTGAATGTTTTATTACAGAATGTTTTATTACTGTTGAATGTTCTACAGCTTTGTTCTGGAACCTATCTAAAAACACACAACAAAAGTGAAGATGGACATTCCCATAAAATCTGCTTGTGCACATAGACACACATATACTGCTGATCACAACTTAAAACTGACCACCTTCCACAGCTGTACTTCAGTGTTCATGGGTACTTACTTTCCATCCATGCTGTATTTGCAGGATCTGCAACCCATTTGGCCAGGGCATCATCCTCTTTCTTGGTCTGGTTATCTTCACTTGAAAAAGAGGCCACAAAATAAAAGAACTAAAAGTTATACCACAATGTTTTTAAACATCCATGAAGACAAGACAATAAATATATTTCTGCCCTCTAGTTTCCACTCCAAGGGTGCTAATTAGTCAAAAATGTTGCTTCAGTGTGTAGTTGGGTGATGAATAAGCTATTCAAGTTAATAGTCTTACAATTTTAGTCAGAAAATTGAAAATACTTTCTTTACAACCTTAAAAAACACTCTGCTTTTGAGTTCATCTACCAGAACACAGGAAATTCTCTCAGAAACAGTGAAGTGAGAGCTTCTTTTTCATGGTAAATAAGACAAAGATATTCTGGGTTATATCAGGAGGTTATATAGGCAGAGCTGCTCCCGTCCTCCACCTGGTGCTGGTGAGGCTGCTAGAGCAGCATGTCCAGCCTTGGCTTCCCAACACTCCCCTGCTAGAGAGCTGTGGAGGAAGTGAAGCTACCTCTAGGGAGAAGAAGGACTAAAGCCCATGGTTTACAAGGAAGGAGATAAAATATATGGAGATTATTTAGTCTGATGAAAAGAATGTTATGGAGTGATCCAAGAGTAGCTACAACTATCCAAAAGAGAACTACAGAGGTGAGGGATTCAGGGTTATTTTTTTTGTTTGGGTTTGTTTTGGGGATTTTGGGGCCTTTTTTTTTTTTTTAACGCCAGACAAAGGGGGAATAGTCAACAGACTGCCCATTGGGAGATTTGGTTTGGACATTTGGGGAGGCTGGGGGGGAAGAGGGGCAGGGAAGGTAGTACAGCAGAGAAGACTGCTTGGGGAAGGTGCAGCACCTCCATCCCTGGAGGGTTGAGGGCTCAGCCAGCAAGGCCATGGTTGATCTGATGGATCCTGCTGAAAGCAGCAGGCTAGACCAAACCTCCAGCAATCTGTTGCACCTGACATTGCCATCACTCTAGAAAAATTCAACCCAGTGTCTTCAAAAATGTCATGCACAGTTACACCAGTGCTGATTTTTGTACTCAACCAAAATTACAGGAGTAAGAAAGTGAAAAAAAACCAAACCAACAAACATAGAAGCATCACACAAAGAAACAAAAACACTTATCAAATGCAAGCTTTCCTAGGAATTAAGGCTTTGCAAACCATTAAAACGTGATGAACTGGCAATCACCTATTCTGAGGGTCCTCCAGGTTTACAGAATTATAATGACATTCTTCAGTTGCTGACTGTGTACCTGCCAAGTAAGAAAAAAAAAAAAAAAAAAAAAAGAAAGCATTTGCAATAACATGTCAGTTTGGCTAAAACTGCACATTTTACCATAAGAAATTGATTTTACTAGATCATTACTAAAGAATAATCTCCTTCCTTGCAATATTTTTATTCTTACACATGTTTAAAAAAGTTGGAAGTTTCTTCACACCCTGCATTTCTGAAAGCTAAGTAATTCAAAGACACAGCCATTTCTTAGAAGAGCTGTTAAGAGGAAATCACAATGGCTAATGCATTTAATTCTCTCTCTCAAACATATATTCCTCTACAAGAAATAAGGACCACACAAACATTTGCTTTTACTTGACAGTATTCCTAATAGTGGTAAAAAAAAAAAAGGCTGGAATAAAAGCTGGAATTATAGAAGAGCTGCTGCCCAGCTAAAGAAAAGTATATTCAAAATACAAAAAGAAAAAGGCAGGATATGGGCAGCTTTCTTTTCCTACTATCTTGACATTAAGATGTCAACTTTCTCAACTCTGGTTACAAAATGGATCTCTTGTTTCTGTAATAATCCATAGTTATTTCCCTTTCTAGTTTCCTCTACTGTCTTAAAATTGTACTAGAAGACAGAGAATTCATCAAATCATCAAGGGAAAAATCCAAGAGTAACTCTAAATCCACAAGAACTTGAAAATAAAGAAACAGAAATGCATACAGAAAAGGCAAAAGGGAGAGGAATTTTGCCAGGATCTAGGAAAAACAATAAAAGGTATGAGAAGAAACCATTTGGCTTGAACACTGAACTCTGGATCCGGAAATTATTTCATCACATTAAAAAGGAATTAGCATTAATCATACTCACCCAGGGTGAGTGCTATACAGGTAAGGTAGCTGAGGTTAACCAAGGGTTCCCTCTCAAATCAAGTAAGGTGTGTAAATCCAGTACCTTCGTCATCCACAGAAACACTGCGGATGATGACAGGGCTGCAGTACGCTGGCACTATCAAAGGTAAGTTGGATGGCACAGCATATCCACAGGGGACAGGAACAGAATATCCACCAGACAGGCTGGGACTGGCACATTCCTCTGGAGGACTTGGTTCTGGTGATGAGGATGGGTCCTTCTCTTGGATTGGGGAAATATTAATGACTGAGTAGGGATTTACTTTGGCCGGAGTGCCTTCTGCAGCAGGTTCTGATGTTTGCAGCTTCTCAGTGTTTTCTAAATTACCATCTCCTTTAGTTGAAAGATTAAACAAAAATACAAAGTTTTAGTTTTCATACCTCCTCAAGCTGTTCTAATAGCTCTTTGCAAGTATGCTAAACACTGACTTGATCTTTTCTATACAAGTTGCTTGCAATCTATGACTCAAAATTCCCACACAGTATTGCCAACATCCCCATGTTACAGATGAGGAATGCAACAAGAGCAAAACAAGATGAATTACAAAGATGCCTATGGAAAAACAGTATCTTGACTCACATAAGCACATGAGTCAAAACAGTCTTAAATCATAAAGGTTAAAATCTGGATGAATTTGAATCTTACAAACAGAAACACAAGAAATATTTTAGGGGTAGTCATAAGGACAAGAAAAGACATGGAGGGACATTCCTCAAAGAGTAGTCCTGAAAATGCTGTTAAGAAAAAGAGGAAGAAAATAACTTCACAAGTTTTCCTCTTTGTAAGTGTATTGTTTTCTGTTATAGAAAGTTCCCAGTATTTTTTTTTTGAGACAAGCTGAGCTACAGCAGAACCACAGAGCCCTCTGAAGGGAACTGCAGAACTGTATCCCAAGTGATCAAATGATTTTAAGCTGTAAGCACAACTTCACAATAAGGGTGAGCAAGCAACAGATGCTCAGGGAAAGATGGTGTTTAAGTTCCAGGTTGTCAAACTGCACAGTACCTGAAGAGTTATCTACTTTTAATTGCCATAAGCACAGTGAATCTGTTTACAAAAGGAAATTGGAATAAAGTAAGCAAAATCAGCTGTTAGAAATTTGAGCATAATACAGCAATTTCCAGACTACACCTCAGCACTGGGAACATCTGCATCTGCCATTAAAAATGTTCCAATATTTAGCAAAACTTCTGTTTATGAACAAAATTCATACATTCAAACTCTACTTAGTTTTATGCACAACATCTCAAACTCAGCAACCAGCAAGCTTAGCTACGAAACAGCTTATCTCAAGCCATCAATGTGCCTTAAGACCAGCAAGGATACACAGTTTTCCTGTAGCATGACACTCTGACTATGTCCAATCCTTTGGTTTGGATGTCACACTTTAGTGGGAAACCTCATGGGAACTACATGTGATGGTCACTTGCTCTGCCAGATTTACCATGACTGTAACTGGCAGGAATATTCAAAACACTTGCATGGTATTTCCAGGTGTGAGAGACTGGACTATGACTCAAAACAAACTGACCATTTTCAGGGGTGCCTGGGTGCTTTGCTGATGCCAGGTTTGCAAGCCCACAAAGAAAAGGCAGTGAGTTTTTGGGTGTGTAATGACAAACCTGCATAAGACAGAGGGGGTGAACTTCCCACCACCAGAGGCTACAAACTGGGCTCTGAGGCTTGCAGGAAGCAGAGCTTGGGGAGAGGCTGCCCAAATCATGGCCAAACTGCCCTCCCTTACAAACACAGACTCCTCCCTGGGAAGGTCACTTTCACACAAGGCACAGTGACATTAGAGGCATTGACTCTGCCTTGGAAGAGCTCATAAACTCTCAAGCACCCCTGAAGTGCCCTCAGACTCATTTCTGACACGTGATCAAGAGATAGTGTAGAACTTTGCCCTCACTGAGGAGGTGCTTGGGCACTTCCACCTGAACCTGAGAGTGTATTGACCCACCAGACTTTGTATTTTATGGGTTTTTTCCCCCACCTCTGACAGATAAAGACCTTCAATTGTCACTTCAATCAAGTGTCATCATAAATCCATGGCCGGTGATTATGTATCTTCCTACTCTTACCCTTTCTTTCTCTTTCTTCCTTCCTTTTCCCTTTTATGTTTCCTTATGCAGGTGGTATTTTTATGCTTTGATATTGCCATTATTACTTTACATAACAATAACCAAAATGGCTACATATATGCTTTCCATTGCAACCAAACTGTTCCAAAATAAACCCAATATGTGCACCTTTACAAACACCAATCTTTCAGTGTTTTTCCACTCTAATCTGCTCCAAGAGATTCATTGAGAAGAACCTGAGTTGCCCTTAAGGGTAACACCATGGAAAACTCTTGTTAAAGTACTTTTATTGCACTGGCATGAAAAGGCATCCTATGATCAGTCTTGACTACTAGCCCAGTGGAGGCACAGACCAACAAGCTGACTTACCTGCAGCACCAGCCTCTTGGTGCTCTACGTAATTTCCAGGACTAGGTGGCACAAGGGCTTGTCTGTCTGCTTCTGGTATCTCATCTCCACTATCAAAATCAAACTGTTCTCCCTCATCTTCCTCTTCATCATTTGGGCCCGCAGCTTTTGGTTCACGCTCTAGAACTGTGCAGAAAGAGACACCTTTGTTTGCTTGCTCTCAATAATGATTTCATGGGACCAGTAAATGCTCCACATTACAAATGAAGCTTACACAATGAACCCTTAGATTTTTAGGTTACTGGAACAGAACAAAAGTTGATTGGTATCTTGATAAGCTCATGCAGTTTTCAGTAAATCCTTTAGTGCAAACAAGAAAATTATTTGGAAAAAAATAAACAAGTAATAATGCAAATACTCTTGCTTTTGTCATAATGAGCCAAAAGATTTTTAGAAAAACACCTAAACAGCCAAATTTTAAACAAGAAAACTTCACAGATTAATTTAATTGCACAGGGACTTTGCAACTTTAAAACTTCAAGTCATTTTTCCTTTCTAACTGAAACTCCTAAGTCTATTCTTTCCTAACAGTGTCCAAATACCAGTGACAATCACTTAGTTCGCACACTCCAACAGAAACCAGCAGATTAATTTTCCTACTCCAATCTGAGATAGCTTTAAACCATGCAACATGTTATTACCCCAATTACCCCCCATACACGTGCATTCTGGTGTAGGGAGGATATGGAACCTTTGAGGAAGTAATGGCTGAAATAACGACACCCTAATTGGATAGGAAGGGTGGGTTTGGGTTTTTTCCTCTTTGCTTGTGAAGCTATCGTGGCACAGATTTGGCACTGCACATGGGGCTGAGGAGAGGGAGCAGGAAGAAGTACACAGCAGTCCCCCATGTTACTGGGGAAAACCCATGAAAATGTAAATCCCTTCATGTACCTACAGCATAAAACAATATCCTAAAAAAGGCAAAGGTGTAAATACACAAGTATGTTATAAAAAGTTACCTGAAGGCGATAAACATCCCCCCTTCATTCTCTCAGGTAACACAAAATGAAAAAACAAGTCTTGCAAAGATGATTGGATCTGCTGCATCATGATGATGTTATCAGCTATCATACCATCCAGAACAAATTTTTTATCTTTATGATAAAACCTGCAACACCCCAAAGCTCTAGACTGCTTAGATTGTCATGGTAATCAGCATTCCTGCCAAGGCTTCTGTTTCTTCAGGCAGGCTGAGCCAGCATATTTTACCCCAGCCACAAATAACAAGATCTTTCATGCAGCCTCTCTGCTGGAGAAAAGTGAACTAATTGCAAAAATAGTAAGGAACAAAAAACCTGGATTATCCTGCATTTATTGTCATGTGTTATGGCCGAGGCAGCAGGATATTTAATTTCATTTTGATGAATTCCTTTCAAGAATTCTTCATGAGAAGCCATGAAGTCAGGCTTCTCATTTTTGCTTTGTCCATTAGCAAATTCCTCTTTTCCTGAAAGATGCAAGAAATTCTTCAGAGCCCTTCCAAGTGATTAAAGACAAACATGGCATTCTTCCTGATTCAGCATCCATCTGACTAAACTGTAATATTTGTTGCTTGACTGTGTAATGGGGAAAAGAAACAAAAGAGGGGAAAATGTCTTTTGAACATTAGTAAAAAAAATTTAAATTGGACGTGTCACCTAATTTTTTTTCTCTTATGGCTGTTAACACTACCCCTCTTCATTCATTTCAAAATATTTACTTTGCATCACAGATAAACAAGGCACAGAACCTGATAAATGGGACTACAGCCTGGAAAGATTCCATAATCACATCACTGATGGGACAGCGGGTTAAGATTACAAAAAGAGACAAAAAAAGAGAGAATACATTGTTCATCAGAAAGGGTGTACAGGAGACAAACAAATATCCTCAGTTCAGAAAGTTTTAAAACTGTATTCCAGCTTTGCATTACTTCTACATTTGCTTAATTCTGCCGGCATAAAATTTAGCCTTTTAAATTTAAAGATACCTACCATCTCATACTTAATAAAAATATTCTCCTTTAAGCTTTTAATAACAAGGCCATACTATTTCAATTGATGGACAAAGTATTTTAACAACAAAAATTAAATAAAAAAAGAATAGGGGCTTTTTGCTTCAACTTAAGAGGTGATCAGAACATGAGATAAATACAGATTATGTCACACAAAAAAGGACAAATTCCTGTTTTGAAAATACCTATTTTCCACAGTTCTTTGTGTTATATCACAACAACACACAGACAAAAGCTCTTTTTAAGTGCTACAGTTACGAAGACAGCATCAGTTAGACCCAGGCTGAATCCAGCTGCTAAACACCATCAGAGGTCTTGCAAAACTTCATCCTCATGAAGAAAACCCCAGTTCCTCCTACCCTTTATCTGCAAATCAAAAGGATAAAGCCAAATAGTGGCAACTGTCTTGCAGAAAAAAAAAAAAAAAAAGAGGGGGGGGGAAGATGGGGAGTCTGGTGGGTGTGTGTGTGAGGGGGGGATTTTCAAAGGCACCCTCCCTTGCAAAAAAAACCATAGAGGACAGCTTTTTTGTTTTTTACATAATTTTAAAATGCACTATTTTTTTTCTGAAGTAATAATCACACAATGCTTAGAGTGACAGAGTCTGGAATTCTTCAAATAATTAAATTAGGTACTAAAAATTCAATTTTGCCTTTCACCACTACTCACATCCTTAGCTTTATATGTGCCCATCAGTGCAATAAGAATACAAAAATTGATTGAACTTGTTCATCTTATGGCAATACCACTCTGAGAGCTCTTTAAATGCTTCAGGGAAATTCTCACATTTCTAAAAATTTCCATTTGGAGTTTTCAAAACAGAAAAGACATCTGATATAATGGAAACATTGTCTTCAAGTTAAACTAAGTATGAAAGTGCAAATTTAGAATCAGAAAAAGGAATACATGTTCTCATAACTGTGCACAGCACACAGATTTATGACTTTTTCTGTGCTTTGTTATCCAGTGAAATGACATTTCTTAAGTTTACTTCAGAAATAAGTTCACTTAGGTTGTGTTTACAGAGACCTGCTGGGGCATAAGCAAATTTAAAAAATGCTTGGTTGCTTTGCCAATTGCAAAGCATTCTTGGCACCCTTTGCCTTCCCATCCACTAACTAAGGAGTTAAAGGAATGACATTATTTTAAAGCCCAGACTAAGTCAGCAAAGCTTCATTAATAGTTTTCTTAAACAGTTTATTTTAGTGACATAGAAGTAAGATAAAATAGCTCTGCATTAGCTATCAATTGCATTTTGAATGCAATATGAACACACCTGAAATAAATAAAAGCACCCCAAATGTCTGTCCCCCTTGCAATTTCATAAATCCATGACGATTCAGAAGAAGTCAACTGAAGAAAACTTTCTTCCAAGAAAAAGCATGATACAGGAAGAATGAAATAGAACCCCAAGCACAAACACTTCAGCAGTCTGGGGCATGAACAATCAACCTGGAAGCCCTGGACATAAACAGGCATGCTACCACCAAGAAATATGAATACTTTACGTTTTAAGGTTTGAAAACTATTTTTATAAGTGGAAGCCTTCTGTATAATTAAGAATGTCATCTTTGCAATCAGTTGTAATCTTTTTTTTTTTAAGTTCACAGACTATTATGGAACAAAAAGCAGCAATGTTATATTTAAAGAACTCAATAAATATTTTTAGTCGCTTCTACCATACAACCAATTAAGGAAATAAGTGTACAGTGCTTTAAATGGCATATATCTAATTAATATTTAGTAAAAAAATATTAATACAATGGAACCTAAAACACACTGGCAGGTGGTGCCTGCAAAGACCTAGCTTCCTTTGAAATGGATTCCCCAAATGTTTCAACTTCCTACAAATACCTGAGTGTCTTGAAATACACAAAACTTATTAGCAAAAAAAGTATTTTAAAATTTAAAATCCCAGAATATTTTGAGGTAACATAAAATTCGCTATCTCACACAGGTTACAAGTCAAAACAAACTGCCAGACATAGCAATCTAAATGCTTATTATTTATCCTTCATACATTCCAGACATTTCTCTGATGAGACACCCTTCCCTTTACAGACCTCTATTTCTAGACAATTAAAATCTGCTGAGCTCCTTATGGAAGTGTACAATAGGAAATAGCTATTGAAAACATGCAGATACCAGGAAACAACTGAATTTCTCAAATTACCATTTTTATAAAACTAACCATTTGGGGCCAAACCCACCCTGCTGACTGTGCTCCAGGATAAATGGGCTCTCAAACTGTTCCCTTTTTATTTCAGAAGAGATTTCACTGCAGAGGCTTGGTGTTTGTCTGGATGGTGAAACTTGTGCTGGGAAACACTCATGCCTGCAGATGCTTCCAGATATGGCCAACTTCATAAAAATCAAAAAGCTTGGTCGCCACTGGACAACACTTTATTTCTCCCACTTTGAAAGTACTGTTTAGGCTGCATTCCTAATGCTAGAAAGCAACGTGGTATTTTATTACCGCGCCTGAGCGGGTCGCAGCTGGTGAGAGAGAGACGGTGAATCTTGTATCTTGATCAGAAGGCATATTTATTAGGATATTATATATAATACATTATGACTATACTAAATAGAATATAGAGAGAGGTTTGCAGAGCTGCTAGCTAAGCTAAGAATAGATAGAAAGAATCTCAAACAAAGTTGTGTCCAGGGACTCAGTCCCCTAGCTTGCACTGGTGATTGGCCCTTAATTATAAACATAGAAAATGAGCCAATCAAGGTGAATCCTATTGCATTCCACAGCAGCTGATAACAATTGTTTACCTTCCCTTCTGAGGCCTCTGCCTTCCAGAAGACATAGAAATCTGAAAGAAAGGATTTCTGTGGAAAAATGTCTGCGACAGTATTTTCAATCACTCATCTCCCTCCCACTTGTGACCACTAATTCTTCATTTCCAGGAGAGAAAACTGCAGTTAAGTATTCCTTCACTCTGTTACTCAGCTGACACATCACTGTTCTGCCCTTCTGAAAGGACGCCTGCAGCAGCACCTGTGCAGGGCAGGAGGGACCCTGCAGGGGAAAGGCTGAGCTGTACCAGCACTGCCACTTCACTGCCACTTCCCAGGCACACGGGACAGCCACCAGCACACCACTGGCACCCATAAACCACCTCCTCACACAGGTGGAAAGTATCTGTTTTTCTGGGGGAAAATAAACATCTAGGGCAAACTGTGCACGTAAAAACACACGAGTGAGTGCTCCTTCCCCTGGGAAGTGGGTCAGAGCCAAGGACTGTCCCTTTGCACTCATTTGCACCCACTCCCTGCACTCACAGCTGTGCTAAGCTGGCTCTGCAGGGAGCCCAGGTCCTGTGGCACAGGCACGCTGCTAATTACACACAGCATGCACACACATCCAAAGCATGACCACAATGTCAGCATTACCAGCCTCTGTGGAAAACAGTTACAAAAAAAAAACCCCAACCAAAGTAAAGAGTATACATTCATGCAAAAATTGTTTCCAGTGATGGAAACAAAGGCAAAGCCACATGAATTAACAGGCTTTCCCTGCAAATAAATAACAAAGAAATAAGTACAAATGCCTCTTTAGTATTTTGCAAATACACACACTACATGCTAATTATGTTGTTGAGCATGCACAACAGATATTATTCTTCTGGATAAAAAAAAACAAATTCAAAACCAGAGTCAGAAGAGTAATGAATCTGCCTGCTCATGTTTCAGAGAGCCTGCTAACAACAGCATGCCTAACACCAAAAAAATTGCATTCCTTGAAATAAAGCCCAGGTCTGTGGATGTTAGGAGAGATTTACAAATAGCAAAACCCTGAAGTTTAAAAACTACTCACAGTGCTAAAAATTTAAGTCTTAATTACCTAATTTAAAAAAACTGAGTTGCAACAAATCAAAAGTCTAAAATAACAGCATTAAGACATGAATCATGCTGTCCAGAGAAAAGCAGGAGCAACACCAGCATTGTACTCCTTTGCAAAGCCTCAATGTGCTTTCAGTGCTGGCTGCCCGATAACCAGAAAGGCAACTACGTAAAATCAGTGTTTTATGGCCATTTACTTTAAATACTCAGCACATTGGTATTGTCTATCACCCCTAGAAACACAGATCAAGCCTGGTCCTGAGGATGTCTTTTCTACTTCAGCACCATATTAGTGTAGGGGGATAAAATGTAAGAAAACAAAGATAGTGTAGAAAGTAATCTTACCCCTACGGAGTTGCAGCTGGGCCAATTATCAAAGATTAGGAGCAGGCCTGACTTTACCAGGCCACAGCTGTAACCAAGGAGAAGAAGAGTGCTATAAAAGATTGGGGTGGCTGGGTGAGAAGGGAACTGAGGTGAGTTGGCGACTTTGTGAAGAAGAGTCAGTGATTGGAGGAGCTGGCCATGAGAAACACCAAGAAGGTATGAAACTTTTGTGATAAGCAACAGTATAGAACCCCTGCATAAGATGACAACATATTAGCACATTCTGACATACAAATTTCCAAGAAATACCAAGAAATTTTGCTGGTGCTGTAAGGAAAGCCTGTACAGACACTATTTGGAATTCTGCATAAATACATGAGCGATCCCTCTCTATACTAAAAATCACCTATCCATATTGAAGGCTATTAGCTTTCCATCAGTATTCAAGGAATACCAATACATTTAACCCTCAGTACCCCCAAAGTCACCCATCTGAGTTGGTATCAATGCCACCAGACAGCTGAGCTGGGGTACAGTGGGTCTGCTGATGGTGGCTGTGCAGCCAAGATCAGCCTCAGCTACTGCGCGCACGACCTGCTGAACTCACCCACAGTGTGCTGCCAAATGGGCAATCCACACAGGGAACAGGAAAACCAGAGAGCTCCAGCAAAATCAAACAGCAGACTACTACAAAGTCATTGAGAAAATTAAATATCCAGCTCTGGCACTGCAAGCATGGTGGCTAACCATAAGGTACAAATTATATACGAAGGGAAAACAGAAAACTTTTCTAAAAAATGCAGTTTTGACCATGTAGTTGACAATTTTATGAAAAAATAAGCTTTTTAAAAGAAACCACTAGTGAGAGTAGTCTGGCTTGTTATCTACTTCTGTATTTCTTTTTCCTGTCAGTTATTAACTATTAATATCTAGTTTCCCAAATAATTACTCTTACTTTGAAACAATTGCCTTTTAATGCTTTGAGGCATTTCTCTAATACAGTCTATTTAATTCTAATTAGCAATATAAAACTGCTGAATCATCTAGCAATACCTTGGACCAGAAGCTCTTTAATAGTAATTGGGAAGCCTATGAAGAAGAAGGCAGCCAGACACACCCTGGAGATCTGAAACAGGGAGCATGAGATCCCACCTCGACAGAAAGAAAGCATACTATCATACTAAAGAAAAGCTGAAAGCCAATCAGAGCAAAAGCTTGAGTTTTGTGGTCTTGGATCATTCTAGCAACATCTTTCTAGCCAGATGACACAGTCTGGTTAAGCAGTTAGCAAAGGACTTAACTTCATTTTTGGATCGTGTTTTTCCCTCCATCCTGCCAGCCATTGTACATATTTCCTAGACTGAACTTTTGGACGACTTTGGCAAAGGGATGCCTAAATCCTGGATCGTTGGTCCAGGCTGAACAACAACGTTGCTTTGTCTAGCAATGTCAACACTTGAGCACTCACTGGGTCCCCCCAGAAGCACCCCTTAGAACACCTAAAATCCTCTGACTCCCAACAGCTGCTGACACGCAGCCGTCCATGGCTCAGCCCACCTCCAGAGCAGCAGCCCAGGTGGGGTCAGGAGATGCACACAGCTCCAGCAATCTGGGTGTCCTCCTTTTGGACACACACTGCCAAGGGTTCCTTGTTCCCAACAATTACAGCTCCTCTAACACTCCGAGCACTGCATGAAACCTGTTAATGTGTTTAAAAATAATTAATATTTAACTATTTGTGTTTTCCCCTTGATGAATTCTGGACAAAAAAACAAACTGAGTATTAAATTTTACTGCAATTTACTGTATTTTTTACTAAAAAAAAGTATAAACTAGAACAGAATGGTTATGTCCTGTAAATCCAGGACAATATTGGAAATACTTTGGAAAAAAAAAAAAGCTGGCTTCTTACCTCTTCATTTACCCCTTCATCCAGCCTAAAGAGCACTAATCAGATAGACTGATCTGTAAACTAAGCATAATATATGCAAAAAATGACAAATCCATTATCTCAGCAACTAATGAGGGAGTTTTATAGCATCCTTTCTTAGTATTTATTTTAATTATTTGAACACATCTTAATCTTCTTTGCCCTAACATGATAATGTCCAGTTTTATCTCAAAAAAAAAAAAAAAAAAAAGCCAGTGGAATTCAAGCAAACTCACGAAAACAGTAATTCTTACATCACTGAACTCTGAGAAATCCTATTTTACAGTACCCTTTTAACAGAAATTCAATCACCAGCGGATACTGGACAACAATGGTGTTTCCTTGGGACCTTTCAGTCCAACAGCTTCAGAGCCCTTCTCACTGCCCCCTTTCATTAGCCACGGAGAGGGAGGGAAGCTCTGTCTTGGCCCCAAGACTGGTCAAAGAAAACCCCATAAGCAAACATCACCATTCAGACCTTCAGCCAGTCCAGATGGAAGTCAGGAAGGAACTTCTTCCAATATAAAAAGTCTTGTTAAGAATTGGTTTTGTGTATTTGTTTTCCATGGCCAGGTTTTGGTGGTCCAGGGGCTACAGTGGTGGCTGCTGTGGTGAAAAGCTTCCCCCGTGCCCAGCAGAGCCAACGCCAGCCAGATCCGAGAGAGCTGCTGTGGGGAAAATGAACTCCATCCCAGGCAGCCCTAAGACAGTCAGCAAGTGTTCTCCTCATGCAAACAGGAATGGGTCACCATCTGATATGCATGGGAAAACAGCAATCCCAGCCAAAGTTAATTTTACTTCTACTTTCCTTTGCAACACAGGAGACTGATAAGATCCTCTGGACAAATTACACTTAACCAATTCACTGCTCCCAGGGCAGCACCTGCATTTCCCTCTGTTCCTCCTGCCAACATACAGGACAGGGAAATACAGAGACTGGGAAGTCATCCTTCAGTTACCATCCCCATGGCATGGGAGCACAGGCATCTTCCCTTCCAGCCCCTAGAGAAACTTCTACCAGCATAAGGTTATCCAGAAACTATCACGCCTTCTCCTAAACAAAGCTATTGAGCTCAACAACAGACTATTTAACAGTAACATTTTCTTGCAACCCTTCTTCTTCAACAACCCTACTAAATCATTTTCTGTATTCATTTTAATGAAAATATGGTAAGGCTAGAAAAATTATTTCAATGACAAAGAAAAACGAAAATCTATACAGGGGGTTGGGAGAGTCTTCTCCCCAAAATGTTTAACAAGTTGTTTTTTTTCCTCAGATTACTAGGTGTAGTTTCAGTTCCTGCATGCAGGAAAAGCAAGCAGCACCTAATAAATGTATCATTCAAAAATTCATACATTTTATTTAATTTATTATACGACAGACAAGCTTTTATCTGAGACAAGCTCATGAACAAAGTAAGAGAATTATAGCAATTTATAAAAAAGGGAATCTTTCTGTAAACTCTAGAGTAGAATAATTTCAGAGGCTTTAGGCATGGTTAGTGAATATTTATTGAGTTCAGTGAAGCAGAAGAACTTCAAAAATGAAAAATTTCTCCGTTCTTTGCCAGCAATTTATCCCAGCCAGTTAATGATAGATACAAGTCCTAAAAATGCAAAAGAAGTATAGAAAAAAATAACTCACCCTCTTCTTACATGTTGGCTCACTGAAATTAAAATTTTGGAGCTTAGTTACAACTGCTCATTGAAAGAATACCCAAAAATCAGCATAAATTCCTTTACAATTTTGGGGGTTTTTTTTAAGCAATCAACACTAGTTACCAATCCATTACTAGTTACCAATCAACCAACAGTAGTTACCACCAACCAATGACCAAGTTTTGCTGCAATCCCCTGAAAGGCCTTTAGCTCATCACCAACTACTCTTTCTGATTAACATGTCTGGGCCTTGTCCCTACACAGACCTAACAAGTAAAGTCAAGTCACCTTAAAGAGCAGCTGAGTAAACAGGAAAAATCCCAACAAAACAACTACATCTTATTATCTAGAAAGAAAACATCAAATATTATCAAAGGAATGAAGTCACCCATCAAAAAATCCAGAACAGTAACATCATTTAACATGTTCTAAACATCTAGCAAATTTTTAACCATTTTTCGTCATAATAAAATAAGACATAATTACATCTATGTATACTGTGTTTTCTTTGTGTCTACTAAAACCAAAAATAAGCTATTTATAAACTTATTTATTTTCTATGTTTTTGTTTTTTCCAACACTCAAATATACTTGGCTAGAAGAAAAAATACGTAATTAGGAGTGACATGTGACACCATAAATGGTTTTTGCACAGGGAATTTTCTTGTTACTCTTCATTACACAGCTTGTCTGAATTGTCACATAAAATAATTAATCCTTACCTTAAACAATGCATTGTCCTTCATTTACTGAGAGAAATGTGACCTTTAGAAATAAATAAATTGTTCTGTTACAGATGGGATGTCAGAGACCAGCAAGCTATTGCCAGTTTCAAAAACAAGGAGCCATTCATAACTACAATTCATATTCTGTTCTCATTCTCCTGAAATCTTGGCTCCCTTTTTACAATCATTTGTAACTGTCTCTATGCTGAAAATAGATACCCAACAATATTGTTTAGCCCAAGACAAACTCCCTTCATATCTGCAGCTTAATTTAAGTAATGCCTTATTTCCCCAAGCACAGTAAATAAATGCAATCTAGGGTCTTCAATGTCTTGTACTTTCAGAAACTAAATCATAAAACATACAAGTGCTTCTCTTGTCAATATTAAAGAAGCCCAATTTAACCACCTCTTGTCCCAGTCACAAAATTAGCTGCTTACAACTGTTAAAACATAAATAAACAATGAAATTTTTCACTAAATACTAAAAAAAGTACCTAAATAATCTGAGATACATATAGGATACAGAATAAAAAGCAGCTCCTCTGGCAGAGAAATAAAGTCATCTCTACAGCAAAACACAGCAGCTCACCAGCAGCTCCTTATTAAGAAAATAATTTTTTTTTATGAGTTGGTGGGTTTTTTGTTGAGTTTCAGTTTTTTGGGGTTGGTGGGGTTTTTTTTGTTTGTTGGTGGGGTTCTTTGTTCTAGGGTTTTTTTTGTTTACAATATGTAAGGTCATCCCAGTGGAAACTTTTATGAGAGCACAGTTCACAGTTCAGTTATGAGAGCATACTTCACTCCTACCCAAGGACTCAGGCCAGACTTCCTTCTCAGGGACAGAAGAGCAAGGACTATTTTAGTGTTCTGGCCCTGACAGGGAAACAACAAAAAAATGACTGTGGAAAGACACAATCACAGCACTCAGTTGCATACAGGATATCCAGATTTAAGTCCTTGGTCTCCTTGTTCTACATGTCTCCATATCAGGAGCAAAGAAATATCCCATTCATAGGTCTAGAGAGGTGATTTTTTTATAGAAAAATGTGTACAAAAATATATGTCTATGAGATATTTTTAGTCTACCACCAGTTTTAGAAAAATCAACTTCATTTCAAAGAACATCTTAAATCCCAAACTTCAGCATGGCAAGGCTTCTTATCTAGCTTTACCCAAGGAAGTGGGGACAGTGGTGTGGGTGAGTGAACATCCAGCTCTCCACTAAACTTGGTCCTTAAGGGCACCTCTCATACTTCTCAAATGAAGATGCTTCCCTCTCAAGGTTGAAAGACTCGTTGGCAATACTATGCATTCAAATTGATTCTCACAATGTCCTTGTACAAACACTGAAATTTCAGTTTTTCACTTTAAAATTTTAATGCATCATTTATGTTAATTTTCTATAAGAAAGAAAAGTATACTCAGTATGAGGAAATACAACCAATGCTTCCTAATACTTTTCACAGAGAAATCACCTGAGGCATAGTGCCATGTACTAGAAAGAGTGAGAAACAGACATATTTAGAGACAATGAAACTAAACCTCCTTGTCACAGAAAGTACCCCCAGTTTCCTTTGGGCAAGAAGCTGTTTCTCAGGCAACCATCATGCCAGGCAAACAAACACAGGTTTCCTTTGGAAACAGGCTCTGATAAACGCCTCTAAAGCCCTCACTTCAAAAAAAGGGCTTCCACTTTGCAAGATCACCAGATATTCTCCAAGTAGAAGAATGACAAACTGCCAGACATGACTTCTCCTCATAAAGCAGTAATTGCACAAGTACAGGCCATCCATCACACGTAAACACCACCCTAACATTAGCAACCAGCCTCCAGTCCCAGCTGTTCAGTGTGAAGGTAAGTCCTGTACACAGCAGTCTCAATGGGATGCCACGTTCTTAGAACTACCAGTTTTGTAATTCCTCCCTCCACAGCCTGCAGTCCACAGCAAATCCTCTTCTTGTCTAAATGTGTTTGGTAAAGGACACTCCATCACAGCGATCAATTAAAAGCATAATTACAACTTACAGTCACAATAAAATCTGCCATTTTCACTTAGCTTTCAAGAAAGGAATTTTTTGATGACAGAACAAGAATCATCCTCTATTTTATTTCACAAGATAGCCATGGAATTCTTTTATGTAATAAATTCTAAATACCTGCACTTCACACCTAAATTCATACGTACAGACACACTAAAGAAGGGAACACATAGCTAGCACTATGATTGCAAGTATCCATTTTGGAAGTACTTTTTTGGATTTTGCCCATAGCTAAGGAAGCCTTTGCATCTACCCCACTCTAACTGCTTCCTGTTTGCTAAAACATGCATTCCCTCAACATACACAGAGAAAAATACTAGGAAATTTTTAATCATGGCTTGAAGAAGAAGCTCTTTTTAAAGAAATCTAGAGGACAGAACACACAGTAATAATTTTTCCAAGTTACTCACTGCTTGAATTTGCTCTGAGGTAGGAAAGGCAACCAGCACAGACTTGTCACTACCTGATTAGCAATGCATGAATGGAATGTCCAAACACTTATGAACAGAAAAGTTGCATAAGCAGAATAAATTAAAACAAATAAAATATGTTACATTCCATTCTTTTATCACATGTCGTTTTCCTTATCAAGTCGTGGCAGAAGCAGCTTCACTATTGACATTTACTGCACCTTAACTTAAACAAGGTACAGATGGCTATGGCTAATGAAAGCACATTATTTAACCTTTCAACTTTTTTCTTGTAACATCCCCATGACAAAGATGGTTTATTACTATTTTTCCCCTTTACATGCATTAAAAAAATTGATAAAAAATAAGTGTGGAGAATTTACCTAGCAAAACCATAGAAAAAGTAAGCATCAAGAATAAAGTTGAGATTTATAGTGCAAGGTATACACTTGTAGAAAGGAGCCCACATGACTTTCAGCACTACAGATATCTTTGTTAGGACAAAAAATAAGTAAACAAAAAAAAATCCCACAATATCATAAGAACTTTCTTTTTAGAAAAGCAATTTATTTCATCCATGGCCCCAGTGTGGGATTTTAGAATCATTATGCCAAATGTAAGAATTTTTTTAATGGTGTAGCAA